>NC_065583.1:85608806-86278306 GCF_024542745.1 Macaca thibetana thibetana
ATTGCCTGGGATTTATACAAGATAAAATTACAGTGTGTGCAACAAACGACTCGTATCAGATGACACGAGAAAGAATGACCCAGGCAGAGGAGGAATCCCGCAACCGAAGCACAAAAGTTATCAAACCCGGTGGACCATATGTAGGTTTGTATAGATACCTTTCTTCCTCTTGCTGATTGATTGGAATAATTCAAGATCACCATAGGTAAATACCAGTAATATTAACTTAATGAAAACACAGAAGCTAGTTTTCAGAACATTTTGGATAACATGGTGAGGAAAACAAAGTTATTTGTACTCTTCAGACTGCCGGTAAATTGAAGAGCATATTTTAAAGTTCTGTGACTTTCCTAAATCCTGAATCTTCTGTTGGCTACTTACTATTATTTTATAGTACTGGGTTCTGGTCACATTACTGCGTGAAGTTGCAATCGTGGTACCGTTGTATTTTCTTTGTCACTAGATGATGTAATTTCAGTGATGGATACTATGGTTCTTGTTTTGCCTTTTTGTAGGGCTATTTTTATGGTAAAATCTGTTAGTAGAATTTATGGGTTGATAATCTCATTGTTGTAGACTTTGCTTACATTTTCAGAGCATCTTTGTACAACAAGGATTTTTCATTACAAAAATATAAAATGTGCTTATAGCAAAGCATTACAAGAGAGCATTAGAGTGATGTCTCTTTGGTTCCTCAGTTGTGATCCTCATCCTCATCTATCCATTAATTAAGACCCTATCCAACCCCCATCATTTTTATCATTAGCTCACTCAGGTGTCTATCAGATTGAAGGGAAGTGAGACCAGACTTGCAAGATGAATCTCTCCTTTATGAGCAGTGACCTGAACAAACCTTAAGGAGTCAATTCATGGTGACTATTAACAGTAATAGAATTATCAAGAGTGAGGAGGAGCTCTTTGAGTCCTTGGTCAATTTAATAACACAAGTCACTCTATAGTAAATGATGAAAGGATATTAATTTGGAAACTGAAACGCTCACAAAAAGTCTCTTGAAGAACCAGGTCCCTTAGCTAGCATCTTTCCAAGGTTTGACTTCATTCTACTTCTGTGTTTTCCCATTACTGATCCAGCTACAGTACATTCAGCTTTGAGAAGCTCCTGTAGTGTCTTTAATAAGTACTTCCTTGAAACAAAGCCAGTGCTCCTGGGGCTTGGTGCTTAGCTTAGATACATTTAGTTTGGTTTAACAACAATTCATCCCCTCCCCAGATATCTGTACCCATGGGGCCTAGTTCCCTGCTCAGTAAGTTACTAGCAATGAGACTTTTCACCTTCTCTCTCCTGCTGAGTGAGGTAGCAACTTCCAGCCTCCTTTCTTTCTCCTTCATCCTCAAAAGTAACTTAATTAATTTTCTGGGCTAGTAGACTAAATCTCAATTTGTTTTTTAGAACACACAAGATCTACCACACTTACATTTAAGCACAAACTATGAATGATCTACCCCTGTTGCTTGGAAAATATTGTTTTCCAAGATGGAAACCACCTAGTACCACCATTTTATAAACACTGAGGCAAATTGTTGTGTTTGAGAAAGCAATAGTAGAGTGAAACCATCAAAACAATTTTTTCCTTCCCAATATAACTAGCTGAAAAAAACAAAAAACCCTCCCCTTGATTTATTCCAAAGCTTGAAAATCAGTGATGATGACTGCACTTTTCCATTGAATGGTCCTTGGGTGTCGTCTGTGTTCATGTGTTTTTGTTTGTTTTCAAAGAGTCAGGTACAGTTTGTTTATAGCTTTACACAACAGACTTCAACACCCAAAATCCCACAGTCCACATACTTCCTAATGTTACTGGGAATTTTAGAACTTGCAAGGTTTCTTTTAGGTACTACAAATAATTTACATATATTTTGGAGGTGACCACAGGAAATTTGAGGTTATCAGAGTTTACATGTGAACCAAATTACACCTCCCCTCTCCTAAGAAGAGCTGGCCTCCCTCTATACACCTTCCTCCTCCCTGCAGAGGCCTGTGGCCATCTCTGCCAATCCGGACACTCTGTAGGCCTTTTCCTCTTTGCTTTGTCCTCAGTGTCCTAGCCACTCACCATCACAGCAGTGTTCTTATGTGGTCATAAATCTTGTCATTAACCTCCTCAGCCTTTTATTCTCTAGGTCAAATAACCCCAGCTCCTTTTATCTTTTCTTAGTATGGCCTGTATCCCAACCCTTTAATTATTGTATTGCTCTCCTCTGGACTGCCTCCAATTCTTCACCTCAGAGTTCAAAACTAGCCACACTACTCTTAAAAGTCTGAGCAAGGCTGGGTGCGATGCCTCACACCTGTAATCTCAGCACTTTGGGAGGCCAAAGCGGGCGGATCGCGAGGTCAAGAGATCGAGACCATCCTGGCCAACATGGTGAAACCCTGTCTCTACTAAAAATACAAAAATAAATTAACTGGGTATGATGGCGTGCACCTGTAATCTCAGCTAAGTGGGAGGCTGAGGCAGGAGTATCGCTTGAATCCAGGAGGCGGAGGTTACAGTGAGCTGAGATCGTGCCCCTGCACACCAACCTGGCGATAGAGCGAGACTCCGTCTCAAAAAAAAAAAAACAAAAAAACAAATGTGATCATTTCTGAATAAAGGGGAGCAATGGATTCAAGTATCCTAATTGGCTTTTTTGTTGTCTGTTTTGATTTTTTTTACTGTATTTTGTTAGGTCATGTTTTGATCTTTTTCTTTTAACCTTATCCATTGCTAGCCCTTTCCCATGTATTGTTTTCCTTCCAAGCAGCTCAGTCTGTATCTTCCTGCCTCTTTTGGTGTCTCAAAACTGTCTGATTCATTCATTTCTTTAAAATATCAATCACCCTTCAATACTAATAAAACCCAGCACTTACTGAGTGCTTGCTGTGCGCAAGGCACTGGTTAGCACTCACATGTAGTTACTCATTGGAATCTCATAATCACCCCATGAAGAATGTTATGATTCTCTCTGTATTTTACATACCAAATTGTTGGTATCAGCAAATAGCAAATTATATGAGTATGATCTCATTAACAAGTTCTGTGCTTTTCTTAAGACAGTAAGATATACCCCTTTAATTAATAATAGACTATATCACATAAAATGACACCAAAATTTCACCTATGCCAGCTTAGAGGTACCTGCATGACAAAGTTTCTTTCAACAATGTAGGCCTGGGTAGAAGACCAATGAGAATAATGCTGACCCCACTGTGGCATGGTGGTAGCATGATGCCAGCTGACAGCTAGACTAGGGAGGAAGGCCAGTTCGAGGCAGTGAAGACTGTGTTCCTAGGTGTCACCTGGCCTAATCACCCAGGAATATGAGTTTCTGCAACCCTCTTGTGGGCAGAAGAAACCAAAACCTATTTGCCTAGAGAGGAGCAGGAAAGGCTTTAACCTAGAAAACATTATCTTCCAGTAATATTTTTACTTGTAGTCATGACATTTATATCAGTGGTAAACTATGTTGTATTGTTATAATTCCTCTCGTTTGTTAAAAAAAAAATCACTAATCACCACTGCTTCTAGTTCACCAATATTTTAAGTCTGCTCACTGACTTCTGCCTAAATTCTGAAAGTCTCTTAAATTATGAATTTTTATATGTACTAATACTTATTTAGGTATACAAAATAACCAGTCTAATTTCTAGGATTCTGTTTCCAATTTTTCCAACTTCCAGCCCACCCTCATTATTTTTTTCAATTTCTACCCTTTGTGAACAAACCTCCTTATTTTTGATGACAGACAGACAAATCATTTAACATCTTACTTTTCTCAATATTACAAAAAAAAAAAAGGTGGGTATTTGAACTAGACAAGATCTAAGGTCCTTTATAGTGCTAACATTTTGTGAATGTTCGGTATATATATTTTGGTAGTAAACTTTTTGAAAAAGTAGTCACAAATGCCAAGTGGTGGAGATTTCCCTTGCAGTGGATTATGTAGTTAACCATGACAGAGTCATGTCATTGTCATGAGCCTGCAGATGTTTTTAAAGCCTTGGGTCTGTATTGCCAGGGCTTCTGGTCAGGTTCCACAGAATGGAAAAACAACTGCAGAAGGTGGCTGCAGTCCCTTCTCTCTTTGTGATGGACGTTTTAACATCTTCCTTTCAGACAGTTTACTCAGAGCCATTAGACTGAGGGGTAAATACTTTTGCCATCTTTATTAAATGAAGAAGCTAGAATTGGACTCCTTGTTATGAAACAACAATTTAGTTGTAGTCCCAGATTACCCAACCCTGCCGGAGCCACTGCTACTATTTATATAAAGAGCCCAGGGAATTGATTAGCATTTGGGTCTGGAAAGAGAATTAGGTTCTCCCATAGGTTTTATTAAAATGGCTTTTTCTGAGATAAATATAAAAAATAAATCCTTTCTTCTGCCCACTTTGAACCTGACATTTTCTTGCTTTACTTTTTCATTTTTTCTTTTAGTATTTCAATTCTGTAAGTACCTTTATCACTGATGTTTTCTTCATCTGTAGCCTGTCTTTCCTTAAACCAGAGGATTCCTTCCTTGTTGAACAGGCACAGAAGAGATAGGGAGGTAGTGAACAAGTGATCTTTGAGTGTCATTCAGTGGTCCAGTGTGGCTGAGTTGTTATTTCAAGTATTTGAATGAAATATGAGGTACCCCTAACTAGCTGTCTAAAAGAAAATGAGGTAAAGGACAAAGTGAGTGTTTTGGGGGTAGGGGATTCATGGGGAGATGACAGTCTAGCAATGGGCCCCAGGTAAGACTCCAGTTCTGTCTTCTCTCGATCAGGCTCTTACTTTCTTGCCAAACATCATACTTACATCCCTTTTAAGGGCAAAGTTAGCCTCCCTGATTTGTTTTCTCCATACCTGCTTTGGGGAAGCATGGGCATAAACCCAGTAGACCTTGGAGATCTCCTGAGACAAGGATCAGAGGTGAATCAGAGGTACAGAGGAGGTAGGGCACCTGAAAAAGTAGTTACTTTTTTCTCTTTTTATTTTTATTTGCCTTGCCACTTGAATTCATCCTAAATGACCAGTCCTAGTGTGTGTAGCTTAGCTAACAAACCAAAAAATTCTCTGCCCATCCCCCTTCCCAGACAGAAAGAAGGGCTTCTCAGTTAGCTTGGTTTGGAGAAGAGTTAAACAAACTTCTTTTTTGCAAAACTTGTTAAGGGGGAGGGAGTGTGGAATTTATAGCATTTTCTAAACTTGTGACCTTGACTCTATTTTTAAAAAATAGTATTCCTTAAAATTTTAATAGGAAATAATATTTGTTAACCCTGTTGCAACTGGGAAATGCTGGATTACATGGTTTCCCCATGCCACATTAGAAATTTCAGTGTGTATTCACACTCTGGCAGCCTGGCAATGTGGGGAAATATGGACTGTGTTGATTCCTGCTCCTCTGCTTACTTGCTCTCTTGCTGTCATTCATTTAGTCATCAAATACTGTTTCAAGGTATGCTAGTGGACAAAGCAGCCACTGCCCTGCCCTCATAGAGCTTATAGCCTAACACAAAGCAACAGCAAACATTAGGCATTTGTTCATAAAACCTTTCCCACAAAGACTTACAGGCAGGAAAATTAGGTATTAATCAAATCACAGAACCTCCCAAATGCTAAGTGAGGACTTTACCCTTTGAGCATATCCCATTAAAAGCCTCAGTTTTCTCATCTGTGAAAGGGGATGATACCTGCCTTTTCAGGTTATTGTGAGACCTAATGAGATAATATGTATGCAGCTCTTAGCACAGTGTCCCCCACAAAATTGGTGCATAAGTATCCAGCTGACGTTGATCCAGCTGTCTCTAATTTAAGAAAAATACAGAAACCCCAATCTAAATCTCTCTCTAAAACTCTAATTATAACTTAAGTTTTTCTTATCATTAGGCAGTGTCCCCTTAATGCTGAGTTCCTTAGTAGTGTAACAGTTTGATATTTGCAATTGGTTTTGAACAGATAGTAAAGAAACATACCAGCCAATAAAGGCTTCAGTTTGAGAGCATTCATCTTTTTTCCCTTACTGGAGGTGGGAGGGAATGAAAACACACAGGCCTTCAGACCAGGCCTGGGGAGCCCAGCGTGGACAGAATTACTACTCAGTAAAGCTCCTGCCCCAGTGAGCTGTTTTCACCCCGGACCACAGCTTATAGGAGCTGCTTTTACCCACCCATTATTTCTAGTTGTTAGTCTTGTTCCTAATTCAGTTGTCCACATTGTATGTCATTACAAATTCTTCCCCTTCTTTAACCAGAGGGCATAGAGTTGGGGCTTGGTGTGTCCTAAACAAGCTAAAAGATTCCACCTGTAAAATCATAAAATGAGAATCTCACACAGTTTCATGCTACTTTTTGTCCCTTCAGCAAGGAATGGTTACTGGGATTGTCAGTGACCAGGCATGTCTGGATAGCTTCACACATACACATAATACTCAGTTCACCTCAGCCCACATATGTTCTAGAAGTAGCCACTTGCCAAGTGTCAGTGTTCAGTCTAAACAGCAAATGGGTTAACCACATGAACAGCACTGGCCCATGTGAGAATGGTGTGAAGGCCTCCTTTGTACCATTTTCCGTTTCTCTAACTCACATGTGTAGTCTCAGCACTGCAGAGGAGAGATTTGTTTGTGCCCTCTGAGATTGGTTGGCTGGTTGGTTCATAGTTTTGTTTTATGAATCCTAAAACTTGTCGTGGCCTGTAAAAAAAAAAAAGAGTATCACTAATGGATGCCTCATGATGTTGACCTCCCCGCCTCTTTGTGACTTCTGAACGTGTGAAATTACTAACATAATGCTCAGCCAAGAATGTGTTCTTAGAGAGGTCTGACAGGTATTTCTGACATTTTACCATGTTCACTGTATTATAGTTTGCTTTTCAGAAATGGCATATATTTATTTAAGATAGAAGTTATCAAGTCTGTGGTTACAGTTTGTGTTACTAGTTATTATCTTTCTGTAGGGAAATCACCAAAATACATGCATAATACATATTATTTCCAAGAAATGATTTTATTAAAATGATTTCTAATTCAAATTTTAGGCCATTTATTTAAAATGCTTTCTGTTTGCATGCCTTCTTAAAGATTGAAATAAAGTGGCCTTTATTATTATTTCCTCTAGAAATGAAGAGATACCTAAATCAGAATTGTGGAAACTGAGATGCTCATATTGTAACCCACAAATGTGTAACAATGTCATTTCCACTGGACTTTAGGGAAAAGAGTGCAAATTCGGAAAGCACCTCAAGCTGTTTCAGATACAGTTCCTGAGAGGAAAAGGTCAACCCCCATGAACCCTGCAAATACAATTCGAAAGACACACAGCAGCAGCAGCGTCTCTCAGAGGCCATACAGGGACAGGGTGATTCACTTACTGGCCCTGAAGGCCTACAAGAAACCCGAGCTACTTGCTAGACTCCAGAAAGATGGTGTCAATCAAAAAGACAAGAACTCTCTGGGAGCAATTCTGCAACAGGTGAGGACAGCTGGAGAAAGGTCCTTCCTGCTTACCTTCTTGTTAAAATGTTCATTTAAAAAAAGTTGTTGTCATTATTATCATTATTATTGAGATAGAGAAATTTTAGGATTATTTTGATCAGTGGCATGTGAAATACAACTCGTGAATATTAAGTTAAATCATCTTATTTTAAGCACTTAATTAAAAACTAGTTGAAATGTGAGCATTGTCTTTATTTGGGACCAACAAATTTTGTTCTCAAATTCCATTAAGAAGAAAGTAAGAAATGTTTGTTATCTGTTTTTAGTCCTGAATACACTAAAGTATTGCCTTAATTTGTATTGGTTATTGTCGGTGAAATTGTGTAATGTATTCTGTTGGCCTTTGATTGGTATAAGACAGAACATTTTTGCCTAGTAAATAGTTTAAAATGTATCTTGCCCCACATACTTGGTGCTGCCCTTATTATTCTGTCTTTTTCTGCCACTGAGTGTACCAAGATCAGTCGCTTGTCTGCATAAAAGAAGCGAAATTGTAATGTGTTAACAGTGATCCCGTGCCTTATCACAAGCTTACATGTAAAAAAGTGGGCCATTGTTTTTTAAAGTCAGTGGTTTGTTAGACTGTAACCTCCTATATATTTTTTCTTCCTTCCTTCTATCCATCTGTCATAAATGTTTATGAGCATTCAGATCCACCATAAAGGGTGGTCCATCTTTTTTATTTTTTCTAAAGAAATAACATTTCCAAAGAAGTTATTCTGAATTTCATCATTTAAAAAAAAAAAAAAAAAAAAACCTACAGGCTTTGATCTGTTATTCACAGAGTAACACTTTCAAGTCTTTATTTCAATCCATTATCTCTTACATTCACAACATAATACTAAATGTTATGAAAGGGTAAAACCATTGTCTCCAATTCAGGTTAACCAGTCCCAAGGTATCTCAATCAATCTTAAGGATCTTTATTAAGTCCTTTAGCACTTTTTGGAAATAATTTAAATCCATATGTAACATAGCAGTTTTACAAGCTCAAAAGAAAGGAGAGAATAAATGAGAATGAGGGTGTGTGTGTTCAGTTTGATATTTGGAGAAGCAGTGAGAGTCAGGTTACAAATCACAAAACATTTGGTAACTGCATCTCCCGAACGGTTGTGAATTACCTCGGTTTGATAATGGAGAGGCCAAATGACTGCAGAGGCAATTCACACATAGACTACTATTGATACATGGCAGTAGTTATGTGATTATATGTATACATATAGATATCTATATAGGTGTATATGTGTGTGTGTGTATGTATATATCTGAAAGTGTAGATATTTACCCCCAAGCAAGTGAGGCATGAGAGTTACTAGTGTTGATCATTTGATAGAATCTAGAGCATCATCTCATCCTGGTAACATGTTAGAATCCCCTTGGGTAGCTTTTAGAACATGCCAGTGCCTGAACTCCGCCTGAGACCAACAAAAGCCAAGTATCTGAAGGTGGGGCCTAGGCGCTCATATTGTATATGGCCCTAATGATTCTAATATATGAGCTGAAACCACTAGCCTAGTGAAAACACAGATAGAAAGGCTAACAACGTCTACCACTTTTTGAGCATATACTATGTGCCAGGCACAGTGCTAGGCATTTCACGTGCACGATCTAATTTAAACTCACAAGGAAGATATCAGGCATTTCAGAACTTTGACAAAAACTGATTATACCTAAATTCCCTTTCCTGAACATTGCTAGCAGCTAACAAGAAAAATAACATGACTTTGCTCTAATAAAACTGACCAAAAGTAGGCACCAGAGAAAAAGAAAAAGAGCAGCAAGATACACAAATCATCCCAAAATTGGTTATTCTGTCCCAGACAAACTAGTTGGGAAACAAGTTACCTAAAATAATCAGGCTTTGCCTGTGCCAGTAGAGATAAATTTGCTTACCTATTACTAACACAGTAGTTTGTAGAACCCTGTGGACATTATTAACTCATCAAAGTAATAGGTTTTTAAAATAAACTAAGATGTTGGCTCCCAGTAAAATTTGTACCTAAATTTAAAAGTGCTTAACATCCACCAGGAAATTTGTTTATTGCTGTTTATTATTAAACTGGTTATGTATTAATAAAACCTTTTTTTCTTAGAATGACTTTTTATGAAAAAACTAAATTTTAACAATCAGAAACTAGATAAAGTTGAATAATGTTTCCAGCTTGACATTTGGATATTTGGTTCAAGCTCAACATTCATTCATTCAATTCAACTTATTAAGTATCTACAGTGTACCAGACACTGTTTTAAATGCTGGAATCTCAAAGTGACCCCAACAGAAATCCTGTCCTCATGGAGCTTATTCATGAGACAGTTTCAGGACCAGTGAGGAGTTGAAAGGAGCTGGGAAAGGGATCATCTACTTTAAGTGGAGAGATCAAGGAACCTTTTCTCAGATGGCCATATTTTAACTGAAATGCTGTGTGAAAGACAAGAAGATGAGTCAGCACTTGTAGGTGGGCTCAAGACAGAGAAGGCCAGAGCAGATGGAAGAGGGAGGCAGAGGTTAAATCCCAGAGAATATTTTTAGGCCATGGTCAAGAAGCTTAGGTTTTATTTTGAGTAAGATGGGAACTCACAAGATATGATGTCATCTGATTTATAAGTTTAATAAGATCACTCAGACTTCCATGGCAAGAATGGCTTGGAGGGGCAGGAGTAGAGGAGAGAGACTACTTAAAGAGCCTAATATTTTGTAGTAAGGCTCGCTAATGGTTGGGTGTAGGGAGACAATGAGGGGAAGAACAGAATCTGTGATTATAGCTAGGTTTTTGACTGAGCAACTGAATGGATATTGTGCCATTGACTGAGATGGGGAGGGATAGAAAAGAAGTAGGTTTAAGGGGGAGAAGAGGATCAGGAATTCTGTCTTACATAGACTCCATTTGGAAGATGTCTATCCAAGATGTCTATATCCAAGTGGAGATAGATGTCTATAGATAGTTATATGTAAGAGTGTGGTTGTCAGAGGATAGTTGGGGCTAGAGTTATAAATTTAGAAATTAGCAGTATATATATCGGGTATTGAAAGTCTTCAAACTTAATGAAATCATCTTAGGAGGAAATGAAGAGAATGAGGAAAACAGAGCAGAAAACAGGCACTGAGCACTTCAGCATTTCAACATATAGAGGATTGAGAAACAGACTTAAAAAACAAAGGTCCTAGGCCAGGCGCCGTGGCTCACCCCTGTAATCCCAGCACTCTAGGAGGCCGAGGTGGGCAGATCACGAAGTCGGGAATTTGAGACCAGCCTGGCCAACATGGTGAAATACATGATGAAACTCTGTCTCTACTAAAAATACAAAAATTAGCTGGGCATGATGGTGGGTGCCTGTAATCCCAGCTACTTAGGAGGCTGAGGCAGGAGAATTGCCTGAACCCGGGAGGCAGAGGTTGCAGTGAGCTGCGATCATGCCACTGCACTCCAGCCTGGGTGACAGAGCAAGACTCTGTCTCAGGGGGAAAAAAAAAAAAAGGGTCCTAAGAGAGGAGGAAACCAGGAGAATGTCCTACTACAAAAACCTAGAAAACCGATTGCTGTGGCGGTAGGGGTGTTAATGTGTGTAGAGATGAGGGTAAAAGAAAATGGAAGCATTGCCAGCGGGGCGTAGTGGCTCACACCTATAATCCCAGCACTTTAGGAGGCCAAGGGAGGATTGCTTGAGCCTAGGAGTTTGAGACCAGCCTACACAATATGGTGAAACCCCATCTCTACAAAAAATACAAAATACAAAAACTAGCCAGGCGTAGCGGTGTCCACCTGTAGTCCCAGCTACTCAGGAGGCTGAGGTGGGATTATTACCTGAACCCAAGAAGTCAAGGCTGCAGTAAGCCGTGTTCCTGCCACTGGACTCCAGCCTGGGTGACAGAGTGAGACCTTGTCTCAAAAAATAAAAAAGAGAAGAAAGAAAAAGAAAATTAATGGATTGTGTTTATTCCACCTCAAGAAATCTGATTGTATCCTATATTAACTTATTTGCAAATTTGAATTTTAGGATAAATCTATTTTCTCCTTTATAGCAACATTGTTAGAATAGTATTCAGCTAAGCTGTGAGAAGCATAAACTATCATATTTGATAGTACTTTTAAAAGACACAGAAAGAATGATCTATTCCAGTAGGAAGTGATAAGCAAGAGTAATTTTCTCCTAGCCTTAAAAATTACTTTTGTTTGGTTTGACACATGAACCCATATGTTTGTGTAGTTAGTTAATGGCTAAGCCCCGACACTCTAGGAATTGCAGTTAAGGGATGAGAAAAGATTACACTTTGGAATAAACTGGCTGACTAATAACAGTAATTTGGGGGTTCTCTAGGCATATGTTTTCATTTATTGGTTTGGGGAATTTCAAGGACTTTGAGTAAGTGGTTCTTCAGGAGAACTGGCAGATATAAGGAGCAAGTGTGGTTATCCAAAGACAGACAAGGTTATCAGAATTGATACTATTTATGAAGACAGTGTTTTGTTGATGATTGAAAGGAAAGTTTATAACCCAACATTTGGTCACTGTTTGGTTTCTACTTAATACAAGTGATCCAAGGTCAGGAGATCGAGACCACAGTGAAACCCCGTCTCTACTAAAAATACAAAAAATTAGCCGGGCGCGGTGGCGGGCGCCTGTAGTCCCAGCTACTCAGGAGGCTGAGGCAGGAGAATGGCGGGAACCTGGGAGGCGGAGCTTGCAGTGAGCCGAGATCGCGCCACTGCACTCCAGCCTGGGCAACAGCGTGAGACTCCGTCTCAAAAAAAAAAAAAAAAAAAAATACAGGTGATCAAGGATTTTTATTGTGACTCAAGAGTAATGGACTCAATGCCCAGAAGTAAATAAGGATGTTGGTAATACAGTAGTCCTTATCTATGGTTTCGCTTTCTGGGGTTCCAGTTACCTATGGTCAACCATGATCCAAAAATATTAAAAGTAAAATTTCAGAAGTAAATATTTTGTTAACTTTTAAGTTGCGCACTGTTCTGAGAAACGTGATGAGACCTCACATTGTCCTGCTCTGTCCTGCCCAGAATGTGAATCATCTCTTTGTTCAGCTTTACACTGTAGATGCTACCCACTCATTAGTCACTTAGTAGCCATCTTGGGCCATTATTAAGTACAGTAAGGGTTACCTGGACACGTGCACTGCAATACTATGGCAGTGGATCTGATAACCCTCTGTATGTCCCGCATTAGTCACTAGCCATCTCTGTTTTCAAATCAACTGTTGTAATATCACAGTGCTTGTGTTCGAGTAATCCTTGTTTTACTTAGTAATGGCCCCAAAGCACAAGAGTAGTGTTGCCAGCATGTTGGCATAATTGCTCTATTTTATTAATAGTTATTGTTGTTAATCTCTTACTGTGCCTAATTTATAAATTAAACTATCAGGTATGTATGTATAAGAAAAAAACAGTATATATAGGGTTCATTACCATGGGAGTTCTAAGGCATCCACTGGAGGTGTTGGAATGTATCCTTTGAAGATAAGGAGGGGACTACTGTACAACTGTTTTGGATTCCTTTGACAAAAATAATTGATTTTTTTTAAATCTTCACTTTTTTCCTAATATGGGCTTATTATTTGATTAGAAATATTAAAAATACAATGGCCATTCAGGGAAAAAAACATTAAGCCGTGTATATAAAGCTTTAATTCCCAAAATGAAATTAATGGCATTTATTGAGATCTGGCATGTAATACAAAACTAGCAGTCCCTTTGGGGCCAATTGATGTAATTATTTTCAGTGTAAATCCTAAAGGTTGCCTGTTTTAGGTTAGGAGATGATAGTAAAAATACCTAATGCTCTGTTTTTATACCTCATACTAGGTAGCCAATCTGAATCCTAAGGACCTCTCATATACCTTAAAGGATTATGTTTTTAAAGAGCTTCAGAGAGACTGGCCTGGATACAATGAAATAGACAGACGGTCATTGGAGTCAGTGCTCTCTAGGTGAATTCTTTTTTTTCTTGCTTTTAAAAAAAATGTTTCTTTAAAAATTATGGAAATAAGTGATTATTTTAGTCATTGTTATTTCAGTGTTAAGGTGTGAAAGAGAAGCAAGGCAAGCTTTCCATCATGAACATTTTTAAATCATCTCCGTAACACGTAACATGTGTGTCTTTTACAGAAAACTAAATCCATCTCAGAATGCTGCAGGCACCAGCCGTTCAGAATCTCCTGTGTGTTCTAGTAGAGACACTGTATCTTCTCCTCAGGTATTTCATAAACTTATAGAATTATAGACCTAACATAGACATTAGGGGCCTCTAATCAGGTCCTCTGATGTATAAGTGAGGGAAATGAGACCCAGAGAAGCTGGACAGCTTGCTTGCCCAAAGCCAGCTGGTTATGGCTGAGCTTAGCCTAGAATTTAGGTCTTGGCTTCCAGCCCAGAACTGTCTCCACTACACAGCACTGCTTGTCCGAGTACTTAATGTCTACCTTGCTTTCCATTTTTAAAGTTTACGTTTTGTTGTAAGATTATCTACTTTCCAATTTGGTCACTAACTAGAAGACTTACCCAGTCCCATACAATTATCAGATTATATGGAAAATTGAAGATATTTAATTTTGTCTGTCAACATGTTCCAGAAGAATGTTTTTGTGGGAAATTGGATTTACAATCAACAAATAAACAAAAATGATGGCATGTTTCCATGTTTTCTTTTCCACTGGATCCTTATTAGAGTACTCCCAATCAGATTCTTCTCCAGTTTAGAGTTTTCCCCAAGAAATTCAGCTCATCCTAGAAAAAGGTGAGAGGTCCTAGGCAGTACTACAGTGAAGCCTGCCTGCTTCTCAGCTGACTGGCCAGGCTCAGAACTCTCTCAGTGTTCTGGGTGCTTTTAACAGACAGTGGGACGGATCTCCCGACCCCAGTACTGCTGACACAGTGTCCTCCCTCTCTCTCTCCGGACCCTACTCCCAAGAATTAGTGAGAAGCCCACAGATGTGTGGAGAACACTAAGCATGCCCTGGGCAAACGGCCGTTCACAGATCAAAAAAATATTAGAAACTTATTTTGAGGAACAGAGGGAGAACAAAAAAGAAAAAGGAAAAAAAGCAAGTCTGTCCTTGCATATATACAATGTCTGTGGAAGTCTCATTTTTAATGCCAACTATTATGAAACTGCTTCTACTCTGATCAGATTATTTGCTGGGTGCCAAATAAACGGTGTTAAATTGAAAACAAAATAATGAGTTGATTAACCATTATTTTCTTTCAAGCCAGAATACAAGCCACAGCATTATATTTAAGCATAAATGTGAATTTATATTTTGTAGTTTTCAACTATCTAAATTTCCTTTTTAACTTAAATACTATTATTGTTGTTGACAGATTAGGCTACTATTACCTTGATTGTTTTAAAAAAATACTTCCACCTAATTTTAATGGACCAATTATTAAGACTTATCTTCCAATCTGGTAAAGAGATATGTAAGGGTTAAAAAAATTAAATAGCATTTCAACAGTGATAGAGATAATTAGAGAAACTCTTCTGAAAGTGCTGGTCGTTCCCACTCTAAGACAGGTAGAATGATAAATGACAGCCAAAATATTCTTAACTGGAGCATTTTAGCCCATTAAAGATTAAAATAAGTGCAGGCTATTGCCCTTTACCTAGCTGTGTTAGTTCTCACAGAGTCAAATGGTACAAATTGCTTTCTCCTCTCATTTAATATAACTAGGTCAACCATGGCCAGCAATGGAGGGTGACTGCCTCTGTTTAATACTCTCCTGAGTGGTATAATCCACATAAATCAGCATAGTCTCTCTTGGAACTTAGGATAAAGCTGTATGATTAGAAAGAATTCAGTAAGCACTTCAAGAAATATTTGCCAGATTCTGGTTTTTGACATTAAACATGAAAATTTATTTCACATTTGGTTTTGTGTTGTTGTTGTTCTGGTTTAGTTTTTGTTTGTTTTTGTTTGTTTTTGTTTTTGCTTAAGCATGAAGAAAGGTTAACACAACCCTGGTAATATTAAGTATTAATATTAAGTAAGGTTACTTAGTTGTTTAACCAGCCATGCATGTATTGAATTTATTTAATTTTAGTGCAAACTGGCTCACTTTTTTCCTTTTCCCTCCCCTAGAAACGGCTTTTGGATTCAGAGTTTATTGATCCTTTAATGAATAAAAAAGCCCGAATATCTCACCTGACGAACAGAGTACCACCAACACTAAATGGTCATTTGAATCCCACCAGTGAAAAATCTGCTGCAGGCCTCCCGCTGCCCCCTGCAGCTGCTGCCATTCCCACCCCTCCACCGCTGCCTTCAACCCACCTGCCCGTCTCACATCCTCCTCAGATTGTAAATTCTAACTCCAATTCCCCTAGCACTCCAGAAGGCCGGGGGACTCAAGACCTACCTGTTGACAGTTTTAGTCAAAACGATAGTATCTATGAGGACCAGCAAGACAAATATACCTCTAGGACTTCTCTGGAAACCCTACCCCCTGGTTCAGTTCTACTAAAGTGTCCAAAGCCTATGGAAGAAAACCATTCAATGTCTCACAAAAAGTCCAAAAAGAAGTCTAAAAAACATAAGGAAAAGGACCAAATAAAAAAGCACGACATTGAGACTATTGAGGAAAAGGAGGAAGATCTTAAGAGAGAAGAGGAAATTGCCAAGCTAAATAACTCCAGTCCAAATTCCAGTGGAGGTATTTTACCTTTGTAAAAGTACTGACTACATGTTAGATGAACCAGAAGTGCATGCTATCATGAGTTTGAAATTATACAGTTTATAATTAGTAATTTATTTAGCAAATGACGTTTCATTTAATTATTAATCTTAGTGTTGTGCTTTTGAGCAGGTTTTTTTTTTTTTTTTTTTTTTTTTTTTTCTTTTCATTTTACAGCAGTTGTTTTCCATCTCTTTTTGGCCAAATATTAAACATGGTTTTTATATTAATAAGAATGGCATTTAAAAATGACTGTCATACTTGAGACTCCTTTTTGGAAGGTGGACCTTTCACATTCTTTTCCATCTCTGTTATGATATTGTGCAGCCTCAACATGACCTATTATATGCCATTCTTGAACTGATTTAACCAGACACAGTTTGCAATAAGAATATTCATTTCCTTCTTTCTCAATGAAACAGGGTCACCCTTGCTTTAATTAACATTAGCGCAGGGGAAATGTCAACTTTTTAATAAATCAGGCCAAGATAAAATTTCATTTGCAGATCCATAACATCATCTTTATTTAGAGTGAAAACACTTTGTCTTTTGCAAGGCTGTTCTGGTGTTCGCTTAATAGATCTTAAGGTTTAGGGGTTTCCCCCCCAATTTTGAGAGTCCTGTTTTAGTGAACTAACATCAATTGTATTTTGTAAAATTAACTGTTTCAAGCTTTAGGAGCTTAAATGCTAAATATCTAGCGATCCAAAGAAACTTAAAGCTTTACCTCTAAATAAAGCTAATTCATGAAAAGCTTGCTTGCCTAAGATGTACTGAGTGTTAAAAACTGACAGAATTAGATTTTTCTTATTTAAAAAATATGTCCTCTAAAACTTAATGCCTTGCATGCCATCACATAGAAGATCCAAGTTCACCATTTGGCATTGCTGCCAGTTTTAAACCCAGAATAACTAAGGCAAAATTCCATAGGAAAATATGGCTTTGGAAAAATTACTTTAATGAGTAGAGTTATAAGGAGTGTTGTCTTTCTGTATTTTGCTCATGATTCTGAAAGTCTGTAATCCTTAGATTTAATTGATCATCTTTGCCATATGAGAGAAGCTCTATTTTCTTTTAGTGTTACTTCCAAAGAAGCCGCTGTAGAATATGATATGATACATGCTTTTCTTGATCTAGATTGCATACATTTCATGTCAAAGCATTTCTGTTTAAATATTTCAATCAATATAATACTATGTAATGGCACAAAAGGTAGGTGTAAGCTTTTTCCCTCAACACTCTTGTAGTTGAATTTGTCAGGTCAGGAATAGAAATGAAGAAGTAGAACTCTATGTTCAGAGTTCATAAGCCACTGGGTAAACTCCACTCTCCACACTTTCCACCCTCAGGTGGTGCTTCTGAGTCAAAGGCTAGAGACAGGAAAACTGGATTTCAGTATGTTGAGATCTACATCAGAGTTTCAAGTGTTCTCAGAGTTGGAGACCTGGAGAAGCACACTTAGTCTCTTTGAATTCTTTACTGAGGATATAGTAACTTTCAGAACCAGTTGGGATAATTACAAATTTAGGAAAGCTCCAGACTCACATCTCCTGCATTTTTTGGAACTTATCTGGTGGTGACCTGCACTTAATGCCTTTCTCTTTAAGACTCAGGCTATTGTAAAAGCATGTTCTTTTACCCAAGCATGAATCAAATATATTTATAGGTGAGCAGCATGCACTCAGAGTCTATGTATTTGTATTTGTTTAGGGTACTTTGTCCTTTAAAATATTAAACCGAGAAATTATCTAACATTCACTTTTATACGTTTTGCCAGTGGGCATGATTAGGGTTCGAGTTATCAGTTTAACCCTACTTTGAATGATAAAAAATTACCCTAATAAAGAATGATAAAAAATTACCCTAATAAAAAGAATATCCTCTGGACATGGTGCATTTAAGCAAATGGAATACTGAGGGATTTACATACTTTCACTGTGTAGCCATAATGTTTAGCACTTTTTTTGTCCTTAAAAAAAAGAAAAATCTGTTTAGTGTTATGAGTGCTAGAGATTACAGGAATATAAATCGACATTCAATAATACCTTATTTTAAATTACTTTGAACCAATGGGAAAACTTTCTACCCAATTCCAGTGTCTGCATACAAAAAAGGGAGGCAATAAAAATACAGTGACCAAAGCAGTCTGCTACCTGACTCTATTGTCTCATCCGCCTTGTTTGAATCCCATGAAAAGTAGATGTTGATGTAAAATTTGTATCTCCCATTGTCTGGCTGCATCTGCCACCACAGTCTTTGAATTGCTGGGCAGATGCCACAACTGTTGTTGAAAGAATAGAAGATTGACCTTGGGTTAAGATGGAATTCCTTTATTGTGCAGACACTGCAGTGGCCAGGGTGCTTTAAATGCCTGGCGTCGGTTCTGCTGGCGCTGGTCATAGGGCCTCTATTGTTCGTGTTCAATTGTATTCCTTGCTCACTGTTGCTTATTGAGATGGAAGAATAGAATTTGAGGAAAAGTGTTCCAGATGTTTCTAATCTATTTTAGAATTACAGGCATTTGATAACCTTCCTGGTTGATGAATGCTCTGATTTTGTTTTTTTTCTTTGTAGGAGTTAAAGAGGATTGCACTGCCTCCATGGAACCTTCAGCAATTGAACTCCCAGATTATTTGATGTAAGTTCGTATGTCTGCCAATGGAGAGAGCGACTTAATTTTAGAAACTTTGCAAGTTCTTTTCCCATAATTTGCAAATCAGAAAAGTAAGAAGTTCCAGAAATAGAGTCCTGGAGCCACCTCTGCAATTGAAAGGCTGCCATTTAGCCTGCCCGTCCCAAATCTACCCTTGTCTGCATGAGCAGGTTGTGCCTCCCTCCGCTCTGAGTTGTGTTCATTGGCCTTTAACTATAGAGAAGCCTGTCCTTTGTTCCGGGGCCTGGCTAAGCATTTGATTATGAAAGATTTTAGGGATCTGACTCTTCAAAGCTGACAGTCTATCAATGCCCAGTCATTCACTTGGGTCCCCCAAAGGGATGGTTTATTGCTGACAAAGTGCTTGAACCTCTGCACATAATAATACAAAGTGTTAAGATAGACTGATTTTTATTTAAGTAAAGTTCTGCCCTCAATTTAATTTTTAGAGGAGAGAAGAGTAAAATCTGATCATTTCAATTTAGTAATGGTTATAATGTTTTCTTGTTGTGACAAGTTGCTAAATGCTGAGCTGGGGACATTTTTGTAACTGGCTATCACAGAAATTATAACTTGGACACATAATTCTAGCTTTTTTACAGAATAAAAGGTTTCTGTAAGAAGAAAATAATTAAGTTGCAGGAGCCTGGAAAAATGGTGAGGGAAAGAGCAAACAAATCGGACTTTGAATAGCTTTGAACAAATGTGCAAAATAGCTAGAATGAGAAGGGAAAATGGAATCTGGGCTGTCTGAACACTTTTCTTCTATTAGTAGCATCTCATGGTGGACAATGTTAAACTATGTTGTTTAGCCTTTTTCATTTCCAGAGTAAAGATCATTTTAGATTTAAAATGTGTTACTTCTGCTTAACAGTAGTGTGAAAGCTATACTTATTGGGGAATGATACAGTATGAAACCATAATGCTGGTTATCATCTCTTAACTAACAGGAACTTGAGAAACCTTGCTGAGTACCCTCTCATCTGAGGTAGTGTATGTAATGGTTTTAGAGTTCTGTAGGAGGGCCTTGAAAGGCAGCTATGACCTACCACTTAGTTGGCCCAGGAAGGGTCCGTTGTCTGCAGCCAGGCTTCCAGGACAGCCTCTGGCTCTGCTGCCGAGGGGGTTCATCTCTTTAACTGCAAACCACTTCTCCTTAGAAGTCTTTAAATGTCAACCCCCTTGAATAACAACTGCCAATGCAGTGCTCTTGTTCTTTTTTGATGGATTTTGAATTCTTTTTTATAATAGTGACATACACTTATTATATACAACAAAATCATGTGGGGAAACTAAAAAATAATGCTAAACTTTTCCCCATGGATTCAAGACTATTGTGTTTTGCCAAGTTCATTAGTTAATCCCTCCTTTTTTTGTTTTTGAGACAGAATTTCGCTCTTGTTGCCCAGGCTGGAGTGCAATGGTACGACCTCAGCTCACTGCAACCTCCACCTCCAGGGTTCAAGTGGAGCCTCCCAAGTTGCTGGGATTACAGGTGCCCACTACCATGCCCGGGTAATTTTTTGTACTTTTAGTAGAGATGAGGTTTCACCATGTTGGCCAGGCTAGTCTCGAACTCCTGACCTCAGGTGATCCACCCACCTCAAGCCTCACAAAGTGCTGGGATTACAGGCGTGAGCCTGGCCTTAATTCCATATTTAAAAGGTTTTTTTTTTCAGGTTACTTATCTAAGGATGGTTCCTGGATCTGCCTCAGTGCATTTCTGTATGTTTGTCATGTTTCTAGTACTATGTGATTGTTTGCTTAATTTATTTAAATAAACACAATTTATATGTAGCAAATTTTCTAAAAATAGTTAAAAAGCATGGATTTTCAGAAAAATTACCAAAACTACAGAACTTAAGTTGCCTCATAAGAAAACTAAAGGGATATACTATAAAACCTAAATGATCGAGGCCGGGCGCGATGGCTCACGCCTGTAATCCCAGCACTTTGGGAAGTCGAGGCAGGCGGTCATGAGGTCAGGAGATTGAGACCATCCTGGCTAACATGGTGAAACCCCGTCTTGACTGAAAATACAAAAAATTAGCCGGGCATGGTGGCGGGCACCTGTGGTCTCAGCTACTCGGGAGGCTGAGGCAGGAGAATGGCATGAACCCCGGAGGCGGAGCTTGCAGTGAGCCGAGATGCAGTGAGCCGAGATGGCACCACTGCACTCCAGCCTGGGCGACAGAGCAAGACTCCATCTCAAAAAAATAAATAAAAATAAATAAATAAAACCTAAATGATCAACCTTTGAATAATTCATACTTAACCAAAATATTTCTAATTTTTATGTAATAAGACTACTTTTACTTGTAGTTAAGCTGTCAAAACTTATTAAAATTTTTTCCATCACCACATAAAGAGCCAACTGTAGAACTACAACAATTTTTTGTAAAAGTAGGGAAACTTTTTTCTTAAAAATGCCAGTGTAACCAAATAATTTCTTCTAGAATAGCAACACAGTTGTTGACCACACAATTGTGGTCACTGAATAATTTCCCTAAGGAAATTATTAAATAAAATACTGAAGGTGTGATTTTGAGAAAGCACGATAAATATATAACAAATTAAGTCTGAGTTTCAAGATCAGTTTAGCTGTGTTGCTAATATATGCTTATCCCCAGGGACCTCTTTTTACCCCGGGGCTCCCTCTGGTGTACAGTCAATACAGCCCGTGCCCAGGAAGGACTGCTTCACTGCTTGGCTGGCAGTGTGCCTTTTATAGCTAAGACACCAGAAGGGCAGCTTTACATCAGCGGACTATCACTGTTTCAATTACACTTAGAAAATTAAACCTCTACACTGTCTAACTCAGCATGAATAAAAATATTAATGAGGACACTAAGTTTGCTCACTGCATCACTTTTCTCACATTTCCTGCTAAGCATCTGTGATATTAGCAATTTAAATGAACTGATGGGCTTATATAAGACCATTTGGAGAGGACTGAACTCCAAGATTTTATGGCAGTGAAGAATATATGTGTATCCCCAAGGGGCATCCTGAAGCTCCTACCACCTGCCTGAAATTGCTTTGAAATCTCAATTTTTATTTCAAAAACTCAAGGGAATTTTGCATTAATGACAGGAACACAGAGTGCAGAGAACCAGGCCAGATCCTTATGTGATCCCAGTTCCCAGATCTACAAATAAGTAATACTGTAATAGGCCGGGCACAGTGGCTCATACCTGTAATCCTAGCATTTTGGGAGGCTGAGGTGGGTGGATCACTTGGGGTGAGGGGTTCAAGACCAGACTGGGCAACATGACAAAACCCTGTCTCTACTAAAAATACAAAACTTAGCAGGTGTGGTGGCATGCACCTGTAATCCCAGCTACTCAGGAGGCTGAGGCACGAGAATCAGTTGAGCCCAGGAGGTAGAGGTTGCAGTGAGCTGAGATGGCGCCACTGCCCTCCAGCCTGGGCGACAGAGCAAGACTCCATCTCAAAAAAAAAAAAAAAAAGTAATACTGTAATGCTAAGTTTAATAATAAAATGCTGTTTTAATTTATTTATTATTGAATAAACCGATGCTCTAGGAAAATGGTCTTCTCTCACCAGTTAAGAGTAATTCATATCCCAAAGTAAAACACAGATTTATGGCATTTTATTAAGAAAGTAAGTTAAACTAATAGTACAACACTGGCTTCTGTTCAACATAGTATGACATTTAAATGTTTGAAAAGAACTAGAGAAATATGCCTTTTTTTGGTCTAACCCTCATTTTACAGAATGGTTGGTAATTTCCCTTTCATACTTTATATATGTGCTTGGTCAGAAATATGAGGAAAGGGACAGAGGAAGCAAGCCTGAGGCACCTTGTTGAAGATGTCTGCTGGCAGCATGTCTGAAAGGCCAAGCAACAGACTGCCTCTCATAAAGCAGTAGGTCCAGAGAGAGCTTTGACTTTCAGCACTCAGTGACTGCATGACATTCTCCTGGTTTCACATTACCCATTGAGTCCTTCTGTCTCTCTGTGACTTGTAACAGATGGGTTAGCATCTACCATTAGTGTGGTAGTGAATTATCTTGGATAGAGAAAGATTCAGGAGACTAGATCTGTGTAAATACTGTTTTCTTTTTACTTAGTTGCATTTTAGTTCCATTGCCACCATGTCTTTACCACATTTACTCTCCTTCGTTGAAGCTCTCAAACTCTGTGTAATAATTTTACCTGAAGATGTTTGGAGGAGTGACCTAGCAGCCAACCAGTGGCAGAGTGGCATTAAACATTAGTGACACATGCATGGATCTAATCTCTAAATATTTGGTTTAAATCTCAGACTTGTGTAATCATGTTTATTGGATAGCTACTCTCCATTTGTCTTTTTTTCTTATTAGAAAATATATCGCTATTGTCTCCTATGAGCAACGCCAGAATTATAAGGATGACTTCAATGCAGAGTACGATGAGTACAGAGCTTTGCATGCCAGGATGGAGACTGTAGCTAGAAGATTTATCAAACTAGATGCACAAAGAAAGCGCCTTTCTCCAGGCTCAAAAGAGTATCAGGTAAATGGATTTGTAACTAGATGGACTGACTTTCATATTTTACCTTCTTTCTTTCCCTGCCCTGCTCAACCTCAGCCGTCACAGAGTAAGCACTTAAAGTAAGCACTCTTGCAGACCAGCCTCACTGCTGCTTTAGGAAACTAAATATTTGAAATAGTTCTTGAAAATAAATTAACATAGTAAACCTGTATTTCTACCAGTGGAAAAAAACCTTGTGCCACTATAACATATCACATATTGAGAAAAATACCAAACACAACTAAATAGGAAAAAAAGTTGTATCTTGAGATTCAGCTAAACATTTGATTAATTACACTGCCAACTTAGACTACAGCTCAGAGGTCTGGTGCTATCCCAAAACAGTGCTATTTCAAGTATTTTTCTTTAAACCTCAATCTGAGATAGAATAGGGAAGATATAGGAAATAAAGAGGGCTTAATACACAGATATTTGGGGTTTAAGTAAAGAAGTTTGGTGCTTCTAGCTACAAAGACTGATCTTTGTTAACCAGTCTTACTCTGTTTTCACTTTCCTACTTGAAGTAGTAATATTACTACCACTGACAAAGAGCAGGAGATGCCTCACCTGTCTCCTGATTGTTTTTTGTAGTTCTTAGCAAAGGGATTGATTGAAATGAGTATTTCCCTCCCATGTGGGCTAGATAACTTTGTCACACTTCACGGACACAGATGGTATAGTGGTGCCTCTGTCCCAGCCCACTACCACTGTTCAGGCTGGAACCTACGGGAGACAATGGATGAGTTTTCCCACAACAATGAACAGCCTGAGAGCATTTGTGTCCTAGAGATTCATTATATCTTCTACTAGAGGGCCTTAATCTTTTTCAATAAGCTGGTGAGAGTTATAGGAGACTGTGCCAGAAGAATCGGTGTTCAGAGGTGCAAGAGGTTGGTGATATGGTGGTTTGGGGTTTATTTTTTTCTATATAGTCATTTATCAATGTATATAATTATACTGAAACTAGAATGTAATTCCAAGGATTACTTGGTTAGGAGTGGTTAACGTTTGTGTGGCGTTGGGCAAGTTACTTAATGCCTTTTTGCCTTGAATTCCCCATCCATAAAATGGGATAATCATTGAGTTGTGAGGAATAAACATAAGTAAGCATGAGTAAAGTGCCTGAATCCATGCCTGGTACTTGGTACATACATTAGGCTATTATCCCCCCAGGCACCTGACCCCCCCACACCAACCCCCACAGAAAATCACTGTTACTGATTTCCAGTGTATTCTTTCGGAAGTGTTTAAGTGTGTGGTATGTGCATGTGTGTACACATGGTATAAAATGTACGTACATTTATACACAAGTAATTTCAACATATATGCCATATTTAACTGAATCTAAGGTTTCTTCATTTGTAAGATGTACCACTGTTTTATGTCCCAATAACTTAAATTATGATACATTATTATTTGTACTGGTTTCATTAAAATGGGGAGAAATGAGCATCTTGCAAGTAATGAAATTCTTAGAATACTATTCTGTTTTTCTTTTTTAAACAAATGGTACCAAGCTGTCCATATTGTTCAGCACTTTCCTTTTTTCTCTAAACAATATAATGCATCTTAGAGAATATTTTTATATCGGTACATAAAGCACTTTCCCATGTTTTAATGGCCTCTTAGTATCCTTTGTATAGATTGATGGACATTTCAATTTTGTTTACTGTCTTTTGCTTTACAAACAGCGCTATAGTGAATAATCTTGTATATGCGTCATTCACTGAGGGGCAAGTATGTCCATAGGATAAGTAGAATTGCTGAGTCAATTTTGCATCGACTATTTTGGTAGCTGTTGCCAAGTTGCCTTCCATAAAGATTGTTTCAAGTTATATTCCCACAGTCAACATTTCCTATACTCTTGCTAAATGCATGTTAGCTGTTTGTATTGCCACACACAAAAGAAGTTATTCTCTTCTGATTTCTAATATTTAATTTTATAGAATGTTCATGAAGAAGTCTTACAAGAATATCAGAAGATAAAGCAGGTAGGTATCGTCACTGTTGATTTTCTGACCTGTGGTTGAAAAATGTTGTAAATTCTGCAACCTCATTCCTCACCGTTCTGTTTTTGTTTTTGTTTTTGTTTTTTTTATCATCTGCAGTCTAGTCCCAATTACCATGAAGAAAAATACAGATGTGAATATCTTCATAACAAGCTGGCTCACATCAAAAGGCTAATAGGTGAATTTGACCAACAGCAAGCAGAGTCATGGCCCTAGAACTCTGCTTGGACCAGAAGATGTGAATAAACTTAAGCTTATTTATTTAAAATTCCAAATGAGTTGCTCTAGATTCTAAAAAGGTGAAACTTTGGCTGTTGAAAGTTTCAGTATTAGTAAACTTGAGTTACTTTTTCTTTTCCATTTTACTTTGCTTCCCTGCATTTCGAAGCTGCTCTTTCTGGTCCTCCCCACCACCCCACCCCCAAGACTTGTGTTTGTTAATAGAAATAATTTTTTAGGTATTGGGGATCCATTGTCTATATTTCAAATCAGTTTTTTTCCTCAAAAACTTGTGTTTGTTATTAGAAATGATTTTTTAGATATTGGGGATCCAGTGTCCACACTTAAAAGCTGTATGTGTTTTTAAAACAACAGTGATGTGCAAGGTGAAATGCTTTTGGATAAACGTAAGCCTATTTTCTGACCTTTCTTAATGCAAACTCTTTGCCTTAAATGGTAGAATATTTAGAAATTTGCACAAAATTTAAAAAAAATAAACATTGTCTTGGAGGGTTAAAAAATAGAAAGATGTATGTGTATAGATTCACATACACATATGTATATACAGGCTGACTTGATCTAGAACATTAAATCCGCCCTGCAAGTTAACCCCCCATTGCAATGGTTGCCTTAAGGTGTTTGCTAGTTGTGTACATAGTGTGGTTAATCATTAGCTACACTGCTTCCCACTTGATTAGAGCAATGGGAAGCATATTGTGGCCTACCAGCATCTGGAAGTGTGTGCTCGATCTGTATGTGTGCAGAGGTGGTGTGGATGTGAGCGTGCATGAAGGAAAAAAAGCTGCTACTCCTAGTAGGCCAAACGCTCAGGTTAAACAACTGACGAGTGTTACTGTAGGGTGTTTTTTTGTTTTTGTTTTTGTTTTCTATCAAATTGCTAATTTTGTTGTGGAAGACAAAAGCATTTCCATTTCAACGAGTTTGTCAGCTTTATTAATGTTGGGCAAAAATTGATATGTCATGAAAATGAAACAGATCTATAGTTTTGGGACAAAATTATAAAATTAAATGTGTAGGTAACCTATTTATATACTGCTATAAAGTATTTTTTGAAGAGAGATATGCAAAGAAGCTATTACCTACATAAGATGTATATTTAAAGATTTTTTTTTCATCCTGGTGCCAGGAATATAAAAAAGAGTGGATATATTTAACCATAACATACTGTGATTCATCAAACAGCACAAACTTTCATTTCATGGAGTTTATCTGTTGACGTTGATTTAAACTGTCACTTGTTTTATCATGTGGGAACATAAGTTATGTGGTCAAAAATACAAGGATTTTGAACTAATGTTGATTCAAGTTGTATTGTCTTATTGTATTGTCTTTTCAAAGTGCTGCCAGTTGAAAAGGGAAGCATTATGTTTACAAATCTGTTTTGAAATGTTTGCCAAAATTTTGGTAGTGTCTTTAATAAAGATGTTTGTCTCCAGCATCCAGAAAAATAAATAACTTTGTTGTGTATCACTGTAAACCAGAAAAATGTTGGTTATCTAGAAAACTTGAGAGAGCATGTAGATTAACTTTTCTCTTTGGGGTTCTTCTAAAACATTAACTGGAAAGATTAGATAATATACTAAAATATACGGAAGTATACAGACTAAAGACTGAAACAAGACCCTTTTGCACTACCGCTCTATAACATTACCGCAGAAATTTTGTTTCTATGTAGCATAGACCTCCTAAGGAATTCTGTTTCTTTTAGCATTGAGATCCCTGGTGCTCTTTTTTTACCTCAGAATTGGTACAATCATTATTAAACGTTAATTTATTTCAAACTTTTTAATTGAAAAAAGGAAAGGGAAGCTTAATTGGGGATAAATTCAGGCATCATATTATTATGATAGAGTCTCATGAGGGGTTTGTCTATAGGTAATGAACTCATTGGTGTTATTTCTTGGACATCTTGGCCTTTTAATCGAAGACTGTGTGCTGCTATTTGCTATCAGCAAGGTTTCTCAAAAGCAAAAGGTGCTTGGACCACTTGGATCACCTGAGTTAGAATCTCTAGGTATAGGGCCTAAGTATCTGCATTTTCACTGGTTTCCTGTAGGTGACTTTTGCAAGCTAAAGTATGAGAACCATTGACTTAGATGTAGCTCTAAACTTTTAGGTCTGTAAATCTTGAAATGTTGAACTGAAGGTCAACTGTTGGCTTTTTTTTTTTTTAATGTCCATCATGTAAGCAGGTGCAAATCACTTTTCCCCTTTGCATGATCTGAGGCACCTCCTCAGTTGTTTCACTGCCAGCTCTTATTTCAGAACCTGTTTACAAACAAGCCTTCCAGTTGGTGAATGGTTAGCCATTGGAGCTCCTACCCTGTACATCAGCACATCTGGTTTACAAGTTGGGTAACAATGAAAGCTGGAGATGCTAAATGGAAATCCAGCAATGCATACCCTTAGACCTGATCACATACCAGTAAAAGCCTTAATTTAGATGTTAGTTGTATGTGTTGGACAGATCCTTGCAAAAAGTGTGTCTATTAGTTGTAAATTTGAAAGTTATAAATCTCTGAATCTGCCATTATCCAAGTTTCATCCCTTTTGAAGATGAGGCATGAGCCTATTAAAATATTTATAATCATTTTCCATCTCCTACTGCAAGACCTTTAGATTCTTAAAAATGATTACTATAGGAATAGTGGCCACTTAATGTCAGTTACTCTGGTGGAAGAATTTTTTTTTTTCTTTTCTTTTTGGGAAGGATGGTGTAAAAAATAGCAAGATTAGAGAATGAGTTGTATAGTTTTTTCTATCACATTTCATCTAAAATGATTTGAAGGACTTTTGAAGATTTTTACCAACATCCTTAAATCAACTCCAGATTGAATGAACAACTGATTTAAAACAAACTAAGAACATTAACTAGATGTGGGCTTTTTAAAATATATAGGTATTGCATTTCCTACCTTGTTATTTATTCCGCTTTGAATACTTTAGAGGGGTTAACTTTCAACTCTTTAAGTAGTAACGGATGTTTTATACTTGTTCTCACAAAATTGTTATGGTCAGTTTATATCATTGCTCCATGCATTGATTATAAAAATTCAGTATTAATTTTTTCTCTGATTGATCTTATAAGCTTTAGAGTTTTCTCTTATAAAGTGTTTCACCTTATTATGTAAAACAGATGCCTGCTTGCATATTGGAAGATGTTGAAATTAGTTTTAGACAAAAATGGTCCATCAGTTCAGACACTCTGCTTGGATGCCTTACCCTTTTCATTAGTGCATTCTTTGCTTCTGAAACTTGGCAGAAACTCGTTAGCCAGTCCACTGCCTTTCTGAAAATGTGTGGAGTCACGTATGCTTGGTATATGCCTTTACTACTTTTAAAGTTCTACAGTTTATTACTTGCCCAAGTATTACTAAATCCTTTTCTTACATGTACTGGATGGAGAAAAAATTATAGCCAGCACTTTGAGAGGAAAGTTTTCGGAAACGATATTAACTGGCACTACTAACTGAAGGCCACAGAAGATGCTATCAATGTTATTTGTAACCTGAAGATTGAACAAGGCTGTGAGGCTCATTTCAAACTATTTTGAGGTGTTAAATTATATATATGCTGTTTCTCAGCTGTTCCACTCAAACCGTGTTAGGACTCTCAAAGGTAAAATGTCACAGGGGCATTTCAGTTGTTACTGAGCTCAGCAGCTGTGGTGGCCCCTGTTCTACACCAATTTCAGTTCAATAAAAATGTTAACTTTGCAATTCTGGTATTTGTTTTTCCTTTGTCTCATTTCAAGCCTCTTTGTCTTAAAAACAAACAAAAAAAAAGCCCATGACAAAGTATTCACAGAGCTATTACTTGTTAGGGCTCTAGGAAATGGGAGCAGGGAATTTGCTCCACGGAGCTGCCTTTTTGTAAAGTGCAGGACATGCCCTCCAGGGGCAACTTCTACTAGGGGAACAATAATCATATTTACCATTTATTGAGGGTTTCCTCTTTGTTACACGTTTTTGCTGCATTATCCCATTTCTCCTCACCACCTGTTATCTCCATTTTACAGGTGGGTAAACTAAGTCATAAAGAAGTTAAGAAACTTGCCTATCACACAGCTAGTAAATGGCAGAGCCTGGGAAGTCTGACCGCAGCATCTGTATTCCTAACCACATCTCCATCGTGGGCCTCATATGTTTATATAGGATAAGACTAATCTTTTCAAAGTGACAATTCCAGTGATACTACATAGGCTAGATAAGTCCTTTTGGTTCCAAAGGCTAGAATGTGGGGGTCGGAGTGATTTCTAGTGGATTATTTTGGGGGAGTTGATTTATTGGAAATCACAGAATACATTTGAAGGGAGACTGGCACACTTTTTGAGAAAAGGTTGTTTCCCCTGTGTTCGCTTTACTTTCAAAAGTGTACAATGTTAACAATGGGGTATTTGAAAGTGGGCGGTGGAGGTAGGAGGGAAGGGTACAGTCTTGTAATCATATCATTTTCTCTTCATACCAAAAGGCTATCTCAGGAACAGACTCCAGCTTAGGAGTATTCAGTCTGAGAAGACGTAAGGGCATTCTCCCAGCTGAATCCTTAACCTCCAGTTTCTAAAAATCTTCTGAAGGAATAATGTAGGAGGAAGGGAAGAAAGCCTCAATCAAACATTGGTATTAAAAACCCAGAGTGAGTAATGTGGGCGGTGCCTCTGGTCATATTTACGAGAAGCCTCAAGGATGAGTGAGTTTCACAACATCGGGACTATCAGGAGCCCTCCCTAGTCCCTTCTCCCACTGGACCTTTAACAGGCTCCTGTCCTCAGCTGTAAAATGAAAATACGCTTTTCTTACTGAGGCATGGAAGGGTTTCACTATTGTTTATAAAAGTACTTGGGAATTCTGTGAAAAAAAATCGTTCTTTAAACTACAGATTATCTGCTGAATGCAAGAAGGAGTGTTGAAGCATTACTTTCCATGTGAGAATGAATTCATTTTGACTGATTGCAAAGGGGACAAAGGCAGAAGCTAGAGGTTTCAAGGTGAGATGCTGGGTTTTTTTTATTGAATGCTGGGTGTACGTGTACCTGCTCTACTGGTTTTACCTTTCTGAGACTGGGACAGGAAGCTGACAGTGGTAGTGGAAGTAGGAGGCTCTGATATGATTGCTTAATTCTCAAGTTAGGGATCAGATGATTCTGCCAGGTGCAATGGTGGAGATGTGTCATTTCAATTCCTGCCTGCCTCATTCAACTGACCAACCTGGCTGGTTTTTCTTACTGTAATTAAATGGTTGGTACAATGTGAGCATTTGTAGATGGACAATAAGAACTTCACATCTGTCTAGGACTATAAATGTAGAAGTGTGCTTCCTGCAGATGAGCCCACAGAATTAGCCAGCATGTTTGAGTTCTACAGCTGGGGCTTCTAGAAGCATGCTGACTGCCCTTCCATACTTCCTGAGTTCCAAATAGGCTTACAGAATCCCACTATGGAGTACATGGATAGCATGATCTACCTTACCAGTCTCGCTGCCTGTTCCTCCCACTCTCCACACACCAGTCACACACACCTTCCTTCAGGCTCTCCAGTACTCCTTGCTCCTCCTATCCGAAAGTCCTCATGCGCTAAGTAGACTGTGTACCACCAACACCACCCTCCACCCCTTCCTCACTTAGCTGAGTCCTCCATATCCTTAAGGTCTCCACTTAGGCATCACTTCCTTCAGGAAGCCTTTCCTAACCCACCCCTGCCCCCACCCCCACACTCTCCAGGTCCTCTGGGTATATGCTGTCTTTCGTTCTATATTTCTTTGTGGCATTTGTCATAATTATAACTGGGTACTAATTGCATTAGTAAGTTCTGTGGGAATAGAGACTGTCCTGTTCACCAGGGTGTCCCCAGCCTCTAGTGTCTGCCATATAAAATGTTCTCAGCAATAATTTATTGAAAGAATGAATGAGGCAAACCATTTCTATCAGTCATATTTAAAATTCATGTGGCCCAAGGATCTGGATTACTGCAAGAATCTGCTATCTCAGTCAAGTTTGTGTTCCTTGCCACTTTATCTTCCCAAAGTCATGATTAGGAATCAGTTAATGATGGCAGACTGGTGCCCATGACAAACCGACTGATAGAGTTTGGATATTTGTCCCCTCCAAATCTTATGTTGAAATGTGATTCCCAGTGTTGGAGGTGGGGGTTGGTGGGAGGTGTTTGGGTTATGGAGATAGATTCCTCACAAATGGGCCGGGCGCGGTGGCTCAAGCCTGTAATCCCAGCACTTTGGGAGGCTGAGACGGGCGGATCACTAGGTCAGGAGATCGAGACCATCCTGGCTAACACGGTGAAACCCCGTCTCTACTAAAAAAAATACAAAAAACTAGCCGGGCGAGGTGGCGGGCGCCTGTAGTCCCAGCTACTCAGGAGGCTGAGACAGGAGAATGGCCCGAACCCGGGAGGCGGAGCTTGCAGTGAGCTGAGATCCGGCCACTGCACTCCAGCCTGGGCGACAGAGCGAGACTCCGTCTCAAAAAAAAAAAAAAAAAAAAAAAAAAAAAAAAAAAAAAAAAAAAAAAAGATTCCTCACAAATGGCTTGGTGTCCTCCCTGCCCCACCTTGGTAATAAGTTCATAGGATGTTAAAAAGAGCCTGGCGTCTCCTCTCTCTCACCATGTGACATACCTGCTCCCCCTTTGCCTTCCACCATAAGTAAAAGCTCCCTGAAGCCCTTCCCAGGAGTGGATGCTGGCACCATGCTTATCGTACAGCCTCCAGAAACATAAGCCAAATCAACCTCTTGTCTTTATAAATTACCCAGCCTCAAGTATTCTTTTATAGCAATGCAAATGGACTGAGACACTGACTTGACTTTGCAAGTCCTTTTGCCATGTGTTTTTATTGACATTTATTTTATGCCTAGCATTTGTGTAATCTTCCAAGTGCTTCCAAGAACTAGCAGAGCCCAATGCTATTGATGGGCTCTGCTAGTTCTCCAGTTACAGGAATCCCAACCCTTCACATTGTAGATGGTGAAATGAAGATGTCTAAGTGGCAGCACATGGGAGGGCAGGATGGGACCCCAGGAGCTTACACAGTCTTCTTAGGTGGTGCTGAGAACAGCCCAGCAGCCACTTCCAAAAAATGATATGAAAACAAGGAGTGGTAAAGTGCCAGGCAAGCTGTGCCAGAGCACAAGCAGCGGGCACAGGGCTTCAGAGCAAGGAGTCAAGCCAGACAACCCGGCTTAGAGTCCTGCTGTGCCACTCACAAGCCACAGACTGTGGGCATGTTTATAAAGCCCCAGATCCTCTGTTTCCCGTCATGAACAGGATAGTACCTGCCTTGGAGGTTGCTGGGCTGACACATACGTAGAGAGGTGCCTGGCACCTCATAAGTTCACTATATGTATTTTTATTGGATACTTTAAAATTATTTCCATCTTTTATTCAGAGATGGAAAGTTCTGTAGCAATATACATAGCAAAGCAACCAGTCAGAACTGAACAACCCTATTAGGTTAATTTAGATTTTTGCATAAGAGTGATTGAGCTCCCCTGGTAAATGGACACAGCCCATGACATTTTAAAGGCTCTGCTATTGATTTCTCTATGAAATACTTTTTTTTCCTGTGAATCTTTTTTTTTTTTTTTTTCTAGAGGGAGTCTCATTCTGTTACCCAGGCTGGAGTGCAGAGGCACAATCTCAGTTCACTGCAACCTCCGCTTCCCGGGTTCACACAACTCTCCTGCCTCAGCCTCCCAAGTAGCTGGGATTACAGGCACACACCACCACACCCGGCTAATTTTTTGTATTTTTAGTAGAGATGGGGTTTCACTATGTTGGCCAGACTGGTCTTGAACTCCTGACCTCGTGATCCGCCCACCTCGGCCTCCCAAAGTGCTGGGATTACAGGCGTGAGCCACCGCGCCCCGCCCTCTGTGAATCATTTCAAGTCCCACATTAGCTTCTCTTGGCATCTTGGCTACCAGTAACTTAGACACAGTGCTGATGCATTTGTTCTCAACTTGAGCTTAACTTTGAATATTCTCTCTATTCTCTTTTCCAGTTGTCTTTATAGAGGACAGTTTTTAAAAGAGCCTTTTTGTCTGGAAGCTTAAGTGCTTCTTGCCACCTAGTTACTAGAGGGGGTTGTTCATTACAGATAAGATGCTTTGGATAAAAGGCTGCTGTGAAAATCACTCTTACACCTGTAAGTTTTTCCTTCTTCTCCCAAGAATAGAGTTCATTTAAATCAGCCTTGTCAAAGGAGTGCCAAGAGGGTCTCTAGGGATCTCATGGCCACCTGAGCTTCAGAACTCTGCAGCTGAGAACAGCTGTAAGGGGACACTAGGGACCGTCAGCAAAGCCACCTTTTTCTCCACCCTCCTTCTTCCCTCCTCTCTCTCTGCCCCTGTTGACAAATCTTTATTGCTGTGGTAGCCAATTATCATCCACCCCTCCCTTCCTTAACTCACCCTCCCCACCTGTTCCTCTTGACTGAGTGAACGACCCTGGCTCCCCTCTTCTGTTAACATGCACATCTTACCATTTTCCTCTTGTCTTTGGTTAAAAATGACCTGATGTATAGATGGTGACAAGGCCAGGTCAGAAATAGGGACCTAAAAGCATGAAAAATTGGGGAAGATAGAAAATGCTTTGTGGTATTGGGGGAAAGAACGGAACATGGAGTCCTCTACCCTGGGCCTGAGTTCAAGTTGTGACATTCACCTACCTTTGACCCAGGGCAATTTGCCTAAATCCCTAGATCTTCTTTCTTTCATCTCTGGTAATGTAGGATATTGCCTGTGAAGTTTAAAGACTGTCACATTGACCATGAGGGACAATCATAAAGCAATAGCGATTGTCATGTGTGTCCCTACAAATCCACTTTTGGGGGGCTGTTTGCCTTCGGAGATGAACTTTATGGCAGTTCCCAGAATTCCTCAGAGACAGCTACTTTTAAATAAGCCCTCTATTCACTTTTAGCAAGGGTCTCATTTCAGTAACTTACAAGTCCAGTCATGTAACAACCACAATTCTGAAATACATTTAGAATTGAATATTCTCCCCTCATCCAGGTTAGGCCTGCTTTAGGCTGGAAGCCAAGAGCTTTTTGCCATCTTCCCCACTCTTCCCACCACCCAGCATTTCCCAGGATGAAAGGGCGGGAAGGTAGGGAGGAGAGATAAGGAGCATGAGAGGGCTGATTGAATGATACCTTTGAAGTTCTTGGCCTTGGTTTCCTTTGGGCATTGTCAAAGCCCACCCTGGGTGCCTCGGACTCCTCTGGCCTCTCCTATGGCTGGCCCTTGCAGTGCCCTTCAGCATCTGCCTCCAATAGACTACCACTGTCACTTCAGGCAGGAAGCTAGTAAGCTCACTGCCCATTTTAAAATGATCACACCAACATGCCAACTCGAGGTGTCCCATCTGGTCACTCACCCACACTCCCACCCCAGTCATAGACCAGTCAGCACTTTTGGCCTGGGATCCATGAGTGTAGTGACTTCCAAATGCATCCTCGACTCCGCTAGACCTTTATTTTCAGGCACAAGTCACATACCAGCCCTGTGTGTCCCCCAAGCTTGAGGTGTCACAAATTACTTTTTCTAAGTACTCTTTATGAAGCTCTTCTCTCTAGCCCTATGGCAAGAGGGAAGCTCACTGTCAACCCTCTGTAGAAACCCTGATTTGTAACATGGGCTGACTTTTCTACCTCCACCCCTTACACCAGTGAGGAGCCAGAAGCGAAGGGAAGAAAAACTGGCTTTTTTTTTTTTACTACCCTCCTCTGTGAGTCCTGCAAATATAGGGTTCAGAATCTGAGTTACTAGTGTGGAAGTTGTGGATGTAGATGGCGCACCTTGTGACTGCAACCAAAGCTATCAGCAAGTCCTGCATGAAACCCTCTCACATATATTTGTGAGTTCCTCAGTCATAGAAGCCGTGCATATTTGTTCCACAAATATTTACACAGACTTTGTGCTAGGTGGTGGGAATACACCATTGAACAAGAGAAAGGCAAATGACACAACTTGATTCCAGTTGTGGTAAATGCTCCAAAATAAACGGTTGGCTGTGAGAATTAATAATAAGAGGACGTGGCATAGTGAGGGAGTGGGGTCTGGCTTCCCCCAAGAGGTGGCTAAAGCTAATATTTGTTGATGAGAGGAGAGCTCCATAAAGAACATGGTAGACAGGCCCCAAGGTAAGACGGCCTTTAGGCCCGCTGAATGTACCTGTATCCAAATCACTTCTCATTAACAAAAGCAAGGGCCTTGCTTTTTTGTTGCTGAACTTGTTCCTTCAATGGCTTGTCTTTACTAGCCATTTCTGGGGAGATGAAACCCAGACACGATTCCCTCCTGAGGTCTAGGCATGTCAGGTTAGTGCCTTATCAGTAGTGTTCTGGTATTTGAGCTTCTTATCTGTGGCCTTCTCTTGTTGCTAATTAGTTCTAAGGAACGTTTCCAAAACAGAGAGATTGCATTTTAGTGGCCAGTGGATCTCAAACAGGCGCACAGGATTTCACATGGGGAAGTTTGAGCTGGGGAGGAACCATGACTGCCTTCCCCAGTGCCCTCCATCTTCCTGGAGGCCAGAGGCTGGTGCACAGTGAGTGCCAAGAGCGGAGACTGGCTGGCCCCTCCCTTGTGGAGGTTTCTGGGATTATAACCCCATCACTGTGGGGCTCTTAGAGGCAGTTTCTCTGAGAAGAGAAATAACATTTGTACTATTAAAATTGGCCATGAGCTCTCTCTGTTGTCACCAGTAGGCGAACCATGTGTGTGGTGTGACTCTAACGAGGTTATTGGTGGGCAAGCAGGAAACGAAACAAGGGGGCTGGGAGAAAGAGGCCCAAGGGCCAGAGAAACTGAAAAGGAGCCCTTTCGGGAATGAAAATGAGCAAAAGTAAGGAAGTGCGGTAAGTATTTTCTTACGAGACCACTTGACAATCAATGCTTTATGCTTTTTTTTTTTTTTTTTGAGAGGTAGTCTCGCTCTGTCGCCCAGGTTGGAGTGCAGTGGCGCCATCTCGGCTCACTGCAAGCTCCATCTCCCGGGTTCACGCCATTCTCCTGCCTCAGTCTCCCAAGTAGCTGGGACTACAGGCGCCCGCCACCACGCCCGGCTAATTTTCTTTTTTTTTTAATAGAGACGGGGTTTCACCGTATTAGACAGGATGGTCTCTGTCAGGCCTCTGAGCCAAAGCCAAGCCATCGCATCCCCTGTGACTTGCACTATATGCCCAGATGGCCTGAAGTAACTGAAGAATTACAAAAGAAGTGCAAATGCCCTGCCCCGCCTTAACCAATGACACAAAAGAAGTGAAAATGGCCGGTCCTTGCCTTAAGCGATGATATTATCTTGTGAAATTCCTTTTCCTGGCTCATCCTGGTTCAAAAAGCTCCCCCACTGAGCACCTTGTAACCCCCACTCTTGACCGCCAGAGAACAACCCCCCTTTGACAGTAATTTTCCTTTACCTACCCAAATCCTATAAAACGGCCCCACCCCCATCTCCTTTCGCTGACTCTCTTTTAGGACTCAGCCCGCCTGCACCCAGGTGAAATAAACAGCCGTGTTGCTCACACAAAGCCTGTTTGGTGGTCTCTTCACACAGAGGCGCATGAGAGTCTCCATCTCCTGACCACGTGCGGATGCACGCCTCGGCCTCCCAAAGTGCTGGGATTACAGGTGTGAGCCATGGCGCCCAGCCGCATCATGCCTTTTACAAATGTTTCCAGGCATTCTCAATGGGTCCTTCTTTTAAACTATTTTTAGCATGAGGTGGGCTGAACCACCAAGAAGAAACAGGCCAGGAAAGGTCCATCGGTATCAGTGCTAGACAAGAATGCAGGTCTTGGCCCTGTATGGTGACTTAAGCCTGTAATCCCAGCACTTTGGGAGGCCAAGGCGGGCGGATTGCCTGAGGTAAGGAGTTCGAGACCAGCCTGGCCAACCTGGTGAAACCCTGTCTCTACTAAAAACACAAAAATCAGCCGGGCTTGATGGCGGGCGCCTGTGATCTTAGCTACTTAGGAAGCTGGGGCAGGAGAATCACTTGATCCCGGGAAGCGGAGTGTGCAGTGAGCCAAGATCACGCTCTTGCACTCCAGCCTGGGCGACAGAGCAAGACTCCGTCTCAAAATAAATAAAATAAAATAAAATAACCAAAACAAAAAATGCAAGTCTTGTCTCCCCACTGTACCCACCTCCTGTCAGCCTGCCTTAAGAGCTCATCCTCTCAGGCTTGGTGCTGAGCCCCAAAATTGGCCTGGTTACAGGGGGAACCCAGCAAGGTCTCCTCACAGCCCAATCATGTTCTGCCTCCTTGAAAGTTAGTTTTTCGCCTAAGAGTATTGATATAAACCCCTTTTTAAAGGAGGTAACATTTCCATTGCCCTGCTCTGCTCTGGGCCGGGCATTCCTCACTGCCTCGGCTTCTTCAACCAGGTAAACACCTCAATCTGCTATGAAAATGCCTCCCTTCCTGCTAACATCACCCTTGAGTTGAGGCCATTCCACAGATAACTTGACAGCCCTCAGGGCCCCCACCCACTATTGTAACCACCCCCCCCCTCCTGTATTCTGCCTGGAGGTGGGATGCAATGGGTCATGGCCAAACTCAGTTTCCACCTATTGGTGCAAGGTATGGTAATTGCTGTTTGTATTCAGCTCAGAACAAAGGGAAATCTGTACTGTTCTACACCCTTGTTCTGATCCGTACTCTGAACTATCAGCCATACATACAACTGACACTGATGATAAGGATAGCCTAACAGCCATGCTTACCCATTGTTCGTCAGAGCACCAGTTCTCAGAGGGTGTCCTCTGACCCCCGGCAGCAACAGCAGCACCTGGGAACCTGTTAGAAATACAAATTCTCAGGCTCTGCCCCAACCCTGCTTAATCGAAAACTCCTGAGGTAAGATCCAACAATCAGTGCTTTAACAAGTGCTCTAGGTGATTCTTACTTGAGGCAGCTTGTGTTCTCCACCATCTAGTTCATTAGAATCACCTGGGGACAGTTTTTAACCCACACCATTGCCCAGGCCCCCACCCAGACCAAGTGAACCAGAATCTGTTGGGGTGAGGCCTAGGCAGAGTGTGTTTGTAAAATTCACCAGGTGATTCAAATGAGTGGTGAAAAGTGAGGATCAGCTTCCTAGGTATTTATTTGTAAGACTGGCGTCTCCCAAATAAATGCAGGGGAATGTAGGCATTACCCAAAAAGAGTTCTGTAGCATCTGAAAAAATGCTAGATTTAATAGTTAACACTTTATTTATTTAATTATTTAGAGACGAAGTCTCACTCAGTCGCCCGGGCTGGAGTGCAGTGGCACGATCTTGGCTCACTGCAACCTCTGCCTGCCGAGTTCACACCATTCTCCTACCTCAGCCTCCTGAGTAAGTGGGACTACAGGTGCCCATCACCACGCCCGGCTAATTTTTTGTATTTTTTAGTAGAGACGGGGTTTCACCGTGTTAGCCAGGATGGTCTCAATCTCTGACCTCGTGATCCGCCTGCCTTGGCCTCCCAAAGTGCTCGGATTACAGGCGTGCGCCACTGCGCCCAGGCAACATTTTTATTTTTATGAAGGACTTTTTACACCTTTAATATGCTGAAATGTTCTCCAAGAGGGCAAAGAGACCACAGTGTGCCCATTTTATCAGAGTCTCTTAGAATCAATTTTCCAAGGAACACAGATTTTGGAAGTGCTAAAGTTTTATGCAAAAACTATTTCTATAGCAAGTCAGGTCCCCAGAATGCCATGCACCTGTGCTCTACTTCCCTGCATCTTTTGTTTTTTGTTGTTGGTAGTTTTTTTGTTTGAGACAGTCTCTCTCTTGCCCAGGCTGGAGTGCAGTGGCACAATATCTCGGCTCACTGCAACCTCCAACTCCTAGATTCAAGCAAGTCTCCTCCCTCAGCCTCCCGAGTAGCTGGGACTACAGGTGCCCCCCAACAAGCCCAGCTAATTTTTGTATTTTTAGTAGAGACGGGGTTTCACCATGTTGGCCAGGCTGGTCTTGAACCCCTGACCTCAAGTGGTCTGCCCACCTCGGCCTCCCAAAGTGCCGGGATTACAGGTGTGAGCCACCGCACCCAGCCTAGTTCCCTGCCTCTTAAGCCATCTCTTTATCAGAGCTAAAGCCCTGGTAAGTAATGATGATATGAGGAACATCCCTGTTTTTCGATTGTTTGTACAGTTGCTCTCAACAACTCTTTGTTATCCAGCAGCCTTTATAAAGTTATATAACAAAGTTTTCTTAGAATGTATGCTGGGGGAAAATGTATATCTCTCTGGGTGAACCAATGTCCTTAAATTAGATAATGAGAACTTTGGTGCCCATGTGTTGTGTCAGAAACTAAATATTGAGTTTTGTCCCCGATTACAATTGATTAGTTTGAGTATATTTTTACCTCCCCACAACTGTAGTCATTGGTGTCATTTCATCTCTTTTAATGGTTTCATGACTTGGTAATATTTATCACCATCTATTTTTAATCTCTTTTAGAAGATTAGAGAGATATAGCTTTGGTATAATCTTTAAAATGAAAAAATAGAGAGGTTGGTACTACTGCAAATTTCTCTTTCTAAAAACTCCTTGCACTATCTGTACACAGAAGAGTTGAGTTATAGAAGTGCAAAGAAAAGCTCCAAAACTGCCATTGTTCCAACTGTTACCTCCTGTAAAATCTAAGATAAAAATCTGAAATTTGTAATGGCCATATGTTTTAAAAGATTATATAGTATTTCTGGAAATGTGACTACATATTTGGTCTCATGAGTATTCTTCATAAATACCTAGTCATCCCAGAAATTCCGCAAGAGTGGACTGAATGTCCTAAACAATACTTTTCAAATGTACATTTATTACTGTGTAAAAAAATATCCCCCATAATTTAGCAGCTTAAAACAACAAACATTTATTATCTCACACAGTTTCTAGGAGCAGCTTAGTTGGATAGTTTGAGTTTGGGATCTCACACAAGGTTGCATCCGAGCTATTGACTGGGATGGCAATTGTCTCAAGGCTTGACAGGGGCTGGGGAATCTACTTCCAAGCTCACTCACATGGTTGCTGGCATTGGTCGTTTGACTGGAGCCCTCTGTTCCTCACCATGTGCAGCTTTCCACAGGCTGCCTGAGTGTCCTGACACATGGCAGCTGGCTTCTCCCAAAGTGAGAGTGGAAAGAGAGAGAACACAAGTGATCGCACTTAAGATGGAAGCCACCATCTTTTACAACCTAATTTCAGAAGTGCAGATTCTGATGTTAAATAACATTTCTCTTCACAGCTTCCCTTTAGCAATACTTCCTTTAGGACAGGACCACAGCCCTAAACTTATGAGTTTTTGTAAAAACTACCATTGGGATTCTTCTTATTTCTGAGAAGCTTTCTATTTATCAACTGTAGAGCGTTAGCTGATTTCCAGATGAAGGAGATATAGAGTCTGTGATGCCATTAGTCAAGGTTTTGCCTCTGCCAGCCTGTCCCAGGAAGAAGCATCTGATGTAAAAACATAAAGGAGAGAAAAACATGTGAGAGAAGACAGAACTAATAAGTAATCAACTCTTATGATTGTGATGGTTTGCCTCCAGAATCCCCATTCATTCATTAAAACCAATAGTTATGGCACATTTCCCATGTTGTGACACCATTCTAGGTACTGAGGATAACACAGTAAACAAAACAAAGTCCTGCCCGCAAGGGGCTAACAGTCTGTGAATGTCAGAGACAAGCATTCCCAGGAGAAGAATACAGAGAAACCAAATATTTTATTTAACAAACACTTAAATAGTTCTTCCTGTACGTCTGGCACTGCTGCAAGCACTTTGAAAATAATTAAGGCAGCTACTTCTCCTAATAACCTACAAATGTTACCCCCATTGTAGGGATGGGCCACAGAGAGGTTGACTACTTTCTCAGGGCCACACAGCTATTACTAGATAGTAAGTCCCAGAGCTGGACTTTGAACCTAGGCAGTCTGGCTACAGAGTCCATGTTCTTCACCACCCTAGGCTAAAAAGTGTTGCTCTCTGATTTTTGAGTAATCACTGGTGCCAATTGTAAATTAATCCACAAATAGTAAATTTTGATCACTAAGTACTGGTGTGGAAATTGACCAGTGACCTAACATTATAAGTTCCTCTTTTCAGAAATCAGCCAGGCACGGTGGCTGGCCGGGCACAGTGGCTCATGCCTATAATCCCAGCACTTTGGGGGGCCGAGGCAGGCAGATCACTTGAAGTCAGGAGCTTGAGAGCAGCCTGGCAAACATGGCAAAGCCCCATCTCTACTAAAAATACAAAAATTAGCTGGGTGTGGTGGTATGTGCCCATAATCCCAGATATTCAGGAGGCTGAGGCACTAAAATCGCTTGAATCTGGGAGGTGGAGGTTGCAGTGAGCTGAGATCACACCACTGCACTCCAGCCTGGTGACAGAGCAAGAATCTGTCGAAAAAAGAAAAGGAAAAGGAAAGGGAAAGGTAAGGGAAGAGGGAGGGAGGAGGGAGGGAGGGAGGAAGGAAGGGAGGGAGGAAGGAAGGAGGGAGGAGGAGGGAGGAGGAAGGAAGGAAGGAAGGAAGGAAGGAAGGAAGGAAGGAAGGAAGGAAGGAAGGAAGGAAGGAAGGAAGGAAGGAAGGAGAAAAGAAAAGTTAAGTTTCCTGTAACCTGTGTCCTTTGGCTGCATGGATAATCACTGTCCCCAGAAGGGCATTCCAGACATGTCCTGAGACAACCAACAGGAGAGGAGAATCCAAAGTTCTGTCAGGCATCAAGTCCAAATGATGAGGTAGAGATGGAAACCAGAAACCAAGCAGTGACATTGGAGGCCCGTCTGGTCCAGAGCATGACAGGATGAAGCAGGATGAACAGGTCAAGGCAAGAGGGTCAGACTGGAGGCTGTGGACAGCAGGTCCTGGATGGTACCCAAGAAGTGCTGCCAGGATGGGAATAGAATCTAAAGGACACTCATGAGCAAATCAGTTTCACCAGATTATCATCCTAACTCACTGACCATGACTATTATGATGATCCAGTAACAAACAAAAATGTGTCATCTTTTTCTCAACATGTTGTAAGAAGTCATTTCTGCTCTGGTTTTTTCTTTTCTTTCTTTTTTGTTTAGAGATAAGGTCTTGCTCTGTCACCCAGGCTGAAGTGTAGTGGCGTGATAATAGCTAACTGCAGCCTCAAACTCCTAAGCTCAGGGGATCCTCCCACCTCAGCCTCCCAAGTAGCCAGGACTGCAGGCATGCCATTTTGCTTCACTTAGTTCATTCAAAAACACTTATTGGGAAGAGAATAGATGTAAAATGGTATGTAAGATGCTGCTTAATATATAAAAATGAGTAAGACTTGAGACCTACTTTCAAGGAACATATGGTAAAACTAACATGGGTAAGAAGAGAAATCTATAATAAGATGCATTAAATGAGGTCAATGAATGATCACCATTATTATGACAGTGATGATGATGGTGAAAGGAGCTATAGAGAGTAAGATGAGTATAATCACATTCAGATGAAGGGATGGCAAAATCAAAAGGAGAAAGAAGAAATCATGGGCAACATTTATCCTAAATAATGAGGTAGGGTGGTGTAATGGCAAGACATGGGCTCACCTCTCAGATCGTACAATTTCCATGTGCCTCAGTGTAACCACTCTTCTTTGAACTTTAGAGTTTTTTTTTTTTTCTTTTCCTTTGGAAAATTAGCGACTACTACTAACCTGTTGTAAGGATCGAGTGGAATAATGCATGTCAAGATCCCTGCACAATGCCTGGCTCATAGTAGCTATTTTGTAAATGTTTATTTTCCTTCCAAATTAAGTCTACTTGTATAACATGCTTTATTCCTTAATTGCCATTATCTGTTGTATTAACTATCTAATATATATAAAGACTTTTAAAAAAACAAATGTTCTGGCTGGGAGCGTTGGCTCACACTTGTAATTCCAGCACTTTGGGAAGCCGAGGCAGGCAGATCACTTGAGGTCAGGAGTTCACGACCAGCCTGGGCAATGCAGTGAAACCCCATCTCTACTAAAGATATAAAAATTAGCCAGGTGTGTTGGCTCAAGCCTGTAATCCCAGCTACTCGAGAGGTTAAGACATGAGAATCGCTTGAACCAGGGAGGTGGAGTGCAATGAGCTGAGATATCGCCCAATGCACTCCAGCCTGAGTGATAGCATGAGATTCTGTCTCAAAAAAAAAAAAAAAAAAAAAAAGTTCTTACCTCTTGTTAAGTGTATCTGTTATGTAACTGATTAATTTTAGCTGTATCATTGCTCTTGTTCTATTAACCTTATGTCTAAAAAGCAAATGATGTACAATGTACTTTCCTGGCCAAAAAAAAAAAAAAAACCACAATAAACAAACAAGAGAACCATTGTGAAAGTGGTTTTCAAACTATCAAGTGTGGGAAATGGTATTGTCATAATGTGTACCTTATCTTATATTCCCTCATTTAGAACGAAGTCCCTGCCCTCTACCCTTCGAGTGGGAGACACCTTTAGCAGATTTGAACTGGGTTTTTACCCTGGTGTGTCTCTGGGCAAGTTTTGCAGTAACTGCAGGCTCTTTTTTTTGGAATATTTAGGGTCTGCTTGAGGCTGACTTGGAACTTGGCCAGTGCTTTCCATAGAGGTGCAACATTGCGCATGTAAAAAGAAAATAGATCAGAATCTCCTGTAGCTGTGCTGTCTCGTTCCTCAGCTAAAGGTCATTCTTAATCCTTCTATAGCTCCCAGAATGCTGTCTGCAGTGGTTTTTTAAGTTCTCCAGGGAGGAAATGGCGTCTATAAAGCAAAGCAGGAAACAACCTCTTCACGGGAGCAAGAGACCACAAATGTTCCAGAATTCCATTTAAAACACTGCAAAGATGAGTTCTAGGGAAATTGATGGTCGTGTTTTTCCCATAGTTAAATTTTGGAACTATATTCCCGGATAGCATTACGGATGGGACTTTAGCCATCAGCCTTCTGTGAAAGGGAATGGAGAAAGAGACAAGTCCACAAGCCAGTGTCACCACACACGCAGAGGATGGTATTAAGCATGGCTGGGGAGTTCCCAGTAAACCAAGGAACCACCAAGCCGAGATCAATGTGAGACTAATTGCTTCTCAGAAACATAGAAAACAAAAGCAACACGGAGAATGTCACACTCAGACTGCTGTGAAGCACGTGGCATTGAACACTGGGAACCTGTGGGCCTCACCTGCAGAGCTGACTGCTTCCCTTAGCAGCCCCATTTCTCAGGAGGAGCAGCAAACCCCCATCTCCAGTGGAAGGCAACCAAGTCCATTTCCCATAGCCACGGGCAGCCCCTTAATCACTCTGAGTATTTTCCACAGGCTGGGCTGTATAGAACTTACCCATTCAGAGAAGGGGTTATTTCAAAACTCAAAGTAAATTTGTTCTCTGAATATGATCTCATTTCCACATTTCCTAAGCTTACCAGCAGCTTGAGTTTCCTTTTTTCTATTCATAGCAGTTCCTTCATCTACTTTTGACTCAACCCTTATCAAAGCAGGTATAGTTCCCTCAGACATTTGTCTGGAAAAACCATGTAAGTGACTCAAGAACAAACAACTAAGGAAGCATGAGCACTCTTGTATCATCTTTTTGGTTTAGTATCCTTTATTTTCTAGAAGTGACGCTTTTGTATCTAGCTTCTTTGTATGTATTAACTAATAAGACAAAAACAGAAAAATATATACAGATAGAATACATATTTTACACAAATATATATATGTATGTATATAAAATGTGTCGGCCAACACCATTATAATTTACTGCGTAAGGTGTACACATTAAAAGAAAAAAAAAGATAGCAATGTCTCCTTTAAAAGTTATGCCAAAATTAAAACCTATGCCACTTGAAAAGGTTAAAGCATACTATTTCTAACACCTATTAAACTTCTTTGCTTTCTTAAAACATTCTGTACAGATACTGCCTAACTGTGGAAATACAGTACATCCTTTTCCACTTTTTAGCCCCTAAAATAAAACTAGCTCTCTCAAGGCAAAAAAAAAAAAAAAAAAAAAAAAAAAAAAAAAAAAGAGGTAGGTTTTGTTTTGATTTCTTCTCATGTGGTATCTCAGCTCATGCTGGGGAAGTGGCTGCAAACGTGCTCACTGTGCCCACACTGTGGATCCCCAGGCTTGGGGCTGGAGCATGAAGTTCTGTGAAACTTGGTTTAGCCTGGGCTCATTTTGGTGCCTGAGCCCAAATATTTCTTGCCTCTTTCTGCTCCTACTCTCATGCCACTGTTCTTTCTTTATTTCTTTTCTTTTTTTTTTCTTTTTTTGGAGACCGAGTTTTGCTCTGTCACCCAGGCTGAAGTGCAGTGGCGTGATGTCGGTTCACTGCAACCTCCACTTCCTGAGTTCAAGCTATCCTCCCGCCTCAGCCTCCCAAGTAGCTGGGATTACAGGTGCATGCCACCATGCCTGGCTAATTGTTTTGTATTTTTAGCGAGCTGGGGTTTCACCATGTTGGCCAGGCTGGTCTCAAACTCCTGACCTCAGGTGATCCTCCCATCTCAGCCTCCCAAGTAGCTGGGATTACAGGTGTGTGCTGCCACGCCCAGCTTTGTTTGTTTGTTTTTGCTTTTGTTTTTGTTTTTGAGGGGGCAGGTCTCACTATGTTGCCAAGGCTGGTCTTGAACTCCTGGCCTCAGCCTCCCAACGTGTTGGGATTGCAGGCATGAGCCACCATGCCCAGCCTCATGCCACATCTTGATGTGGGCCTTCGCTTATTTTTATGTAGCTGTTAGCCCACTTTTGTACTTGCCTTCTCAGATTCCCTCAAGGGGCCTAGAAGGCATCAAGTCAAGACAACTCTAAAAGTTTATTCTGATGAATAGTCTAAAGCCATGACTATCTGTTATAGAACTATCTGTTCACTTTAGCCAAAACACAAAGCAAATATACATTGGCTGTAGATCTCACATGAATTTTATCATTTCTTGCCATTAAGCTTATACTATAGAAGCCTGCCAGTTGGGGACAAGCTGTGAAATTTGGGTTTTATAAGTAGATAATACCATGAAGATACAGGTAATACTGTTCTTTTTAGTTCTTGTGATTGTCCTTTGGGCCAGTAGCAAAGAAGTCATCCTGGCAGAGAGGCTGACTTTGGGGTCTACAGACACCCAAAGGGCTCTTGGATAGAATCCCAAGGTTCTATAAAATTGGATGGGGAAAGACTCGCTTATTTATTTTCACTAACCTGTAACTAAAATTCAGCAATTTTTTTGACTAAGAAAGCAGGTAATTGTCTTAGTCCATTTGTGTTACTATAAAAAAAATCTGAGTCTGAGTAATTCACAAGGAAAAGAGGTTTAATTGACTCATGGTTCTACGGGCTGTACAAGAAGCATGGTGCCAACATCTGCTCCTGGTGAGGGCCTCAGGTTGCTTTCTCTGAAGGCAAAAGGCAGTGGGGAACCAACAGGTGCAGAGATCACATGGCAAGAGAAGCAGCAAGAAAGAAAAAAGGGGGAGATGAGAGGATCCTTTTTTTTTTTTTTTTTTTTTGAGACTGAGTCTCTGTTTCCCAGGCTGGAGTTCAGTGGCACGATCTCTGCTCACTGCAATCTCCACCCTCCTAGTCAAGCAATTCTCCTGCCTCAGCCTCCCACGTAGCTGGGATTACAGGTTCCTGCCACCACGCCTGGCTAATTTTTTGTATTTTTTGTAGACGGGGTTTCACCATGTTGACTGGGCTGGTCTCAAACTCCTGACTTCAAATGATCCACCTGCTTCAGCCTCCCAAAGTGCTGGGATTACAGGCATGAGCCACTGCGCCTGGTCAGAGAGGCTCTTTTCAAAACCAGTTCTCTTGAGAACTAAGAGTGAGAACTCACTTCTGCAAGAATGGCACCAGGTCATTCATGAGGGATCCACCCCCATGACCCATATACCCCCCACCAAGCCCCAGTGCCAACACTGGGGGATCACATTTCAAAATGAGATTTAGTGGAGCCAAAGAAATCATATCCAAACCATAGCAGTAATAAACAACAATCAACACCTATGACTCAGTCACCAACAGCTGTTGCTAATGCTTTGAAACATCATTTACGTTCATCACCATTTTGAAGGTACAATACTTATTTAAACTCATCAGTAGATCTTATTTAATGTATTATTAAAGAAGCATCTAACTATATCACATATTTTTAAAAAGTGTTTGATAACTATTTTTCAGTATAATTGGTTTCTTTGGTATCCTATGCATTTAGTTTTATGCTTTTAAAAATAGCATTCTGAGAAAGAGTCAAGGGTTCTACAAGACTTCCAAAAGACGCCATGTTTTTAAATCAAAGATTGGCACTTCCTGCACTAGGTTTCTTGAACTTTCAGTTATAGATACATCAATCACAACAGAAACATGGTGGATGATAATGGCCAATGCTTAAGGAATTTAATTTAGGCATGGGCTTCTAATACGGGTTCAACCATCCTGGCCTAATACGCTTCAATGAAAGGGTGGAGAGAAAAAGAACCTATTGTCAGCAAGCTTTCAGAACTGCAAGGCAAACCATTGCATAACCACAGGCTTGATTCACTAGTTGGCCATCTTTATTCAGCTTGTTGAGATTATGGTATTCTTTTTTTTTTTTTTTTTTTTTTTTGAGACGGAGTCTCGCTCTGTCACCCAGGCTGGAGTGCAGTGGCCGGATCTCAGCTCACTGCAAGCTCCGCCTCCCGGGTTCACGCCATTCTCCTGCCTCAGCCTCCCGAGTAGCTGGGACTACAGGCGCCCGCCACCTCGCCTGGCTAAGTTTTTGTATTTTTAGTAGAGACGGGGTTTCACTGTGTTAGCCAGGATGGTCTCGATCTCCTGACCTCGTGATCCGCCCGTCTCGGCCTCCCAAAGTGCTGGGATTACAGGCTTGAGCCACCGCACCCGGCCCGAGATTATGATATTCTTGTCTTCAAGGATGATTACAGGTTACTAGGCCTTCAGGTTCAAAATTGCCCTCTGCAGCTTTTGTGAACTTCCCTGACTCCCTATGTATTGCCACTTGAGTTCCCTGATTTTTTGTCCTAGAAGTTCTAACATAACTTTGATTTAGGGTTTCATTTAGAACTCTACAAGAAATAAGGTTCTTTGTCGCCAACAGAAATGGACTATAATGTCAGGTCCTACTGGACTTGAGACTATTTTTCCCTCAGTTTCAGCTGATTCATATTCTCAATGGCTGACTCAGTTATGACTCAATAATGATGACATCGTTTTAAATTATAAAATTCGAAGAGAACCATGGACAGAAATAGAAGGGGAAAACATGTAAAATGAATAAGAATAAAAAGAAAACATGTCAAATGAATAACAGTGTTCCTTTGTCTTGGTATAAAACGGAAACTTTTCTAATAATAACACATCATTTACATGAGTGCTTTTATAGTCATTATTTGGTTTGATGTCCATAGCAACTCTGTGACGTAAGCAGTTGCAGAAGCTGAATCTCAGAGAACCTAAAGGACCAGCTGGAGGCCTCAGACAAGAAAGTGAGTCCTGACCCAGGTGGGGGATTCTTCTGCTCTCTGGACCTGGTCTTCTTCTCACAACACAACATCTGAGGAACCCAGAGCCCTTTGGTGAAACTAAATAAAATGACATAAACAGAAAGAAAGAACTGTGCTGACTGAAAACTGAATGAGATTGAGGAGCAAAATACCAAATATAGACTGGCTCACGCCTGTAATCCCAGCACTTTGGGAGGCCGACCCGGGTGGATTGCCTGAGGTCAGGAGTTCAAGACCAGCCTAGCCAACATAGTGAAACCCCCTCTCTACTAAAAATACAAAAAATTAGCCAGACATGGTGGCACGTACCTGTAATCCCAAGTACTTGGGAGGCTGAGGCAGGAGAATTGCTTGAACCCGGGAGGCAGAGGTTGCAGTAAGCTGAGATCGCACCATTGCACTCCAGCCTGGGCAACAAGAGAAAAACTCCATCTCAAAACAACAACAACAAAAACTAAATATAGGCACAATGCCCAAGTTTTCTGGGAAAGTTCTTAATGTTCATAACACTCACAGAAGAGAAAAGAGGACAGAGAAGTAACATTGGCCATTCTAAGGAAAAGAAAGAGATGATCATGTACATGGAAGGTAGGATCCAGCAAAAGAACCTGGAAATCAGAAACAACAGAGAATCTACCTTAAGTTCTATCTCAATTTTTAACAAGTTTACTGCTGATCTCCTCATAGGTTTGCTTTGTTTTGATATACATACACACACACATAAACATATAAATAAAAATATCTGCATGTATATTTGATGCATTTCTCATGCTGCCACTACATAGTATGATCTATGATGCAAATAATAATGGCTTGGGTTTATAAATATAATTTCTATATAGTTTGTTGAATCACATGCAACAAAAAATATCTAACATATTTGGTTCTATTCACAAATAAGTAAATAACTCCAGGTCTTGGTTGTTTTTTATGGCAATTAGGACAGATTTTTGTTTTGTTTTTTAATTATCTCTGTCCCATCTACAGAGAAAACTTTGTGCTCATAAAAAGAAAAGGAGGCTGGAGGCCCCTGGCTGGTCGCTAAGCATTGTACATGCAGCCAGTTGCTACACAGGTTTCCCGATCCTGATTTGAATCTCAGGGGCCAGAGCTGTGTGTTCCACAAAAGGCCCTTTGAAACTCCCTTCCCTTCCTGGTTTGACAAAGCCCTAGACGAATGACCTTTGAGGGACGGACACATTGGTTTGGCTTGGCCTCTGATCTCTCATGAAGGACTGTGAGCCACACTTGTCTGGCTGGGATCTGCTGCCTACTTCCTCCATTTTATTTAGCTCTTTGGTTATTTTCCTAATGAGCTGTCTGTTTGTCTCCAGCCTTCTAGCCAGAAGATGAATGTTTGGAAATCATAAACTAAGTATGCAGCACTTCGGACCTAAAAGGAGCCGTTCCAAACATTGTGAAATCCACCTACTCTGGAGCACTTGCCGGGGCTGTCCCTTTATTCTATCTGGCTGTTGGCTGGGCAGTCATGCTACCCTCCAGTGAGAGCTGTCCCCAGCCTTGCATTTACATTCTCCCAAATGCCCACCTCCATAGCTGCCCTTCCTCATCTCCCCCACCTTGCCAGATGTGCTTAGGAAGCTAACAGGCAGACCATGCACATGTTTAGGGCAGCAGCAATTCACAGAAGAGAAGGAAAAATTAAAAATATTTTAATCAACCAGGTGGTTACCATGGGAGAAATTTTTCTATTTATGTTCTGGCTTTGAATAGCTTTTATTTTGAAGATGGGGTAGCAGAAAATGAATCTTAATATCTTTGATTCATGGAAACTTTAAAGGTCTTTATCAGGTACTGCTTTCTAGAGTTCTACAGACTGATTTTTGCTACTCCCTGCTTCCCAGTGAGTCTTGCACCCCAAGCTGATGTGACTCAGGAGTTAAATCCTGCTGGAAATCTGGAACTTGTCAAGCCTTGATCTGCCTTAACATGAACTATTCAGCTCCTATTGTTCCACCTTTGCATGACCCCAATTAAGGCAATTATAGAACCCAATACTTTCAGAGTCTTTAAAGCCAAATGATAAAGATTTATTCCTTAATTTTGGAGTAGTTTGGAATCTTCATTTTTGTGGAGTTGATGAACACTAAGTATTTACTCTCTTCACATATGGAAAAAGAATTGTATGACCTCAATCTCTCATGTCTTCTAAAAGACTTAAGTGCATATTTTCACTAGATCCTACATAGACCCTCTATATAAAATGGGCATTGATGTTTTTATTTTAAGACGTAGGAGGTGCTATGTAACCAAATTATCCTAAATTGTAAGATGGAGTTTACACACCAAGGTAGAAACACCTGTGGACAAAATGCCCCTAGGAGTCAACTTGGGTGGGTACATGTTTGCTGTGCTGGTTGGACCATTTCTGCTCTAAGTCACGCCAGATGAGGTTGAGAAGATTAGGGGTTGACTTAGCAGCTGTTAGTTACTACCAAATACTGTACGAGCACTAGATTTCAAAAAACTTTGAAATATATAAGTATATATATATACATGTATGTGTATATGTGTAAATATATATATAGTGTATATATACATATTTGCACAAAAAGTAAACCAGGTAGACAGTGTACATCTCTTAAAGGAATTACAATAGCACTTTAAAATAAAATTTAAAAAACTACATTGCCCACAGCATTTAAAATATAGTGTACGTATTTTTGACAGCTTTATGAAGTTTTGGAAAAAATAAAACTATATGCAGAAGACCTAATGATTTCATTTACAATGCCAATTTTAATATTGTGTTTTCAGAGTTCAGACAACCAATACATATCCTCGCCCCCAGCGCCCCACGTATCCTTTCCTTGGTAGCCTCGTGCTGGGCAAGAACAAAGGGACTGAAGTGGCAAGATCTACTCCACATTCTGTCCTACTCCTCCTTCTACCCCTTCTCCTTCTACCCCGACAGGAAGAAATCATGGGGAGGGAGATTTCTGTAAACATGAGGCTCTTGCTCAATGCTCTGGGGAACATAAACCCCAAGTCCTGGCAGAGGGGAAATCTCCTCCCACTTTCTAAAACTAGACAGTCGGGCCTAGAGTGAACCGTGGAGTTCAGCAGCACCGAGCCATCCTGAGTGGTCACAGTGTGGCCACATCAAATCGAAACACACAGGCAATTTGAGTATATTTCCCCTGCCAGTTTAGGATGGAAATGAGAGTGAGAGGAAAGGCCCCAAGAGCCCCAACCTTTTACCCCCCAGGTCACTGGTCCCCTCCTCAGGACCTCCAGGACAAACTGCTCCTCTCTGTGGTGTGGGATGTGCTTGCGGAGACAGCGCGTTTATTTAGCCTTACACATGAATGCGGAGCATATGGAGAAGTAAACCTCACTGACCACTGCTTCCCCAAGTGACTTCTCTCCCACGCCCCTCATGGAAAGCCCTACAAAGGGAAAATCAATCTTCTCAGCTTTAAACCTGCCTTCTGTCCTCATCAGATGTTGCCAAGCACGAAGCGTTACGGGGGCTCCTATCACAAAGCAAACAGAGCTGGAGCAGCCGGAAGGAGAGCTGCTCTCTAAAAGCTTTTAAACACTGTTATATTTTTAAAACCACTTACTGAAGAGGTGAGTTATTTTCTACTCCTCCTTCCCCAGCAGCACAGACATTAAGGTTACCTAGAAACTTGTCCAGGAAGCATGTGGCAAATAACAACCATGCAATAGAAACATCCGGATTTGTCATCTAATAGGAGATGGTATCAGCAAGGTCATATTTGGGTAAGAGGTGGAAGATGAAACTTCATCAGCTTGCATACCCCAGCTATTGGGGGGCCATTCCCACGTGCTCCGGAGGAAGGAGACTTTGCTTTTATCTTCGCTGGGAGGGCCTTTGATTGGTACAAGTTGGAATTGAATAAGATCTGAGATCGATGCGTCTCATACTGAAGACTGCCTATGGGAATAAAAAGCAGAGGGAGAATAAAAAGACATGAGGTGGGGTCGCCTCTACCCTGGAAGAACATCTAATCCGTAGGATGGATGAAATGGGATGTACACAGAGAATGACCTGAGAACAAAATTGTTTTTTTAAGTTTCAGAAGCAAAATAATATTCCGTGAAGGACCAGAAGGGGGACAAGAAGACTTCTTAGTGAAGGTGGTTTTAAATCAGGTCTTGAGAGACAGTGAGAACAGCAAAGAAGATGGGAGAGAAGGGATGGGGTGGCTGGCATGGTTAGCGAGTCACATGTACTGAGGACATGGATGTGGTGCCGTTTACTTTGATATTTCATTTCCATTATTGTAGGAGAAGGAAAGGGAGATGACTCCTCTTTATTTTTATAACTTTAACTCCAGACTTCCTAAAAAAAAGTCTTCATTTCATGAAAGCAGTGTTGCTGTTTCCAAAGAGTTTATTCCTAATGCGTATTTCCAACCAACACCCTCTCTCTGTCAGATGAGGTGATAACATTTGTAATTGCAGAGAAGCAGAAAAGTGTGACTCACCTGTTTCACCACGAAGACTTTGCCGCAGACGTGGGGCTTGGGGAGATTCAGCTGGCATAGAAAAAGCAGAAGGAGCAATGGGCCACTGGGAAAAATGGTCTAGGGATCTTTGCTGCACCCAATTCCCTTTTGCTTTACCCCAGAATATACCCTTTTTCCAATTCATCATAAAGAAGGGGGACTACTGAAACTCAGGAACTCTGGAAGTTAAGCTATCTGCAAACTTGTTCTGAGGAATCAGTGCAAACCCACAGGGCCAGCTATGGGACAATTCCTGGGCTTTCCACACTGACTTCTTTCCATTCGATGGTCATCAGTTTTATCAGGGGCATCAGGGCTTCTGCGTAAGCCAGTAAAACATGGCCGAAGGTACTTGAGCAACCACAAAAAAATTTGACACTAAAAATATAGGCAGGAAATCTCCACATGCAAACAATTCTCAGGAAGAGGAGAGGGGTGCGTCATAAAAGTCCGGCTGACATTCTACACTCCTCTCAAATTACATGCAGCCAGTGCCGTCGACCTGAAAATATTGAGCAATATTCCAGCCATCCTCTTGTCACATGTGCTTCATGAATGCTGGGCTCATCAGGCAGGAGCACCCAGGTGTCAAAACACTCGCCAGGGAACTGAGGAATGTGGCCACGGTCTTCTTGGCGAGACCTTGACTGTAGGAGGCACCTGACCTCAGCTCCTCTGAAAATGGAATGAGGCACTTTACAGATCTGTACCTGGTCTTCCCCTGTCACTTTGAAAAGGATAAGAGGCAGGAGTTTAAAGTATGAGTTGGCAGTTGAAAGATTTAGTGGCCCTTCTGACATCCCACGGTCTCAGGAAATTCAGTTAAGCTCTCTGCGAGTTTCCATTTCCCCATCACTGAAATGATGTGAATTCATGCTACCTGTTCGGCAGATATGAAAATGCAGGAGACCCAGGCATTGTTCTATGTGTGGGAGAGTGTATGTGTATTGGTAACAACTGTTTTCTTTTCCAGACTTACTGTTCTCACTACCCTGATATATCCAGATCAGTTATAACCTATTACTTAGCAAAGTTTCAGTTTAAATTTGTGTCCTCTCACTCACACATAAAACACATACACACACACACTCAAAAAGGATCAGATTTTTTTTTTTTTTTTTTTGAGACTGAGTCCACTCTGCCACCCAGGCTGGAGTGGTGCAGTCTCGGCTCACTGCAATTTTTGCCTCCCAGGTTCAAGCAATTCTCCTGCCTCAGTCTCCTGAGTAGCCGCCTACTACTCAGGATTACAAGCACCTGCCACCATGCCTGGCTAATTTTTGTATTTTTAGCAGAGATGGGTTTTCGCCATGTTGGCCAGGCTGGTCTCGAATTCCTGACCTCAGATGATTCACCCGTCTCAGCCTCCCAAAGTGCTGGGATTACAGGCATGAGCCACCGCGCCTGGCCAGAATTCTTTGGTCTTTTTTTTTTTTTTTTTCCAACTACAATATGTTTTCCTGAGTGAGGAAAAAAGAATTTACATCACAAGGCAAAAATTACTCATAATATTGCATGCATCTATGAGAACATATTACAATACAAGCACCATTTTCCCTGGGTGCCAGGGGTGGGGCAGTTTAGCTGGAAAAGCTAAATTCTGCTCCACTTGGATTGAAAACGTTCAGAAGTTTTGTTTGTTTATGTATTTGCTTTCTTGCTTACTCACCTGGGACATCTAATCCTTTAGTCTGAATAGTGTCCTGTCCCTCTCCTCAGTCCTCACCCAAATCCAGTAAAGCAAGAGATCAGCAGGGCAGTCAGTGGGCTCACACCAGTGAGGCCAGGAAAGAAAACAGAGCTCAAGAGGGTCCACAGGAAGGTTTCCTTCCTTATCTAGTCCCCAGAGGCTTTTTTTTCCAAGTAAAACTCCCCAGGAACTAAAAACAAAGGAAACACAAAAAATTCAACGTGGTGTAGACATTTTGGTAGAAGAACTTTTATTGAACAGTAAGATTTAAGATTTCACCAGGTGAGAAGGGGAATTGAAAATTAGGAGAAAAATTCCTAGGGGACCAGTTAGCCAGAACAAGGAATGGGGTGCAGGGAACTTCTTAGGGATATACCTTCCCCACACTACGGGTAGAGGAGCAGCATCAGAAGCAGGGCACTGGAGAGAGGCATAGAAGAGAATCACCTTCTCCTGGCCCAGGCAAGCTACCTGGTGTACCTTCAAGTTCAGGCCAGCTGCTGTTCCTGCTGGCTCTTGGAGATGAAAAGGTTTCCCATGCCCCTACCTCCTCCTGAGTTAATTCTCTCCAGGTGCTTCTCTTGATGTAAACCCAGGGTGCTATTAGCAGGCTCCTTTTTGTTCTCTTGCTCAAATCCTTTCCAACCTGCGGAGCTCTGCTGTTTCTAATTTCTAACCTCCATCTTGTTTCTTTGCCCCAATATTGAATTCTGCCATAATCTTCAGATCAACTCTAGTTGTCTCCATTTTTTTTCTGAATGCTAAAACCTTCCAGCCATCTTCTCTTCCACTCCCTGCCCACTCACGAGTCACCTGCATTTCTTACCACAGTCGTCATCCTTGTTTCCATGAACGATCCTCTCCAGGGCTTCCTGCCAGAAAAGTATTTTGCAAGTTTCACTTGAATTTCTACACAATATAATTCTGAACATGTAAATAATATATAAAGCCAATCTATGTTTGGAGCTAAGAGTGACAACAATCTCTCACACTACAGATCCGTCCCAAATTGGTAATGCCCTAAAAATAATAATAAAAATAAGGTGCATAAAAAATACTCAAATCCCTTCGGTTAGTACAAAAACAACTGGTGACCTAAAAACTCAAGGAATGGCTCAGAGTAAAGGGAAATGTAATGTTGACTCTGGTTTACAGAAAGTGAATCTGAGTCATGGCAGACCCTGAAATTTCACATGAACTCATTCTGCCTGTAAATGCCCCGGCATCAATAGTGAGCAAACGTGCATTCTGGCCAGCCAGGCAGAAGCACTTTGTTTTCCATTGTGCGGTGACGCCAGATCCCCATTGCTTCTGACAAAGGCCCTCGTCAAGCCTGTGTGTCATCGCTTGCGTTTGCCACAGCTGCAGGGAGGTGCGTGCAGACCCACTTCCCGACTGCGCATCAAACGGACTCCCTCGGGCCAAGACAGGCAAGCCGGGTCTGCGCGGGGTGCACTGCCACCTGCTGGACTTCATGTGGTGGAGCAGCAGCCTGGAGAGGCTGCAGAGTCCAAAAAGTCCTGTCCTTGAGGTTTGCTTTCAGACAACGGCCAGGCCTGACTGCAAGAACAAAAACACTAGCAGAAATATGCACCCGTTACGCAAACCAGTCCTTAAGGCTGCACGTGATCCTTTCCTAACTACAGAATGTGGTGTGGCGTGTATGTGTGCACCAGTGTGTATGGGGGGGGGGGGGGAGGGAGGGTGCACCCATTTGTGGTGGGGGGGTATAATGTGGTGTGTGCATGTGCATGTGTCTGTACATGACCTCTCACAGGTAGGAAAAGTGGCATCGTCGTCATCTTGTTGGATTGGTAAGGAATTGTTCAGTTGACAGAGATTTTTATATAATTTGTTCCATTTATTTCCTCGCTACGCCGTACAAGTAGATAAAATGTTCTCGACCAAATGAATTGCCAGTGCTCTGGCTTTCTAGTAGAATTACTCATGACCTAATCACACTGGAGGCTGACAGCTAACTAATGATCTTACCCTCTTCTCAAAACACTTTGTCATATGAGAACAAAGACTGTCACGATCCCCCAGCCAGGCAGGGCTGGCCCTGGGCTTGGAGGTGGCGACCAAGTAAGACACAGCCAGCTATGGGAAGAAGTCAACCGCTTCCATGAGGCCAATTGTGGGTGTCTCAGGAAACAGACAAGTTGAGAGTCTAGATTTTTGCCAGATCCTCTGTCCCTTTAGAGACATGCTTGCGTGTCACATGTATGAGGCAACTTTCCCTGCCTAGGAGGTTACTGACTTAAACCCAGGGACACTTCTTGAAGTGGGAGGCCTGACAGACAAAAGCAAAGGTGTTTGATGAATGGCCCTGCTGGTTGGTGATGTGGAAGTGTTTGCTGACAGTTCTGGAAACACCAGGGAGCCAACAGATTGAGTGTTCTATATTTTCCTGGCTACTAAATAATAACAACTACAGTTTCCTGAGGGCTTACTCATGCCAGGCAGAAGGCTAACTGCTTTACCTTTGTATTTTTGTTCATGAAATCCTCAAAATTGCTCTATAAGCCATGCACTATGATCAGCCCTGCTTTCCTGGTGAGGAAACTGAGGCCCAGAGGGGTAAGTTCCCTGCCTAAAGTTACACAGCTCAGGAGTAAGGGGAGGACTCAGGTCTCTGTGGGCCAAAGGCCAGGCTCCTGATGCTGACCCTCCTGCTTCCCTGCCATTAGAGCCCTGCGAGGCCCAGACCTGCCCTCTATTTTCCTGCTCATTTTAGGGCCACAGTGACTCACCAGCCACATGCCCACACCACTCATTTTCACGGAGCCTTCGAGTATGAGAGCAGGGCTTGAGGAAAGAGCTTTCGTTCACTTTGTTTTGAGCCAGGGCAACAGACTGGGAAGTGGTTGGAACACACAGTTCTGGGTCAGAGGTCAGAGAACAGACAGGACTCCAAAGGCTAAAGCAAACAAGATTTCTCACAGCAGATCTGGCTGCATTGAGACCCGTGGGCTGGGGCTGGCCAATCTGTCCCCACGTGGGATAGACTGTGTCCAGAAGGGTGGCCTGGCCTGTTCCTGGCTAGAGCAGATGAGGAAACCACTGTCCTGGATTCAGCTCCCAGTTCTGCCACATTCCAACTGAGGGCCTGTGGGATAGTTGTGAAGAGCCACATATGGCAACGTCATCTCTCAGGAACCCAAGACACCAAGGCTCCTCACTTTAACATGGCAGTGACACCAGCCAGCATGCCGAACTGTTGTGGGGTAATGAATGGAAGCTAATGTATGAGAAGGAGCTGTTACACTCCAGGACTCTAGATATCGAATTTTATGGTTATCAGTTTCACAGCAAAAAAAAAAAAAAAAAAAAAAAAACCTCTCATTCTCATATTATTCTTATTAGTTCTGGCATGCACTTACATGAGAAATGGCGAAGGGATATTCTGCTTGCAGTCTTTTGCCGTCTGGCAAAAACTTTCCAGACAGGGTGTCATCGTGTGCAGCTTCCATGATGCAGTTTGATACTGATAGGTAACAAGAGTGACACGTTTTATCAAAATCTTCCTATGTGGCTCAAGGTCACTTCCACTGACACCAGTGCTATTAATATTTCCCCCATTAAGCCAACCCGTTCTAAGAACCAAAGAGAATACCATAGTTCCAGGTTTCGGTTTAAAGGCGCTGATGGATGAGAGTAAGAAGGGAATGAATGAGGAAGTCCAGTCCTCCTGCAGGAGCGGGGAAGCTAAGACCCAGGCCAGCACTGTCCCCCGACAGCCTTCTCAAGGGTGCAGGGCAGCCACGCGGAAACTGGCACTCACTAGGCCAAGACAGCGCAGCCTCCAACCTTCAGACAAAAGCCTTTTGTCTGGGAGGTGCTGGGGGACACCACACAATGCTGTTTCTTTCTAAATTATTTTTTTCCCCTGAATGCTATCTAGATCCTGGAAATCTATTTCCATGAAATGATTTTAAAATATCCTATATGATAAGTGAACACTTGTCATAGACATGAATGTCCAGCATAAGGGGCATAGTTAAGCAGAGGATGGTGTATCCCATGATGTTTATGAGAGTTTATAAACATGTGGAAGAAGGGTACAATAGCATAAAGGAAGGCTTGTGTTAGGCTCACATATGAGAAATAAAGAAACAAGAAAAAAAAGCTGCAGGCAGGAGCATACGATGGTAGGGGCTGACAGCACACAAGATACATGCTGAAACTATTCTGTAGGATACTGAAATGGTGGATACTGACCTGCATTCGTCAAAACCCACAGAACTGTACGACACAGAGAATAAACCTTAAAGTAAATGATAGACTTTATTTAATAATAATACATGAATATTGGTTCACTAATTGTAACAAACATACGGCACTAATACAAGATCTTTGTTACAAGATGTTAATAATAGGGGAAACTATGTGCAGGGAAGCAGGGCAGAGGGAAACAGCTGTCCTAGCTGCTCAATTTTACTATAAACTTTATACTGTTCTAAAAAGTGAAGTCTATAATTTTCTTAAAACTAAAAATAAATAAAGAAATAACCAGAAGGCAATACATCAAAATATGAATAGCACCGTTTTTGGATAGTGAGATTATGACTAACTGCTTTTTTGTTTTTTACTTTTCTGATTTTCTGCATTTTAATTTTATCAATCAGGTAAAACTAATGAAAAGTTTTACAATCTTGTCTGCGTGACTATTCTCTGAGGCAGGAACTGTGTTGGCTCACAGTGCTCTGTGGTCTAGTTCCCCAAACACAGCAGGAATTTAGTAAGTTTTGTTCTCGCTCTGTCGCCCAATAGAGCACATGCACTTTTATATATGTCTTTAACTCTGTCTGCCTTGCAGCCTGCAAGCTGATCGCCTCATGGCCCGAGAGAGGGCAGCAAATGCAAATGTCTTTAACTTAAAGTAATAATTGTGAGAGGAACAGATCAGAGCATCTAACGAGTGGTTGGTTGGGTCACTGTAAATTGAAAATCTCTCCTTAAGTGGCTAGAGGCCTGCGTGGGCATCTCGAGAAGCCTCTATTAAGTGGCATCAATGGGTAGAGTGGTGGGTGCTGATATAAGACCAAACCCAAGATATCATGTCATCAAACAAGAAGCATGGGCAAGGCTTTGGCACATAGAAATTGCTGCAGTGGGATTGGTTTGAGAATTGGGAACAATTATACCAAAAGAATTCTTAGTTGAGTGTCTGATTCTTGGTGAACAGTCAACAAATTGTAACTGATACTTGAGAGCATTAGAGGGGTTTGTTAGATCCTAGTTTTAGGATTATTTAGGAATAAAGCTCAGAGATAAAGCAATCCTTCATATTCAAGTTGTTTTACAATTTACAATGCTTCTTGACATTGACCTCATTAACTGCCTTCATTTGTAACCTTGTATGACTGCAAGCTCCTTGAAGACAGGGCCATGTCTTGGTTTTGTATCTCCCCCTCTTAACACTATGTCTGGCACATGGTGGGTTCTTACAATGGATTAAAGGCTCTTACTGCAAATTCACTGATGCCTCCCATCCAGAGGTGATGTCTATGTATTTTATTTCCCCTTTTGATTCTGGGCCTGTGACTATTTTGACCAACTGAGTATGGTGGAAGTGACATTATGACACCTCTGAGCCTAGCCTTAAGGCAAAGTTGGTCTCTTGGAGCCCTGAGCTTTCATGTAAGAAGCCCAGCTACCCTGCTGATGAGTCCCTGTGAAAAGGCCTAAGACCACATGGAGAGGGAATGGAGCCCAGCAGAGTCCAGCCTTCCAGCCTTCCTCGTCAAGGGATCAGATAAGTCGACAAAGCCATTTTGAGCAGTCCAGATCAGATCAGCTGCTATTTGAATATCTCAAAGGACTCCAGCTGACTCTACAGGGAGCAGAATCAGCCAGCTGAGTCCTGTGTGAGTTTCTTATCAACAAAAGTCATGAGATACCTCGAAATGATTGTTTCAGCCACTAAGCTGGGTTCATTTTTTATGCAACAATAGATAGCTAGAACCGCTCTTACTAGATGTTTGCTATGGATGGATAAATGGATGGGTGGATGGGTGGATGGGTGGATGGATGGATGGGTGGATGGATGGATGGATGACTTAGAAGGGCCATTGTTTTTCCTAGAGGAATAATGCTCAGAGAAAAAGCAATTTGCCAGAGTTCCTGTAGTAAGCATTTGTCATTATTTCCTCCTCCCTTAGCATCTAAACCTCCTTCTCCTTTTGGAGAATTTTTGGTCTTATTAGGTAGAGCTACTTCAAATTACAGAAATGAAAATACCATGTATGCCCTTCCACAGCCTTCCTTAAAGCTAAGGTACAGGCCCGTGGTGCAAGATCTTCCAGTGAGACACTCCTGCCTCAAACTGAATCAGAAATTGGGGCAGGCTCCATTCCAGTAGCTGGGGGGCAGCAGTTGGAGTCTCAGCAACACAGACCCTCCAGAAGCCCCGCAGCCATAGCCCCAGCAGCAGGGTCCCGTGTCCAGGCTCCCTGGTACAAGCCCCCCAGCCAGGTCCCATGTCTAGTGATATGAGCCAGGGTTGCTGTGTCCGGCAGCAGCAGTATCTTCACTGCATTGTGAATCCAGGCCGTTCTTCCTACCTCCAAGTTTGTCATCTCTCCCTCTCAGGGGTGGGGTGAGCTATGCTGTCCTATATGTTTTTAATAAGTTTCCTCTCTGCTGAAAGCTAGGAACCCTGGCTGACAGTACCAGATGCGGATTTCTCATTCTAGGATGCCATGTTCTCTATGAATAGTTTTCAAATGGTGTCCTCAAGGTCCTAGGGTTCTGCAGAGGAAAAACAATGGGGCAAGAGAGCAGAACTCAGGACCCCCATCCCCCACACTTCCAGACAAGCCACTTTTACGTTTTTTTTGGAGACAGAGTCTCGCTCTGTCGCTCAGGCTGGAGTGCAATGGTATAATCTTGGCTCACTGCAACCTCTACCTCCTGGGTTGAAGTGATTCTCCTGCCTCAGCCTCCCAAGTAGCTGGTATTACAGGCATCTGCCCCCACACCTGGCTAATTTTTGTATTTTTAGTAGTGACAGGGTTTCACCATGTTGGCCAGACTGGTCTCGAACTCCTGACCTCAGGTGATCCACCCGCCTCGTGCTGAGGGAGGCTGGCACTTGCCCAGTCACTTTTATATTTTTAACACTTTATATTTTTAATACTTTACATTAAATTGATATTTTTATATTATTTTTATAAATATGAATATTTGATATTATATTTTAATACTTTATATTTAATACTTTATATTTTAATACTTTATAGTTTTAATACTATGATCTTCTATAAAATTTTCTTTGGAAGAATAGTTCTGTTTCTAAAAAGCAAGGTTGAAAATGACCACTTACACATATAAAACCATAACCCATGTAATAGATTGTTTGGTGAAGAAAAGAGAATTAAGCAAGAGAAATGGTCACATAAATGTCACAGTGAGCCCTAAAAGAGATGCTTTTGGGGCCGGGCGCAGTGGCTCACACCTGTAATCCCAGCACTTTGGGAGACTGAGGCGGGTGGATCACCTGAGGTCAGGAGTTCAAGACCAGCCTGACCAACATAGCTAAACTCTGTCTCCACTAAAAATACAAAAAAATTAGCCAGGAGTGGTGGTGGGTACTCGTAATCCCAGCTGCTCAGGAGACTGAGGCAGGAGAATTGCTTGAACCCAGGAGATGGAGGTTGCAGTAAACCGAGATCGTGCCATTGCATTCCGGCCTGAGCAACAAGTGTGAAACTCCATCTCAAAAAAAAAGAGATGCTCTTGGCTGGGTGCGGTGGCTCACGCCTGTAATCCCAGCCCTTGGGGAGGTCAAGGCGGGTGGATCACAAGGTCAAGAGTTTGAAAACAGCCTGGCCAATATGGTGAAACCTCTACTAAAAATACAAAAGTTAGCTAGACGTGGTGGTGGGCTAGTGGTAGTCCCAGTTACTTGAGAGGCTGAGGCAGGAGAATTGCTTGAACCCGGGAGGTGAAGGTTGCATTGAGCCGAAATCGCACCACTGCACTCCAGCCTGGGCGACAGAGCAAGACTCCATCTCAAAAAAAAAAAGAAAAAGAAAATAGAAAAAGAGACTTTCTTTGTTTCACAGTAGGTATCTCCAGGGGTTCCTCCTAGTTAAGGTTGGTTTTGACAGAAAAGTAAAACAGGACATTGCGGGGAGAGGCAATGACAAAGACTGTTTGCCAATATACATCTAGATATGGTTACTTAGAAGGTGTAGAAATGGAACCCCTGGGCCTTTCCTTTTGAAGTTTAATGTTATTAGAACATCTCAGTGGGTAGTAGCAGGGCCCTACACAACCAGCAGACTGGCAGTCACACCAGGGGAAAGGCCCATGAGGGATGATGAAATCTAGACGATGATGCAAGTTCAACCCCCAAGGACATGTCCTTCTCAAGGTGGGCTTGTCCCAGCATGCGTCAGGCTACAAAATCTCCTGTCCCAGGCACCTTGAACTATGGGGAATCCCTCTGGGGCAATGGCTCTGTGTGTCTGTTCATGTATGTGTACACGCACACGGGTGTGCCTGTGCAAACATAGAGATGCTGACGGTAACACCAGCACCTTCACCTGTGGTGGTGTAGAATGATCCCAGCTGAGGCTGGTGAGAAGGATCATCTTTTCCTGCCCCCCAGCCATAAGCAAAGGCTGCTGGCAATTGGCCAGAGCCTCAGGACTGGAGCATCTCTAATCTTCAACCACCACAGGAGGGAGCAGGGTCTGCCTTCAACCCACAGCACATCTTGCAAGGCAGCGAAAGCCCCAGAGCAGCACAGATGGGGCTCCCTGGACCAGGTGGCTTTGGGGTTCCTTAGACTCAGCACTAGAGTTGGGGAGATTCCAGCAGAGGCAAGAAGGACATTCTCTTGACAGTAATATGAGAGCTCGAGCTATTTTATTTGAATATGTTTTAAAGCGTGGCTTTACTTTGTACTCCAAGCTGGAGAGATAGGAAATGTGTTCTATACACTGTCCTTGGGTTGGAAGAAACCTTAGGGTGACACAGACAATGAACGATGTACACGTAAAGCAGTGGTTCTTAACCAGGGAGTGATTTTGACAACGTCTGGAGACATTTTCAGTGGTCACAATGGAGGCAGGGGTCTTACTGACATACAGTGGATAGAAGTCAGGTGTGCTGCTAAGCCCTATGATGCACAGCTCAGCTCCCCAAAATAAAGAATTATCTGGCTCAAAATGTTAATCTGAGGTTGGGAACCCTGACTTAGAGCAAGAGAGATCACTTCCAGCTGGTTAAAAAATAAACCAAGGGAAAAGATGAGAAATGTGTAAGACACCATGTCAGGGAAATATGTTCTCTGGATTTGAAATGTGTAAGAATCCACAGACTCTTATTGGAGGGGCTACAGGTGAGGTGCTGCCATGGATCACATGCTATCAAGTGTATATATAATATCTCATGTTTATTTTAAATCCTTGGTCTGTCTGGCTGGACATGGTGGCTCATGCCTATAATCCCAGCACATTGGGAGGCCAAGGCGGGTGGATCACCAGAGGTCAGGAGTTCTAGACCAGCCTGACCAACATGGTGAAACCCCGTCTCTACTAAAAATACAAAAATTAGCTGGACGTCATCCATAGTCCCAGCTACCAGGAGGCTGAGGCATGAGAATCACTTGAACCCAGGAGGCAGAGGTTGCAGTGAGCCGAGATCACACCACTGCACTCCAGCCTAAATGACAGAGCAAGACTCCATCTCAAAAAAAAAAAAAAAAAAAAAAAAAAAAAAAAATCCTTGGTGATTCTGCTCTAATATTTTTGCTTTGGGTGGTATGTATTATAGTCTTGTGCAGTTGTGGTCTTTCTTTTAATGCAATTGTCCTACTTAAGTATTGACTTCTTCTGTCCTGTGAGCTCCTGTTGAAAGGGGGTGTTGGCTACTCTGGCACTCTGCATCAGGAAAGGAGTATAAGGGAGGGTAGGTGGTTCTAAAGCCCCAAGCATTAGAACCACCATTCCTACTCCCATTTGCTAACATTCTCATTTGCAACTCCAGCCAGGATTTACCTTTAGCTTTAGGAAGAAGAGCAATAGGGGTAAGTGGTTTGTCATCAGTTTCTAGAATCCATGCTTCCTTCTTGCTTCCATTGCTTCTTCAACATTGCTTTGCAGGAAGGAGCTGCTGCCACGCCAGTTGGACAACTAGCAGGAAGTGGAGATTCTGAATAAACGATTAATTAATTTCTAGAAGGACGATTAGAAGAGTAATAACTTACATGTGAAGCAGAGCTGGGTACCAGCTTATCATGGCCTGGACTGTTGGCTCTTTCTAAGTGATCCCACTATCATCTTCATCATGCAGCCCCTGATAGTCCTACCCTTGATCTCCAGAAGCTGATGCTACAAGCATGAGGCAGGGGCATCTGGAGTTCCTCAGTGACCTCAGTGACCGCATTCATTCCTGTGTTTAAAGTTTCTGAGGAACCTGAAGGCTGACTCAAAACTGCCTGAGATATTTCTTCATTGTTCAGTTCAAACACGAGCCACAATTGCCTAGGCAAGTAGAAAGGGAAGGTAGATGTCAGCAAAAGCCTGTCTTGCCTGCTGCACTCTAACAAAGACTGGCCAGATAGGCACGGAAAGGACCGAAGAGCTTCACGTTGTACAGAACAGCAGGTCTGGGAAGCAATACGGCCTTGCTGGGTGATCACTTACAGAGAAGTGTCCTCAATATCTCCTTCCTCAGAGAAACAAAGCCATTTCCTTGGCAACAAAAGCCCATACTTGTGTACTTTGCTAAAAATTTACAGTGCAAGGCCAAGGCTGAGTGCATGTGTGCACATGTGTGCGCACATGCTGAGCTTTCAAAACAGGCTTTGTTGATGCCCATTTGCCAGCAAACCACCTTTTAACCCTGTGTCCTTAAAAAGCTCAGAGTTATAATTTTCAAAAGTTCGTAAGTTCGGCCGCACATGGTGACTCATGCCTGTAATCCCAGCATTTTGGGAGGCCAAGGCGGGTGGGTCAAGACCAGTCTGGCCAACATGGTGAAACCCCCATTTATACAAAAATACAAAAATTAGCTGGGCGTGGTGGCAGGTGCCTGTAATCCTAGCTACTCGGGAGGTGGAGGCAGGAGAATTGCTTGAACCCGGGAGGTGGAGGTTATAGTGAGCCAAGATCGCACCATTGCACTCCAGCCTGGGTGACAGAGCAAGACTCCGTCTCAAAAGAAAAAAAAAAAAAAGTTCATAAGTTGGAGAGATTCAGAATAAGTAGTCTTTATTCAAACTAAAAGAAAATAGTTTTTATTTTCTTCAAAATTAAAAACTATTTATTAACTTCAAAGACTTTGACTCTAAACTTAGGCCTGAATATGCCAGCCTTTTTCCCACTGGAGAAACTCAAAATCTTCCCAACCGTTCCCCTAGATGCCAGCCAGATGAAGTATTCCTGAACACATATCATTACTTAAAACTTGGGTTAGAAACATTCTGTTATTGAGATTTATATATTATCACTTATGTATGCTTTTGTAGAGATACAATTAAAATATTTCAGAGACACATTGTTCTTCTAATACACACAAGACACTGGTGAATTACTAGATCATAAGGGCTATCACATATTATGCTTATCATGTGCTAAGCACTATTTTAAATGAGTTTTACACATACTAATTTACTTGGGCCTATCAACAAATAAAACAAAAACCAGAGCTAATAAACAAAAAAAGGATGGGTGGATGGATGGATGGATGGATGAATGGATGGATGGGTAGGTACGCAGCAGGTAATAATAGACCGGATCGATAGATAAAAATTAAAAGTTGAGGCCAGAGCAGTGGCTCATGCCTATAATCCCAGGGGGAAACCGAGGCAGGTGGATCACTTGAGGTCAGGAGTTCAAGAACAGCCTGGCCAACATGGTGAAACCCCCTCTCTACTAAAAATACAAAAATTAGCTGGACATCGTCTGTAGTCCCAGTTACCCAGGAGGCTGAGACAGGAGAATCACTTGAACCCGGGAGGCAGAGGTTGCAGTGAGCCAAGATGAAGCTACTGCACTCCAGCCTGAACGACAGAGCAAGACTCCGTCTCAAAATAAAATAAAAGCTGAGTCGATTGACCTGCTAGCCACAGGAATACAGGCTAGGGAGAAATTTACTGAATTAAGCAGTAGCTCACTGACAGGGAAAATTCAGAGTTGTTAAAGGGCTTGCCAGGGTAGGTTCATGTGGTTATTGATAATTAAGGGTTGAAATCCAGTACTTTGGAAAGAACAGAATGAATCTAAAGTTCTAAATAGAGTTGGTAAAAAGAAACCCCATTGCTTGCTGTTTGGGAACAAGTCTTCAGTTAAGACCAGTAAGAGCCTAGCGTCCTACAGTTATTCCAAGTTCACGGTCCTTTATTCAGCTTCTGCTGGTTTGGAGCCAACCTTGAGAAACACAGTAGTCAGTTATGATCCATCCTTGAGAAATGCTCCCATAAGGAGAAAATGTTATTTTACATTCCTCACAACAAATTTTTAAGGGCGTGCAATTATTATCATCCTCATTTTCCAGAGCTGGAGACTAAGGCACTGAAATATGTAATTTGCCGAAGGTCAAGCTAGAAATTCAATCCTGGGATGTCAGAGCCCACACTCTTAACCCCTCTTCTCAGCCAGCAAGCACAGATTTGAAACCAATTGTTGATGTATATGTTGCCTATTTAAAATAATTCATTATTAAAATTATACTTATAAAGTTGCTTTTAATTTCAACTAAATTAAATGATCAAAGAGTACTGTGCATGATTAGTACTATGACTACACACCAGGTTTAACTTGAGATCTGACTTTAACCTTTGCAAACTGCTTTGTAAATGCTGGATATTTTATGAAAAAAATAGGAATATTTGCCTCTTTTTTTGTTTACATCTGTTTCATAGGAACCAAGTCTGTCTCTACAATCATACACATTATACCAAAGCCATCCTGAAGGAGTGAGTCTTTTAATAGTCCCCCTGTTAAAGACTTTCTCATTCTCATTACCCCCACTCACCCTAGTCTTACCTTCTACATCACTTGAAAACTTTTCTAATTAGAAATTAGAGGCATATTTTCTAATAGAAAATGAATTGCACTTCTTTGCCCATCTATCCCTCTCCTTGTATCTGCAAACCATTTAAAGACCATTACCTTGAGCTCTTTCAAGGGTAAATCATCTCCCAGAGTTTGAGAAGCACAGAGATGTACTGCAAAATCTGTGACTATCATCTTCTTACATTTTGGAGAGATTTAGTTTTGAGAAACAGAGGATATCTGATACATTTGATAATTAAGAACATTGACTGAGCTGTGTAATGCAGTTTCTTGTTCCAAACAAGCAGGACCCAAAGTAATGTAATATGATTTTCATGTCACCAGTATAAACCAATACAAAGGCAATTTTAAAAGAGAAGTCCCCAAATTGTCTTGATCAGTGGTGGTTCTATTGGCATAAAAGCACTGCCTCTGAAGATGACTCCTTTAGTGGTGATTTTTTTTTTTTTTTTGGTATGTGTTTTAGTAGGTTTGTGGAAAAGCTCAGTATGACCACAGCATAAGCTGTACCTCATATATACATCAAATTTGAACATATCGACAACTGCATGGCTTCCCTTGTTGACAGCTCTAAGGGTTTGAAGGTAATACAGGTGGCAGAATAAGATTTTATTAGAAGAAAGAGTTCCACGGCTAAGAAAATGTTCAGCACAGGACTAGTGTATCCTTGAGACTTTTCACAACACAAGGATTCTGAGATTCAATATTCCAAAAGTTCTGTGGCAACCTGAATAATTTTCAGAAGTGAGTTTCCACTGAATTTGCCACATTTTTTCTCCTAATTCCTCTTGTAAATGATAGCAATCATTTATAGGGTAGTATTAAGCATCTTATCACTGAGAACTCTAGAATAATTAGTCTTCATTATGGTGACACTGATATCTTTGGAATAATTAGTAAAAGACTAAAAATTATGTCCAGTATAGTTTTTGCTTTAAAGCATATTTTAAATGGGATTGTTTTTGGAAAAAGGGAATCCCTGAAAGCGATTTAACTTAATATTTACCCATTTACACTTCTTTGGGAAGATCATTCGTTCACCACACGCACTGTTCTTCACTGCCACTAGGTGGTGCTCCAGCCATAATGTCGTTTCCTGAGCCTCCGGAAGCTGTTCACTACATACTGTCCTAGGGTAGGTCCCACTGAACGTGGCTGGTCTTGTAAAAATCACATCCAGTGTGAGGTATGTTTCTAAGCGCCCTAAAGTTTACACAGAACTCCAGAGTGAGAGTGACAGTAAAAAAGTCCGCTATTCAGGAAAAGGAACTCGACCCACAGTGGAAGGAAAATAACTAAGGCAGGTGGAGTAGTAGAGACAAGCCCAGGGTTTTCCCCTGATGGTGTCTTTAGTAGTAACCTAACCATCTACTGCAGTGGCTGGCCCAGTGGTGCTGAAAGGTGAGGCTATGCAAACATCTTCCATGGCCTTCCAACTATCACAGCTTGGCCAACACGAGCACCAGGATAAAAAGATCTGGGAGAAAGACTAATTATGGAGACCTTTGGTCTGTGCCTGCCTAGCTGTGCCTGGTACCCATGCTTCATATCTATCCAGATTTGATTTGCTCTGGGCTAGCAGCTCACCATTTGTCAGCACAGGCGACTTGCCCCAGGAGGGCAGACCCTTCCCTGGGCTGTAAACAAAATTTATCTTCCCATTTCCTGGAATTCTCTCAGTTATATTCTGTAACTTACTAGTCAGTTTTGAGTCAGTTCCCAAAAGAATCACATAGAGGTACAAGCTTCAAAGAAAGACAATCTCCATATGTGGTTCAGTGTACAAACACGGGCAGTGTGTGTGCATAGTCACAAACGCTAAGTGGCACAGAAAAAGAAGCAATCGGCATGAGCCAGGGTATTAAAAAGACTTCACAGAAGATGTGGCACTCAAAAACAGGACTGCAATGTTTGGAACTGGAAAAGATCTTAGAGAACATCTGGTCTGAAATGTTCATCTGAGTCTTTTTTTTTTTTTTGAAATGGAGACTCTCTCTGTTGCCCAGGCTGGAGCGCAGTGGTGCAATCTCAGCTCACTGCAACCTCTACCTCCCGAGTTCAAGAGATTCTCCTGCCTCAGCCTCCCAAGTAGCTGGGACTACAGCCACCTGCCACCGCACCTGGCTAATTTTTGTATTTTTAGTAAAGACTGGGTTTCACCAAGTTGGCCAGACTAGTCTCCAACTCCTGACCTCAGGTCATCTGCCCTCCTTGGCCTCCCAAAGTACTGGAATTACAGTCATGAGCCACCAGGCCTGGCCATTCATCTGTCTTAAAGGCTTATAAAGATACCTCAAGAGCCATCCTTGAGGCCAACCAAGGAGGCTTCCAGGTTCCACCCACATTGCAACAGCTCCAGTTTTATCTGTTTACTTTATGGGTGTTTGGTGTAAGCTCTGTTTGAACAAAGAATTCTACTCCTTTTTTAAAAAGTTGGAACCACTGATCTAGTCCAAGCTGCTCATTTTACGGATAACATCACTGAAACACATTGAGAACTTTCCCAAGCTCACACATGGCTTGAACTGAAAAGGTAAGGAACATTTTGGATATGTTGAAGAAGGGTGATATGGTTTGGCTTTCTGTCCCCACCCAAATCTCATCTTGAATTATAATCCCTAAGTGTTGAGGGAGGAACCAGTGGGAGGTGATTGGATCATGGGGGTGGTTTCCCCCATGCTGTTCTTGTGATAGTGAGTGAGTTCTCAGGAGATCTGATGGTTTAAAAGTGTAGCACGTCCTCTTCACTTGCTGTCTCTCTCTCCTCCCGCCATGTAAGACATGCCTTGCTTCCCCCTTTGCCTTCCACCATGATTGTAAGTTTCCTGCAACCTTGCCAGCCATGCTGAACTGTGAGTCAATTAAACCTCTTTGTTTTTAATAAATTACCTGGTCTCAGATATTCTTTAGATCAGTGTGAAAATGGACTAACACGGAGACCAGGGTGTCTGCAGGGAACAAGAAAGAACCACATCTGCATCTAACCCACAGGTTAGAAAAGCATATAGTTGTCAAACTACATGAACCTAAAGGCAGTTTACATATGCTGCTCAGGTTCTATTCAGAGGTATATATCCTCTTGCCAGAGACACGGACATGCAAACCATATTTACTACTTACTAAACCCCAAACCCATACTCATCAAACTTGAAAGGTAATAGAATATTAATTTCCATTGTCCAGATGACTCTTCTCCCTCTTTTGACAAAGTTATTTACTACTGTTTCTCAGAATGGCTCCCATGCAATTAAGAAAAAGACAGTACTCCATGCTGGAGATGATAATCCAGGCTCAGCAGTGGATACATTGGTAGATTTTTAGCAAATTTTATATAAATCAATCTTATTGTAAAATATTGATGCTTCCTCACCAACTCAGTTTCCTCCTTATTTTACAAAATGTGGAATTAATTTCAGACTAGAGCTTGAGTCAAGCACCTGAGTTGGGAAGACCAAAAGTCAACACAGAGGCTAACCCTTGAAAAGTGCTGCGAAATCTGTAATTCAGATCACAAGGAGGACTCTGTTGCTTTTCCACTCTGCTGGTGAAGAGAAAACAGAAGGTATCCTCTCAGTTTCCCAACGTATTTAGGTGAAAGATGCTCACCTCAAACCCACTTAAGCACAAAGAGAATTTACAAGCCCAAGCAATGGAAAAATGCAGGACTGGCTCATGCTCACCTGGAGAAGGAGGAGCTCAAATGGTGTCAGGAGAGCTCAAATGGTGTCAGGAGAGCTCAAATGGTGTCTCTCCCTCTCTTGGTTCTGCTTTATACTGTTGTCTTCATCCTTACTGAGGCTTTCTTGGAGAGAAGATAAAACCCCAATAATTACAGATATACAAACTCAAAGTTCTCTAGCAAGAGAGCAGCTCTGGCCCAGGGGCTCCACGTATTGAATTGCATCTCATTGGTTCAAATTGTGTCCCGGGGTTTGAGAATTTACCAGAGGTTACCTCCTGGTAGAACTGAGTCTTAAAAGAGGAACCTAAGCCAAGGGCTAAAAGTAGGGGAGGGGTGGCTCCCCAAGAAGAAAAGATAGGTTCTGTTTCAGGAAGAAGGGATATTGAGCAGGTCAGACCACAGCTGTGTACTCTCTTCACCTGCTCAGCCCTGTGCCTCGCTGTGCTAATGGATAAGGCACACCTGATATCTTTGGAGGGCTCTAGAGTAGCTAAATCATAGATACTATTAGCCAAGCTAGCCTGCCCATTCAGTTGTGTTTGTTGAACAAATGTTTATTTATAGTAAGCCACAAACTAAATTGAGCCCATGCAGGGAGGGTTATTGGGTAAATCAACTTCCCAGAACTACTGTGTCAGGAATTACCACAGGCTTCTTGTTGGCCAAGCCCCTGGGGCCATACTTGGAGTCTTGGCTGACTGTCAGCTATATTTTTTTTTTTTGCCTTTCTACAAGCCCCAAGCCCCAGGTTCCAGCTTTTTTTTTTTTTTTTTTTCCTCTGGTTCCTAGGTGTTTTCTCTTCTCCTAACTTTGGCTAGGCACAGGACACATCTTTCCAGCTACTTCTGACACTCACAAAAACAAGAAACAAGATTTTTGTCTTCATCAGGACTGGAGATTTACTGGGGACTGGGAAATGTTCGAGGATTCGGAAGTGTTCCTGCTTCCTTAGGGTCATTATTCCTGATCATCGCCCTTTTCCAGTTCTCAACCTTCCTGGCATTTCTGTCTCCTCTTCTGTGGCTGAAGTGGAACTCACGGGCCCTCCTGCTCCTGTGCACTGGCAGTGCCAGCTACTACTTACTAAGCACCTACTCTAGGCCAGGCCCTGTGGAAAACACATTATCAGTATATCATCTCAAATGCTCCTCCCCTCTCCTCTGCAGTAAGTCCTATGACCCTCACCAAAGAGGAAACTGGGGCCTGGAGAGATTAAGTTACTCCCTTGCATTCTGTGGCCAGTGAGTGGCAGCCGAGGAACTGGGACTGGGTCTGCCTGGGACTGAAACCACGCTCTTGACCACCACACTATAGTCCCCTCTGTGGGCCTCTACTTCAGGAAGCCCTTTTCCAGCACGTTCGCCTGAAATCACAGAATGGTAAGAACAAACGAGGGTGCCTGGAACACTGCTCAGGAGCCCCCCAAGGACTCGGGAAGGCCATTGGCACGCCTCATGACCACAAGGCTGAATGATTTCAATCTCTATGTCTGTCAACACACCACCCCCCCACGGCATGCACAGATTTATAATGGGGGTTTTCCTCGTGTGTCGCCCCTGCTGGTATCAAACCAGAACCACCTCTATTTTATGTAGTGTTTCTCAACCATATTTTACTCATGTGCCTTTCTGATAAGTGCAAAATTTTTACTACCACCATCCCAAATGCTCGGATGGTCCCCAGGGATTTCTTTCCTCCCACTGGGATTTTTGCATTTCTCCATCTCAACCGCCAGTGGATTTTGCCAATGGCAAAATTTCTCCATCTCACCTACCAATTCCTGTAGTTTGAATTACAAAAGAAATCCCCTCCTTTATGTTCCACATATAAAATATTCATTTAATATTCAATATCAGAACACACCCAGACATATTTAAAATATTAACGCCCCAGATGGCGTTGGCCCCAACCAATCAGAACTGCTGCTGGTCCTTGCCGCATGGTGAACTGCTGCCTAGTATCGGCCCTGTGTATACTTCCAGAAGTCCTGCGATGCTTCCTGGAGGCACCTCTCCCACCGCCACAACTGGGAATCCTGAGCTAGGACCTAGTGTTTCTGAGAATGTTGCCATAGAATTCAACTAGGTGAGGAAGAAATAAAAATGCAGATTGCATCATTCTCTTTCTCCTTTCTATTATGTAAACCTTCCTCCCAACCAATTGCTTCAGCCTGGTGGGGCTGACCTTGCTCTCAGTACAAGGGATGGAATAATCCAAGAGGAGTAACAACAGCCAGCTGTGTCACTGTGTGTCAGAATAATGCCCCATGTGCATTAAGTTGCTATCAAGGGGCATCACCCTTTCCTCATCTCAAACTCCATCTATGAGGATACCCAGCTGGTGTCTATACGGCAGCCGCCCATTGTTCCTCCTGAGGGAATTTCCATTGGTTTTTCAGATCATGAGGAAATGAGGCACCTAGTTTCATAATTCCTGAATGTTGACCCAGTCCTGGAAGAAGCCAACGCCCAACTGGAACATTACTGCTCTCGCCTGTGTCAGAAGAGGAACAGGATGACGTGGCAGGAATCTTAAAGTGCCTCCGACACCGCCTGTGAATCAGTACTCACGGGTCAGGGCCTTCAGGGTGATGTTGAAAGGCAAGGACACTGCTCAGCCCAGCAAAACAGCAGGGCCTAAAAGAGACGGGGCCAGAGTTGCGGGGGAAGGAAAAAACAAATTAAGTGCATGTCAGACACCATCTGCTGATTCCCAAAACTAATAAGAAGGTCTTTGCAAGGACTGCCATTCTCTACTGAAAGATTCAGAGGAGGAAAAAAAACAACTGTGCAACAAATGCTGTATTTTTGTTCACAAAAGATAAGGTATATTCAATTCAATCAAATTTTATGGAGAACCTCTGGGTCGGACTGCAGGGCATGGAAAGGTGCATTCTCTTCAGCCCTCCACTAATGCACATAAGGGAAGCTTAGTCCAGAAATTTCTGGGATTCAGAGGAGGGAAAAAACTGAAATATCCACCCTTGAGATATTTTTAGTATCACCTCAAATCTCCAATGCCTTGGCTGGGGAAACCCCAAAGTTCCCCAATATTAACAATGCCCCAGGATTCCAACTCTCTGGGTCCTCTGACCTCAAGTTCCTGAGTTCCCCTCGGCCAGGTACCTCTGAGTTCTCCAAAAGAAAACACTCACATAGAAGGGAAAGTCATGCTGGAAACTCCAATAACAGGAGACTGGTTGAATGTATGAGGGTACATTCACAAAACGGAATCGTGAGTAGCATTCTAAAAATGAGTTAGGGGTACATCTGCTCAAGGTCAATTGCAAAGTGGCCAGGGCTGGGACGGAACAGCAGCAGAAATGATACTGTTTAAGGAAAAATACGTGAAGGGCGTCCCCAGAAGGAGACACGAGAAACTGGTAACAGCAGTTGCTTTTGGCGAGAGGAACTGAAGCTCGGGGTCAGGAATGTCAGGAAACACATTTTTATAGGAGTTTTTGTAACAATAAATCAGAGTTACTTTAAAACATTTCCAAGAAGGAATTGGGGTAAGAGAAGCCATCACATGTAAACGTTGGGGAACCAGTTTCAACTTCACCGAAGATGCCCTAGAGGAGGAAAAAGTTCCTTTTAGAACACCTGCTACCAGGATCTCCTCCCCTGGCTTTCCTGCATCACCCCTTTGGCTCTGTTGGGTTTTTTCATGCCGTACACCAGACTTTAATTCTACCCTCTTCTTCAAAGTCACTGCATGGAAACGCCCTCTCTCAATGATCTGCTTAAACCAACAAATCTATATAGGTCGTGTGAATCACTCCACTACCCTAGAGCATAAGAATTGCCACATTTCAGCCGGGCACGGTGGCTCAGCCTGTAATCCCAGCACTTTGGGAGGCTGAGGTGGGCGGATCACGAGGTCAAGAGATCGAGACCACCCTGGGCAACGTGGTGAAACCCCGTCTCTACTAAAAATACAAAAATTAGCTGGGTGTGGTGGCGGGTGCCTGTAGTCCCAGCTACTCAGGAGGCTGAGGCAAGAGAATGGCGTGAACCCAGGAGGTGGAGATTGCAGTGAGCTAAGATTGCGCTGCTGCACTCCAGCCTGGTGACAGAGCAAGACTCCATCTCAAAAACAAACAAAAAAAAGAATTGCCACGTTTCTTAATTTCTCTAAAGAAAATTAAATCTGGCCCAGTCCCCAATCACCTTGCCCTCATCCCTCCCTTGGGAAGATCAAAGAAGTCTAGAGTCCTAGAGTTTCCACCATTCAGGAACATTGGGCAGGAGCCTTCAGTGCAGCATGGTAGCCATGCTCCTTGTCCAGGCCCCCAGGACAATGTCCCCATCTGCAGGCTCCTCTGGTGGCCCCCACCATCTCCAGGTCAGGCAAGATCCTTGGCCCTTTCACTTGGCCCCCAGTTCCTAAGACTCTGGGTCTCCTCCCCAGGTATCCAGGGCCTCAGTTCACTCGGTTCACCTGAGATGTATATCTCAACTTGGGTGCTGGATGGTGAATGGCACACAAGTCCCCACCACTCAAGACTGGCCACCCTCTCTCTGCCATCAGAGCCAGGCCACTCCCTTCTTCTTCTCAAAGCCTGGTTGCCGTCCCCTACCTCTCTCCAGCTTACATTTCAAAACAACATCTCCATTCTAAAAAGCAAAAGAGCTTAGCATTTGTCCATTCCACACCCAGGACAAGGGAATCCAGAACTCAGAACACCTGTGTCTGTTCATGCCATAAGGGGGAAGAGGAAGTTACCTGCACAGCAAAGCAACTCCACTCAGGATTCACCCACCACTCTGCTACACCCTCCCCTCAGTAAATCTTTGTGCTTCAAGTGGCAGAAAATACTTTCCATAAATAAATGGGGATACACCCAAAGGGAGGTGAGGGCTGTCGTTAGCCAGGGTCCCTGAGACTCAGTTTCCTGGATTGAAAGTCACAGGGGAGTAAATTTCATAGTGAAACAGCACCTCACAGAGCAGGTAAACTTCCCAAGACATGGCAGAGAAGCCTGTGCACCATGTGAATTTTCTGCCTCCCAGCAAAGACGGAAAAGACACCTTTGAGTGTGTTTTCCTCTGAGGAAGGAAGGTCTCTGGAAGGAGCATAAGTCCAAGAGGACTCCCGGGGTTCCAATTTAATTGTTCCGGGTTGGGGCCCAGACAGGTATTTTTAAAGCTTCCCAGGAGACTCTCCTGTACAGACAGGTTGAAAGCCGGTTATGTAAAGGCCTACAGTATTGTGTTTCCTCTGTACCATGAGTTGGTTTCCCAACCCCAGTCTCCATTTTCTCATCGCCCAGCCTCACACCAACACCTGCTGTGTGTTCTCCAAGCTTCTATGTTCCTCACAGTCTCCAGGCCAACACATTTGGATGCCAAAATCCCCTGCTCATGTTTAGGGCCTCTTCCCCTCCTGGCACCCCCTTGTGGTATCCCAGATGCTGAAGTGGAGGCCTCAGGAACCCTCACTTAGGCATTAGAGGGAGTGTGGCTGGCACTAGCCTAAACAGCTGAGACCCTTTTGCCTTGGTAGCCAGACGGGATGCAGAGGGCAGCCACAGAGTACACAGCAGGCTTTGGGGACGCTGCAGAGTGGTGGCCCAGGGTTTCCACAGCTGTGCCTTATGTCCCCATCTCCTCAGCTGGCAGGGCCTGGACTCCCTCTTCCATGCTGCCCTGCCCTCATTGTGGAGATTCTCACCTCTCTTCTGTTCCTTCACCAGCTTCACTGGCTGTGAGGTCAATGACTTCCTTCCTGCTACTGAGACATGTGACTGGTTACTCTTGGAGCAGTGAAGGCCTGGGAAGGACATGGGGGTCCGTCAGGCTGGTTTAGATTAGCCTGTGTGACTCCAGGTTGCCGTGTTGGTTCTATTGTAATGGACCGACCTGGACCCATGGTTGGCTCCAAACCTCCCCAGTCAGCATCTTCTGCATCAGTGTTTCCAACCCTCATTGTAAAAAGTTACCTTTCCCAGATTTTTGATAGGGGATTCAGAAGACTGACTTGTTGCCACCACTCACCTCCCTCCACACGCCCCTTCCTCAGCTTGCCCTGTGCTTGAGTATTTTCAGCAATCCAGATAGAGCCAGGCAAGCAGGGGTCTTACCTTGAGCAGAAGGACCTCAGAGGCTGCGTCATGAAGACTTTCCATCTCGGGCTGTTGTTTTGCCCTTTGAGACCAGCCGCTCTGGCAGCATCTTAGTGTGAGCCAAGAGTCAGATGTTCCTTCCCCATGGGATGATGGTGCCCTTGTCAGAAAGCCCCCTCCATTTCTGATCATCTGCTGCTTCTGTCACACGCAGACTGGCTCTCACCAGTGCCAACACCTATTCCTGCATGTCAGTGATGGCACAGGGCCTGGGGACCATCTCATGCTCCAGCCCTTAGGCATCACCAGTCACACAGAGACAGCCGGTTTTCTTCCTTCCTCCCCACTGCCATGTCACTGCTGAAGGGCCAAGACTTTTTGAGATGGACTTGCAAGATCGGTGTCTCCACATTTCTCTGAATACTGCAGAAGCAAGATACTTGGGCCTGCCACGACTACCAACCCCTCTGTCCCCTCTTTCCCAGCGTGGTCATGATTAGTAGACCTGGATGTGTTTCATGTTCGTATTAACTCCTGTCTGGTTCTCCAGTTTCCCATGAAGGCCTCAAAGAGTTGATTACGTACTTTTCATTTTTGGTACTTACTATTTCTCTTTATTTTCTTACGTAAGTCATATAGGAATATATCCTGATCGTGTAAGTTTCAAATAATATAGAAACCTACAGAGGAAAGCTGAAAACCTGCACCATCCTGCTCCAGGTCACTCCTGCTCAAGGTCGCACTGCCCAGTCCCCTGTCTAGGCACCCACACTGCACAGAACATGCATCTATACATGTGTAATTTTTTTTTTTCATTTTTTAGATGTAGATATTACTTTGCAAAGTAACAAACTTAGTAGGTTTTTTGCTTGGAAATGTTTCATGTTAGGATATACAGCTCTATCTCATTCATATATAATCATACACACATGTATATAATGCTTTCATACCCTAGATTGTTATATTCATAAAAAAGAGATTGTCCTACACACATGGTTCTGCACTTTGTTTTTTGTGAGTGGTTTTGTTTGTTTGTTTGTTTGTTTTCTTCTTGTTTTGTTTTGTTTTGAGATGGAGTCTCACTCTATCACCCAGACTGGAGTGCAGTGCTGTGATCTCAGTTCACTGCAACTTCCACCACCCAGATTCAAGCGATTCTCTTGCCTCAGCCTCCCAAGTAGCTGGGATTACAGGCACATGCCACCATACCCAGCTAAGTTTTGTGTTTTTGGTAGAGATGGGGTTTCACCGTGTTGGCCAGGCTGATCTCAAACTCCTGACCTCAAATGATCCACCCACCTCGGTCCCCCAAAGTGCTGAGATTACAGGCGTGAACCACTGCACCCAGCCCACTTTGATTTTAGACACAGAATACTCAGCACATACATTCCTTCCTTGGTTTTATCAACAATTGCATCCTCTTTCATAGTTTGGATGTGCCAAAAATATATTAGCTAGAAGCCCACTGGAGAACATTTTGTCACAAGTACACTTCTCGTCTATCTGTGTGAGAGTCCTGTAGTTGAACCTCATATTCTGCGGAGGAGTAATGAAATATGAAAGCCGAAAGTTACTACACAGGGAAAAAGTGCTGGATGGAAAGGAATGGCAGAAAGGATTCTTGGATGAGGAAGGGCTAAGTGGCTGTTGTTTCCTCTTGATTCCTTTCCTAAACTTTCTGGTGATGTGAGTCAATAGTTATTATTAGCTCAGAGTTTTACCTTTCAGTTTCAGCTTTAGTTTGACCTCAAGCTCTTTTGACAAGTCATTCCAAGTGACAGTTCCATCTACACATGAGCCCAGAGATTGTTTCTGGGTGGGACAAACTGTCCTTTCTAATTGAAGATGCTCTATCCCTAAGTGATTCATTTCCTTTGAGCATCTCAGCTCATGTTTAATTTCTTTGCAACCAGGTATGTGAATGTAACTCTTCTGTATAAGGCAAGTCTATACCCATACACCTGATATTAATAAACTATTGATTTCATGTTTGTTGCATTGCTAAATTTACAGCCTAGGCAATTTGTTTTCCTCCAGAAGTACTGCCTCCATAATTAAATAGACTTCATTTAATTGTGGGGTCATGTTAACCAAAATTATGTTTCCCAAAAGCTTGAAAGTATTTTTTAAAAAACTTTTATTGTTTTGTTTCAGCATTTCTGACATTGCTACACAAATTCAGTCATGCAGCTCACCGAGTGCCTACTGAATTTCCTGTCACGCAGAGCCTGAATTTCCTGTCATTGAGCATAACCTTTTAAAAATATTATTGTTTTTTTAAACCCTGGCACTAAACCAGTTTTCATCTTCATCTTGACTTAATGCCTCCCCACTCTGCTCTCTCATCTTCTTCTCCTGGCTCCACTCACCTCCTCTGTAGCCAGGAACCCACAGTTGGCTATTTCGGCCATGTGTCCAGAGTCTGGAATCCGTTGTCCCCTTGGGCTTGCACTGTGGCCAGTTAGCTTGCCCATCCTCAGCCTCGGCACCCTCCTTGTCTGTCCCCTCCCCGCCCCCTCTGGTGCACCCTCCAAAGGTGCACCTGTCTTTTCTGAGGTCAGTCCCACTGCCTGGCCCTCTGTCCCCTCCTCCAGTGCTGTTGGTGACTTTGCTCCATCAAGCATCCTCTTTTTCTCTCTCTGTCTCTCTCTCTCGCTCATATTTCCCCCCGTCAACTAGTTGCTTCCTCTACAAAAGGAAAAAATAAAACAAATATAGTCAAGGTTCCCTTAAACAAAAGATGCTTTTTCTCAACACTGCTATTCCCTCAGGTTATTATTGTATCTCATACCCTTCTGCCACCATTCTTTAAAGTCTAGTCCAAACTCGTTTCTCCACCTCCCTACATCCCAGTACCTACTTTAAATAAATAAAAAGAGTAAACATACAAGTGACAGTGCATATGGTAAATAGTCAATGAAGAAAGATGGAAAATAAAAAGCCCCTTCCTCATCTGACTGATGGGGAAATTATTAATTAATTAATTAATTGAGTCATCAGTCCCTTTTTAGAAAAAATAATATATATTGATTTTATATATTGTATTGTGTATATGTATAACATATTATATATATTGTACATATACCCACACCTGCAAATATATATGTAATCTTCTAAATTTCACACATATGGAATCATACGCTGGTCTGACCTTTTTAAAAAAATTTAATAACATATCCTGGTACAAGAATCCAAAAATAGGGGTTGCCCCTGGTGAGAGAATCTGAACTGATGAGGAATAGGGTAAAAGAGCAACTTGCTGGAGGCGGCGGCCAGGGAGTCACTGGGCCAGGGTCCTGGGCCGCCGCACTGCTCTCTCTGGCTGCTCCTCACAGCTCTGCTCCAGGTTCCCGTTCAGGCAGCAGTGGGACATGGCGAACTCGGGCTGCAGGGACGTCCCGGGCCCGGATGAGGACAGTTTTCTGTACTTCGTCTACGGCAGCAACCTGCTGACGAGAGTATCCACCTCCGAAACCCCTCAGCGGCGTTTTTTTGTGTGGCCCGCCTGCAGATCGAGACCATCCAAGCCAACATGGTGAAACTCCGTCTCTATTACAAATACAAAACTTAGTTGGGTGTGGTGGCGCACACCTGTAATCCCAGTTACCCAGGAGGCTGAGGCAGGAGAATGGCTTGAATCTGGAAGGCGGAGGTTGCAGTGAGCCGAGATTGCGCCACGGCGCTCCAGCCTGGCGACAGAGCGAGACTCCGTCTCAAAAAAAAAAAAAAAAAAAAAAAAAAAAAGGAAAATATGTTGCAATAGAAGTTAAAGTTTCAACTCAAGAAGAAAGAGAACTAACCTGTCAAAGTTATCTGATGACAAATTACGAAAGTACTCCTCTGTCTTCACAGTATAAAAAGATTATTTGCATGGGTGCAAAAAAAATGGTTTGCCACTGGAGTATCAAGAGAAGTTAAAAGCAATAGAACCAATTGACTATACAGGAAAGGTCTCGGAAGAAATTGAAAACATCATCAAAACGGGGGAAACACAAACTCTTTAGAACATAATGGAATATATCTAAGGATATTCTGTGTGCTAATATAAAATATTTTTAACACTTGAGAACAGGGATCTGGGGGATCTCCATGTTTGATTCATTTTCAACAGTGCTCTGAAGGAATATCTCACTTGGGTGACTCCTTGTTTTCACACTATAAAAATAAACTGAGTTAGGAGTTAGACAATTTAAAAGGGGGATATGGGACCCTGAAATGTATGACAAATGGATGTGAGTTACCCTTCTGTGAACACTGAAAGCTCTTCTCTTGACTTGATCTTAAGTGTCTCCTTGCTTCGGTAAAGAATAGATTTGTAGCTCGCTTGATGATGGTGCTGGTGAATTGCTCTGCTCTGTCTGAGATTTGTAAAAATCAGATTAATGAGAGTAATCTGCAGATAATTGATAATAACATTTTGAAAACTGGAAAGATGGTATACTGTTTTTAGAGGAATAAACATGTTTGTGGTTTTTAAAAAAAGAGAAACTTGCTTTGCACTGTATACCCTTTTGTATTATTAGGATTTTATACTATGTTTACATGTTGCCTATTTAATAAGTCACTTAAAGTGATTTATGTATCTTGAATATCTTTCCATATTAGCATGTACAGACAGAACTCATGATTTTGTGGATATGGGCAGACTATCTCTGGAAAGATACAGAAGGAATGAGGAAAAGCCTCCTGAGGAATGCCTTGCAGACTGACCCCAGGTCAGGTATACTTCCTGCATACCTTTCATGCTGGTTTTTGGTGGCTTGTTATCATGTACAAATATTACACAAAATAGGCTTCAAAAGAACTAGTTATATAGATGTACCATGATTTGTATAATTAGTTCCTTATTCATGGATATTTAGGCCATTCTCAAGTTTTAAAGTGATTATTATCATCGTTATTACAAACAGCATCACAGGGAGAATCCAGTACATGCATCTGTAATGCCACGGTGCTGTTTCTTCTCTCCCTGTCCCAGACCCCTCTCCTCTGTTGTTGTCTGTACACAGATCTCGTGATGGCGCTTTCTGACTACTCATACTTGAATCTGGCGAGTTTTCCTTTGCAGGTGGTCTGGTGGGGAAGGCCAGGGTCAGGTTCCACTTTCTGGAATGCTCTCATGACCCAGGATGTGGGTAAGAGACTCCTTTAGGCAGAGGGCAGGCAGGTGGAAGGCTGTGTGCATCCCAGTGTCTCTTCTGCCTCCTGCCAACCGGATAGGCCAATTGTAGCATGCAACTTGTCTGGAAGTATCCTCATTTATCCTCACTTCCTCTGCCCCTCAGGACCAAACCGAGTGCAGAGTAGCTCCCATCACCCCACTCCTTCTGGGACAAATAATAGATTTGAGTTTTGCACCTCAGTGTGAACCTGTTACCTTAAAGAGATCAATTTGATTGCTTTTTTCTGAGCTATAAGGGTCCTGTCTCCATTCTTTCATCCTCCCTGTTCCCTCTCACTGCTTTGGCATGCCTTCTGCCTATTTTGTGTAATATTTATATGTGATAACAAGAACACAAAAACTAGCACAAAAGATATGCAGGAAGTATATCTGGCCTGGGGTCAGTCTGCAAGTCATTCTTCAAGAGGCATATCCTCATTTCTTCTCTATCCTTCCAGAGATAGTCTGCCCATATCCACATATATGGAGCTGTGGGAAACTAACCTAAAATGTGGGAGGGGGGTTTTAACTGATCACAACTTACAAGAGTGCTCTGTCCAATCTCCCATCCCTAGGAGGCAGAAAATGAAGGGGTCCCATAGCTTTCTTCTTGCTTTTAGCTGTTAAAAATTCTGGTCTAATCTAGTCTAAAATTATGATCTTACCTAGTCAAACCACCCACCCCCATCATGAGCTGGGGGCACCTGCAGTGGGCAAGGGGCATATCTGTCTTTTACTCCTGTCCCCTCACTTTTCCTCTTGGAGTAGAGAGGGATGAGTCATGATCAGGTTCAATGACAACTTCTGCCTAACCTTTATCAAAGTTGGGGACTGGGAGAGGCAATGGGGAGGGAGGGTAACTGTCTCCTTACTGAACTTCCTGCGTTATGGTTCTTTCTCTGTGAATGCTCATGGCCTCACTGGCCAACACTAACCATCTGAATGTCTGGCACCCTAAAACAGGCTCTTTGAGGCTAGCAGGTAAGTTCTTCAGAGAGGCTCTCTCACATACATGGCTTCTCCAATGTGGCGGATCCAGCTGCAGGTTGACCTCTTCCAGCCCCTTCAGCCTCTACCTCTGTATACACCCCATAGCCTCTTATGCTTGGGTCTCCTTGCCCAGTGACAGGAAACAAGACAACTCAAGACTGTCACCTTCCATGGTGTCCATTTGCCCATCGGAGACTCACGTGTCCCTTTCAAGCCAGACTCTGCCGTTTCTCCCAAGGCTCTTTGCCCCTGCTCAACAGGAACAGGGCAGATCAATGCATCAACTATACCTAAGCAGCTGACCAACTGGTAAATGAGGCACCGGCCTCCTCTTCTTGCAAGTAAACTCCAATCTTTAATGATGTTTCTCTTGGAGCCCATTTCATGTGGCTTGCAGCAGGGCATGGTGGGGAAGGAAAAACTCCAACACTGGTTACTAGGCCAACTAGGGTGGGAAGGTGGGGAGTGTGTGCTGATAGCTGCAAGGTCAGTTGTTTCATCTTTAAGAAAGCCCTGGAAAGGAATTCTGGCCTGTTGTTGGTGGCTTTCTATACAAGGTGCATTATTAATCCTTCATAGTCCTCAGCTTTGCCCTTCCAATTCTACTCTAACAAACAAGAAAGTCCCACTCGAGATACCATTTTTTAAACATAAATGGTAGCTAGCATACTGATGTCACTGTGCTGCATCTTAATAACATATCTTAATAACATCTTAATCAATATCTTAACGTCTTAGAGATATGTTATTTCATATCAACTGACTTAATTCTGCCTCTTAAAAAAACATTTTAAAGTATTTCATTATATTGATATATTTCTAATTAGTGCCCCTTCAAGGAGTATTTCAATTGAACACTTGTCAATGTTTTATTTTTGTATTTACAACAAAAAGATATCCAGTTCATAGATTGTTTGGGGGTTGAACGTGTATCGACAAAAAGAATTATCCAGATAAAAGTTAGACTAGGAATAAGATAACAGGAATGTCTCATTTTAGTTGTGGGGTGAGTTGATGACAGGCCTAGTTAAGCACTGCTGAGCCTCTGTTAGCTGTGTGGAGTAAGCCTAGCTTAGGAAGGAGCTGGTGCTCAGACAGACCGCCAGCTGGTAGAAACATCACAAAGAGATTTCAGAGAGAAATGTGCTCAGGTGTGTTTTCAGAAAAGCCTTGCAATGTGAATCTCAATTCACTTCTGTTTGGGACCACTCTTTTTCTTTCTCACAAGCAAGGCTGTGATTCTATCTCATATGATGTCTCGCACACAGGTGGTTCCTCTCCCTGATCCTGGATCTGAGATCCTGAATGACACTATGACATGTTCCCTCTTACTTGAAAGTTGTGTGTGCCTTGGGTGCAGGCACAGTTTCCCTGAGGAGTGGGCTCCCGCTCCATGAGGGACACTCAGCATTCTTTTCATAGATGTGAATTCCTGCCTGTTCCATGGAGGGGCGCAAGGGGAGGCTGGACAAGTGCCCCGTGGGAAAATGCCACGGCATGGAGGCAAGCTCATGAGGGGGTTACAATAGATGGTCTTCGGGACCCCTTTCAGGCTTGTGTTATCCTTCCTTTAAGACCTTGGAATTTGCTCTGTAGAGCAGCAGAGAGAGCATCTGCTTTGGACCCAGCACCTGAGCTTGAATCCCACATCTGCCTCTTCCTTGCTGGGAAGCCCAGGACAAAGTCTCCTAACCTTCCTCTGTCTGTTTTCTTACCTGCAAATGGCAGGTACTGATACCTACGGCAATGGGATATTTATTTGTTAAATAAATATCATTTCGATAACCTCATTGAAAAACATTTAGGCCTGGAGTAGATAAAACCTTCCTCTCAACAGCACAAGCCCCACCTTTTATTTCAGCGTTTTCAGTTTTGTCTGTCTAAGCAAGATAAAGTTCCCATTGGTGGCTCACTCGTTCTAAGAAGTTTGTGCTAGGAGTTGGCAATGAACGCAGTTGGTTGCCTACTCCACCACCATTTTTCTCTTCTTCCTTCCTAGGGAATTCCTGTTTGTTAAGGAATCTACTTCTCCCCATCAGAGCTCTCCCTTTAGAAGTCAAACCAGTTCCAATCCAGCAATGGGCCTCATTTTCTCCAAAAGTGGTGGTCACTCCATTCCTTTTGCTAGCCTCTGGGTCAGGAATTAGCCTGTGATGCAATTTAACCAATAACACAAGGTGAGGTTTCCTGTGGGAAAACTTTAGAATAACACTTTCCCATTTCCTCTGGACATGGTTGTTTGCAGAGACGGGGCAACAAGAGAGACTTTCCAAATGTATGGCAGAGCCTGTAGGGAGGCGGCCTGTAGGGAGGCGGCCTCTACTCCTGACCTTGGTTGAACTTCAAGTCCCTCAGGTTAGGAAGACTTTCCTTATTCTTCCAGTCAGTTTGGGATCCAAAATATCAACTTTTCAAAGTTGCTGTGATGATTAGAGATCATGCATATAAAGCTCTTAGCACTGAGCCCAGCACACAGTAGGTACATAGTAAATGGTAGCTGTCAGTGTTACCGAGTTCAGTATCACACAGCCCCACATAGAGGTAGAAGGCAAGGAAACATCTGGCCAGAGAGACTGCAGTTAGAGCCAGAGCCAGTGACGCCCGCAGTCAAATCTGAAGAGGGCCAGAGAGAGCTTCCTAAAGAATTAGACTCGGAAAACAAGGCACGGCCCCAAACCAGAACCTTCATTGTCTGAGGTTGAAAAGGGCGGCTGGTACTAAGGGTCTCTCACCTGAGCCTCCACAGCAGCATGCCTAGGGGGCCACATGGGCAGCCATGCTTAGTGTGGCAGCCTTGAGGGCAGCTGGAGCAATGGCAGCCCACCACCCCCTGAACCGCCCCTTTGTACACTTCAAGCCTTGTGGAAGCCAGGACTGGTCCCAGGGTGAACACAGAGGGACCCTGAAAGTTTTGCCAGCTCCAGAGCATTCCTGTCACTCATTACAGCCTTTCTGTGATCAAACTGCATTTAGGTACTCACTGTGTGACTTGGGAGATGTGACACCGTCACTAATACATCAAACATTTGACTACAAATCTATCCATGTGTAAAGTATACCTGTTCCGCTCCTCGGTGCCTGTGTGTGAAGTCCTCCCTCTGCAATGTGGTAAAGTTCCCCTGTTCTCTGCCTGCTCTCCAGTTGTCTCTCTCTCCTCTCCCTACTCAAACCCCAACGCTCTATTCATGTTCAATGTTGAGCACTGTTTATGTTGTTCTTCTTCTTCCTACTCCCTCTGCCTGCAATGCCCTTCCCTTCCTTGTACACTCACAAGCTTCTTATCCCTCAAGATTCAGCCTGGCTCTCCTTTGATATGGGCCCTTTCCCCAGCCAACCTCCAGGTGGGAATGATTACTCCCTTTGGTTAACCTAATGCCCATACACATTTCTGTTAACCAGAATACTTTCTAACAGTCCATTTTCCGTGTTTATATCGCCCACTAAACTATAAACTCCTAAGACCTGGGGCTGTATGATGGATGTTTGTGTTTGGCTGAGAGTAGTTGATTAATAAATGTCTGTTGGATGGATGGGTGGATGGATGGATAAGAACCAGTGTGGGCTGTGGTAATGCAGAGATAAAAGTCCTTTCCCTGCCCTCAAGGAACTCACTATAGATCACAGAAAATTAATACAAAGGAACAATGACATGTGATGAGTCAGGGCGCCCCATGGAGGGGCACCCATCCCATGGGGGAAAGAGGTGAGTGTTTTTGGGTACTTCTTAGAGGTGCTAACACACCATCCTGATCTGGATCCCTTTGGGCCAGCAGGAGTCAGCCACCCAGAAACAAGAGGAAGGGCACCCTGGGCACAGGGAGCAACAGGTCCCAAGTGTGAGTGGCAGCAGTGAGGACATGGCTCAGAGTCCAAACAGTTGGAGCAAAGGAGAAATTGTTGCAGAACGTTCCCCTTAGTTCAGGTAAAACTGGGCTCTTGTCACACGACCAGGAAAGATGAGGCTTGCGGACACATAGAAGGGTGAGGAAAATGGAATTTATTGGATGAAAAGAAAAAAGGAAAAATAACTCTCAGCAAAACAAGAGAGAGTCCTGATAGCAGGTTTCCCAGCTCACAGATTGAGTTCCAGGTCAGGACACAGGAACAGGAAGGGCCAGGCTCCTCCTCGCTGCAAACGGTGCAAACTTCCCAAGGTTTCACTCCATCTTCCCAGTGCACAGGTGGACATTATTCAGAAAGAATCAGTCGGGAAAGGGCAGGCCTCATCTGGGACCAGCTGTCCAGTGTTTTGTCTTTGTTTCCGGTATTTTTTGAGACAGACTTTTGCTCTTGTAGCCCAGGCCAGAGTGCAATGGCGAGATCTCGCTCACTGCAACCTCTGCCTCCTGGGTTGAAGCAATTCTCCTGCCTCAGCCTTCCAAGTAGCTGGGATTACAGGCACCCGCCACCACGCCCAGCTAATTTTTTTGTATTTTTAGTAGAGATGGGGTTTCACCATGTTGGCCAGGCTGGTCTTTAACTCCTGACCTCAGGTGATCCACCCGCCTCGGCCTCCCAAAGTGCTAGGACAGCAATCCAGTTTTTCAGCCTTCAGGTTGTTTTAGACTTGGAGGCAGGGTTTTACCAGGGACCACTGGCTGCCTCCTGTCTCTTAGATGTTGAGGGGAAGCTGGGATATGGTGAACAGGGCAGGGAGGACCCATCACATAGGGCCACATCCCCACAAGGAAATCTGGATTTTGTCCTGGGGAAACATGGACTAGTTTTTTGTTTGTTTGTTTTTTGAGATGGAGTCTTGTTCTGTCGCCCAGTGTGGTGGCACGATCTTGGCTCACTGCAACTTCTGCCTCCCGGGTTCAAGAGATTCTCCTGCCTCAGCCTCCCGAAGAGCTGGGACTACAGGCGCACACCACCACACCCAGCTAACTTTTGTACTTTTAGTAGAGATGGGGTTTCACCATATTGGCCAGACTGGTCTCAAACTCCTGACCTCGTGATCCGCCCACCTTGGCCTCCCAAAGTGTTGGGATTACAGGCATGAGCCACCGCGCCCAGCCCATGGACTAGTTTTAAGATGGAACAAGATAGGGTGTGTATTTTTAAAGATTGCCCCAGCAGCAGTGTGGAGTAGGCAGCGAGGCGAGGGTGGAGGTGCTACAAGAGGGAGTGAAGAACAAATGAGGGCTGGACCAATGGGAGCAGTCAGGTGTTCAGACCAGGGAGGCACTCAGGGGGCAAACTTGGTAGGGTTTGGCCACTGTGCATAAGTAAAAGCAGAGGGTAGCACAGATGCCTGCCAGGTTTCCACCCTGGCCAAAAAAGTACTTGAAGGTGCATGCAGGCTCACTGAGCAGTTATGGAGGAAAGAGGGTGGCTTCAGGAGAGATTCAGTTTTGGTTCCCTAGAGGCTGAGAGGCTTAAGGAATCCCCAGGTGGGTCTTTTCAGTAGGCAATGAGATAGCCATCCCTGAAGCTTAGGAGACAGGTCCAGATAAAGAAAAATATGTGATGCTCATAAGTAAAAACTGACAGCTGGAGCCATGTGTGGAGCTACAACCTCTCAAGGAGTGGGTGTGTACACAGCGGGAAGATCAAGCCCCAAGACAGACCATATGCGTAGGTAAAATTTTTAACAAAGAGACTGAGACAATATCCAGATAGAAAGAGCAAAAAGATCATGCTGCAATGGGCATTGGGAAGAGGAAAACTTCCAGGGGCCTGCAGGGATGTACAACGTCAAACCCTGCACAGTGAGTAAGTAAGGAAAAAACCTAAAGAACGTTCATTTGTGGCCACATGTTTTGCAGCCCTCATCAGCCTGTGAGTACAGATGAAGTCACATTAAGAGTAACCACACATATTTCACTAGCTTGTTGCCAACCATCTGCACAGCAGGACTGATTCTGCCCTAAAAAATGCCCTCACTTCTCACCCTCCAAGATGTATTTTCTGGGAGTGCCTGGGGGTGTCTCACACAAGCCGAAGGAGAGTCCACACGTGTTAGTCCACGCGCACACCCTCTTTCTGTCTACAGCACTTGAGGCATCTGCAGCCCCCATGGCGGCTTCCCACTGAGATGCCCTGAGGTCCATGCTGGGTTTCAGCTCCTGCTCTACAATGCAGCAGAGGCTTCTAGGCTCGTCATTTTTCACTGAGTTGAAGCCACAGCATTTTCTGAGAAATGGAGAGGACACCCCCTCTTTGCCATCTCTTTGTCACCCGTGTTCCACATGATGCCTCACCGAAAAAAAAAAAAAATGCCTTCTTTAGCTTGTGCCTTATGTCCTAATGCTTCAGACACCAGGCAGTCCCTGGGACTGAGTGAGAGGCAGACAATAGTCTCCCTGGACCCCAGCCTCTACCCCAGGTTTGGGGCAGGTGACTAACTGCAAAAGGTCAGGATACCTAGCTAAATGGTTATTTGGCGACATAGAGGCCATGATTGGTGTTGGCCAACAATTCGGCAGAATGGTTGACAAGGTCAGATTGCAACAAAATGAGAGGATGGAGGTGAGAAAGGTACAGACAGTAAATTTCACGAACGGGCAGAGGCAGGAAAGCAGGAAATGGAGAGTGGTGGTGGTGGTGGTGGCTTTTAACTTGAACACAGTGGCAGGCTGAGGAAGAGGCAGCAGGAAGGGAGGAGCCAACCACAGACGGGAGAAGAGAAAGGCTCTGAGTGAGTAGCAGGTGCAAGTCATGCGGATAAACCTCAGGCTGAGGGAACCTAAGGCAGCAGCCCTGAGGGCCCTGAAAGAGACCCTGGACCTCCTGGCGGGGGTCTCTGGAAGGAGCCTGGCCACAGAGTTCGGAGGTAAAAGACTAAAAAAAGAGAGGAGACTCAGACTCTGTGGCGGGGCCTCCTCTGGAGGGAAGTGGGAAGTCCGGGGCCCTGACCGCGCCGGGGGGCCTCCCAGCCACATCCTTTTCTCTGGACAGAGCTGTCACTTAGCTCCCCCTCCGTGACTCAGAATCTGACTTTCATTTTACTATTTTAATTTTATTAACGATGAGAGTCACAGTAAAAAGCTGCTTCCGGGAGTGGATTTTCTTCCCTTCCCTTGATCGCAGTTTGCTTGGGATTCCTCGCACGTGGCAGTGGCGGTGTCCAGCTGTGGCCTTGGCCCCAACTCTTTGAAGATACTCCGGTTTCACCGTAAAGCTAGCTTCCTGGGGAAAGGCTGATTCACGTTTAAAGGACATGGTTTTTCCATGATTTGTTTATTTAAGCTACCATACGCTAGAGGGGGCCGGAACTAGACCCAAGAGTAGAAGACTGTGCTCCGCGGGGTAAGGAGAACGGGCACCCTGGCGAAGACCGAAAGATTTCCTACTGGTACAACCCGTGTCTTAATAACACCTGAAGTGAATGTGGTGTCTGAGCGACAACACTACTTCCCCTCACAAACAGTAAAAGCAGAGGGTCACAAACAGAGGGTCAACCAGAAAAAAAAGATTCTCATTTCATCTGTAGTTTTGTATCAGGGATTGTGTTGGAATTTGCCTCCATATTAAACTGCTGTTCAAGGGTTACCAACTCAGATGGTTATGGAGTGAAGCCGGTGTCTCAGGCATGGGCCTGTCGTTGTTACCTGTGGCAAACCAAAGCCACTACTTGCCCTATACAAAGGGGACATCAGCTGTCAGCCCCAGCAGCTTCCACTAAAAGACGCAAGCTCTGTATTGCCCGACCTGACTTTTCAGAGAGAAGTTGTAAGTCCACATTGTTTTGTGAGACCTCCAGATTTTTAAATACTGAGAATAATTTCAATAAAAAGATCACAACAACAAACACCCACCATACAGTCCAAGCAAAATGCTCTGAGAGCGACCTTCATAAGGAGTGCAAAGTCACAGTTTCAGTTTCACTTCCTCTAAAGAGATTTCAAAGTGTTCTGTTTCTTAAGTGATTCTGTTTGCATTTTAAAATACAACTGTATCTCCGAGAGGTAAAACAATAATTTGCTCTAAGAAGTCACTGCTTCCTCAGCCCCTTTGTGAGTAAGCAATGTATGCTTCCCCAGAGGTGACTAAACTCTGATCATTGCCGATGGGCAGGCACTCCCCAAATGTCCAGGGACAACAAAGATACCCAGAGTGTCTTTCATAGCTACCAACGATTAAATAGCAAGTATTGCATTCCTAGGCATTGCTAACTAGTGAAGTATACCAGATGGAAATGTCTTTGAAGCTGTCCCTTTAAAACTCGAGCAAGCTACCAGGCAAACTCCGCCTCCAGGGAGGTTCCTTATTAAATAGGAGCCAACTGGCTGGGTCGGGGCTCAATACCCCAAGCAATACCTGCAACTGAGGATTCTTCCCGGGGAGACCGCAGCCCATCGGCATGGCTCAAGAGTTTGTGAACGGCAAAATCCAGCCTGGGAAGGTGGTTGTGTTCATTAAGCCCACCTGCCCATACTGCAGGAGGGCCCAAGAAATCCTCAGTCAATTGCCCATCAAACAAGGGCTTCTGGAATTTGTCGATATCACAGCCACCAACCACACTAACGAGATTCAAGATTATTTGCAACAGCTCACGGGAGCAAGAACGGTGAGTTTCATTTTAAACGGCTAGGGAAAGGCTCCCGGATTGCCTTTTCTTGTCAGAGCTGTGTCTTTCTTTAGGACAAGGCTGCGGCTCGGTCCTTCAAGGCGTCCAGAGGGCTGTGCGGGGCGGGGGGTGTGGGGGAGGGCGCCTTAGAGAGGATCTCGGTCACTTGAATGAGCGGCGGCACTGCAGCCAAAGGTCCTCTCACAGCCGAAGAGGGAGTACAGCTGATGTCTGCTGTGCGACAGGGTAAGTGGGCCCAGCAGCTTGCCGGGGAGTCCCCGGGGAATTATCTAGAGTCTTTGTTTTAAGCACTGCCAAAATGACAGTTTTCAGCTGGCAGGGCTGGAGGTGGAAGCTGGGATGGAGGGCCGGGTGTGATGTGCTGGTTATTTAACATGAGAGTCATGTTCTTCATTCTCTTCTCTAGGCTTTCTTTTTCTAATTGGCTCATTCTTCCTTATTTAATTCCTCTCACTGGAAAAATCTAATGTACCATTATCTGCCCCTTGTTCTAAATTAATTATGGATGTTTCCAGGCCCCACATTGTAGGGAATCATAGCCTGGAGTTCTTCTGGCCTGGCTCTTATAATGGCTGGCTGTGTGATCCTGGGCAAGTCACCACTCTTGTAGTCCTCAAAGATCCCAGCTGCAAGACCAGATTAGGTGACCTCAAAGTCTCATTTGCTGTGAATAGGCTGTGGGACCCTCTAAAAATTGCTCTTCTCCATCTGAAAGACTTCCCTGTCTTTAGTATCCTTGGCTTTGCGTCCTGGGCTTCAGGAGGGATGCCAACCACATCACCTGTATCAGTTCTGCTGCGAGGTGGGATGAGAAATGTCCCACCAGTTCAGCTAAGTTCCCTTTTGGGATGCACATTCTGCAGCACAGTGTTGGGCCAAGCACATATGCTATTTTAGTTTTAGTTTGACTTACAAGGTTGTTACTGGGTTCTGAGTGTAAAGCATTGGAGGTTGTTTCTCTCCTCTCTAATAAGAAGTCAGCATTTTGGTGCAGAGAGGGCTTAGTGTGTTACCCTACTGCTGTGTGCTGAGGTCCTGGAGTGTACACAATGACGACAGAGGCTATTGCTGCCTACTGGGACCACAGCTGCATAGGATGCCCAGGCCCTGAGAGGTGTAAAGGGCAGTGCAAACACTACTACAGGCCCCACTGTGGCTGCCACCCTGAGGACCTTTCAGCCATTGGTTCCCAAACTTTGCTGCACATTAGGATCACCTAGAGAGCTTGTAAAACAATCCTTATGCCCAAATTATGCCCCTCAATAACTAAATCACAATGTCAGAGGTGGGAGCCAAGTATTAGTTTTTAGTTTTTTGTTTTTTTTTTTTTTTGAGACAGAGTTTCACTCGTCACCCAGGCTGGAGTGCAATGGCGCAATCTTGGCTCACTGCAACCTCTGCCTCCTGGGTTCTCCTCCCTCAGCCTCCCAAGTAGCTGGGATTACAACCGCATGCCACCACGCCCAGCTAATTTTTGTATTTTTAGTAGAGATGGGGTTTCACCATATTGGCCAGGCTGGTCTCGAACTCCTGACCTCAGGTGACACACCCACCTCAGCCTCCCAAAGTGTAAGCGTGAGCCACCACACCTGGCCAACAATTGCTTTTTCATTTCTTTGTAGAACAACAATATTTCTTGTAGTGATCTTTTAAGGTTTTTTTTTTTTTTTTTTTTTTTTTTTTTTTTTTTTTAAGAGACAGAGTCTTACTCTGTCACCCAGGCTGGAGTGCAGGGGTGCAATGATAGCTGACTGCAGCCTCGAACTCCTGGGCTGAAGTGACCCTCCCACCTCAGTCTCCCGTGGCTGGGACTACAGGCATGAGCCATCGTACCCAGCTAATTTTTTAAGGTTTTTGTACAGATGAGGGTCTTGTTATGTTGCCCAGGCTGGTCTTGAACTCCTGGCCTCCAGCTATCCTTCCACCTTGGCCTCCCAAACTGCTGGGATTACAGACATGATCCACCTCAACAAGCCTGTTTTTCTTTTTTAGAAAAATGTTTTTCACAGATTCTTGAATTCTGAATGCATTCCTCCTAGGGGAAGAACAAATCTTTTAAAGCTGCTTGTTTGATCCCCAACAGGTAAGTGTTTGTATTCAAAGGCTCTGAAAGCTCCTGTGGGTTTTTTGCTTGTTTGTTTGTTTTTTTGAGACAGAGTCTTGCTCTGTCCCCCAGGCTGGAGTGCAGTGGCGAGATCTTGGCTCACTGCAAGCTCCGTGTCCGGGTTCACGCCATTCTCCTGCCTCAGCCTCCCGAGTAGCTGGGAATACAGGCACCCTCCACCACGCCTGGCTAATTTTTTGTATGTTTAGTAGAGATGGGGTTTTCACTGTCTTAACCAGGATAGTCTCGATCTCCTGACCTCGTGATCCATCTGCCTCAGCCTCCCAAAGTGCTGGGATTACAGGCGTGAGCCACAGCACCCGGCCTGAACCTGCGGTCTTAATTATTCTGTAAAGTATCTAGTAGGTAATCAGCAGGACATGATTATGGAAAGTTAGTGCCTTCAATCAAGCCATGTACTTAGTGAAACCTGTTTTTGTTTTGCTATAGTCACAGCTCCTAAATTAGTGCCTTCATTTATTTCTCCTGTAATGCACTTTTCTTTACATAGATCTGAGTTTCTGACCTATATCATTTCCCTTCTCTCTGAAGAACTTCTTTGGGCATTTCTTGCAAGGTGATTCCATTGGTAACACATTTCCTCAAGTTTTGTTTATTTTAGAAAGTATTTCTCCTTCACATTTGAATGATGATTTTACTGCATGCAATAAATACTTTTAAGCACCTACTATGTACCAGGCACTTTTATGGACAGTGGGGAAAAAAAATCTGTCTTTTCTGCCATGAAAAAAAAAAAAAACCTTCTGCCTTTGTTGAACCTATATTTTAGTGGGGGAGACAAACAAATACAATAATAAAACAGTATGTTGAGAGGTGGTAAGTGGCACGTGCTATGAAGAAAAGTAGAAAAGGTAGGGAAGCAGCAGCAGGGTCCAGTTTTAAATGGAGCCATTTGGTCTCACTGAGAAGGGAACATTCGAGCAGATATCTATAGAAGCTGAGGGAGATGGGCATACACAATTTACAGGCAGCGTGAATGCAAAGTTCCCAGGGTAGATGTTTGCGTGGCAGGTTTGTGGAACAGTAAGGAGGCCAGTATGGTTGCAGCACTGTGAGCCAGTAGGAGAGTTAGTGGAGGTGAGGTCTGAGACCTAATGGGAGCTTGGAAGAACTGTGACTGGTACTTGGTGTGAGATGAGATGCCCTTGGTGGGTGCTGAGCAGACAAGTCACTTGATCTGACTCCATTTTGAAAGGGCCACTCTGGGCCGGGCGCGGTGGCTCAAGCCTGTAATCCCAGCACTTCGGGAGGCCAAGGCGGGCGGATCACGAGGGCAGGAGATAGAGACCATCCTGGCTAACACAGTGAAACCCCGTCTCTATAAAAATACAAAAAATTAGCTGGGTGTGGTGGCAGGCGCCTGTAGTCCCAGCTACTCAGGAGGTTGAGGCAGGAGAATGGTGTGAACCCAGGAGGCGGAGCTTGCAGTGAGCCGAGATCTCACCACTGCACTCCAGCCTGGGCGACAGAGCGAGACTCTGTCTCAAAAAAAAAAAAAAAAAAAAGAAAGAAAGGGCCACTCTGGCAGCTGTGGGGAAAAGAGACAGTAGGGCAAGAGTGAAGGTTGAAGCTGGGAGACATTGGGAGGCTATAGCAGTTATTCGGGTGACAAATGAAGGTGGCTTGTACCAGGGAGGAAGCTGAGGAAGTGCTGAGAAATCGCTTTTGAGTAGTTGCATTTGTGTAACCCTAGCTAGTGTGCAGGAGACGCTGCCTGGCTGAGGCTGGGGGAACCTACTCCAGGAGAGTAAGAACCACAGGATTACCAAACTCATTTTGGGGTGGCAGTTCTTTCCTCTCCTTGACAGTAGTGGACTCTCAAGTTCCTCTAAGGAGGAGGCTGGGAAGGGACGGGAGGGGAGGGAGCACAGGCTGGTTCCTCTTCTTTGCTCAGCTTTGTCAACAGTACTTGCTTCGGTTTCACTGCCACAGCCCTCCATGCCGTCCTGTACAGCCTGCCATTCATCTCCCATTAGGGGTACCATTCACTGATACGATTTAAGGCAGTTTTGCAGTTGTCCAGACTAGAGGATGGGTATGAGGGTAAAGGAGCCTTTCGCTTCTTTGCCAGACACTGAGCGCAAAACTCCACGCTAGGGGCAGCCTGGTCACATTTCAGGATCGTCTCAGGAGGCTGGGGGGCAGCTCCAGGGCTGTGGGTTTTCAAAGCCTCAGTTATCCTGTGAGAGCACAGGAAATAGCCATGGAAATGTGCAAGATTTGTTTTTAATTTTTAGACTTTATTTTTAATGCCTACCTTCACCCAGATCCCCTTTTTAATAAAAGTGCTGTAAGAACTTACCCACAATCATTAAGCCCCTTTTCTCATCTTTCTCACTTTTTGGACAATTTGCTCCAATTACTGTGCTTTCTGAGGAAAGCCCAAAGCTTTGAAAAATAGTCTCACTGCTTTCTGCCTCCACCTCTCCCTCCCCTCCAGTGCGTTCCTAGTACTCGGGGAAAGGCCTGCTGGCTCTGATGACATGGTCACCTCCATGGGGCTTGTTTCTTCACTGCCAGGCAGCCTTGGTGGAACACCCTTGGCCTGGAAATTCAGCCACGTTGAGGGTGTTTCCTCCTCCCTCGCGATTCTAAAAGCCCTCTGGAATTCTGTAATATGTCTGCTCCTAGCAGCAGGGAGGAAGCATGGAACTAGAGAGAAGCCTATTTAGCAGGTGTCATGACTGTGGCTTGGCATGGGTGACTCACCCACGTCCGGGGTGACTTAACCATCTTATGGTGGACCAGTGATTAAAGGAGACTCAAATACCACTACACCCCCGTGCTTGAGGACAGAGCTTGCCTGTGTTGTTTTGTTTTGTTTGTTTTGCTCTGTCATACAGGTGTAAGTGCAATGGCACCATCACAGCTTACTGCAGCCTCGACCTCCCAGGCCAAAGCGATCCTCCCACTTCAGCTTCCTGAGTAGCTGGGACTATAGGCATGCACCGCCATGCCTGGCTAATTTTTGTATTTTTTGTAGAGACGGGGGTCTCACTATGTTACCTAGGCTGGTCTTGAACTCGGGCTCAAGTGACCCTCCCACCTCAGCCTCACAAAAGTAGTAGGATTACAGTCAAGAGCCACTGTGCCTGGCCCTCACCTGTGTTTTAACAACACAGAGAGATGATTGTATTTAATAAACTGTGGACCTGAAAAATCAGAGACCTAATGCAAATACTTTTCCAGCTGTATTTAGAAATGAATTCCTTCCTTCCTGATTGTTGTGACCCAGTTTACAATCCCTGATGCAGAGAAAGTAGAGTTCAATCTAGGTGGTCTGACTGCAGCCAATTAGAATTCTCCTGAAACATGTTTCTGTAGAGTGAAATTTTAAAATCCCTTTGGCAAGTTGGACAAGCTCATGCATAGCACACTCAACTTGAAAACTCTTCTGGCTTAAAAACATTCTTGGGTTTATAATGTTACCCCTTATAACAGTAAGGAAGTCCTGTCCTATAAGCATATACGTGAGGAGGTTGTAAAGTGATTTTAAAAATTTGGAATCATGGGAAATATTTCATGGTGGGATATGTTCTTTCTAGTCTAGTAATGTAGTAATGTCCTGGGTTGTGTGCTTCTTTAGGTTCCTCGAGTCTTTATCGGTAAAGATTGTATAGGCGGATGCAGTGATCTAGTCTCTATGCAACAGAGTGGGGAACTGCTGACGCGGCTAAAGCAGATTGGAGCTCTGCAGTAACCACAGGTGAGTGGCAGGTGAGGTGCTAGGCCAGGAACATGGGACACCATGGAATTCTTCTGTCATGGTTTGTTATACTGTAGGACAGCATTCTGCCTGGGGAAAGATGATTTGGGGTAAGTTGAGGAATGGTGATATCAATTACTTAATGAATTTCACACTTTACAAAGAGATTGTGTCAATGGGAGAAATTCTTTCACTCCACCTTCATTTAACAAATATTTATTGAGCATGTGCCAGATGCATGAGAATATAATGATGCATAAAATGATAACCTGGAACTTATATTCCAGAGAGGTAGACCGATCAAAAACAAGCAAATCCTTAAATAGAATAGAATAATGTGATAGAATATGTCAGGGGGTGGGGAGAAAATTGAGCTAACATGGTAAGGAAGGGCCTTTCTCAGGAAGGGTGGAGCTGAGACCTGATTGACAAGGAGACTGCTAAGCAGAGATGAAGCAGAAGAGCTTTTCAGGCTGAGGGAATAGCAAGTACAAAGACTCTGAGGTGGCAACAGGTAAGGGATGTTCATGGAACAGAAAAAAACCAGGAATAGAGTAAATGAAGTGCAGTAAGAAGGAAGAATAGAGAGAAAGGTGAGCAGGGGCCAGAGTACCCAGGCCGTGGTAAACAATTTGGATTTATTCAAAATGCGATGTGAAACTGAGGTCATTTTGGCTTTACCTGTGTTCATTTGGCAGATCAACTCTAATTATTAATTGGCTTCCCAAAAGCCAAAACAAAGTTTTCTAAAATCAGTAACCTAAAGGAGATCTTTGGCTCTGTGGAAAACCACAGGGCAATGGACATTTTAGAAAGAAACCATGATGGTTTTGGAGTCTGAGCTCCTCCTTCCCCCAGTTCCCCAGCACAGCTAGCGCTAGCCAGCTCCCAAGCAGGCCAATTCAGAGACCTGTACACAGAGAGACGTACGGGCTGCTTTAGTTGAGGGAGAAATGAATGGTTCTTTAACCAAAATGTTCTTGGAGGGGCATCTATTGCCTGCTAATTAATAACTCATCTCTTCGGCAATGAGTATACATAATTTGTGATAGTTACTCCACATAGCAACAGAAGGGGGAAAAAGATCTGAAAAAATACAACTGATTTCCCTGAAATGAAATAGTCAATGCTAGAAATCTTCTAATCGTAATTCTACAATATCATCACAGCAGGTGCACCCTATGATTGTCTGAGTTCACTTCCTAGCCTTACCACTGGTACTAAAAGCACTCAAATCCAATTAATGGTGGTACCAAATGTTTCCTATTCTGGGACATGTTTAGCAATTTAGGCTTAGATTAAGAATGGGAGAAGATGGGAAATGTCATTTCTCAAACTGCTTCTATTTTGGTGTGGGCATTAGAGTCCCCCATATTCAGAAAGTCTCCTTTCTTGCATTTGGCCTTTTCCTTCAGCGTTCTATGCTGTCATTATTTTACTGGCAGCTGCATCTCAGGGCCATCTGCAACAGAGTGTGTTGAAATGGCAGGTGTAAGTGTTCTGGTAATGAGAGAAAGGAAGGATTTTGCCTTACACTGGCAGAGCAGGCCCCCCCATGCTGACATCTGTCCTCAAGAGCTGGATGGAATTGCAAATGATGACAGCACTTCCTGGTGGATGAATTTGGGGGCACAAACAGCTTTTTTCCTCTTTTGGCTCTGTATTTAAAAGTGAATCAACTTGCTCTTAACCACAGGGCCAAGAAGGTTGACGGGCCATCTTGGTTTTCTTCTGGATGCGCTCTTTGGTTTTCAGAAGACTGTGACAAGTTCTGGCCCAGGATTCCCTCACTGACCCTCAACTGTTCTCTTTGGCACACGTTTCTTACTGTTCTCCACGTGTCAGCATGTCTCTACCTCTAAGCCAGTGTTTTTCAACTATGTTTATCCAGACTCCTTCTCCACAATGATGAATCCATAGTTGGTTATCTGCTACTGTCCATTAGCTGAAATCATTTTGCTGCTTGACTTTATGGAGTTTGTATTATGATATCAGTGGGTATTTTGAATGTGTTCTTTCAAACTACATGTATCTCTCCACTCAACCCCACCCCATCCCATCCCACCTTGAAAATCACTGCTCCGAACCAGTGTTCTCCACCTTGTCCTCCATAGATCTCATAGGAAATGTTCAACAATTCTGTGAAAGGTCACAGGACCCAATTGGAGAAATCATATGAAAAGCATAGTTGGTCTTGGCGTCACATGGATCAAAGGCACAAGTGCAGAGGCTGTGGTCATGCGGAACACTCTGTTATTTAAGATGGCTGTCCAGATAATCCTGAACACTGTGTATTTGTTTGATTTAGACTACCAGCAACGATTAAAGCACGAAATGTGAAACATCTGAGAAAACTTACAGCCCCCTACACCAAGAGTGTATCTATGAAAGAGCCCCCACACTTTGAAAACTTAAGAATCCCTTATGAAGTTTGCCTGTTCTAGAATTGTAAGATTGTTAATTTCCTTCTTCAGTCTCTAGTGACAACACTTAACTTCTTTTCTAATAAAAAAATACCTGTAGATGATTCAGTGATTTTTGTCCAATTCGTTTCCATGTTCTCAAGACATTAAGGAATGTTAGGCGAAATATACTAACTTAAAACTGTGTTTATGTTTGGCCATGCCAATATAAATAAAGACATGTGCTGCTGTCACTCATTGGGTACAAATGGTTGATATAATTTTGAAATTTCATATTGAAATAAATGCCAGCTCCAGCTTACTGAATAATGCTTAGGGTTTAATAACAGTCTTTTTTCATTTCATATTCCTTTTTGCCATTTCCCACTTAAGGCCCGGGTACTTCTCGCTTCTTTCTTTTGTGGGCCCTAACCACTCCCTTCAACCAGGATCACTACGGATGATTGTTCAGGTTACACACTGCACAATATGAATGCCGCCCCTCCCCTCCCCCGCCAGAGGTTACAGTGCCTGATCCGCTCTGGACCACTTCCCTGCACTTTCACACTTCTTTGTCCATGCTCATTGTGTTTCTTTCTCCTGAGATGCCTTTTCTTCTCCTTTGTTTTCCTTTGAAACTCCTCCTTGTTCAATGCCTGATTTAGACTGTTCCCCTTTCTTTTCTGTCTCCTCTCGTGGCCTTTTGACTGAAAATCATCGTTTCCTCTTCTGGAATTCAAAAACACTGCATATAGATACCGTACGGCTGTTATCAGGCTACGCTGTAGTTAATCATCTGTATTGGTTTCTTGCCAAATTCAGAAGTACCCGAAGGCGACTGGGCACAGTGGCTCATGCCTGTAATCCCAGCACTTTGGGAGGCCCAGGCAGGTGGATCACGAGGTTGGGAGTTCGAGACCAGCCTAGCCAATATGGTGAAACCCCCATCTCTACTAAAAATACAAAAATTACCCGGGTGTGGTGGCACATGCCTGTAGTCACAGCCACTCGGGAGGCTGAGGCAGAAGAATTGCTAGAACCTGGGAGGCGGAGGTTGCAGTGAGCTGAGATCATGCCATTGCACTCCAGCCTGGGTAACAGAGCGAGACTCTGTCTCAAAAAAAAAAAAAAAAAAAAAAAAAAAAAAGAAGTACCCAAAGGCAAGAACCTAGACTTAACTATGGAAACCCAGTTCCCAACATAGAAGAGCTATTTTATCAAAGCAATGTATGCATATGGTTTAAAAAGCCAATAGTACTAAAAGTCTTTTCTGCTCTAACTGCCTCAAACCCAGGTCCTGATAAAGTACCTTACAGGGCCGTGTGCCCCTCCCCAAGGGTATTCCCTCTCTCCATCCCTCCATAGAGGTAACCACTAGTTCATTTTTGTTGTAATCATTCTGATACTTTATAGTTTTACTCCTTATAATATCTCTAAGCAATACATTTTACTTTTGAAAAAGAGTAACACCGACCTAGCTATGGAAGAAAAAGGTGATATCACAATTAGACAAACAATCCCAAGAACAGGTAAACTGAACACTGACTGAGTTATAGACTGGCTTCAGCATCCCTTGCAAGTTTTCCAGAGCCTCTTCTGGGGAAGCAGAAGTGGTGCTGAGTGAGTCCCTGGAAACACAGCACGCCACGATCAGGGAGGCTATTGTGTGAACCAAGCGTGGAGTGTCCCCCAGAAATGTGATAATGGCAGAGGGCTGCTCTGCATTTTCTGCTTCTAAGCTCAGTATGTCCCTGCCCCCAGCTTTCAGGAGGAGCTCAAAGCACATCCACACCTCTTCAGCTGGCCAGCTGTGTAGCAGGGAGAACAGAAATGTCATCACCACCAGGCAAGCTAAGTACAGACAAAGATCTGCTTCAGGCCCATTTCAGCTTTCTGTCCTCAAGTTGAAAACTGTACAACTACAGAGAACCCTCAACATGGAAAATTACACTGCTCCAATCTGGACTGCTGCCCTCTGTCCTGAGGCAGACAGGGTTCTCTATCTGGGATCTCCCTTCACTGTCATTCTGGGGATTCCCTTTTTCTCTCCTATGTTGGATCTCCTCTTTCCTTTGACCCACGTGTATGAGTCAGAATACATGCTAGGCTGCTATAACGAAGATATAATGCCTGATAGAAGTTTCTTTATCAAAAAAGTCCAGAGGCAGGCAGGTGGCATTTGCTCCAAGGGGTCATGACTGACCCAGGGGTCGTATGTACCACTTCTGCTCACATCCCATTGGCCAGAACTTAGTGTGATAGCCCCACCAGCTGCAGGGCAGGCTAGACAGAGGGGCCCCTGCCTGGGAAGCCTCTTGCCCAACTAAAACTCACTAAAACTTTACAAAAAGAAGGAGATCTATACAAGAAGAAGGGGAGAATGGCTATGGAAAGAAAATTAGCAAACTGCATCTTTCTCTTTTTTATTGTTTTTCCTCTGAGCCCCAATTTTCTTTCTCTTTTACATCTGAAAGCCTTCCTCAAATGTCTGGAGATGTGACTATCTGTAAAGAATGAGGCACTAAAAAACTGATTGGAAGACTTGTGTACATAGGTTAGGCTTGCCAACTGATAGCTTCACCATAGATGGAGTCTTTGTTCAAATCTCACCCTCTCAGCAAGGGCTCCCCCATCCCCCTATCTAACACTCTCCCTTCCACTTTCACTTAGCATTCCCTATCCCTCTTTATCAATTTATTTTTTTCTATAGCATTTATCTTTTTTTTTTTTTTTTTTTTTTGAGATGTGGTCTTACTCTGTCATCCAGGCTGGAGTGCAGTGGCACGATCTTAGCTCACTGCAACCTCTGCCTCCTGGGCTCAAGCAATCCTCCGACGCTCAAGTGATTCTCCCACCTCAGCCTCCTGAGTAGATGGGATCACAGACACATGCCTCCATGGAAGCTCACCTAATTTTTTGTATTTTTGGTAGAGACAGGGTTTCATCTTATTGCCCAGGCTGATCTCGAACTCCTGAGCTCAAGTGATCCACCTGCCTTGGCCTCCCAAAGTGCTGAGATTACAGGTGTGAGGCCCCACACCCAGTCTATCTTTTAATATTTGGTATGATTTATTTAGTTTACTGTCTCTTCCCTACTAGAATATAAGTGCCTTGAAGTCAGGGATTGGTGTCTATTTACTGCTGTATCTGCAGCATCAAGACTGTTTGGCAGATAGTAGGCTCTTTCTTGAGTGAACAGATTAAAGAATAAATGAACAGGTGTGGATCTGGCTGTCTCATTGGGAGCTCCCCCAATTATTGGTTCCTGGACACCTTTTCTTTTGAGTCATTCAGCGTCTCCAGCTTCACAGCTGGGGGTTGCGCCTCATCGTCAGGGTTCTGGCTGCCAAGCAGGGAAAAGGGACTTGGCAGCTCCCTGGCCGGTGTGTGGACACCTCATGTAACCTCCCGTTTTCTGCCCTGCTCCTTGCTGAGTAGTTCTGTGTGATAAGCAAGGATAGAAAGAATGATCTTTCAAAGAGTATGGAGAGACTGGCACTAGGGGCTGGCAAACAAAACAAAACAAAAACCAAAAATTACCAACCAAAAAATTCACAGCCAAAGCTCTACTCTTTCTGTTTACTGAAGAAAGTAAGTGATCCAATCTCCTGCGAATGTTGTTGATTTTAATAACCACCTTCTCTGCTTCCTCCAGCCTGGCTCTTTGGGCTGGACTCCAGACAGCCATTTCTTCCAATTCAAGGCTGTCCAAAGATGCCCCTTAAGGATGGAGAAAGAACTGGTAAATTCTTAAACCGATGGTAAATTCTTAAACTGGTGATAAATGGATCTATGTGGCCCAGATCACACTATTTATATCCCCCGTGAGTATTGTTAGATCGTTATCTTGACATTTGGTTGCCAGAGAAAGCCATGCTCCCTAATTGACTATACCATAATATTGTAAAGAACTGGGCTCCTGAGATATTTTACTTAGAATTCCTTTCTTATATTAATAGGGGTCTTTTTTTTTTTTTTTTTTTTTTTGAGACGAGTCACTCTGTCGCCCAGGCTGGAGTGCAGTGGCGTGATCTTGGCTCACTACAACCTCCGCCTCCTGGGTTCAAGTGATTATCCTGCCTCAGCCTCCTGAGTAGCTGGAATTACAGATGCACACCACCACACCTGGTTATTTTGTATTTTTAGTAAAGACAGGATTTCACCATGTTGGCCAGGCTGGTCTCAAACTCCTGACCTCAAGAGATCCACCCACTCGGCCTCCCAAAGTGCTGGGATTATGGGCGTGAGCCACCACACCCGGCCTTAATAGGGGTCTTCTTCTTAAATACAACGAATGTTTGAAGGGGCAGAATTTAATCTTGCTCATTAGGGGAAGAGAATTCTGGTCTGGTCCCTTTAAGCACAAGTGATGTTTAAAATGGGTCTATATTTATGCACAAGTTTATACTTCCTGTCCCCAGGCGACTTTCCTGGTGAGCTGTGCGGAGCTGAAAGTGGGAGAGAGAGGGGTAACTAGGAGAGTCAATGACGGCACAGAACGTGAGAGCACAGAGGCAACCCGAGGCTCTGGGGTTTTTTTACCGGCTCTTCCTGCGCGCTCAACTCCTCCCTCCTAGTTGACTGGGCTCAAGCCTCTGGGGACCTGCAGCTGCGCTTTCTCAGAAGCAAGCAGAGATGCCTCCTTCCTATTCTCTTGTATGCCTTGTAAAACTTAAGACACTTCATATGTAAAATTACAGCTGTTTATGGGGTGGAGATTTTGCACTTCCTCCCATTATTAAGTCATCCTTGAGAACTGAGTGTGGATGATCTTTAACACAGTCTGCCCAGGGTTCTAGCCAGATGTGTTAAATGGGGACCAAAGGACCCACTCTGGGAATGGAGGACCAGCAACTCCTGGGAAGACAGAATTAAAGAGCACAGCTGGAACCTGTGGCCATGGGGGCTGTCCCCTGACATCTAGAATGCAACCCTTGTGTAGAGCTGACTCTGGGTGCCTTTATCCAGCCCCCTGCATAGAAGATCTCCTTTAGCCTCACCAAAGCAGTCACTGTACAATTAAAAAATGCAGGGGGCGGCAGGGACGGCTGCCCCCAGAAAGGGAACAGTGTGGGCATCTCCAGACAGGTAAACCACAGGAAAACCAAGGAGCCCTAGGTCTCCTCCCCATCCAGGAAGCCTTTAGCTGGCAGCACAAGGGAGGGGCGGCCACACCTTAGGTTATTTTTGAGTCAGTTTCCCCACCCCTGTGTGAAGGTGTGGTCCAATGGCAGATAGACTGTCCTTAATCTAACCAGAGGACTCCTCCTCCTCCAAGTGAGAAAAGGAGCAAAGGATGCAAAGTGCTCCTTCAACACTCCCTGAGCTGGAAGGAGAAGAAAAATCCCTCCTCCTTTATAGGAATTTGATAAGTGAGGGATAAGTGATCCCCACTAAGGAGCATGAGCTCTGCCTGCCTCGGCCTTCCAAAGTGTTGGAATTACAGGCATGAGCCACCATGCCTGGCCCTTTTCCAATATTTCAATAAAGGTGAACAGCTGATTTACCCAGTTAGAAGTTTTTCCTGGTTTATTTTCTGTATGGCGGAAGCAGCAAGGAATACAATATAAACTCAGTTCAAGGATAACTGCCATGTACATATAATTATCTATTCAAAATATTTAATTTACTTTAAAAAAAAAAATCCCAGCATTCATAGTAGCTTTTGACCAATTCTGCTTTCTCAGTTGATGGCAAAACTCACCAGTATATATGGAGAGGCTGTGGTCTGCCCCATCTTTTACTATAGCAAAAAAAAAAGGGGGGGTCTACAAGCTTGGAAATGTTGAAAATTACTGCTCTGAACCAAAGAGGTGGTTGACACTGGTAGTTTGGAAATTTCCTACTTACAGAGAATCTAGCAAATTGCTGCCATGTGAGGGTAGTACCAAATAATGGTCTACTCTTACCAAGGTCAGGGTATAAGGAATCTTCGGCAGTGTCTCCCAGGCATTCAAAGAGGCTGTATACAGCACTTTGGGAGGCCAAGGCAGGTGTATCGCTTGAGGTCGCTTTACGTCAGGAATTCAAGACCAGCCTGGCTAACATGGTGAAGACCCATCTCTACTAAAAATACAAAAATTAGCTGGCATGGTGGCACATGCCTGTAATCCCAGCTACTTGAGCTCAGAGTCTCCAGAGCAGCTGTCTCAGAACACTGGTTCCATGGCACATCAGCAAATGTTACATGAAAAAATGGGTTCCATGAGTTTGGAAATGCTGGGCTATACAGTGCTGGCCTGCAGGACTTGTGCCCATTTTGAGAGTCTATGCCTTTTATCTGATAAACTTTAAAAACAGATACTCTTAGCCTCATTAAACCCCACAAGCATATAAAATATTTACCTCTTTCCCTTTGCTGAGATATAGGAAAGGGCAACAGAGGATGGATGGAAAACAGCCTCCCTGAGAGGCACCTCCAGCTTAGAGGGATGATGAGAGGATGAGTCATGTGGAGTAATACAGCAGGTGAGCTCAGTCAGGGCTCCTAATCCAGTCTTACCCTTGAGACACTCCGGAAGTACTGTGGAATTAGTATCTGCAACATGTTAGATGTTTCAGCTGGGCACGGTGGCTCATGCCTGTAATCCCAGCACTTTGGGAGGCCGAGACGGGTGGATCACTTGAGGTCAGGAGTTCTAGACTATGCTGATCGACATGGTGAGACCCTGTCTCTACTAAAAATACAAAAATTAGGCCAAACGCGGTGGCTCACGCCTGTAATCCCAGCACTTTGGGAGGCCGATGTGGGTGGACCACCTAAGGTCAGGAGTTCGAAACCAGCCTGGCCAATATGGGGAAACCCCATCTCTACTAAAAATACAAAAATTAGCTGGGTGTGGTCGTGGGCACCTGTAATCCCAGCTATTCAGGAGGCAGAGGCAGGGGAATCACTTGAACCCAGGAGGTGTAGGTTGCAGTGAGCCGAGATCGCGTCATTGCACTCCAGCCTGGGTAACAGAGTGAGACTCCATCTCAAAAAAAAAAAAAAAAAAAAAAAAAAAAAAGCCGGGCATGGTGGTGTGCACCTGTACTCCCAGCTCCTCGGGAGGCTGAGGCAGGAGAATCGCTTGAACCTGGGAGGTGGAGGTTGCAGTGAGCGAAAGCAGAGATTGTGCCACTGTACTCCAGCCTGGCTGGCAGAGTAAGACTTCATTTCAGACAAAAAAAAAAAAGGAAGAAAGAAAGAAGTAGATGTTTCATTTGTCCAGGACATTAGCGGCAGAGCAAGGGGGTAGCACTGGCAAGACCCCAAGCTTGGTAAATTTACTTAGCAGACATTCACACAGGCTTGTGAAGACAGATGGGCTGGAAGCTTGACCTTGGGACTTGCCAGAGCCTTTAATATGTTACATGCATTGTGAATTTCCAAAGTAGTAACTAAGTACCCATTATATTTCAAAGTTTTTACCTGCCCTTTTTTCAAGAAGCACCTCTCTCAGAATTCATTTTATGGGTCACAAGCACTGGAAATGCTAATATTTTGCCCTTTCACTTCTCTTCCCTTTGCTGCTCTCACTTGCTTTTCCACAGTTAACACCATTTCATGCAAGGAATGCTCTTATGGTCTGAATGCTTCTGCCCCTCCTAAATTCATATGTTGAAATCCTAACCCCTAAGGTGATGGTATTAGGAAGTGGGACCTTGTGGGAGGTGATTAGGTCATAATGGTGGAGCCCTCATGAATGGGATTAGTGCCCTTTTAAAGAGGACTCAGAGGGCTAGCTTGTCCTTTCCACCATGTGAGGACACAGTGAGAAGGCACCATCTACAAGCCAGGAAATGTGTTCTCTTCAGACACTGAAGCAGCCAGGAGCTTGGTCTTGGACTTCCCAGCCTTCAGGACTATGAGAAATATATTTCTGTTGTATATAAGCTACCCAGTCTATGGTATTTTGTTATAGCAGCTCTGACAGCCTGAGACAGATGCTGAATGGGTGCATCATGTCAATGTTTGGCATTTCTTCTATGTCAGCATTCTGTAACTTATTTACACTTTCAGCTGATAATCTGGCATAATTCCCAAGTTTCTTAATAATGACACAGAGTCCATCAAAGTCTTCATCTCCTGGTTCAATTCAAGCATCATTATAGACCAAAGTCTGTGCCAAGAGCTGTTAGAGCTGATTTATCAATACAGTCCTAAGCATCAACAAGTGTATAAAAGGCATCGTTAAGACTGAACTCTCCTGGAAAACCATAAATTCTAGGACTCTGTTAACTGCAGCAAGCAGTTAGCAAAAGCAAACACAAAAAGGTGCACTTGCTCTTCATGGATTGTAGAATTCTATGGTCACAAGGCTGTATTGTGGGTGTCACGGTGGGTAATTAAATTCAGAAGAAGATGACAAGAAGGTGTGAGAAGCATTTGCCCAGAAACAAAATTTTTCCATTTTTATCCAGTTTTGCTGGCCTTGCTTTGAACATGTCACTGGTCTACAGTGGTTACAGAACCAGTCAGAACACATTTTTCTAGCTACCTATACTTTTCTTCCTCCCTTCCTTCTCTCCTGCCCTCCCTTCTTCCTCCTTTCTTTTCTCTCTTCTCTCTTTCTTCCTTTTTCTACAACTTTATTGAAGTATATTTTCTTTAATGAGAAAATGTTTAAGTTGCTCAGCTCCTAACAGGAACTGGCCCCAGAATCTAAAATTCCTGCTCCTTTCACGGATTAGAAGCCACGTGGACTGAATTCAAATCCTGGTTAGGCGATTTCCCAACTGTGTGACTATAGGTTAGCAAATCTCTCCAGTTTGGCTTATTATAAGAATTAAGGATAATGAACATTAAATTAACTAATTAAATTAAAATGAAAGGTGATTCACAGAGAAACCTCACTGTCTGGCTTCCCCGCGGCTGAATGAGCCCTGCAAGCAGCTCTCCATTCTCCCCAAACACTTCCTACCAAGCATGCTGTTTTTTCCTATTATCCGTTTTGGGTTAAGTCAAATATTAACCACAAGGTTGGTGTGTTAACAAGTCACAACATTTGAAGAATCCTAATCAGGTCAGACTTTGGAATAGTTTCCTCAGAGGTGGGTGGGAAGGAAAGTGGGGAGGGAGGATGACCTTAATAACTCCTTGACCTTGGAGTCAGCCTTGCAAGTCAACTAAAAGAATGTGTCTCCCAGCAACATGCCCAGCCTCCCTCACATTGCCCAAAGACAGCAATGCAACAGCATCCTCAAAGGAGGACATTGACGTCCGTGTTTGCTGGATTATTGTACATTTTTCTTAGAATGCTTATGGAGGCTGTTTGCTAGTCGGTGAAGTATGCGAGCTTTGGAGTCAGGTCACAGTTCTTCCCAGCTCTGCGACTTATTAACCACATGGCCTTAGGCGGTGACTCACTGTGCTCAATTTAGAATAGAGATACTGACAGCCCCTGGCCACTGGATTGCTGGGACAATAAAATGACAGAGATAATGAGAGTGGTTATACTTGCAGAGTGCTAACTCTGTGCAAGGCACTGGTTTCAGCACTTAATGTGTATGACCTCATTTACTCCTCCCAGTGACACTATGGGGTTAGTAGTCCATTAGCTGCATGTTACAATAAGCAGCTAAAGTCCAGAGAGAGGTCACTTTACCTGTCTGAGGTCACGCAGTAAGGGTTGGAGCTGGGATGTGAATTTGCCTGCGCAGTCTGGCTTCATCACATGCTCAGCCACCCCACCAGACCGCTTTCCTGTGCCATATCAGCTCTTCTGAAGGAAATCATGTACGCAGAATGTCTGGCCCTCAGTAAGAGCACAATAAATGGTGATATTGAAATAACTAATACTTCCATTTCCTCAGGCCTCACCAGCTTATGGAATTCATGCAAACACCTCTTGCCTGCTCCAAAACCAGGCCCCATTGTCTCCTGAAGTTATTCTTGGGGTGCCTCCCATTGACCTCCTGTCCTTCCACACTTGCCCCTCCCTGAGGTCCTGCCTGTGAAGTCCCTTGAGGTGGCGTCTCACCCTTCCACTGATGTTGGTGTCCCCTATGCCTCTCCCCTGAGCCCTCTGGCCAAGTTCCCTGGGCCCCAAGCACAAATGGGTATCTGGACCGAAACAGTCAATACCATCCACTTGGAGACCAGTGACATTGTGTTCCCTGCTGTGTTCTGTTACATTCAACAGACATTTCCTAAGCAACTATTATATTTTGGAGAAAGTGTTAGAAGACACACAAAAAGTAAGAGCTAATGGTAGCCCATCTTCCTTGGATGTCTGAGCAAATGACATTTGTGAACAACAAATAAAGAAAAAAGTAAGTTACAAGCAACAAATATGTTTACAAGGACACCTTCTAGCAGCGTAGGGCCACTCAATGCCTACTAAGGTGCTATACAAAATCAGTCTTTCTTATCACATTCATTAAAAGTCATGAGGGTCAGGCTGGGAGCTGTGGCTCATACCTGTAATCCTAGCATTTTGGGAGGCCAAGGCAGGTGGATCATTTGAGGCCAGGAGTTCGAGACCAGTCTGGCCAACATGGTGAAACCCTGTCTCTACTAAAAATACAAAAATTAGCAGAGTGTGATGGCGAGTGCCTGTAACCCCAGCTACTTGGGAGGTTGAGGCAAAAGAATCACTTGAACCCGGGAGGCAGAGGCTGAAGTGAATGGAGATCACCTGGGCAATGGAATGAGACTCCGTCTCAAAACAAAAAAAAATTGTGAGGGTTGTAAAAGAGAAGGTTTTGTTGTTATTGTTGTTGTTGTTGGTGGTGATGTACAGCTTAGAAAAATGCCCAGGCATACTTAATAGCACCTGTTAGCTTTTGTGCATAATCTTTATATCTGAGTTCTTGCTAAGGAATTTTCTTAACTTTTGCTTTCTGTCTAGTCAAAGAAAGCATTTTAACCTCACCTGGGCACTGCAGCATTGCAAGCAGGGTTCTAGCAGGTGGCCTCTCAGGGATTTTGGTATGTAGTTACTTTAAACTAGAACGGCTTTATTGCCTCAGAGGCCATCCATTCCTCAGAGGAAGTCACTAAATTTAGAAAACCAACCCTAGTCCTCTTCCAACCAATGGGACAGAAGTCCCCAGAACAATGGTGTGTTCAGTGACTCAGGCTGGACAATGGGGAGAGAATTAGACAAGAGATTTTGAGGAAAATGAAAATTGCCTACATAAATTTTAATTTTATGGAAACTGAAACTGAGGATGTTGCATTTTTCCTCAGCCTTAAATTTATGAAAAGTAAAGGCAAAAGCAAGATGCTTCCACTTGGGAGGAGGAAGGAAAAAGCACCCTCCCGTTCCAAGCCAGCCTGCCTGAGGATAGCGGTTACTCAGTAACTCTCTTTAGAACTTGCTTAGCCAAATTTGGTGTTGCAAGGCTCTTAGGCTTAAAAAGATTATTTATTTATGATTGTGCTCCAATATTTCTTCTCATTCTTACAAGGCGGCTGAATATTTTTTAAAAATCAGAAATTAACAAAAAGGTAGACAACTCAGGTAAAAAAATATATATTCTGAGACAGTAGAAAATTCTATCATTGTAAACAAAAAATATTGAGGGACTCAAATTTTATGTTTAAAATGCTTTAAAAATTCATATAAGACTGTTGCTAAGTTTTTTCAGAATTTAATTTTACATTAACTCTGATACGGCTCTGATGGCTGGAGGAACACCAGGGTTCTTGGCCTCGAGCCAATAGGAGTAATGATATGAACACACGTGGAGTGATTTTAAGGATCAAAAGTTTAATAGGCAAGAAACAAGGAAGGAAGAAGAAAGTACCTCCCCAGGACAGAGACAGAGGGAGGGGGATTCGAACAAAGAGAAAACCCTGTGTGCACCAAAAAGTGGCTGCTTATATTCGGATGCTGGAGGAGGTGGTGTCTGGTTTGCATAGGGCCCAGGGGATTGGTTTGACCAGGTGTGTCATTCACCTAGCCGGCAAAAAGCCTGGCCCTCCCACCTTAGCCCTTTGGTATGCAAATACGGGTCACCATGATGTTCTGAACCCATGGTGTTATCTGGAGGTGGCCATGACATTTGGTACACCTGGTGACAAGGAAAAGATGGTGGGAATCACCATATTGAGTGAACCCAGTTTTTATGGGCCTGTATTGGCATATCAAAGCTTGCTGGCCTGGCCGTTCAAGCCACCCTTTCTGTTAGGAAAGAGATGGTTCAGGGATTCTTATTACAGGAAAAATTCCACCAAAAACCTTACTATCTGCCTACAAATTATTTCTTAATAACTTCTGTATCAACTCCATACGAATTCACAGTCCTGGGTCTTTGATTGGTCCAAAGGGTCCAGGACACAGTGCTCAGTATAAGCCCAGAGAAACCCTAAGCAGGAGAGATTATAAGGTCAACAAAATGTGAAAGGAGGGCACAGGTCTGAATGTGTGATCCTGAGAAGGTCTAGATCAGCTCCCAGCTCCCACCCACCCTCCCACAAAGAGAGATCATTTTTGGGAGGCAGTAGCCGCTAGGCTACCCTATGCCTCAGGGAAAAGTCTGGTCTTTCGGTCAAATGTTTGTGAAACATAATTAGAAAAATGGGGGTTGAGTGATGGAACTGGAAAAACTATCAAGGAGAAAGGAGGAGCCTGGTCCTAGAGGTCAAAGGTCACACTGGTGGTGGAAGGGCAAGGGAAGCTCCTGTGGGCTGGGGCAGAGTGGAGGAGAAGGAATGGCCCTCAAGGAGCTGGTGCTGCTCCAGACCTGAAAACTGGAATTAATTGTCTTATGGGTTCTCAAAGCATGATCTGTGGACCAGTGACATATAAGCATCACCTGGGAACTTCTTATAAATGCAAATTCTCAGGTCCCACCCCAGATGGACAAAATCAGAACTCTGCGACTGAGGCCCAGCATTGTTTCTGGGTTTTTAAATTGTATTTTAATTTAATTTTTATTTATTTTTTGAGACAGGGTTTCGCTCTTACCCAGGCTGGAGTGCAATGGAACGATCTCAGCTCACTGCAACCTCCGCCTCCTGGGTTTAAGTGATTCTTCTGCCTCAGCCTCTCGAGTAGCTGGGATTACAGGCATGCGCCACCACACGTGGCTAATTTTGCATTTTTTGTAGAGATGGGGTTTCTTCATGTTGGTCAGACTGGTCTTGAACTCCTGACCTCAAGTGATCTGCCAGCCTCGACTTCCCAAAGTGCTGGGATTACAGGCTTGAGCCAGCTGTGCCCAGCCTTAATTTTATTTTTTAGGAGACAAGCTATCGCTGTGTTCCTCAGGCTGTACTCCAACTCCTAGGCTCAAGCAATCCTTCACCTCAGCCTACAAAGTAACTGGGCCTACAGGCACATTCCACCACACCCAGCCCGTTTTAATTAGCCCTTCAGGGGATTCTGATGACTGCCACAGTTTGACAACAACTTGTTTAACAAAATGCTGTGTTTCAGGTATTAAGACCTCACAAAACAATTCATTAAACCAGCTGTTTACTGGACTGACTGAGCTGCTGTAACAAATTATTCCAAACACAGTGGCTTAAAACAATATGGGGGGGCCAGGCGCAGTGGCTCAAGCCTGTAATCCCAGCACTTCGGGAGGCCAAGACGGGCGGATCACGAGGTCAGGAGATCGAGACCATCCTGGCTAACACGGTGAAACCCCGTCTCTACTAAAAAATACAAAAAAAAAAAAAACAAAAAAACCAACTACCCGGGCGAGGTGGCGGGCACCTGTAGTCCCAGCTACTCGGGAGGCTGAGGCAGGAGAATGGCGTAAACCCGGGAGGCGGAGCTTGCAGTGAGCTGAGATCCGGCCACTGCACTCCTATCCCGGTGACAGGGTGAGACTCCGTCTCAAAAAAAAAAAAAAAAAAAAAAAAAAAAAAAAAGGACTTATTCTCTTTATAGCTTTGGAGGTCAGAAGTCCAAAATCAGAATGACTGAAGTCCAGGTCTCAGCAAGGTTGGTTCCTTCTGGGGGCACTGAGGAAAGACTCCATCCCCTTGGCATTTCCAGCTTCTAGAACCCATCTTTATTCCTTGGCTCAGGGCCCCTGAGGGCAAAGGGCAGCCACTTCAAATCTCTTGCCATCAACACTGCCTTCTCCTCTAATGCTCATTCTACTGCCACCCTCCTATAAAGGCCCTCATGATTACAATGAACCCTCTCGGAACAATCTCTGTATCTCAAGATCCTTAACTTAATCAAATCAGCAAAATCCCTTTTGCCATGAAAGGCAACCTATTCACAGGTTCTGGGGATTAGGAATATGGACATTTTGGAGGAGGCTATAGTTTCCTACAGGGAGGAAGAGGAGAAATATGCACTTTCGTTTGCTTGTATTCACATAAATAAACAGTTTTCATGCACAAGACACTAATAAATCTGAGTACCTGTGAAGGATGCAGGGCACGAGGGGAAGGAATGGGAGCTAGCACTTTCTTCTCAAAGTTGACTTTTTATATTATTTTGAGCTTTGAGCCAGGCAAATATATTACCTTTTACACAACGTTAACCATCAAAAAATAAAGAGAATGAGACCCCATTTAGTAATTTCTGAGTGTTGAACCATTCAGTTTGAATATGACATATCAGAGATCAAACCACTGGGACCTTTGGAGTCCTAGAGGTTACAAGTATTGAAAGCAAAAGCATTTTAGTGGTGATGTAGGCAGTAGGGGAAGAAACAGAATCTTGCTTGGGCATGAACAAAACAGGATAGGCACTAAGTCAAAGATGAGGGACTGGGCTTGACCTTCAAGGCAAGTTAATGTTTTGGATTTTGTTCATATGTTTTTAAGTTAAAAAGTTCTTCAGATCTTCCAAGTGCCCAACAAAGGAAGAGGGGTTGAGATCCCCATTCCTTTCTCCTTAATTAAAAAATAATAATATATCCTGTCCATTAAATGAAACTGCCTTTGCAAAAATTATAGTAGTCAGGGAAGTTTAACATAACTGATTCCATCTTGCTTCTAACAGGCTAAAGTGCTTTTGCTCATTCTTGTGTGGAAATCATAACAGTCCTTTCCCTCCTTGAACTGATCTCCTTGTTCAAAAATTGAAACTGTATTTGTAAATACCAACACGAGGTCACAAGGTTAGAATTATGATAGGGGCCTGAACTTTGCTAAAGAATAGGCATGGGTGAACAATAAACATCCATTGTTTGCTTAACTTGCTTTTCTGTAAGTTGCTTACTGCCCCCGAGTTATACAACCGAAGGCTGCAAAATTTGTAATTTCCCCAACTACTCCTACGGATAATATCACTATTTTGAAACCTAGAGAACTGGTTTTTCAGGTATTTTTCAGATTTAGCATTTTGGTAAACCAAGAGATACCACCTGGTCCTGAGACTCCCTCCTCAGAACTGACTCAGATGCATGAAGGCAGTTTAGACACACACCCCTGTAATTCCATCCCCAGCCAATCAATTATTTCAGTTCCCCAGCTCCCTACCCACCAAAGTACCCTTGAAAACCCTAGTAGCTGAATTGTTAGGGAGGTGGATTAAGAAAAGTCTCCCATTCTCCTCACCTGGCTGGCCCTGCAAGTGTTGTTTCTTTGCTACAACACTTGCTGCTCTCAATGCATTGGTTTTTTGGGAGGCAGCAGGCAGGAAGAACTCGTCAAGCTGTGACATAAATTGCATGCTATTTTCTTAAATAATTATAAATAAGAGAGCTCTTTGCTCTGAACATGTGAGAGAATGCCAGACACTTTTATGCTAATGCTGATCATTAGTTTACTGTTGAACATTAAGCTATAACAGTAGAGGACAACTGAGATTTTGAGACACAGCCTGCCTCAGGACCTGGAAAATTAAGTACATGCAGTTGAAGGAACATCTGCATACAGTCAAACACTGTGTATAGCACCAAGAGCATTTCCAACTTTGTTATGCCCAACAAAAACTCTTCTGTCTCCCCATCTCATCTTACTGCCCAAACTCCAGTGAAGACTCCCAGGCAAAGACGTCTCCAAGGACTATTTTGTTCATGTTCTGCATCTCCTCAGTGGTCCATCACTTATCACTTTTCCATTCTATGTTCATCAACTCCCCATACACTTGGCCTCGCTGATCACCCTGGTCCTACATGCTGGCTGATACTGGCTACTCCTGACATTGAGCGAACAGTTTCAAGTGTTAGCATGCTTTTCATTTTCATTTGCAAGCTTCCAATTATTGTTCCAACTGAAGCAATCTGGCCTTTTCAGTCCCATGTATTACACAGGTTATGCCAGGCCCTATGCTAGATGGAGGGTTGGGAAGCAGGTCATGAAGAAAATTCAAGACACGGTCCCTGCCCCTCAAGTAATAGCCCAGTAGAGACCACCAATACACAAATACCTAGAAATGCCATAAGCACCATAACAGAGGTATGAACAAAGAGCTAAGGAAAGACACACACAAAAGCAACAAATTCTTTCTGGGAAAGTGACAGAACACAAAAGAGAAATGATATTTAAGACGGGCTTTTCAGGATACGCAGGGGTTTGCAAAGTAGACAGGGAACGGCAACCCACCTCAAGCCATAAGAAGAGTTTAAAGTCTGCCGGTACACAATCTTAATGGACAGTCCAGTGTGTCAAGATGGCAGCACCTTTTCTCCCTGCGGGAGGAGTGCTCAGGCAGAAAAGACAGGGCTAAGTCATAAAAGGCCTCATGGCAAAGAGGACTGTGGAGGTAACTAAAGGCAATAGGGCTCTTCTATGAAGATGTGTGTCCAGATAAGATCTGTGTGAGGAACATAATTCCAAAGGAACTGTGGAGCCCTTCGTGAGTTTAGTAGGCTTTACTGAAAATTTGGGAACCTGCTAGGGAGGAGCCGCATCATTCCATGCACCATCCATTCTCATGGTATGGCTGTCTCATCTCTTTCCCCTCCCTGCCTGGGCTCCTCAGCCCTGGGAAATTCCAGATTCTTTTCCATCTATTATGCAGAGCAGCTTCTCCACTTCCCAAGCCTTGGTCCCAGACAACACTCAAGCCTATAAGGGGCTCACTTCTATGTTTAATTATCAAAGCACTTTTCTAAACAAAGGCAGTTATTTTGCTGAGATAAATTCCGGTCTTGACTGTTAAAGACAATATAAATTTCTTTATCTCATGACACATATGAGTCATCTATAGTATCAGCCACATTCTAAATATTTTATACATAATGAAAATTACCTGTGAAGCATAATTACGCTTGAGAAATACAAGGCAGCATTCTCCAAATCATTTCAGTATTTCAACATCCAAGGTAAAATAACCACAGGACGCTTCATCAAACTTGTTTTAAAAAAGGTTTATTTGTTACAAAATGTTAAATACTAAAGCTAAAAACATATAAATTCAGGTCAGGCTATATTAAAATACACACATACCCTTCTTTGCAAAATTATTAAAGGTTGAATTAAACAGATGCTTTAAATAAAATAAAGTACTCTTTGAGGACATTTTTGTCAGATTAACTATAACAGTGTAGTGTAGTTTTTAAAATTGCAGTTGAAAAGTTTAGCTGTCTTGGAAGTCAAATTTATCCAATTGTTCAGACTTCTGTTACTACTCAATATGAAGCCACCATGCTGGCTTGGATGGGATTAATTTCATTCGTGTTATGGAGAGTTCTACATTACAAATCTAGTCTCCTATAATATGAACAGTGAGCAGTCAGAAATACACAAAGGGTTAAATAGGGTAAAGACTCTGGCCAAGAAAGGAAAGGAAAGTTCTACCACTCAGTGTCTTCTCTAATTAAAATGCCTGGGAAATATATGGAAGCATAAACCAGCACAAAGCACATACCCATCTAGAAATAATCTTTCAGTTAAAAAACAACGCTCAAAACCAGCACTCATTTCTCTAAGATATAAGTATTTTACAATTTCTTGTTATATTGAGTTAAATGTACTGACGAGTCTATATGCAAATGGGTTTAAACACTAATTTGATTTCTCTTCTGACTAGCTCTGGAGAGCCGTGACATCTGGGTGTTGGTGTCACTTACACAGGTGGTAAAGAACTTTCATAACAAAACTACACGCTCCGCACCAACTGGGCACCAGCTTCCAAACCCAACTCCACTTCAGGTCAAACAACCTTAAGGAACTACCTATAGTCTAGTTAAACATTAAATAGTATTTTCAAAATACCTTTTTTTGCTTTGCAACTTACATTTTTCAATTTCCTAGATTAAAAGTTACTGAGTTTGAACTTTAAATGCCGTAATTTATATAGGTGAGAATATGCTCATGAAAAACAAAAGGCTATTATTGCATTTTAAAAGTCTTAAATGTGAATGAATTTCGAGAAATCTACTACAGTATCTATTTTTTACAATGCTAATCCTTGTCAAATGGGATTTGCCGGTGGTTGATTAACTCAAGTGATTAAAATACAAAAGACATAAAATCAATTTCAGTAATCTTCACTGATACACCCTTATTAAAATCTGCCAAATTAAAATGTTTCCTGGAATATATCTATAGGGAATTTTTAATGTTTCACTTTGGTTTCTTTTTTTTTGAGATGGAGTTTCGCTCATCATCCAGGCTGGAGTGCAGTGGTACGATCTCGGCTCACTACAACATCCACCTCCCGGATTCAAGCGATTTTCCTGCCTCAGCTTCCTGAGTAGCTGGGATTACAGGTGTGTGCCACCACACCCGGCTAATTTTGTATTTTTAGTAGAGACAGGGTTTCACTGTGTTGGCCAGGCTGGTTTTGAACTCCTGACCTCAAGTTATCCACCTGCCTCAGACTCCCAAAATGCTGTTATTACAGGCCTCAGCCACCATGCCTGGCCTAATGTTTCACTTTGGCAGTGTTGGTATACACACAAGGGCTAACGGTATGGGGTCCCAACAATATACTATAAAACCATTTAGTCAAAATTTTGAAAAGTTGGAAAAACTGTGTGTATTCTAAAGTCACTGGAAATTAAAAGAAAAACATATTCCAGTACTGACTTACAGATTAAAATGATGCTGACAGTAGACAGTGATCTGTTTTTCCATCTCTAGGTTTGAGTTTCTGATATAATTATTTCTCTATACATGTGATATGAAAGGAAGAAACTATCATTCTGTCCTCTATCCCAGTCCATTCTCCCTCTACATAACAAGCCTTTGACGTATATCTTTTCTTTGAACTTACTGTGTAATCTTAGAGGACAACATTCATGCTACTCTTTATCAAATAATCTTGTAGTCCTTGAGAAGAATTCAAAGAATTTAAGCCACTGACATCCTAATCTTGGTAAATAACACTAAAAAAAATTCTTGAGCCAACTTCAGTAGCCAATTCTCTACAGAGCATCTTTCTCTGAGAGCATCTTTATATATGTGTATTAAAGTTAGGCTGGTTAGTCACTCTTACCAACCTCCTGGTCTTACAAAATGATCAAGAAAGTATTTGTTCATCTATGATAGAGCAAGAACTGTGACTGTTTTAAAGCTAAGACAACACAACACATTTCTCCCTTGCCAGCCGAGGTGGCAGTGGGGGCCCTGGGTGGTTCAGACCTCCCCAAAGGCGGGAATTTTTACTATGTTCTCTTCCCTCCGGTGAGCCTCCTTCTCTTCCCTTTATATCAGTGCCTCTTTTCTGCTCAAACAGAGAAAGCTGTTTGAGCAAGAAAACATAGGATATTTCCTGCCAGGAAATAGACATAATTTTGAGGGCTCAGCACAAAATGAAATCATGGGACCCTTCTTCAAACATCATTAAGAATTTCCGCTATAGCAGAGCCTTGAACCAAGCGCGGGGTCCTTCTAAGTGTGGGCCCTGTGCTGCTACACAAGTTACATGCTAAGAAAGCCAGCCCTGCCTAGGTTCCCTGCCTACTCAGATTGCCAAAAGGAGACAAAGTGGCTCAGTTGGGTTGTCCAGGTGAAAAGCAGAAGTTTTTTTATGATGATTCAAACACTGTCACCAATTGGGAACCAAGTGGCATTTCACTTTCCAAGGGGCAGGTAAATTACTATTCCTAAAATCTCATGTTGGACTGATTGGTTTTCCCCCAGATTTCTCATCATACAAATAGTTATGCTGGGTCTTTAAATGCCCCTTATTTTAATAGAGCAATTAATCAGACATGATAAAATTTCTGTATTAATCCTATATAATTTTTTTTTTTAAATTTAAGCACTTCTTAACTGAGAGGGGTCTAAATATCACTAAAGCAACAGGACATCTTTAAGGGAAAACATAGCTGCAAAACAGCTTTGCATTCTAGAGTGAAAGCCTTAGTTTTAGCCTATGGTATATTTTGTTCCCTTTTTAAGACCACAATGGTAGTTTTTTCCCAAAGAGAACTGATGAACATATTAAGCTATATGGTAATTTTTCTAACACCCACATTGGTTTCAGTCGGAAGAGTTTTACTGGAACCTGGAAGTATCCCATTCTTCATAATAATAAAAAAGAAATGCAGTATATAAAAGCTCCAGGTTACATTACTAAGCAACGACATTTCCGGGAGTGAATATACTTCCTGTATTCTGCAAGCTGCTTCAAGTACATATTCGACGGCCATCTGTGCTTTTCAACAAAACTGCGTTCTTCCACTGAAGTGTTAAGAAAAAGAATGTTAATTGAATGTTTTATTGTGGATCAATTAAGATATCAGCTATTGATTTCCTCTTTAATAGATGAGATTCAAGCTCTGTGATACACCTCCTACCATTCTCGCAAGCTTTCCCAAACAATTTACTACCATTTTGGTTAAATTAGTATCAGGATTTAAGTTATGATGTGACTTACAATTATATACATTTTGTCCACTACTTTGAGTAGTATTTGATTATTTTCCTTTTCTTTTTCTTTTTTTTTTTTGAGATGGAGTCTCCCTCTGTCACCCAGGCTGGAGTGCAATGGCATAATCTCAGCTCACTGCAACCTCTGCCTCCATGTTTCAAGCAATTATCCCACCTCAGCCTCCCGAGTAGCTGGGACTACAGGTGTGTGTCACCACACCCAGCTAATTTTTTGTATTTTTAGTAGAGATGGGGTTTCACCGTGTTAGCCAGGATGGTAGATCTCCTGACCTCGTGGTCCGCCCGCCTCAGCCTCCCAAAGTGCTGGGATTACAGGCGTGAGCCACCATATGCCTGGCTTTTCTTTTTCAATAAAATGTTTGTTTTTCCTGGACATGACAGATTTTTTTTTTTTTCAATTTATAATACTTAGTTTTCTTTGTAGCTAACTTAGTCTTCCAAAATCCTTCAAGTCCTCTCAGTTGTGCTTCCCACCCAGCCAGTCATCAGATAAGCTGTTCTTTCCTGTTGCTGTGGCCCTGCCTGCTTTCTGGACCTGCTTCCTGCCTTGGGATTGGATCCCCCCATTCTTGAACTCCAGGTGCTTCGCTTTGTTCATTCTCTAGTTTTGGTGAAGCACAACTGTCAGAGGCATTTGAACCACAGCAACTGCATCTTGAATAGGGGCTGGGGACAATGAGGCTGAAACCTACTGGGCTGCATTCCCAGACAGTTAGGCATTCTAGGTTACAGAATGAGATAAGAGATCAACACAAGATACAGATCATAAAGACCTTGCTGGAGATCAGGCGCGATGGCTCATGTCTGTAATCCCACCACTTTGGGAGGCCGAGGTGGGCGGATTATTTGAGGTCAGGAGTTCGAGACCAGCCTGGCCAACATGGTAAAACCCCGTCTCTACCAAAAAAAAAAAAAAATTAGCTGGGTGTGGTGGCGCACGCCTATAATCCCAGCTACTGAGGAGGATGAGGCAGGAGAATTGCTTGATTCTCCATCTACTGTTTAACCTCATCTATTATAATTCAGATTAATAAGGTCTTGATTCAGGCTTCAGGATCATACAAACTAGCTGCTCAGCTCTAAGTTTCAACAGGAAGCAAAGGTAATATGAGGCTACTCCCTCAGTAAATATCAAAAACCAGAGAAAAGTTATTACAGATGAGCTCTGGCAGCCAGCAAAACAAAACAAAACAAACAATCCCATAACACAGAACACATAATATTGAGCTAAATTAAACTGTGAGAATAATGAATCCATAAATGCCAAGGGTAACATATTCCTGTGCACTGCTGTTTGTGTTCATGAGTCCAGTATATAGAAACCTAATATTTAATGACGTTTTAACTGGGTTCTGATGTATCTGTGCCTGTACTGACATGACATCTTTTCCAGTCTCACTTTTTGATTTCTAAACACGTCTAAAAATGAAAAATTCTCAGTCAACAGAAAACAAGTTGTAGAATTCCAATAATAATTTGAGAACTTTTGAAACTGAAGATGGGCAGTTCTATAAGGAAGCTGTAGAGTGACTGTGACAAGAACCTTTCCCAACTTCAAGTCACCGTGTGCAGCAGGCCAAGTGTAAAGCACTGGAGAGAAGTGACTGTGACCCTCTGGAGAGGGCATACTCCTTTAGGTGGGCCGCCAGTGCCAAGCCACATGTTGCCACTAGGAAGATGGGCCTGGGGTAGCCAGATCTTCCAATTTTTCAAAAGAAGCCATAAATATGGCATTTTAAAATAACAGCACTATATATTTTTAACTGTGGGGTCCAAATAAAACACGTTGGCAGGCTACACCTAAACCATAGACAGCCAGTGAGTAACTATTGATTTAGACAATTAAATTCTCCCTTATCCAAAAGGCGCTTTTTTCCTCTGCCCAAGAGGATGACACCTCATAGCAGGTCCCTGGACAGGAAGAGGCACTGCAGAATGAGAGTTCTCATGATTCCCTTTTAATTCCCATCAAAGGAACAGAAGGCAACATCGACAAAGCCTGTCCTCCTTAGCCTGCCACCTCACATCGCACTGGAAGCGCTGCTTTGCACCATGCCAGATGTCCTAACATACTTTATAGGCAATTGAGGAATACCATATAATGAAAATTCATAACTAAAAGGATTTATAGAGCATCTTTCTCCCAAGGTTGTAATGGTACTCCATATATACCACATATCTATACAAGATAGTAAGTAGAAAATAATCTTATTCTTCTTTTACAAATAAGAGTGACCTAAGGTAGCATGATGAAAGTGGATCCAGGACCAAAGTGCAATTCATTTAACTTTTAGCTAGCTTCTTAAATAACTATAGAAGCAGCTACTTAAAGAATAACTGGACGGGGCGCGGTGGCTCACACCTGTAATCCCAGCACTTTGGGAGGCCGAGGTGGGCAGATCACAAGGTCAGGAGATCGAGACCATCCTGGCTAACATGGTGAAACCCCGTCTGTACGAAAAATACAAAAAAAAATTAGCTGTGAGTGGTGGCGGGCGCCTGTAGTCCCAGCTACTCGGGAGGCTGAGGCAGGAGAATGGCGTGAGCCAGGGAGGCGGAGCTTGCAGTGAGCCGAGATGGCACCAGTGCACTCCAGCCTGGACAACAGAGCAAGACTCTGTCTCAAAAAAAAAAAAAAAAAAAAAGAATAACTGTAGAAGAATGTTCCTACTGACAGCAAGCATACACAAGCCTTATCTTTTTATGAACTGACTTTGTTTTTTCCTTGCACAAAGTATCTAGCTAATTAATACCTGTTGTTTTGTTTTGATGTGATTATGCTTCTCTACTGTACTAATAGTTGACTTATGTAAGAAGGCTCCCAATAGACATATAATGTTTGCTGACTGGCTGAATACATCTCCTAAAAACTGATTGTGTGTTCCTGGGTTTCCTTTAACTGTACAACAAGTAGCTGAATACAAACAAGAGATTTTTACTTTTTTTTTCTTTTAGAGACAGGGGTCTCGTTATGTTGCTCAGGCTGGACTCAAACTCCTGGGTTCAAGTGATCCTTCAGCCTCAGCCTCCCAAGTTGGCTGGGATTACACTGAGGTAGAATCACCATCTTGACCGTATGATTTTTATATCTTTTACCAGCAAAGTCTTTTTTAGGATGTATAATTTTAGGTAGAACTCAAGATATGAAACAGATAAAGTGGAAGTACTCTGACTGAAGAAGGAAGGGAAGAGTCCAAGAGCTTACATTTTAGCGTTCTCTTCCCCTTTCCCTTACTCCCTCTCTCTCTTCTCCTCACCCACTCCCTACCTTCTGCCCCCCACCCTAGAAGTCACTTCAGTTATCTCCACGGAGATTTGTTTGTCCAGAGTGTGAAACTCCTCGAAAAGGTAATCTTTCACTTCCTTTTCTTTTTAGCTCAAATTTTCCTTGAGTCTATGCTAGAAAATAACATGAGCAAACCATTGCATCTAAGCTGTCTATTCTGTCAACTATTATATTTTCATTTTTTTCTTTTTATGCAGTACTCAGGAGTTCACACTTTGGTTTTAATCTTTATAATTTACCTTAGAAAGCATATTACATGTACTCTCAGTAAGTTTCACAACATTCTTTTATATATGAAAAACCATTATTGCAAATATAATGGACTCTCATATAGATATACTCAGTAAATACAGATATCCAGTACAATAAAGCTATATATCATATAGTTAACAAGAGTTAAATTTTTAAATCTGTACTGTCTAAACTTTGCTACTAACTTAGGTAGTTACAACTAAGGTATCATTTTTCACAAGCAAATGCCACCTGAAGACACATTTTGTCACCTTATCTATTTCAGGGAAAGAAAATGTGTTTAAAAATGGATGGGAGCTATAAAATAATCATTAGAAAACTTCTTGTGTAACACAGGTTAAGCCGCTTATGTAACACAGGTGACTATAAATTGTTTCCATAATTACCACACTGCATAATTTGTAAGAAATTTATTACATTGACTATTCTTATTTTGCTAAAGGCACTACTTCTACAACTTATGTCTCAAATCTAAGAACAAAGAACATAAAGTTTTCTTTTCAAAATAGAAATTGGCAATCTACCTGAAAGATCCTGAAATTCAGGCTTCTGACTGAAGATGAGGTAGTTAGTAGCAATGAAATGAAGTAGCCAGGTTGAAAGGCAATCAGAGTGGTGAAACTGCAAGAAAAATGAAAAGTGAAACAACATTGCACATAATGGCCACCAGTGTGATGATCAGATCAAGAGAACGGCCTGGGAGCAATCACGGAGAGCTCATATTCATGTTTCATGTGCCTTTACCTGATGCAGCTTTCAGTCTACTGTGACAGCAGACAGGATGAGGGAGCACTATTAACAGATAATGTTAAAAGTACATTCTTGGAAGAAGCCAAACCAACAGCGAACAACAATCTATGGCTGCCGGAGTGGCCAAACATCTTTAAGCAATGCATGGCTGCATCTGTTTGAGGTTCTTGACGATTTAATTTAAGCTTTTAATCTAAAGCCACGGACGTCACTAACTGCACCTGTATCTGTGTAGCAGATGATGGTGAGCAATGTTGAAACAAGTTCACCTGAGGAGCAAGTCAAAACATATTTTGAGGAGGAAACACCATCGGTCGAAGGCCTGGGTTTCAATGTGTAAATGTTTCTAAGAGAAAGCTGTGTCTAAATATTTGCTTCTAATGAGATGTACAGTAAACTGAGCAGGATTTCCAGCTCCATTCTCCTCATTCGGAGTTCCAACAGCTGCTGATGGAGGGAAAACTCCAAGCAAGCAGGCCACCGACATCATCACCTTGGTGTCCATGCACTGACACTCACTGATCCATCCAACCACCAACAGAGATGACAGTAACTTGCTGGCAGGCGACTTGGGTACATGAGTATAGAACTCTTTTTTTATTATTATTGTGGTACAATATGTATTACACAAAATTTACCATTTTAACAATTCTTAAGTGTACAGTTAAGTGTCATTAATAAGTACATACACATGGTGGGGCAACCCAACACCACTATCCATTTCCAGACCTTTTCTATCACCCCAAAATGAAACTCTGTACCATTAAACAGTTTTCTCCCTATCTCTACCAGGTCCTAGCACCCACTGCTTTACTTTCTGTCTCTGTGAATTTCACTATTCTAGGTACCTCATATAAGGGAAATTGTAAAATATTTGTCCTTTTATGATTGGCTCATTTATGGTAATATTTTTCATCCATGTTGTAGCAGGTATCAAAATTTCATTCCTTCTTAAGGCTGAATAATATCCCATTGTACATATATACCACATTTTGTTTATCTCTTCACCTGTCAATGGACGTTCAGGTTGCCTCTACCTTTTGGCTAAATATAGCTCTTCTAAGGAGATGCAAAAATATTAAGTAAGCAACAAGTAATGCTAAATTGAAGAGTGATTAGTAATCTCATACCTTAATGAAAAAAACTCAAGGATTTGCTTTTTTTTTTTTTAAAGCTGTATAGTGTGAGAGTACTTAAACACATATATTCACAGGTCCCTGTTATTTTCATTACATAAAATCAGAATTTTTGAACTGGAAATAACTTTATAGTTTATCTAATCCCACATAACATTTTAACATTTTTTTCTCCCCTTATCTTTTAGCAGATGAATGTGTGCAATCTCAAGGGAACAGAGTAAGACCCTTCAGCTTTTTAAAGCCACCACTACTATTAGATGATTAACCCAGAGCAGATAACAAAACACCAGGAAGTTAGGACATTGCCTTAAGGGCTGTGATTGAGAAGGAAAAGGGAGGTCACAGAAATAAACAGCTGGCCACAAAAGCATGCTTAAAAATGAAGAATTTTCTTTTTGAACAAGATTTAAGGTACTTTTAAGATATTACAATTGTGGACTCTTTTGCAAACAGTCCACACTCAATTTTTAAATTTGTTTTTATCCCTAATATTAAATACAGGTGATCGTAAGACTTGATTATGAGAGAAATGAAGTCCAAAATGGTTAAGGAGATAGTAGGAGAAGACCTAGAGGCTTTAAATACATTCTCTTCTACAAACAGAAGTGTTGATGAATGAATTCGTCTCAGCTTGGAGGCAAGTATTCAGCTGTCACAGATCTGGAATCTGCCCCATCATGTGGCTCCATTTTAGCAATGTGGATGGAAGATAAAAGTTGTCATGCTTTTGTAACTCTTTTGCAAAGAGTCCACAATTATAGTATCTTAAATCTTATTATATTATCCAAAAATATCTTAAATACAGTAGGATGGATGACACAACTGAAGAAGCTTTCTGCTTCCAGGAATGAAAGAATTGAGGAATGAGGAATTGGTAGCACATGTAGAGGTTTGGGAAGTAGATTTCAACACAGCAGTCCTAGCTAATGTACAGACCTGGCCCAGATTCATAATCTAGGGCCTCTGTAACAGGAATGGAATATGTCTCACTGTAAAAACTAGGTTTTAGAAGGATATGTGTTGATGTAAGAAAATGGGTTCAAACTGAAATAAGCAACAGAATTGTTAAAAAGGCATTAAAAAGCCATAAGCCAAAAGCAACAGAACGTAACAGCTACAAGGAGAATGTGGAGAAAACACCCATAAACTCAAAAGAAAGTACCCAGAAACTCTCAGAAATACAACTTGTAGCTTCAGGTAGTCAAATATTAATATATAGATTATAAATAAGAAAATGCATTAAAATTTTTAATACGAGAATAAATACAACTTCATAGGAATCACCAAAGTTTAAACAGATAGGGTTTAAACAGGAGTAGACATAAGGAATCTGCATCTCAACTCTTGAATTTTAAGAGTCCTCCTTGATGGAAACCTGAAGGTAAATCATGGGTAGAGATCTGAGAGAGGTTAGGGGAAAACGGACAGAGAAGTGAGAGAATACCCACATACTTTCTTTCTATCTAAGAAAGTATGAAAGATGTTTCCTGACACACAGTACAGAACTGGCAGAGTGATCAGAAATTTTGATTATTTGGAGAGCTCCTGGGAGTCTAATTCTGCTAAAAGACAATTTCACTCCTAAAAGTCATAGAAATGGCAAGAGAAAAGTTAACCAAATTCTGACCAACAGGGTGAACTGGCTGCTGAAGTGAAACCTCAAACTAGGAACTTCAAAGAAAACTTGGGAAGAAAACTTCTGTTATCTGGAATTCACAACTGCCAAATTAGGAACCACTGGGAAAAGAATAAAGGAAAACTGGTAAATTTAGGCGTAATCTTAGAAAATAAAAAGTCTTCAGAAACCAAATTCAAAATGAGCTGGTATCTTAGATTGTTTTAAAGTCAAGGGGAAAAGATAAAGATAATCACAGAGTCAGAAACCACAGAATCAGGGAAAACAACTGAAGAATTTCTGACAGTGCAATCAAAAATGATTCTGATGAGGAACCAAATGTAGGGGGGCAGAGAGGAGAGGCACCTCAAGAAATCAATGGGACCACACGGGAAGTTCTCTTATACATAAACGATTTAAGAGGATACTAAAAGATAAGGAAAAAGAAACTTGTGTCCAATTTTTTAAAAAGTATGAACAACTTGTTAGAATAGTATGAAAATGATACATCAAAAATGAACTGAGATTGTGAAACTAGTAGAAAGAATTTAAAAACTTGTAAACTAAATTTGGAGGGGAGCTATTTATTTATCATGAGATGAATGTAAATATATTACAAAGAGAGATCAGTGTTACTCAATTTTTAAATTTGTTTTTAGCCCTAATATTAAATACAAGTGATCATAAGACTTGATTATGAGAGAAATGAAGTCCAAAATAGTTAAGGAGATAGTAGGAGAAGACCTAAATGCTTTAAATAAATTCCCTTCTATAAACAGAAGTGTTGATGAATGAATTCATCTCAGCTTGGAGGCAAGCATTCAGCTGTCACAGATCCGGAATTTGCCCCATCATGTGGCTCCATTTTAGCAATGTAGATGGAGACAAAAGCTGTCATGCTTTTGTAACCCTGGATGTCAAAGTTGATAGGTATAGATATGTTGGATGCCAGATAATATTTCAAGAATTACTGACACTCTGTAGTGACTGAACAAATATATTCCTGTGGAAAAAACCTAGAGGGCTCAGCTTACCACAAGTTGAGTACACAAGAGTATGCCATAACCACCACAAGTCCTGAAACTGTCTGGGGCAGTGGATGGAATGGCAGAATGGCCAACGGTAGGATGGCCCATCTGAATAAGCTTTCTGCTTCCAGGAATGAAAGAAAGTGCGAATGAGGATTTGGCAGGTTTTTGACTGTGAGCACATCTGGGGCTTTGGGAAGTAGATTTCAACACAGTAGCCCTAGTTTATTTACAGACCTGGCTCCAATTCATAATTTAGGGTCTCTGTAACTGCAGTTACTTAAAATTAACTTAATTATGTAACCCCCCGACCCCCGTTCTCTAAAATCAGTAATGACACAATTATTGAAAACAAAAGACTCTGAGCTTACAAGAGGCCCAGAAGCAGCATGTATATATACAGCAGTGATTGCTAATACAGTGAGACATGAAAACAAAAGGCATTCTGCAAGGATAAATGAGGCACACCAGTATCTCCTACATACAACTGAAACTTCAAAACATGTTCATTATATGATGAAAAAATGAAGAAGTAAATGAGTTTAACTTAACCATCGCTATCAGTATATATGGGCCAATTCTGTCATTTTCCTTTTAGGAACCTGAAGATGTGATTGTTTGGGGAAATTAAATGTAAATTCTATTTCCTACAATGCCTATGTGACACAGTATAGCACCACATTCAAATGACTTTGCTACGGGCCACTATTTAGTTAAAAAAATTCCATGTCTGGACATTTTGCCTCCTTATAAAGGGACTGCGCACAAACCCTAATGCTTCAAAATTATCTAGCCAGATAAACTGTTGTGAAGGCACTTTAGCCTCATTCGCCAAACTTCCAAACTAAGACTAGTATTAATGTATGATTAAAAAGGAGAAATTTTAAAATAGTATAATTTAAAACTATTTTATAAAAAATTAGGCTGTCAGATACAGAGTCAATTACCTTGGCCTTTTTGAGCAGGTCAACTATATCAAGGTTCATGGATGCCAGTTCCCTGCTTGGCATGCTCTGCAGCTGGGTAATGATGAACAGCTCACAGATGTGCTGCAGTCTGGACACTTGGTACATCTCGGCACAGATCAGGAGACACATGGCCTGGAATATGCCAGCTGATGAGAAAAGGGACATGAGAGAAAGTGGATGATAAAACCGTTTCTTTAATGACCTAAACACACACACACACACACACACACACAAAAAAACAACAATTAAAAAAACATGCTGGCCGTATCATCCGCCATAGAATAGAATACTTAGAAAAAGCCTCAAGGGAGCCAGCATTCTGCACATTTACTCCATTTTATCTTTTTTTCTTTTTTTTTTTTGTAGAGACAGGTCTCACTATGTTGCCCAGGTTGGTCTTGAACTCCTGAGCTCAAATGATCCTCCCACCTTGGCCTCCCAAAGTGCTGGGATTACATATTTGAGCCATCACACCCAGCCTATTATTCCATTTTAAAAAGAAGGCCAGGCTCAGTGGTTCACGCCTGTAATCCCAGCACTTTGGGAGGCCGAGGTGGGCAGATCATGAGGTCGAGATCAAGACCATTCTGGCCAACATGGTGAAACCCTGTCTCTACTAAAAATACAAAAAAATTAGCCAGGTGTGGTGGCGGGTTCCTGTAGTCCCAGCTACTAGGGAGGCTGAGGCAGGAGAATCACTAGAACCTGGGAGGCGAAGGTCGCAGTGAGCAGACATTGTGCCACTGCACTGCAGCCTGGGTGACAGAGCGATACTCCATCTCAAGAAAATAAAAATAAAAATAAAAATAAAATAAAATAATAAAAAGAATCCATTTTTAAGCCATCATACTCAGAAGGGAACCTATTCTTCTTCTTTTTTGTTTTTTAATTCTTCAGAAAAGGTGACTCTATAATTGCCTTTAAAAATTAATTCCAGGACTAGATCTTTGCCATTTTTTTTTCTTGACTTTAGTCTTCAGGGTGGTTGGTTGGTTTGTTGTTTTGCTTTTATTGTGATACAATAAACATAACATGAAATTTACCATTTTAGCCTTTTTTTTTTTTTTTTGAGACGGAGTCTTGCTCTGTTGCCCAGGCTGGAGTGCAGTGGCGCGATCTTGGCTCACTGCAAGCTCCGCCTCCCAGGTTCACACCACTCTCCTGCCTCAGCCTCCCGGGTAGCTGGGACTACAGGCGCCCGCCACCATGCCCAGCTAATTTTTTTGTATTCTTAGTAAAGACAGGGTTTCACCGTGTTAGCCAGGATGGTCTCGATCTCCTGACCTTGTGATCCACCTGCCTCGGCCTCCCAAAGTGCTAGGATTGCAGGCATGAGCCACCACACCCGGCCCATTTTAACCATTTTTAAGTATATGATTCATTGGCATGAAGCATATTCACACTGCTGTGCAGTCATCACCACCACTATCTCCAGAACATGTTTCTTCTTCCCAAACTGAAACTCTGTACCCATTAAACACTAACTCCCTGTTTTCCCCTTTCCCCAGCCCCTGGCAACCACCCAATTCAATACTTCCCTAGAAATCTGGTTTTTCATGTAATTCTCGTTCTTATCCCACCTTACATTCTTACATTTCTTACATTCTTTTGTAGCTATGGAACCAGGAACACTGTGTATGGTGAATATTTAACATAGTAACATTACCTGTCTTCTGTGATCTTCCCAATGCATAGATTCCAGTATCTGGCTTAACTTTTCGATTATTCATTGTGACTCATTTTTCCCTAACACATTTTTGCCAATTTAAAACAAATCCTATCATTATTACTGCTTTCCTCTGTATTTTTTTCTAATTAGCAAAAGGTAAAACTTAATATTAGCAGTTTCAATTACTTGAGTGAGAGGATGACTGAAAATCAGATATTCCTATTATTTCAAATCTGGTCAATTTTAAAATTTAATATACAAATTTGCCAACAATGAAATAATAAACAATAAGTTTTATTTCCAAAAAGAACCAATGCTTTCACTTTTATTAGGCAAAAACAATAAGTCAGTCTTTTTTTGAGACGGAGTCTCACTGTGTCACCCAGGCTGGAGTGTGGTGGCACCATCTTGGCTCACTGCAACCACCGCCTCGCAGGTTCAGGCGATTCTCCTGCCTCTGCCTCCCGCGTAGCTGGGATTACAGGCGCATGTCGCGACACCCAGCTAATTTTTGTATTTTTAGTAGAGACGGGGTTTCACCATGTTAGTCAGGCTGTTCTTGAACTCCTGACTTCAGGTGATCCGCTCGTCTCGGCCTTCCAAAGTGCTGGGATTACAGGCATGAGCCACCGCACCTGGCGATAAGTCAGTCTTTAACACTGACAGAAACAACTGCAACTGGCTCCAAAATACTCTACAGCAAGCTGCAAGACCAGAATTAATTTAATCAAAACAAATAAATTTGCTTCTTTTTGAACTAAAATCTTTCACTAGAGGGCTCATGACTTGTTTAAAACTTATTTCAATACCTAATGTAAGAAACCTTTCCATTCTAAAAATTAAAGCAGTGAATCTGAAGAAAGGTCTGGCCTAAATGTGTGTGTGCTTCTTATTTTTATTAGGGTGCTTGACCAGATTTTCTAATCAAGGTCTCAGGCTCCAGAACTGAGCTCCACGGGGCCGAATCTAGTTGTGCTTGTGATGGGAGCCCCCTGGTGGCCAAAGGCTGAAGACTACTCACAGAGGGCTTCCCTGCCAGCATCCCAAGCAAGGCTCCAGGCCTTTGCTATTTCTTTTCTATTTCTTCAAGCGCCTCCAGCTAGAAGAACCCTGCTGGATCTGTTCCAACCTAGAGCTGCCACAGATGTTTGGTTCCTGGTCAAAGACAGTCCTTGGTCAGTGAATTTGGAAATGAATCCTATAGTCCACTGGGCATTCTAAACATCTCAAGAAAAGTTTTCAGAGAAGTCAGTTTGAGGAGTTTCTGACTTTAGCAGAAGTCAGAAGGAGGCCTTTACAAATCCCACATCCTCTGGGCCAGAAAGAAGACCAAAAAAGTCTCAGAATATTGAAAGTCCTTAAAAGTGACCCAATCAGAAGTCACAGCCATCAAAGCAGTTGCACAACCCTCCTCTTCTTGTGGACGAGACAGTGCTTCAAGTAACAATCTGCCCCAATCTCTAGAATTACAGTAGCCATGGGTACCACAAGACACCTTCATTTCCGGGTGCCTACAGTGATCCCCATGCTGTAGGTGCTGGCTGGGACATGTGAACTTGGGCCGGCATTGGAGATCCATAAAAGGCACCCAATCACTGAACCTCCACTTGAGCTGAATGAAAATTCGTTGTTGTTCCAGCACCACCTCTAACTGCTTAGTACATTCCATGATGTCAACTAATAAATCTTAAATGAAAATAGATTTCACAGAATGCAATTTAACAAAATGAGTGGCAAGGAGAGAAAGAATTATAAGATACTACCAACATTTGTATTGCTAACCTGGGCAGCAGGAGTCTGTGTACAGGTATTCTAAAAATGACAAGAAAGTCTCTTTGGAAACACCATAAACGGGAATCAGGACACTCTTTGCTTCCATGTAATTACCATTAAACATGGCCGCCATCACTTCACAACGGGCCACCAGGATGGCCCTGTGGGCTGGCACTGTCGTACCTGAAAGGTTCAAAAGGGAAACAAGAAATAAGTGAGATAAACCCGCAGGGTTATTCCAGCAATTTTCCTTCTAATTAGACTACTACATTAGGGACAGCTAGGCTGATATGCAGAATCTAAATTTGGGAGTGATAAGTACCATTAATCCAGAAACTTCTTAATTTTAAAGGGAGCAATAAAGAAAGTTCAGATGTTGACCTTGAAACCAACAATTTGCAAGTCAGACAACTATTTGTCACTTGGTTTGTATTTCCAGAAATAGAAACACTGAAATGAAATATTTTGCTTCATATTTTTATAATGAAACGTCAATCCTTTCTAATTGGCTTGAAATATTAATAATACCACCCGTGCCCATGTGCTTCCCAAGAAAACAACCCCACTACCCTTCTGGGCCTGACTCACAGAACCATCTTGGCCACGCTTCCCCTTATCTGAAACGGGAAACTGTAAGAAGTAAACCATAAGCAGTCCACACACCACAGTAGGAACAGCAAGAGGATCTCTCGTGGAGCCAAGGACAGCATTTCAGACTTAATGAAAATCTGGAAGAGGGTGACCTTAATCCCTACAGTCTCCCGAGCACACTACTTCCCCAGGCAACCATTCTGTCTCACATGAACAATGCCTGCTGCTGGGAGAGCCAGCGCTACATTGAATTTTGAGGGCCTCTCAGCCCATACTGCTCACTGAACACACTGAACTGAACTGACTCTTTAGGAAAAGCTTGCTAGGCTTTCTAGCTACTGCTGCACCACACAAAGGCAGCGCTGGATAGGGCCACAGGTGGCCAGGGCTCTCCACTTACACCACCTTAGGAAACCACGAATACACACTGCCAGTCTTCAGTTCAGCCTGGATCACTTCAACAGATTATGACTGAGCATCAGCATGTGCCAATCACTGCATTTGGAATTGAAGATACAAAGAGGAGGAAGACAAAGCTACCTCTGCTTTGGAGCAGTTTTTACTTTCGTGGAAGACACCACAGCCAGTGTGGGTGACAAAGCTGTCGCATTCCAGAAAGTAACTCTCCAACCAAACCAAACGACTCAGCCCTGCCCAAGAGTTTACCTACACATCTCTAAAATCTAGTACTTATCAGGGTTATATGGTCTTCTCTAAAGCATTTACAATTATTGGGTTCTTCATCCCTTTTAAATCCAAGCAAGCCATTTCCTGACTCAGGAAAGAAGAAAAAGAGTTACATCTAAGCCCAGTGGCTTTTTCCAAAGCCAATAATCACTCAGGATCTACGAGCAACACCTGGCACTGCCAGCTTTGCGTCTACTGCTTGGCACTGCGATTTGCACAGCTACAACTACCCGAGGAGCAGGGAAGTAACTTGTGAAGCCCTCCCACCCAGTCAACACTCACCTCCCGGCAGGCACACCCCTCCTTGCCTCACTGTGACAGTGTCCCTCCACCAGGAAGGACCAGTTTCCATAATTAAAATAGCACGCTGGCTATATCTGTGTGCAGCAATTAATAAAGAAGACAAACAGGTAATGCCATTTGACTTGTAGTTGTAAGGTTTTAAAATGTTAAAGATAAATAGGGCACTATTTTTTTTAATAATTAGAAGCATGACTTCAATAAACTGGATGATCTATAACTTGGGGGTAAGCACAGGGATTTAAGATCTACCAAAAAATACCAAGTAGATAGTTGATGGGGGTAGAATTTGATAAGTAACCTTGAAATTTTAACAGAAATTTTCTGTTGATAATGGGGTTATAACAGAGTTGCAAAACCCAGCAACAAAACACTCAGTACAGTTAGCTCTCCGAATCCATGGGTTCCACATCCACAGACTGAACCAACCGAGAGTGGAAAATATTCAGGAAAAAACCCTGCAACTGTATTGAACATACCCAAAATTTTAAAAAAATTGTCATTATTCCCTAAACAATACAGTATAACAACTATTTATATAACATTTACATTGTGTTAGATATTATAAGTAATCTAGAGACGATTTTAGGTATGCAAGAGGATATGCATAGGTTACATGTAAATAATACTAAGCCATTTAATATCATGAACTTGAGCATAGCAGATCTGGGTGTCTGCAGGAGGTCCTTGCAACCAATCCCCCATGGACATTAAGGAACGACTGTACCTTTTCTTTTTTCTTTGTTTTTTTTTTGAGACAGAGTCTTGCTTTGTTGTCCAGGCTAGAGTACACTAGCACAATCTCTCACCACAACCTCCACCTCCCTGGTCAAATGATTCTCATGCCTCAGCCTCCCGAGTAGCTGAGATTACAGGCCTGCGTTACTATGCCTGGCTAAATTTTTTTGTATTTTCACTAGAGACAGGGTTTTGCTGTGGTGGCCAGGCTGGTCTTGAACTCCTGGCTTCAAGTGATGCGCCCACTTCAGCCTCTCAAAGTGCTGGCATTACCTGCGTGAGCCCCTGCACCTGGCCGACAACTGTACCTTAAAGCATTTTTAAGCCTATTTCAATATTGGAATTTAGTTTGGAAAACGATTACACTTCCTGTTAAGAAAACATCAACTTCAGTTTTTCACCTTTAAACTACTGTTTTGATGTTATACATTGTTCTGTTGTGAAACTGTAATACAATACCTTAGTATGGTTAGATCTTTCAACACTGTATATAAAAATATGCTGAAGGAACATAATGCGGTTTACGTACTAACTGGCAATAGGATACAGGTACAGAAATTACTTAAGGAAATGGAAGACAGCATTTTCTAGTTAAAAGATAATCATGTTCCTTTAACCTGTCAAGGCCAAACTATCTTCTCTTTGTAGTATTCATTTGATGTTACAATTTTAAGAATTTTTTCTAAGGAAAAGAACTACAAGAGTGAAATAAAAATGAAAAGCTCAAGTTTTCTAGTCACTTTACAGAGATTATAAAAAATCTTTGTTTCCACTGTTTACTAAAATAAAATACATTTGTCACACTTTCTTCATACTACTTTCCAGGTTTCAAAAGTGAAATTTTTAGAACTGTTTTTGGTTTCATTGCTAAAAAAGGATACCTATCTAGCTCAAGGGAGATTCAGAATATATACTAGCTGAGTAAATGGGGAAGGAATGTAATTTTCTAAAAAACTCTTCATGTGACACAGACTCATGTCAAAAGGACATCCGTACCTCTCTAAATATTTACCAATACTGACTTTAGAACTGCTATAGTAACTGTTTTTTTTTTTTTTTCACACGCCAAAACAACAAGTTGGGAGTGGTAAAGAAAATATATATATTTGATGACCACCTATTAGAGGGATGGTATCCCATTTTCTATCGTAGGCTAATTTCAGCCAGTTTTTGGTGAAGGCCTGGGAAACTTTAAAAGAAAGACTGGCTGTGGAACGTGGGTTCAGCAGGAAAAAGTACAGCGATCCACCAGTACTAAACTAGCTGCCATTGCAGGTGAAGGGGAGTGGAGTCTGCAGGTGAAGCCTCTGCTTGTCCTTTGTATGCACTATCTCAACCCCCATGACCACGCCACAAGGTAGAAATTAGTATCCCTATTTTACAGGCAAAAAAAAAAAAAGGCAGAAATGTAAAGTAACATAGTCAAACCTACATAGTAAGTATGCATCCAAGCAAAGATCTTAACCAGGTCTTTCTGACCCGTGGCACTACCACCACCTCAAGGTCCCTCAGTATATCAGTTCTGGTGTAAATTGTTCCATAGATTCCATTCTTACTTAGTTTTCCTTAAACCTCTCATGAGATTAATATTCATGCTCAAAACTGGAGTAAAGAAGCCAAAAACTTAATACGTGTGACTTCAGATTATTATTGTGTGAAATAATTACAAAATATAATTATAAAATAAATTACATTTTTAAAAAATTTTACTTTTTGAGACAGAGTCTCACTGTCTTCTGGCTAGAGTACAGTGGTGTGACCTTAGCTCACAGCTTCCTCTGCTTCCCGGGTTCAAGCGATTCTTGTGTCTCAGCCTTCCGGGTAGCTGGGATTATAGGCATGTGCTGCCTTGCCCGGCTGATTTTTGTATTTTTAGTAGAGATGGGGTTTCACCACGTTGGCCAGGCTGGTCTTGAACTCCCGACCTCAGGTGATCTGCCCACCTTGGCCTCCAAAAGTGCTGGGATTACAGCCATGAGTCACCATGCCCAGCCAAAACATTACATTTAAATGGATACTCATCTAATTTTTAAATTATTATTCCAATTACTTCACATAAATTTGTATTGATATCAAAGTTACATTCCAGTGTGAATTATTTCACAACTATGAATCTTTTGAAGTGTGTATTTTGCATCATAAATATTTTAAGTAAAGTGTATAGCAAAAAAAAAATTGTAAATTTATCTGAAGACTGCACTGTAACTTAAAGTTTATAATTAAGATTTGAGACTGGTTACCCAATCCTTACTTTCAGGGTCTGTCTTAAGTTCGACATAAATAAATTTAAAACATAAAAATATTTTCCTTTCCAATTTTTTTTTTGGTTTGGTGTAAAACATTTGAATTACACATCACTGATAAAGTTAGAAGTACTTTCACACTTCCAATTGCTATTCCTATTTATAGCCCCCAAAATTAGACATTCATTTTTCAGAGTGACATTAAAATTTAGCTGTCTGTTAATAATTTAACTACAATTCAAAACCATAGAGCCCAAAGGCTGTCACACTGAGAGGCATTAACATGATCTAAAAAGCAAACCTTCATGCCTGGCATAAGTTGAGTATCCCTTATGTGAAATGCTTGGGCCAGAGATGTTTCAATGCTTCCATTTTATTTTAGATTTTGGAAAATTTGATAAATATATATATATATGTAGATATATATATATGTGTGTGTATATATATATTAAGAATGTTTAATAGTACATATATATATATACACATTCTTAATAGTTTAGCATTTCTAATCTCCTTAATAGTTTAGCATCTCTAATCCAAAAATCCAAAATCCAAAATGCTCCAATGAGCATTTTCTTTGAGCACACATCAGCACTCAAAAAATCTTGGATTTTAGGATATTTTGGATTTTAGGGTTTTAGATTAAGGGTACTCAACCTTTATAAATTTTCAGATAATGACAAGAATGTAAAATAGGATACATGAGAGAATGCAATTTGACTTTAAATAAAGCAGCAGTTATGACTGTGCCATTCTGAAATCAATCTAATTTTTCTAGGTGCACTAACCAGGTGTTTTAAGCACTCTCATGCTCGCCTTTGAGTTAAGGTGCAAATCTCTGCTCCACCATCATGTGGCAAGTAGGGTTGTGAATACCAATACCAAAATACAACACTGTTTCAAGACTTGAGATTTATATATATAATCTCTAGTAGAGTTGCTGCCAGAGTCAATGCTATCATATATATGTAATACAAATGTCTCAATACTAAAAGATCCAATGGATCAGAGGAGATTTGGATTTTGATTTGCACAGTCTGAACTTCTTGATTCTAGAGTAGAATATTAAAAACACACAGTTGTATCAAATTTGCAAGAAAAATTAAGATGTAAGCATACTTCATGCTGACAAGGATTTGTTTGTATGAAAACAAGTGCTTTCATACACTGCCAATGGGAATGTAAATTAGTACAGAATTTACATTAGAATGTAAATTAGTATTCTGGACATATACAATTTCATAGCATTTATGATGTCTTACAGATGTTCCTATTCTTTGACAAGGAATCTATTCTAACGACATAATCCCAATTTCAGAGTGAGATATTTACATTAAATCTTCAATGCAGCTCTTATTTCTAATAGTGAAAATAAAGGAGATACCTAAATTTACACCTATAGTTAAAATAGTTAAAATTTACACCTATATTAAACATGTTAACAAGCAATTTTAATCCAGCGTAAAATGCTTAAGACATAAGTTCAAAAATAAAAGACACACAATTGGGTAGACAGTAGTATCTATTTTCCCAGCCGTTTTTTTCTAAGCAGAGGAAAACTGACTTGAGGGAATTTTGCCAGAATCAAACTGGGATTGTTACTGAGGCATAGGATTATGGGTGATTTTTATTTTTTACTTTTTGCACTTTTATATATTATCTGACTGTCCTACAATAAGCACTTATAACATTTTTCTAATCACCATGCCCATTTCAGTTTCTAAACATGACCACTGTTCACAATATGGAATATATCTTTCCCGACCTTTTTAATTCACTTATGAACAAAACAGACATTGTCTATAAGTATGATCATTCTCTGCACACTTGGTTAAAACAATCATATAAGACTTTCATAATCAGAAAAAAATTAAAGTTTCTTCATGAAATTCAACTATCTGCTGTTCAAGGAAATGAAGGAGATTGGTGATTTGCTGAGTCATCTGCTTCTTTCCTCACTCAGAACGCCTCTGGTTTTTCTACTTCTCCCTATACATTTTGGAAGAATTCCAAAGGTACATTAGAGAAATGGCCCTAGTAAGCTGAGCCTGCTGCCACAGTGACCACAGGGAGGAGAATTCAAACACACTCCATTCCATTCAATGGGCTGGTGGTCACATATTGCAACTATGAAAGGAGCAGGAATTCACTCAACTTCTAACTCAAAATTTCTTCTTAGTTTTCTCACTGCTACCCTGCAAGTAGTGCAAGGAGAATCAAAGAAGGATGGTTATTAGTTACACAACTAAAAATAACCTTTTAGAATCTGTATAGTTCGTCACCCTCTTCACTTCACAAACGAGACTTGAAGACAAGAAATGTCAGGTGACTTGCCCATAGACACACTGGTCAGGACGCCAAGCCAAGGCTGGAATTGGGGCCCATCCTGAGGAAGCGACACTGCTGCTGCTGTCTACAGCTCCCCTCCGCACCCCAGTTCTCAGGAGCTGGTGTGCCTCGCCTACAGGTGACTTTAGAGAAGCTGCTGCCAGATCCTGCCTCCACCATTCCTGCTGTCCCCTGCTTCCAACTCCTAAGAAGACTTGGTTTCAGAGTTAGGGAAGCAATAAAGAGCACCACAGCAATCGCTGCACATCATCATCCAGCCAGCCCTCCTGACCCCAGCCCCTGCATAAACGGTGAAAGGGGAGCAGGTGCCTGCAGTAGGTAGAATCATGGAAGAAAAGCACAAGATTAGGAGGAGCAAGGGTTCACCACATCACTGCTTATCTCTCGTTTTTAATATGACATATATTTTCACGTGTTCCATATTCCTTTCGAAAATCTTTTCATTGAGTTACGCTGACATCATGTTTGATGCCAATGCCTTCTATGCAAATTACAAGCACATTTGGTAACTATTTTATAACACAGCAAAAGAGAAAAGGTGGGGATGGGAGACAATCCCTAATTCATTAATGTATGATGGGGACAGGCATTCATATTCAATTTACTTGAAAAAGATTGCTCTCAAACTGTGCTGCAAAATGAACATCCCTGGCAGAGATGGACCCTCTTTCCTTGTACAAGTTTATTACAATGCAAAGTCTTCTTCAAGCGCATTTATGCTTCGGTGGTGGATTCCCAAGTTCAGGACCATTAATCTTACTATCAATAGCCATTTATTAAAGGCGAGTCACAGTTCTAGGGACTGTAGGAGACACAGCAACATAATAACATAGATCCTTTATTAGTGGAAATTTTAAGTTTCCTCCTGTGACCAGGAATTATGGCTTCCTTCTCATAGTTAAACTTCTAAAGCACACACACAAAGACAGAGATTAGTCATTTAGAGAATAACCCAAAATTCCAGAGTCTTAGGGGATGACTGAGGGGTTTGGGAACATCCGAAACTCCAATCAAGAGGACGTACGTTAAAAAAAATACATATAGCAAAGGACTAACACATACTCAGGCCTTAGGAAGTAAATACCTAATCGAGTATGCTGTACTTAATTTGTATCAAATATTGTGCAAATGCTAAGAGACTGGTCAGCCCTGGCCATAGAACCAGTAGCTAGAACATCCAGGAAGATCAGAGATGCTTGGTCTGATTAATACAAACACTATGTTATAGGACAGAAGACATCTACCAGAATTCACCAAGCCCTGGATCAAACACCACTAGACACTACTCTCATATGTTCACCATATAACCTTCAGATTACTAATTCTTTTTCCGGTTATGAAAAGCAGTGCCCTAGGTTGTTATAATGGTCACCGGAATGGTTTGCCCCCACCTTATCTCCATCTTGCGGAGTCTGCTCCCAGTCAACCCTAAATCATGGGTGACCCCAGTGCCCCCCAGGAAGTCATCTGGAAGACAATATTCAGCCATCTCCAGCAGCATCATTCTCCTTCTTTCAGAATGCAGAAACTGATTCAATCTCCATAAACTAGACTTTTTTAAAAAGCTAATTTTAGAAAGATGGAAATACTTTTTAATTTACTAATCATATCTCTTCTTAACAATGGATGTAGTCTTTTCTGTTGAAATGAGAAGCTTCTTAGATGATTTGTACAAAATTATCTATTCCTGTGTTTCTCTGGTATGGATAGAGCATACCAAATACTTTTAGTAAATGTCTTCATCAACAGAGAGTTTATTCTTCTAGAAGCTAGTGACAGAATTCTGTAACCACCAGGAGCTTTATCCCTGACTAGGAGTGCCCTACCTATAATGAGTAATTTATGAAAGCTGTCTCTAGATAGACAGTTTGGATCTTTATTTAGGCAACAAATAAATGAAGGTGTGATCACATGAGGGGCTTAGAGCCAGTTTTAGGTCTAAAATGACGAAAGCATGATATAAAGTCTGTGTCCTCTTGTTAGCTTTCTTCCCAGTTGTTTTTCTGTATCTCAAGGTCACTCTCGCTGCCCTACTTTCAGGGTCCCAGGCTCACACTGCACACGGGGCTGGCTGTGGCTTGTCGGAAGGTACATTGGAAAGTTTCCATTTCCCTGTCGTGGCAGATGACCAAAGTTAAAAGCAATGTGCATCTTTCTGAGGAAATATTTTTAAAAGTAAATGACTATTGTTAGCTGCTACACAATTCTACCATTAAATAAGATTATATCTTCCTTTTAGTAATTGCCCACCTAAAGTTCTATTTAGAGTTTCATTGGAAAACAGTAGTGCATTCCAGCCTTAGACTCATTAACTCCAACTAATAAAAATAAAAAATTGGTATAGAAATTATTAAAAGAATACTCAACATTCTGGCAGTGACCACTGCTAAGAATGCAGGTGTTGAAGGATCTTTGGTAGCTGAGGCAATTGTGCAGCGTTCCTCAGAAGTTGGTTATGGAGCTATGGTTGGGGATTTTGTGAATATGGTGGAATTCAGTCTTTCTTGCATAACTGAAGGTATCTAACAATTCATTCTTTTTTAACTTTAAACAAATTTGTATTACATACAGGTTGTCACATAATTGGGTATTCCTCTACTTTGTACACAATTATTCTTACTCTCCACAGAAAAGCTGCTCTTTAACTTCTCATCTGTTGTTAGCAAGCACTAAAATCCTGATTTTAACAGCATAGTAGTAAAAATGTCTCAGTGATTTAAGCTGAAAGCAGTACATTGGTACGCGGCTCTTTCACCCAGTATCAGGAATGTAAAATGTGTTTTTATCCAAAAGTACAAAATAATTATTTGCAGGCATGGACAATGACAGCAGTAAACTGCTATTTATTGTCAGTTGAAATCAGTAACTGATGGTTACAGTGATTTAAAACATAAACCAGTAACTGATGGTTACAGTGACTTTTTAAAAACATCACCCAGCCTTTTCTTCAGTTACTGGTGAGAAATACTGCCTTGAGCTTCCTATCACAAGTTCATGAATAAAGGTCAAGCTCTATTCTAGGAATCAGAAATGCCACCTCCCATCCACCTACAGCACCCATTCCAGGGTCCTTCTCTTCTTTAGGAATTTCTGTGACTACAACTTCTGCTGTAATTAATGGAGAAGGCACCCAAGCAGCATCTAATAAAGCAGTTCTCGCATCCTTCATTGGGTCAATGATTTCTTTTCCACCATATTCACAAAATCCCCAACCATAGCTCCATAACCAGCTTCTGAGGAACGCTGCACAATTGCCTCAGCTACCAAAGATCCTTCAACACCTGCATTCTTAGCAGTGGTCACTGCCAGAATGTTGAGTATTCTTTTAATAATTTCTATACCAATTTTTTATTTTTATTAGTTGGAGTTAATGAGTCCAAGGCTGGAATGCACCGAAGCAAGGCACAACCCCATCCCAGAATGATGTTTTCTTCAATAGCAGCTCTTATAGCATTAAGGGCATCTGTAACTCTTTCTTTTCATTCATTTTGACATCACTTGCCACACCAACCTTCAGCACAGCTACTCCATTTTAAAGTTTTGCCATTCATTCAGTTTTCCCTTTTCATATTCACTAGCTGTGATATCTAACTGCTCAATGATTTCTTGAATATAATTTTCAATTCAAGACTTGTCACCATTTCCTTTAAAGAGCACAGCATCACCTTTGGTCACAATGACCTCTCCAACTTTTCCTGTGTTATGAGGCCAACCCCTCTTCTGCAAACACTGCACCACCAGCAGCAAGAGCCGTATCTTTAAGCTGGTTCTTTCTATTGTCAATAAACCTGGAGCTTTCACTGCTATAACCTGAAGATCAACTTTCAGCCTATTCAAAAGGAAAGTTTATAGAGCTTCTCCATCAACATCTTCAGCAATGACAACCAAAGGCTTATAGTGAGCACTGGCAATTTCAAGAGTAGGTACAACAGACTGGGTACTAGACATTTCTGTTTCACTCAACGGAACATAGGCATCCTTGAATTCACGTTTCTGACCTTTCGATGTATTAATAAGTTATGTGAAAATTTAGCCTAATTATTCAATGTATTAATAAAGTATGCAAAAATTTCGATGTATTAATAGGTATGCAAAAATTAGATATGGTGATTCTAATGCACCATTCAGTGTTTTTCCATCCTTTACTGTAATGACAGCCTTTCTTCCAACCCCTTTCATTGCTTCAGAAATAATGTTGCTGACTTTTTTTGTCTCTATTTGCAGAAATTGTAGCAACCTGAATAATTTCTTCAAGGGTTGTCACAGGTTTAGACTGCTTTTTATTTTTTTGAGATGGAGTCTCGCTCTGTCGCCCAGGCTGGAGTTAGGCTGCTTCTTAAGTTCAGCAATTAGAGCATCAATAGCTAACATCATACCTTTTTGGATTTTCACTGGATTAGCACCTCTGCTAATCTTCTCAAAACCTTTCTTGACCACAGGGTGTGCGAGTACAGTAGCAGTGGTGGTGCCACCTCCAGCCTCTTCATTTGTGCTATTGGCAACATCTTAGTGTTACTGGCAACAAGCTTAGCTCCAATATTTTTATATTTATCCTTTAAGCCAATTGACTTTGCAACAGTCACACCATCTTTTGTTACTCTGGGACTTCCCTAGCTTCATTCAATAATCACAGTTCTTCCCTTCGGCCCCACTGTAGCAGCTATGGCTTTGACTAAAAGGTTGACACTTTGAAGCATTAAGGCTCAGGCACCTGCACCAAATTTTACATCTTTGGCATAAGCCCAAATGAGATGAGGAGCCCAGTATTCTGACACCGGTCTCATATGCGGAAAGCCTGGGTAATCCAAGTATTTCTGTGGGGCAGCAGCAGAGCTGGTGCAGTCAGACAGGTCAGCGGCCAGTGAGGGACAGAAGGCAAGACGCACATGGCGATAAGCCCACGTCCCCTCCCTCTGCCTCTCCCCTGCCCGTTGGCACCTTGTGTGCTGGCAGCTCCCACCACATTCTTTAGATCTTAATCTACTAAAGTGACAAAATTATCCAAGCGAGTAATCAATAATGGGCACTCAAACAGCCCATCTTCATTAAAATTAGGTAGTCTTACTTTCTTAGAGAGATAAGCAGCAGCTCTCAGTTGCTCTGGTGGTAAAATTCTCAAAGTGCTGTGAGGAATAAATGTAGCAATATCTATGGGTGCCTGAGGTGGGCCAGGCATAACCCTCAATCCTTTTTCTCAAAAGAAACAAGACAGCTGAAAAAAATAATGGTCAATTCCTTTTTCTCAAATAAAAAGTAAGAGAGCTGGATAAAATAAGCTAGATATAATATAATTTTAAAGGGGTTAGCTCCAGATGCAGCAAACACTAGGATCTTAAAGAAATACACACAAAAATATATAATAAAATATTACAGATCATCCCATCCCTTGCTAGGCCTTAAAAGTTGATGAAGCATATGGCAAAGGAAAAAAAAAATAAGGGAAATATAAATTTCTCTTCTCATTTTAATAAAATACTTCCTATTTACCCGGAAGATTTTGTTGACTTTAAGGTAGCATTAATCTACATCCCTCAACAGGGAATAATAGGGAATAATCACTCCTTCACAACAAACATTCCAATCTGAAGTAGACAGCAAGGAAAGAAACAAGAAATAAAAATGAATCATAAACTTTGTAAAAGTTCATCCATACCTTGAATTTCGAAGACAACATCGGCAAGCATCGGCTTATTAAGGAAAAACTTGAGTGAAGTGTTATAAAACCACAGAGGTTTTCTGGCTTGATAGGTTTTGCAATTCCTTAGGCAATTAATCTACCAGGGAAAACAAAATACAGGGGGAAGGTGTTTAATATGCTTTGATAACATACAGGCTAGGCTAAGAATTTGGAAAATTATGCTAAATCTCAAAAGAAATATGATTCCATACTCTATGGCATCTCTGATCATAGGTTTCAAAGGAACTTACCTTCAAGAATGGTATGGGCTGCCTGTCAGTGAACAACACTGCTCTCTTCAGCATTCACAGCAGTAAACGAACTGCCTAAGAGAAAACTCAGCTCCATGGCTGAGAAGCTGCAAGGTCCTAAAACCTCCATGAGTCTTTGTCGGGAAACAGACAACAGTAGTCCAACCCACACAAATGCCTACTACTAAAATATGTTTACAAGTACAACCTAATTTGTTCATTAAGATAGTACTTGATTTGTAATTAAGAAAAATACATTTTTTGGCCAGGCGCAGTGGCTCAGCACTTTGGAGGCCAAGGTGGACACCTGAGGTCTGGAGTTTGAGACGAGCCTGGCCAACGTAGCGAAACCCCATTTCTACTGAAAATACAAAAATTAGCTGTACATGGTGGTGCGTGCCTGTAATAACAGCTACTCGGGAGGCTGAGGCAGTAGAATCACTTGAACCCGGGAGGTGGAGGCTGTAGTGAGCTGAGATTACGCCACTGCACTCCAGCCTGGGCGAAAGAGTGAGACTCTGTTTCCGGGGAAAAAAAAAAAAAAAAAAAGAAAAATACATCTTTCCCTTATCACACCATATCCTTCTGCTTACTAGCTTAACACTTTCTCTTAAAGCAGTGAACATTTAAAAAATAACCGATGAGTTGGTTCATCTCCATCTTTTTTGAGATGGAGTCTTGCTCTGTGGCCCAGGCTAGAGTGCAATGGCGCGATCTTGGCTCATTGTAACCTCCACCTCCCAGGCTCAAGTGCTTCTCATGCCTCAGCCTCCCGAGAAGCTGGGACTACAAGTGTGCATCACCATGCCCAGCTAATTTTTTGTAGAGACAGGGTTTTTCCATGTTTCCCAGGCTGGTCTCAAACTCCTAACCTCAGGCAATGTGCCTGCCTCGGTCTCCCAAAATGCTAGGATTACAGGTGTGAGCCACCAGGCCCAGGTGGTTCACCTCCATCTTCATGTCCAATCATATAATCCTAATTGTCCTTCCTACTCACAGCAGAGCCCACTAGAACCTACAAAGACCTTCCTGGGTTTCTGATCTGGCATTCCTGAGACCCTCTTCCTTGGTAACTCGTCTGTCCTGACGCGCCTGGCTGGAGCTGGTGGCTCTGGGAGCAGCCCCTCTGTCTAACTCAGGCTTCAGTGCTTTATCCTTTCTGTGGTCTTCAGGCATTCCCTTTGTGTCAACCCTCCTGGTAGTCAAGGGCCAGCCTCCCTTTCCATACCCTCCACCCATTTCTTTTCTTTTCCTTTCTTCCTTTCTCTCTCTCTCTTTTTCTTTTAATTTTACTCTATTTACAGTGGGTAAACAAAACAAGCCTGAATATTTTCAGGTAATGTTACCCAAATGATGATGAAATAGTAAGTCATTTTAAATACTAGGATTCATTAGGACCGCAATCTTGCTTAAAGTCTATGTTGTTCCCTAATTTGGAATGATTTAGTTGGGATTTGTATTGAAATATCATATTTTATTCATTTTAAATTCTGATGTCGCCACCCATTCCCCCTGCTGAATCTCAGAGCCCCAGCCCTGGTCAGAATGCTAATCCTCTGCTCGGCTAGCTAGGGAACTCTGAAAGCTTTATCCCTAAGAAATAAACACACAACATTAGCAGTAATAAGAATAAATGACATCTACTTCTCACTCTAAATTAATCTACTATGGTGGGAAGTTAAAAATATTTGGTGGTGGGGGGCGGGGAAATGATAATATTCTTCCTCCTAAGACAGCAGAAAACATTCCAGAATGGCATCCATAGGCAAAACAGGATCATACAAATCCTGGTCCTATACAGTCACTCTAAGATCCTATACACAACATACCATCAAGGAATTCGGGGATGGGAGTCAAGTGCCTGCCACGCGTAAAGGAGAGTAACAGTCAAAAAGCATCACTGGCTGGGTGCGGTGGCTCTTGCCTGTAATCTCAGCACTTTGGGAAGCCGAGGCGGGCGGATCATGAGGTCAGGAGATCGAGACCATCCTGGCTAACACAGTGAAACCCCGTCTCTACTAAAAATACAAAAAAATTAGCCAGGCGTGGTGGTGGCAGGCGCCTGTATTCCCAGCTACTCAAGAGGCGGAGGTAGGAGAATGGCGTGAACCTGGGAGGCAGAGCTTGCAGTGAGCCAAGATCGCGCCATGACACTCCAGCCCGGGTGACTGAGTGAGGCTCCGTCTCAAAAAAACAACAAACAAACAAAAAGTGTCACCAAAGTGGACAGCTCACAGAGTCTTCAAAAACCATCCAATTTATTCCTCATTTTATAGGAAGCCCTGATGCACTCAAAGCCACAGAGATGATTTGTGGCAAATTCACAATTGTAATCTACCATTTCCCCGAGTCCCAATTCGGGGTTACATCCCCGTGTGGTACTGAGTAAATGAGACAGCCCCTTACCCTGGGAAAGCACAGAAAGAAGGGGTGAAAGAACTCTTCTTTCCCCCTATGCAGAGGGAATTCAGTGCAATACCATGGAATCGTATCACCCAGCCTTCCCTTTCCCCAACAAGAATTCATTTTATTCTCTGTATTCAAAGGAATGTGTTCCGAATCAGACTCAAGAAAAGGTTCAGGGTTAGAAGAAAAGTCAACATTTCTGTACTTGTCAGCCATATAAAGGTTATGAATTTGCATACTGTGAATATTTTATAGATGTATATTACACATGAATGTATAAGAGAGAGAACTGGAGAGAGAGGAAGAGAATCTATAAACAGATTCCCTCCTCAATTCTGTTTTGAATTTGAAAAAAATGGGAGGGCAGAAGTTTGAGAGAACACAAACGTATGTGATGTACATTTTTACTGGTGCATAAACAAGTTAATCAAGACAACTAGATGAACTGTTTTGAAAATGAGAATATAGGCATATGTGCACATTTTTACAAAGGATTATTTAGTTCAATTAGACTGCAAGAGCTACCATCCTGCCATATACTTGTAAAACTGGACAGCTTCTGTATACCTGCTTCAATGTGTTACTAAAAAAAAAAACAACAAAAAAAACTTACTCCTTAATTCCACGTTACTTTGTTTGTAAAAAAGACTATTTCTCAACTAAAGAACAATCAAGAATCTTCACTCTAAGCTAGTACAGTTTTATATTTGTAAAACATTAACTTTAAAATGTTAACAGGTTTTAGAAAACAGAAAAGTCATCTGTATTAAAAAATTAAAAGAATAATCATTTTTCTTATAGTGAATATATATCTTTATTCCGCTAAGCACTGCATATAACTTACCTTATTTATATACTGCAGTCAATTTGTTTATCACAAAATCAGAAAAAAGAATACACTGGCTAAACTGTGTAATGTGCTAAAGTTTTGAAATGTTTTTTAAAGCCCTTACAGACTATACAATATCAAGTCACTAGAGTTTTAATGTGCACCAGTCTATGGCAATATACAAAGTCTGTTTTTGTAAACTTGAATCTAATTTATAATTTTGAACCTATAATTGATGAGATAATCCTTAACTGTCTACCTCATTGAATAGATTTCTCAGAACACTTGAAAAAGGGACATACAGAACTGCCTTCCTCTCAGAAACTATTTGAAACTTAAACTGTGAGGAGTGAGAAGGCAGCCTCTCTAATAACCTTAACCATAGCTGGACAAATTAAACAGCCTTTTATTCTTGATATAGATGGTGTATTCCCAGAGCTCCAGGGGAATGTTTCAGAAGGCAGAATTCGCAAACGAGCATTTTAAAGACATGACTCACACATATTTTAATTCTTACATAAAGTCTAAGATAGGGCCGAGTGTGGTGGCTCATGCCTGTACTCCCAGCACCTTGGGAGGCTATGGTGGGCAGATCGCTTGAGCCCAGGAGTTGGAGACTAGCCTGGGCAACATGGAAAAACCACATCTCTACAAAAATATAAAAATTAGCTAGGTGTGGTGACGCATATCTGTAGTCCCAGCCCCTGGGGGGTCTGAGGTGGGAGATGTCACTTGAGCCCAGGAGGTGGAGGCTGCAGTGAGCCAAGATCATTTCACCGCCCTCCCACCGGGGCAACACAGTGAGACCCTGTCACACACATACACACTCAATCTAAGATACAAATAACCCATGCTTATGTTTTCAATATTTAAATGGCAAAATATACTTAAGGGAAATATTTACATTTATATAGTATTTGACTCTTCTAAGGACTCAATTTTATATTCATCATAGTATGTGAGTTATAATTCAGAGAGTCAAAGTTAACTAACTTACAACAAATTAATTTACCTTTCCTGGTGTTTTTAAAATGCATTTAACTTTCTCGATTACATTTGAAACATCCCCAGAATCTTTCAACTTCTTCCTGATATCTTCTTCCAATTCTTCCCACTGAAAAGCACCTGTAAACAAATTAGTACATGCTGGATTTTTCTGTTAAATGAGGAAGTAACTCAAGTAAATCTCTTATTAAATACAACATTCCCTTTTTTTAGTGCTTTCTTTTAATTTTTCTTTACTATGTATATATCCTTATAACTATACTAAAACATTTAAACAGTACTTACATTTCAAAAAAACAGTTTAACTTCCCCTAAATTATTTCTCAAAATCTGAATTCTTCCTCCCCGGACTGCTGCTACCTCTCTGCAATAGGTGGCCAGCTAGTGATAACAGCAATGGTCTGAATATGAATTACCATGACAAGTGGTCCAGCATCCAAATTATTTACTTGTCCTGAGTAAGAAGGTAGATGTGGTCTTTTCCAAGAGTGAATTAAATCTTACTAGTCATGGGCAGCAGTGACTATCATCAGGTAGAGGAACATGCAGCAGCCATAGAATGCATTCAGAAGGTCTCATGTTTTGTCAGGGGCAGACTGGGATGTCTGAGAGTCAACTCTACAAAACCAGCCCGAGGAAGGGAGCTACATCATCCATGTAGCTCATGTCATTGGAGCAAAATCACCCCACCATCCCTTGCCTTTCCCCAGTTCACTTCAAAACTCTCCCCAAGCTCATTTCACTTCTCCCACTCTGGCAGCCCCTTTTCCTCTATGTCTTACAAAATTCTTATTCTATGGTCAGCAAAAGCTGACCTTTTCCCCAAGGACTTCTCTCACTTGGCCTGCAGCAACCTCCCATCCAACCTCCCTGCTCCCTAACAGTCTTTTCCCCATCAAACCCATCCTATTACTCAAAGTTGGTGAGTTTTTGAAAGCACGAATCTGATCATGATATTCCAAGAGATTACCCACATCCATCCTATGATTTATAGAAGGTCCTATTTCATAAAATAGAATTCAGGAAGCCTAGTGTGGGCAGCATAGTTAGGATCCAGTTCTACCTCAGCTATTGACTACTAGTGTGACAAATCACTTCACCTCTCTGGGTAATTCAAGATCCTTTTCAATCTGCTCTCAGTTATTTCTTCTAATGTTTTCCTTCCTGTATTCAGCACTCACCAGATGCATTCATGGATATTGGGGTATGAAGCAGGCACATAAACACTTATTAAACCAATGAGATCAGGCAATTGCAGCCAGTCTGGAACCAAATCCAATCAGAAGGGGCAGACTGCAAGTCCAGAAGCTCTCAGGCTCTTTACAGCTGAGCCTGGCAGCACTGAGCACTATTGTGCATCCTTTCAACTTCTCCCTACCTGGCCTTCCTAATGTAAGTATTTACAGTGTGTCCTGGGGGAGGGAGTCAAATGATATGTAGCATTTGCCATTTCTGTGATGCTACCAACATGACATCACAGAACAAGGAAATGGGGATGATAAACACAACTGGGCTCTCACAAGCTGGTGCCAGCTCCAGCACACCACTGCTTCTTTCTGCCTTTGCTAGTGCTTTTTATGCCTTCACTGATTGCTCCTCTTCCTCCTCAAATTCCCAAAGCTGTGTAGTGTAGAAGAGCTCTATGATTTCTGTTTCTCTCTTTCTGCATGAATGCTTTTTAACTCTGTGGCCACATCCTCTTTTCCCATCTCATAAATTCTTTGGATTGTATCACCAGAAAATTTAATGTGCATACAAACATTAAAGTCAGTATAACAATGTCAGAGCATAAAAACCCCTTAGAAGCCAATGGATCCCAGATCAAGAACATTACTCTATGCCAGTGACTATCAACCACACCTGTGTATTATAAATACCTGGGATCTTTTATAAAATACCATCAGAGGAGGTCTCATCTCCAGATCAAGTAAATTAGAATTTCTGAGCCTGACGCCCCTGGCATCAGTGTTTTAAAATCCTCCCCGGTGACCCTAATGTGCATTGTATGCTGCTGATGGCCACTGTTTTCCCTTTAGAAATTTCAGCCACAGAGTTTGAGACCAGCCTGGCTAACATGGGGAAGCCCCGTCTCTACTAAAAATACAAAAATTAGCTGGGCATGGTGGTATGTGCCTGTAATCCCAGCTACTTGGGAGGCTGAGGCAGGAGAACTGCTTGAACCCAGGAGGCAGAGATTTCAGTGAGCCGTGATCATGCCACTGCACTCCAGCGGGAGCAACAGAGTGACACCCTGTCTCAAAAAAAAAAAAAAAAAAAAAAAGAGGAAAAAGGAAAGAAATTTCAGCCATTACCGAAACCCAGTGTTAGTGGTATGCAGAAAAAAGGGAACATGTAGGTATTTTTTATTGTCTACACTCATCCAGTCTAAAGAAGAACACAAGTACTGTCTCTGTGTTCTCTTACATACTTACATATGTAAAAGTTACATTGTTATTTAAGTAAAAGCATATTAACTAAAAAATACCTATAAAATATCACCATTCAGAAGACTATCTAAAAGCAAGCAAGCAAGCATCAAATAATCTAAGTAGATGGAGTTAGTAGCAGGTAAATCCCCACAGGCCACTGAACTGTCTGAGAACACACACAGGAAGAATCAATCACTGAAAATGAAAGTAAGACTAATTCTCAAGAGCACACTGATGATTGGGCTGTTTTCATAATTAGAAACATTAATCAAGTCATCTTTGAAACTTTCAAGTCCTAATAAGCCAATAGTCCTAAGACTGGGACTTTCTTTTTATTTTTCCAGTGGTAAAAACATTTAACATCAGATTTACCCTCTTAGCAAACTTTTAAGTATATACTACAGTATCATTAACAATAGGCAAAATGTCATACAGCAGGTCTCCAGAACTTACTCATCTGGCATAACTTTACTGATTGACTGACTGCAGACAAGGGCAGGATGATATCTTGTATCACTGACTGGGATTTTCTTTAGTTAACTTCTTAAAGCACTGAATTCACTTAGACTTTTAGGGCGCATGGTATACTCACATATACTACACTGTGTTTTTACGCAATACAGAAAAGGGCATGCCATGGAATAATTCTAAGAACTGGAGAATGCTATGCAAACGGAAGATGAAAGCTTGCTTCTACATATTTGTTTACTCTGATGGCATTTCAAGAAGTGATGTGAAACTCTAAGGGCCATCTGTGGCAGGAAGAGCTCAAAGCTAAATTCTTGAGGTTCTTACAATTACTTCACTTCCTAACCATCTGAGATCATGTGACTCAAGAATGTGCAAGCATAAGACTGTATCAAGTATTATAAGAATGTTACAATTGTATGCCATGTAAGAATTACTCCCTGAAGACCAGGAAAGGGCTGGCTTCACTTATCACATTACTCCTTGTTCCTTAGGATTAGTAGTTTAGTACTTACATGTTACGCGGTGTTTTGTTGTTATTCAATAGAAAACTAACATATACAAAACAGACATACCTTGACTGTGTCTATTGAATCAAAAATTTCAATAGGAATATATAGGTGTAAAATGTTAACTGGACTGTTGTTAAACAGGTCCCTCCTAAATAACGACCCAAATGTTCATGGTGACACAATACACACCAAAATTCAAATTCCTAAAGGTTAAAAAAAGCATGTTATTTAAAAAGAATTAAGATATTCTTTGTAATTTGGTTCTTTAAAAAAACAAAAAGGACACAAGATAGGCTTATTACAATTTTCTAGCCCATGTTTGCTCAAGGCAAATATTCCTGAGCCCACGATGGAGTTCAACCTCTGCTTTACCAACTCATCTGATGGGAACACAAACAAACAACTCCTGTCTTCAGTGGTTCTCTAGCATAACCCAAGGGCAGACCACGGCACTTCTGCGGGAAAACCACTGCAAAACTGTGCCTTAACACTTGTATTCTACTCACAGGTTTAAAACTGTTAAAAAACAAACAAACAACAAAACAAGCCTGGCCCATTTATTGAAGTCTTTGAGAAAACTGTAGGTTTAAAATTTTTGTTTGACTTGATTACAAAATATATGCTTTCAAAACCAGTGTCACTTATTTATACACAAACGACCAGAGGATCAAACAAAACAATAAATGTTTAGACATTTTCTGTTGATAGTGGAATCTGGGTAAATTTTTTTCTCTTAATTTTCAGCATTTTTCAAAATTGTCTTTTCTGTGCAAATACAGCTTTGATATCTCTTTTTAACATAATGTAAATGAAACCCTTCCTTGAGCCAGAGGTTGTAATCTGTAAATAATTAAAGAATAATAAATAGGTACCTGCAGAACCAGTTATTTTCACTTTTCCTTAACCAGTATCTGGGTCTCTGCAGCCCCAGGTCAACGGCCCGTGCTCCTGCTCAGAGCAGACAGCATCTCCGGCTTTGGCCGTGACATACAAGGAGACATCACAGCCGAAATGGAACAGGTGAGTGTCAGGTTAAGAAGCCAGGACTCTGAACTGGTTGAAGACCTGTAGCTCAGCAGGCTCTTCACACCATCATGCCTGCCTGCCCTCCGATCCCTATTCCAGCCTTACTTAACTTCCACCCAACCACTAGGCATCCACTTTTCCTCATGTCAGGCAGGGGACACAGAGGGCACTGAGAGCCCCAGTTCCAAATAGCCCTGCCTCAGTCAGCCTTGCAGCTCACCCCATTTTTACTTTGAATCCTAAGCTGATAACTTGGTAGCCTTCTCAGGCCTCTGCACTGAATTCTAGGCCCTAGTGTGCTGGCTTTGGCTGGTTCCCAGTTCTTCCAAAAGCAGGTATTCCAGCTGCTTCTGGTAGTCCAGAGATCCAGCACCACCTGGGAGACTGACTACTGGAAACACAAACTCATGCCCCACTCCAGGCAACTGAATCAGAATCTCCACAGGAACAAGATCCTCAGATGATCTGCATACACTTGAAGGTTTGAAAAGCACTGGTCTAGATGATGAAGGGCCAAGGGCAGGGCCACCCATTGTCTGAATGTTGGCCTTCCTGAGGCTGATCGCCAGAGTAATGGGACCTCCTGATTGAATGCCTGTCTTGGCTGCACTGTTCCACCCTCCAACCATCACCAGAGATGAGCTTTCTAAAGCCCAGACTGATCATGCTTCAAACTCTAACACAAGTCTAAGAGCAGCAGGAACAGCTTCCACAGACCTTGCCCACCTCATCACCCATCAGCCATCACCTTTCACTCTATGCTCCAGTCATGGGAAATGGCCTGTGATCCCTGGAAAGCAGCAGCTACCTAGGATTACATTTTTACCAATGCAAATGTCCCACGTATATCTCTTTCAAACAGTATCAGAATGAATGCACAAAAAATTTACAACAGGTAAATGACTCTGGGGAAAGGGTCTGGGGTAAAAGGGTAACTTTTTTCTTTTCTTTCCCTTTTTTTCCATCTGCCTGTATTAATTTTGCAATTAAATAAAGCACTCCCCCTAGGAGAAAGCTAGGCAGGATCAACCACTGGAGATACATCTAGCTATTTTACTGCTACTGTATTAAAAAGGATATAAGACTTCAGAGTGCTCATGTGTCTTTGAAAGTAGTCAATAATGATTTTGGAAACCTGCTGAATAATTCACTTAATTTCAACAGAAAATTATCATAAAAAAGTCACGTTCCTCACAGTTCCTTAGACATATGATTAAAAATATTTTTTTTCTCTTAACATGTAAACATGTTAGTTTTTCAAAATCTTAAATTCTGAACTGTGACATTCTAAGTTTAAACATTAAAATCTATAGTACTAAATGAAGTCTTTAAGTAGTTTGGCTTATTGATATGATGATGCCCGGCTACTGTAGCCTTCCCTGTAATTCAACTAAAACTTAGAGAGAACCCATTGAAGGCAACGTGCTGGGTGTGTGCTGTACAGGTGCTTAATGTATGCCTTTTCCAAGCCAATATTTCACTAACCTAGCACCACATTCTACTCCAATATGTATTTTTTATCCACATAAATCTGCATGCTGCAATTGTACTTTTCAAAATCATAATTTAAGTTTTAACTTATAAAATTACATGATCACAACCCACATGAACAAAGTAATACCTTATTTTTATAATCAATTACTTAAATAAAGGCTGCCCCTAATTTCCCTACCTGTAGGAAATGATACTTGTTTTGCAAACCTTAAAACTTTTTATCTGTTCCCAATTAGGCTTTATTGGAAGCCTAAAAACAAATTAATTATAAATGTTTCTCCAGACACATTGCAGGGCAGGAGTGACCTTAGCTTAACAGGTCGTCAGTACATGATTTGAAGTGGGTAAAGAAAATTAAAGACAGGAGTTCTCAGAAAACTTATATTTAGATGCTTACATTAAAATTCATTTTACATCTGTTCTTTTTCATTCTTACACGGGACACTTAGATGTAAGACCTTCAATTCATTTGCTAAAATGACTCAGATAGAACTTCTATCTTTAAAATATAGTTGCTGCTGAGTTTTTTAAAGGGCAAAGAGAAAAATACTTGATAAGCTGAATCTTAAAAAGAAAGGGCACAGTAAAGAAAAAAAAAAGTAACGTCTATGATAGTCATGGCCAAAGTTAATCAGACCTCAACTAACACTGGATATTGATTTCCAGTTCCTAAGCTGAAAGCAACTCTCTCTTTGACGGCCTACAAAATCTAAGAGTCGAACTGAAGAGTGAATAGCTAGGTTTTAAGGTATAGACATTTGATTTCACTTACTCTTGGAATATTTTATGTCTTTAAAATGAAATTGGACAATAAATTCTCATATTTCATATTTTGGATGTTTTTTAAGGAAATAAAATATTAACATATCTGTTTGGTAGATTATTGCTTTTACAAGTAGATTTAAAACCAAGGCAAATACAAAAACATATGAAAAGATGCTTGATATCACTAATCATTAGGGAAATGCAAATCAATACCAAAATTAGATACCACGTCATGCCCATTAAGATGGCTACCATTAAAAAAAATAAATAGCAAGTGTTGGCAAGGATGTGTAGAAATTGGAACCCTTGTGCACAGTTTGTAGGCACGTGAAGTGGTATAGCTACTGTGGAAAACAGTATGACAATTCTGTAAAAAATCAAAAATAGAATTACCATGTGATCCAGCAATTCCACTTCTGTGTATATATGCAAACAAAAAATAAAAGCAGAGTCTCAAAAGAGGTATTTGTACACTATGTTCACAGCAGCATTATTCACAATCGCTGCAACAGCAGAAGCAACCCACGTGTCCATGGATGAATGAATGGGTTAACAAAACGTGGTCTATAGGTACTATAGAATATGATCAACCTTCAAAGGAAGAAAATCCTGATACACACCACAACTTGGATGAACCTTTAAGACATTATGCTAAGTAAAATAAGTCAATCACAAAATGACAAATACTGTATGATTCCACTTACATGAGGCACTTAGGAGAGTTAAAATCACAGAGACAGAAAGTAGAATGGTGGCTGTCAGTGGCTGGAAAGAGGGTGGAATGGGGAATCATTGTTTAATGGGTAGAAAGTTTCAGTTTTATAAGATGAAAAGAATTATGGACACGGATGGTGGTGATAGTTACATAACATTATGAATGTGTTTAATTCCACTGAACTGTGTTCTTAAAAATGGCTAAGATAGTAAAATTTATGTTCCATGTATTTTACCACAGTAATATGAAATTGATAGGAAAAAGATGAGGCAAGTACGTTTGTAAGGAAAACAGAAAGCTTGGACCAATTCCTATATATAAAGCAAATAATATTTCATGTATAATCTTCATCCCAGATGGTAGGAAAAGATCACTGTAAAACTAACCAGTACCCTTGAGCACCACAGGCACGTTTCATTTGCAAAGTTTATGAGATTGTAAGTAACCAGAACCACTTGACAAGATACCTGAATAAATGAAGCGAAGGATGTCTGATAAACAAGAACAGAAGACGGCGTCTTTAACAATGACTCGTAATGGTGGGTTGCCTGAAGATTCCTGGCTAGCACCTGGAAATGCAGTATCTCTGTTTATAGCAAAGAGATCCTGGGTAGTTCGGATGATACTGGAATCCTGAATGTCAGTGGGACTCTTCACATTGAAAAGCAGCATGAAAACATGGCTTACAGCGCAGAGAACGATCTTGTGGGCCTCTACAACTTCCTTTAAATTGGGGTTGTAAAATACCACGTCCACACACTGGCAGCAGAACAGCAAGTTATTTAGGTCAGCGTTATAATGTGACGCTTCAGCCTTTAAGACAGGCATTTTTTCTGTTTTGAAAAAGAAAATAAAAATAATAAACTCCTTTCAGGTTTACAGACCCAATAATTTTATGTTTACTTTAAATACAATTGTATAATATTTTAAAAGATTATTAGGTTAAACCATAAGAAACAGCCAATATTTAACCATTTTTTGATGCACAAAAACAGCAATTTTGTACAGCTTAACCTAATTTACAAACATATATAAACTAATTATTCAGGGACTACAGAATTTTATAACACAGACACACAAATACTATGTTTATTTACATTTTATAGAGCAAATGAAGAACTTACTAATGACGTACGGAACAATAAAATAACATTTCTTCTTACTTGTGTGTCCCAAAATAAAACAACCCGCCAAATACCAAACTTTAGTATTTCATAGTCATCATTCTTTACTTCTACTCGATTTTAAAAGTTCAGAGTACTAAATAAGTTCCGAAGAACCCAACCTCACATCTGAAGCCCCTTTCCTCTTGGGACCAGAAGCAGAGGTAGATGGCTGAGCTGTTAAAATTCTGCAACTTCTCAAAGTCAAGGCTCACTGTCTTGAACACTATTGTTGGAAAACATTTTGACCCCTTTATCTGGATTCCAAAATTAGTACTTTTCCTTCTAGTAAAATGCTTCAGCAAAAGTGCTGACTCAGCTCCCTAATTTCTAATAGAGGATATAACCTTCAGTCTACTAGTTTGATCACCAATAAAGAGAGATGAGCCCTCAATCAACTCAGAATACCTACACTCCAGGCCCTCTCCACCAACCCTAACTGTAAAACATCTGCCATCTCATTTTTATCCAAAGAGGAGCTGAGGAAAGTAATATTTGTGCAGTGTTGAAGGATAAGGAACCATCTAAATCAGTGAAATTCAAACTTCTTTAGCAATAAAAATCCTTGCTTCCAAAGCAAACCCCAGCCTATAAAACAGATAATAACAAAGTCCTTTGGAGGCCAGGCTCTCCCTGCAATGTATTCCAGTCTACCCTCCTCCCTTCCACTGCCTGTGGCGCCCTCACAAAACCCTAAATGCAATGTGCCCCAGAGCCCAGGATCCGTCCTTGGAACAAATCAGCCCTAAATATGTACCCAGACTGTACTATTCTGAACCCCTGGGATATCTTTAGTGTTTTACACACAGCTGTCCTAACAGAAGAGTACAAGAAACAGCTCTGTGAACGCTGAGGCTGCATTTCCTGAAGAGACACTTTTGAAGGCCCTGTCCACTATATCACTTAGTGCCCCCACATGAAGACCCACACAAGAGATTTCTTTTTTCTCTTTTTTGTTTTTTTTTGAGACAGAGTCTCACTGGAGTGCAGTGGTATGATCTTGGCTCACTGTAACCTCTGCCTCCCCAGTTCATGCAGTTCTCCTGCCTCAGCCTCGTGAGTAGCTGGGACTACAGGCGTCACCATCATGCTCCGCTAATTTTTGTATTTTTAGTAGAAACAGGGTTTCACCATGTTGGCCAGGCTGGTCTGGAACTCCTGACCCCTGCTGATCTGCCCACTTTGGCCTCCCAAAGTGCTGGGATTATAGGCATGAGCCACCATGCCTGGGCCCAGATATTTCTTTCTCTTTTTTTTTTTTTGAGACGGAGTCTTGCTCTGTCACCCAGGCTGGAGTGCAGTAGCGCGATCTCGGCTCACTGCAAGCTCCGCCTTCTGGGTTTACGCCATTCTCCTGCCTCAGCCTCCTGAGTAGCTGGGACTACAGGCACCCGCCACCTCGCCCGGCTAAGCCAGGATGGTCTCGATCTCCTGACCTTGTGATCCGCCCGCCTCGATATTTCTTTTAGAGCTAAATGACATGTAATGTTTTGCTTTCTCTGAGGATGTAGTATGTTTTGTCTTCTTGATTAATGAGAACTAAGAACTATCTACATTATTTATCTGGTCATTTCCCACTCATTTTCTAATCCAGAAAGGATTTAATGCCCAAGGGTTTGCAACCTAATAGACCATGTCTCCCCTTTCCCTTTGCACACCAGGAAATTCAAAGCCAAATGTGTATCATTTAGATTTATATGTGGTCTATATATCTGCACTTTTTTAAAGAGATGGGGTCTCTTAAATTCCAAAGGATATTGATCCAATAAAGTGCTAGGCTACTATTTCTATTACAAAATCATGCAGAAAATTCTGATAACAGTTGATATAATTTACTTTTAAGTTTATTTGCCCTGAACTTTGTATTAAAAATACTTTCAAACATTCAAAAAAGTTGAAAGAATGATGCAATGAACACACATATACCCTTCACATATATCCGTCACCTGGATTTTGCAATTATTAACATTTTATTTTCCCCTTATCTCTAGAAAGACAGAAAGACACACACACACGCAAACACATACACACACACAGCTACACAGCTAAAATATTTAAAAGTTGCAGTCATCAGGATGCTTCGGCTTTAAAATAGTTTCACCTCCATCTCCTGGGAATAGGAACATTCTCCTATTCATCACAATACCATTATGATACATAAGAAAATTAACAGTAATTACATGATATAATCTAATTTCCAGTCTGTATTAAAATTAACCCATGTTGCAGGAACATCTTCTAGATATTTTTATTAAACCAGTATCCAATCAAGGTTCATGCATTGCATTTAGTAGTTATTTAGCATTAGACTTTAATCTAGAACAGCTCTCCACCCACGACACATATTACTTTTAGAATCTATAGGCTCAATTTTTAAAGCAGTATTTCTCAAAATGTGATTCAAGTACCAATCTGCTTCTGCATCATCTGGGAAGTTGATTAACGCAGATTCTAGGCCCTATCCAAGGTTGACTGAATCAGAATGTCAGGTAAGCTCTGAGCATGCTCAAGTTTGAGAACAACTGCTCTAAGACCTGTGAGAAAGGATCTGTAATGAATGTCTAATGAATGTCTACACATTGGCTAAGAAATGTACCTGGTTGTTCAAGTTGAGGTGGTCTAATTCCATGAAACGAGTTGCTCATTTTTCTTTTCTTCATTTTTTCACTTGTCTTCTGATTTAAGGCTTGAATCATAAAATACTCCAACTAAAACAGGAATCGAATTTTAATTGAAGATCCAACAAAACTATATATCCAACATGAAAATTTGTATCCAAAGTCACAACCGTCAAACGCTTTAAATGTCAGTACCATTTATATGTATGCATTAGCAAACACATATAAACAATTTTTTATTAAAAAAAATGAATCTAGTGGAGCAGACTGTGCCTTCTCTGAACATAAATAAACTATCTACTCAAGAAGGAGTTGTTATTAATCATTCTACCACAAAGACACATGCACTATTCACAGCAGCAAAGACATAGAATCAACCTAAATGTCCATCAACGATAGACTGGATAAAGAAAACATGGTGCATACACATGATGGAATACTACACAGACATAAAAAGAATGAAACGATGTCCTTTGCAGCAAAACGGATGGAGCCAGAGGCCATTATCCTAAACGAACTAACAGGAAGAAGAAACCAAATACCACATGTTCTCACTTGTAAGTGGGAGCTAAACATTGAGTACCTATGGACACAAAGAAGTCACGAGCTGACACCAGGCCTACTTGAGAGGGTGGTGGGAGGGAAGAGGGTGAGGATCAGAAAACTACCTACCAGGTACTATGCTTATTACCTAGTTGCTGAAATAATCTGAACACCAAACCCCTGTGACACACAATTTACCTATATAACAAACATGTGCCCCTGAATCTAAAAGTTTTTTTTTTCTTAAAAGAAGGAATTGTTGGTTCTTTTTTAAATTTTATATGTATATATACACACACATATATATATTTTAATTTTAGAAATGGAGTATCGCTATGTTGCGCAAGCTAGACTCAAACTCCTGGACTCAAGGGATCCTCCCGCCTCAGCCTTCCAAGTCACTGGGATTACAAGCGCATGCCATCCCACGTAGCTACTCTCTTGAATACGCAAGAAAGTCAATCTCTACAATTGTGACGCTGCTAATAATTTTCTCAGTGGGCAACCACCACAGTTAATATTAGTGAAATTCAAAGCAGGAACAGATCTACCTCTGTGTCTACAGATGTTCCTATGAGCCAGGAAACTTCACTTTCTTCTCTTGAACAAATTTCTTTAAAATCTGTCCTTTACAAATTAAAAATCTCACTCAGGTGCATTTACATAGCTTCAGGCCTGTGCCCTAGCTTGCAAGGCCTGGGGCAAAAGTCCAAAAGGAGGCCCACCCACCACATACCTAAATATTTAAATGCTGTAAATAAAGAAAACAAACAGTTACATATAAAAGATATTCTATACTTCTGCTTTGACAAATACATCATCATAAAAGCCTCACAGGCAAGATTTATATTTAAATTCTCAGATTCTTCAGAGGTTCATACAGCAAAGGGAGAGCTGGTCCCTAATTCCTGAGCCCTAAGACCACCCATTCTCTTCTCACCTCCTGCTCTAACTCATGCTTTAAAGAGCTCTGTGCACAGAAGTGGACATCCAAGCTCTGTCCACCGCCCCCTCCCCCATTCCCCATAAAGACTCACCCTTGGGTCACCGGGCAGGCCTAGGGGTGCATATACCAGCCATGTGGTCCACCATCAGGAGTACTGTCCCAGGAAAATGGCTGGCACAGGTCGAAACAGGCCTAAGACCAGTGGCCAGAGAATTCTGGGGTACTGGGTTTGGGAGCACAGTCCTAGCACTACTCCACAGACCCTTCTGTGTGGATGGAAATGTTCTGTAATATATGCATTATATAATACAGTAGCCACTAGCCACATGTAGCCCTAGAGCACCTAAAATATGGTTCATATGCTTGAAGAACTGAATTTTACTTGGTTTTATTTCAATTCACTTAAATATAAATAGCCACATGTAGCCAGTGGCTGCCATACTGGACAGCGCAGGTCTAGAAAGGAATGAAGTTCACCAGCTCCAGGTGGGTACAACCCTTGGCTCCACTGACTTGTACCCTGTGGGGAGGGGTGCAACTGGAGGATGGACAGATGGAGCTCTCTAAAGCTGGAAGGCAGGCGGCTTTCTCTCTGGCCTAGGTCTAAGGGTAGTACTGCAGAGCTCTTCAACCCTGACCCTTAAATGCAGATTTTCAATGCTCCTTTTATTCTAACATTATCAACTCCATCCATATGCTTGCCAATGCCATTCTATTTTACACCTGAGATCCCAGTTGTACTTTACTAGAAAGTAAAGCATCTAAAGAGAGATCATTCTGATCTTGTTTCCATATTCTCATCAGGTCTTAAATTAAGGAAAAACGAAACTGCCATGTCTTTCTCCCAACCTTGGCCACATCAATCCTCATCATGCCTCTAACCCTAATTGCAACATTAGATATCAGGAAGAAAGAGAAAAAAGGAGCCAGAAGAAGAGAAAGAGAGGAGAGAAAATGGGAGTGGGAAGGTGGGAAGAGTGATCCTGGGAATTTCAGGTTCAGGATCCTGGAACGGGGAGCAAGGAGTCCTGTGGCTTCCACGGGAACGGCCTCCCCTCAACAAATAAACCAAATCTAATGCATGAAACTATCTGACAAATGAACCTTCACAACAAGCAAAACCAAACCATCGTTTTGCTCTCCAGCTCCCCAGGTATTTTAGGAAACGTACCATTCTTCGCCAAATTAAGATTTTTAAAAAGCCACTAGAATATAATCTGCTTGACAGGAAGATTAAATCTCTCTTATCCACCTTTCTACTCACTGCTCATCACCATAAATGAATGCAACAAAAGTTTCTCACAGTCATCGATAATATCAATATTGTGAGTATATCTTCCTTAACATTGTAATATTAATGTTTCTTTGTATTATTGGGTAAATAAAAGCCATTTATATTTGATGGAAATTAGCAGCATTTATATTTGGTCTTTATTTTACCCATTTACACAAATGACACTTCTGTAGTCATCTGTGGAACCTCAACATTTCAACGTGAATTTACATAATGACTACTGGGGCATATTGGAAAGAATACATGGTGAAGAGCTAGGGAACCGATGAGGGATGCCAAGGTGCTCCTGCGTAAAGCAGGTTTTCTTTGCTTTTAACTTCTCATCCATGTATATCAGATTTGTCTGTTGAGAGGAGTTGCTTCTTAGAGGTTTGGAAATGTAGTTTCTATGTCAGCAAATTCTTAAATGATACAACTCCACAGTATTCTCCAAGGACGTTACAGTCCTAATACTATATGGGAAGTGCTGTGTGTTAAGATCAGTATCAAAATGACTGCAGAACCCAATATGCGCCACTGCAACCAAGCAAGCAGACTTGCTCCCACATATCCGACAAGCAGCTATTTGTATAAGTAGCTCCTCTGAATCTGTTTGAGCTACAACAAAATTAGGAGTATATAAAATTTTGCCAAAGCACACATAGAGGAAGAAAAATTATTTTTTTCAACTAGTAGATGGAAATGAAAGAGAACTTTCAGGGCCTGCTGGCTCAGGCTGCCAGGCTCATTCAGCTGTATAAAGATGACTATTAAAACTGGCATCACAGGTTTGGGTAAGTAAACACGCTTTTGGTACATGCAACAAAGACTACTAAAGATCACCAAATGAAAAATTCCAAAATATCAGATAATAGAAAAGGTTTCATTTGGAGAGAAAAATAAAATTATAATTTTATTCTGATAAAACCTCTGCACTCACTCTCATTTTATTTCTCCAGGTTAAGTAAGACAAACCATGCTTTTAAATCTGAAGTTCTAACTGATGTTCTAGAAAATACCTAATGAGCCAACCTGACAAGTAACTTTATACTTAATAGGAATTTCCACTTACCACTCCTCCAAAATACTTTCCTATGTAGAAGTCATCAAGGCTGTGGAGTTCAAGATAGGTCGCTCCTAGTTCTTTTGCAAGTTGGATCCCTTCGGTTGTACTAACACAGCTCCCTCTGTCTGACGTACATAGTGGGCATGTACAAGGTAATTCTTCTGAGAAAACAAATTTTAAAACCAAGAGTTTTGGAATTAAACAGGGAAAAAAATGGTACACAGACAATCTGAACATTAAACAACAAACTAAGAGTTCATACCAGAGCCACAGTTCAAAAGCCTTCAGTATATCCACTACCCACTAAACCCTGAATAAAAAGCGTCAATGACCATAGAAAAGTCCCTAAATAAACAAGCAGTCACTGCAAGAATAATAAATAGCATTTTAGAAAATAGAAGAATTCAGAGTAGGTGAATGGATATTAACAAACAACCAGTACTCGTGGGTCTGCTTCTTTTTACACAGCCTTGACATCCTGAATATCAATATTTCTAGGCCAGTAGAAAAGAAGATAAATGTAACAACTTAATTGCCATGGAGAGCATGGAAAACAGTGGATTTGCTTTTTTAATATAATAAACTTTAAATCTATTTACGAAGTTTGAGTAAACCTTATACTTCTATTGTAACAGAACCTTCAATTTGACTTGATTTTCCAGGCAACAAAATTGTCACTCTCTTTGTAAACTTCATATGAAGTACATTCCTATTAATTCAGACATTTCAATCATTAAACTCTAAAGCATTCAACTTTATCTTTTCCTTTAAGATTAAAAACTGAAGGAATAAAAAGTATTAACTCAAAAAATGAAATGTCCCAAGATTCACAGTTGTATCATGTATAGATCTATGGCTAGAAAGGTGGGAGAACAATCTATCTATTAAGAACATCCCTAGTAAGGCTAAAAATATATGTTTAACTCCATATTTGTCAGCCAGATTTGTTATGTGTCGTGACCACATCAGATGTGTCACCATTCAAAAAGGCTGCCAGATCAAAAGAGGGTAAATTCATTTCCAGAAATGCATGTTGTTGTAGATTGGCTTCCTGTGGGGAGGAAGACTCTAAGATGAAGAGTGGTGTGGAGAAGGTTAATTGGGGAGCGATCTTGGGAATAACCCTTCTCAGGGGTGAGGAATGCAGGACTGGGTAGAGGGAAAATCGGAATTGCAGTCCTGTTGGAACAGGGACCAAAGCTCATCCTACAGGGGGCTCTGGAGCTTAGATGGTCTTTTAGAGTTGTTCCTCATTTGGGGAAAGGAGGTCGCTGAGCTGTACCCTATCCCTAAATTGACCAGTAATCAGACAAGGACTAAACCCCTGGAGCAGGCATAACTTGGGCATGGCAGCTCTCATCGGCACAGACTAATGCATGGAAAGCGGCTCACATGTGCACCACCAGCAGCCAGCAAGCCCCAATAACTGAGGGAGTAAGTACATTGGCCCTGAAAGGACATTTGAGCAGCTCCCCATCACATATGCAGCAACTTCCCTACGAATGAATTGCATACAGATGGAGCAGATAAATGTAAATATTGGGTATATGCGAATTATATTTAGTGCATATGCATAACATGTAAAAATGCACATAAACAGGCACACACACATGCACACAGACACACATGGCTTAGATAATTTTAGCTTCACTGAAAGCATTTTGGAGCTCAGAAGCCATATATTCATATTCTCATTTTGCAGAGGAAGAAACTGAGGCTCAGAGAGGTTATGTGACTTTTCCAAGTCTCTTTGTGGGTTAGAGATAAACAACATAACACTGCTACTTGCTCCGCCTAAAAAGAAAAGTGACACTAAAAGAAAAAATAAAGATATACTTTTAGTAAAGAATTACTGATTCCAAAGATACAGTGATTTAAACATTAAACTTGAGTTCTCTAAATTATGCCGTAAGTTCTAATTTGAGATTTTACTTTTACTTTTTCTAAGATGATTTTAAGTTTGGAGCAAATAAAGTTTTCATACAGAATTTAGCCTATCTTGAAAAATAATATGTTGGTGTTTAACATTCTTTACAAAGCCTTCGTAAACAGTGCCTTTGGTTTTCTGAAAACAGAGGCCTTCTTATATCTACAAAGGTCTCCTTATGTTGATGGAATGGAGTGGGTAGGCAGATCATCTTATTAAACTTTATTTCTGGACAGAAATCAAGCAGAGACAGGAGTGTTTCAAGTGGAAAAATGAAGTGAACATAACGTAAAATAATTTTTAACAATCTTGATTTGAGGGAGAAAATACAACTAATTTCAGGTTTATGCTAGTGGGGTGGGTTTTCCACTGTGCATGGTGGTAAGCAACTTACCTACACAGGTTCCTAGAAAGCACCCTGTAACTCTTCTACATCACTGAAGACATTTGTTTTCGTTCACTCACCAGAAAGGAAAAAAATGTCTAGTCATTCTACACCATATTATGCTGTAACTATGTTGAAACTTAGCTACCTACCCTTTATCTGGATTCTAAAATCTTACTTCTTAAAACCTTCTCCATAGGCTTTTGTTTCTAAATAGTTACTTTGTGGTTCTCTTTTGAACCATTCCTATATTCTTCAATATCAATCAGCTATACGATCTAAGATTCCAAGTAGAAGTCTGACTTGCATTGGTTATAGCAGGAGAACCAATTCTGAATTAAATTAATTTACATTAACCATTTAATCAGAAATAAGCAGAGGACTCAAACTAATTTTAAACTGTGGTGCCGCATGGTCACGTAACGTTATAGTCTTTTTTTCCCTTACATGTTTAAGATGCTATCATAAAATGCTGTCTATTTTTTTTTTTTTTTAAAGCAAGCACAATGTAACTCTGACACTCAAATGGGTAACATCTCTTTGAAAAGCAGTGGCTTTGGGAACCTGTAAGTTAATTCTTACAACACTGCCACTGTTTGGAAGTTTTAGAAATTCTTTTCAAAAATTCTAGACTAGTAAAGGACCAGGCTCTACTGGAGTTTCAAAAATAACTGAAAGTATGACTGTCTTTGGGAGCTTAAAGCTATGCATACATTCTAAGCACATTCTGAAAAAAAATATCTCTTTTCAAGATAGATTCAATATTTCGTACAAGCTGAAAATTTATTCCGAGCCAAATATGTTGAAGATATCCATAGGGTCAAGGTTGTCAAAAACATGGGTAACAAAGGAAAGATATGAGACTGGACTATATTTGCTGAATTCTTTTTAATTTTAAAAAGAATTTCAAGAAGCTGAGCATGATGGCATGTGCTTAATTCCAGCTACTTGGGAGGCTGAGGTAGGAGGATCCCTTGAGCTCAGGAGTTGGGGGCCAGCCTGGTTGACATCGTGAAATCCCATCTCCATTTTTTTATTTTTTAAATTTTTATGTATTTATTTATTTATGTTGAGACAGGGTCTCACTCTGTCCCCAGGCTGGAGTGCAGTGGTATGATCTCTGGCTCAAGTGATCCTCCCACCTCAGTCTACCTAGTAGCTGGAACTACTGGTATGCATCACCACACCTGGCTAATTTTCGTATTTTTACTAGAGATGGGGTTTCATCATGTTGCCCAGGCTGGTCTTGAACTCTTGATCGCAAGTGATCCTCCCACCTCAGCCTCACAAAGTGCTGGGACTGCAGGTATGAGTCACCATGGCCAGCCCCATCTCTATTTAAAACAAAAAACAAACAAATAAGAAGGTAAAAAGGATTCCAAGGGAATTATAAGGAGAGCACGCAGCACAGCTTCATGTATTCCAAGGGACGGATGGTGGGAAGCCAATAAAGGGCCTTGAGTTGAATAGCCAGATTTAGCTTTGTAATTACTTTATAATTACATTTTGTATGGCAAATTAATTTCATCGTTAGTGAAACTGATTTTTTCGTTTACTTAGATCATCCATAAAACCATTCACTCACTGAATAAACGTTTAGTGAGCACCTACCACACATCAAGTACCAAGGATATAAAAATGAAATGATAAAAAAACTCATAGTCAACTGAGACAAGATAGACATGACAGAAAACAGTTATAACATAACGTAATAGGCACTGAAATAAAGGTGTCCAAAGCCACCACAGAACAGAGGAGAGAAAGTTAACTGTCTGGGGGGGGGGATTACGGAAGGCTTCACAGAAAGTGTAATGATTTAAAAGGTAAGTGTGAATTTGCTATGCTGATATGACAGGGACTGTGTAGAGGGGTACTACAGTTAAGAATACAGCATATACAGAGGGCGGGGTGTGAGAAGAAAGGAAAACATTCATTTTCAGTTTCAAGATGGAAAGCTAAGCTCACACTGTGATCTCCCCTCCCTGCCAAATCACAGAGATGGTGAAATAAAGGGGGAAGGAGGGAGAGAAGAAGGAGAGAGGGAGGGGGAAAGGAAGAAGGAAGGAAGGAAGGAAAGAAGGAAGGGGGAGAGAGGATAGGTGCATTGTCTCATGCCTGTAATCACAGCACTTTGGGAGGCTGAGGCAGGTGGATAACTTGAGGTCAGGAGTTTGAGACCAGCCTGGGCAATATGATGAAACTCCATCTCTACTAAAAATACAGAAATTACCCAGGCATGGTGGTTCATACCTATAATTGCAGTTACTTAGGAGGCTGAGGCAGGAAAATCACTTGAACCTGAGAGGTGGAGGTTGCAGTGAGCTGAGATCGTGCCACTGCACTCCAGCCTGGGTGACAGAGTGACACTCTGTCTCAAAAATAAAAGGGGGGGGGAGGGGAAGAAGTGAGGGAAGGAGGAAAGAGGGGAGGAAAGAAGGAAGGGAGGGAAGGAGAAAGAGAGGGAGGGAAGCAGGAAGGACTGAATAGACAGCAACACTCAAAAACTAGAGGGGAAACCTCATCAGCTCAGAAACTAGCAGCGCCTGAGAGAATGAAGGCAGGCAGCACAGGACAAAAGAGGCCTCCTGAAGCTCTGAGTACAGGTTCACACTGCAGCCACATCCAGAGCGCTCCCTGCTCAACAATGCGGGGAGCAAGAAGGAGGAGGAGGCCCAAAGGCAAACGACTGGGGATGAGTGGGAGAACCCCTGTGGAAACAGCCAGGTCTGTTGATCCTGGGTGTTTTCCTACTTACACCCCCATCCCCAGACAGCAGCTGGGCAGAGAAAGAGGAAGGCATCAATCCAACAAGGAAAGTCAACTGCAAAGGTAGGCAAATTAAGAATTACCCAATGTTTAAGAAGCATCCATACCATAAAATAAAATCTCATCAAGTAGAATGACTTATAATGCCGTCTTAAAACCAAACTTAATAGACAAATCAAAATCAAATTATTAAGTATCATTAATTACCCTGAGAGTTTTTTAAAGCAAAAGTTTGCATCCTTAAGACTGGAACAAGAAATTATGAAAAGAGCCATTACAGATCTTGTATGAAAAGCTTTTGAAACAAAAAATGTAATAAGGCACAATAGCAGAACAGACCCAGCAGAATTAATGTGTGAACCAGAAGAAAAGGCCAAGGAAATCTACCATAATGCAACACAAAGAAATAAAGCAATAAGAAATATAAAAGAAAGATAAAAGAATCAGAGAAGAGATCCAGAAGTTTCAACATCAGTCTAACAAGAGTCCCAAAAGAAGAGAATAGAGAAAATGGAGGGATGGTAATATCTGAAGTCACAAAGTTAAGACTTTCCCAGACCTAAATAAAAACATAAAGTTTTTCAAGTAGTTCAGTGTGACTGTTACATAAGACAGGGAATTGTGCCTTGCAAGATTCTAGAAACAGTCAGAGGCTACATCATGAAGGATCTTGCATTTTAGGTAATGATTTTATAAGCAAAAGTCATTGAAATGAGATACAAATACTGGACTGAAATAAGGGTATCGGTGCCCATAATTTAAAGAAAAGGTATAATCCCTGGCTCTAGCCAATTAAAGGGCTTAGAAGTAAAGACACCTAAAGTTATGAGCATCTAAGAGTCCAGACCTTGGTTTCTAAATATCATTGCCCCCTAGAAGGAACCAGAATTCCCTAAAGAAATGGCTGATTCTAGGACTGGGACAGGCGAAGTCTGAGCCTGGAATATCTTGTGGCAGAAAATAAGGAAGGGGCTAAAAACTGATTAGAGGTAGCTTGAAATGATTACCTCTAGGCAAATATGGAACAATGCGAGCATCCAAAAGAATAATCAGAACAGATTATAAAATACTGAATTTAAAATACAAATCCGTGAATCATGATAATTCTAAGAGAAAAATTTGGGAGCACAGAAAAAGGAAAGCTCCATTTACAGAAGAGTATCAACTAATAAGTGTAGGAGGAATGATAGAAACATCACTATTTTCCAAGCACATTTATCATAAATGAAGGAATTATGAAACTAAAGGGCCTGGGTTCATTAAAAATGTTAACTTTACAAAAGACACGGTCCCTCCCCCTCAAAAACCATTGGGAGTACTGCTCCAGATTAAAAGAGATTAGAAGGCAGATGTGGTAATGCATGCCGATAATCTTAGCTACTTGGCAGTCTGCGGCAGGTGAACTGCTTAAGCTGGAGTTCCAGACCAGCCTAGGCAACACAGCAAGATCTTGTCTCTAAAAAAAAAAGAAAGAAAGAAAGAAAAAAAAGAGAATAGGCCGGGCGCGGTGGCTCAAGCCTGTAATCCCAGCACTTTGGGAGGCCGAGACGGGTGGATCACGAGGTCAGGAGATTGAGACCATCCTGGGAAACCCTGTCTCTACTAAAAAATACAAAAAACTAGCCGGGCGTAGTGGCGGGTGCCTGTAGTCCCAGTCACTCGGGAGGCTGAGGCAGGAGAATGGCGTGAACCCGGGATGCGGAGCTTGCTGTGAGCTGAGATCCAGCCACTGCACTCCAGCCTGGGCGACAGAGCGAGACTCCGTCTCAAAAAAAAAAAAAAAAAAAAAAAGAAAAAAAAGAGAATAGAGACATATAACAACTAAATGCAATGTGTAATTTTTAACTGGATCCTGGATTGGTTAAACAACAACAACAATAAACCCCAGCTCTAACGCACATTATAAACAAACAACTGGGGAAATGTAAATATGGATTATACCTTAAATAATAGTAAAAATATAATAGTATGTTAGATTTCTTGATTGATGATGAGATAATACATGCTAAAGTAAATAGGAATAAAGAAATCTCATAATGTTTACAATTTACTCTCAAATAGTTCAGCCAAAAATAGTGTGTGTGTGTGTGCGCGCGCACGCTTGCTTATAAAATCTAGGGTTCAATGTCTCATTCTTGTCAACTTTCTCAGGTTTGAAATTTTGCAAAATAAGAGGCAAAGAAGAAAGTTCCTAAAGAATTCAAAGCATTGAGCGCCATGATCTGACTTGTATTCTAGGATGACTATTCTGAGAGAATTTATTTCAGAAAGAGACAAACCAGGAATAGCACACCAGAGGCCAATTTACCATGAAACTGATGAAGCTCAAGCTTCAAGGCTCTTTTCTTATGGATCCTTTCCAAGCCCCAGGAAGAACCTAAACAATATATCTTCACATGGTCATATTCTTTTGTAAAATTTGCAAAATAAGATATTTAGTCAAGACTACTGTCTCCACTCCAAATCACTTCATCTTGTATCAGGCAGCTCTGGAGTAACTATGGGCATTTTGGGGATGCTGCTAAGGGGAATTTAACTTTAGGCTTAGTTAGCTATTTGTGGTTTATAGTCGCGTCCATGTATAGTTGAGTGATAACTATCCTAATACACGTATGACTTTCAGAAATGCTTCTGCCACCCACAGTGCACACTTATTTGGTGTTACGACAAGAATCCTGAGCTGAAATAGGAATACAACACAAACTCTGGTGCCCAGGACCAGAAAGATGTGGAAAGAGAAGAAACATGCAGAAAGAAAAACTGATTATCATTCTCTTCTCTCTATAGAAAATATCACAAAGTGGTTGTATTAGTCCGTTCTCATGCTGCTAGTAAAGACATACCAGAGACTGGGTAATTTATAAAGAAAAAGAGGTTTAACGGACTCATAGTTCCATATGGCTAGGGAGGTCTCACGATCATGGTGGAAAGTGAAGGAGGGGCAAAATCACATCTTACATGGCAGCAGGCAAAAGAGCATGAGCAGAACTGCCCTTTTATAAAACCATCAGATCTCACAAGACTTATTAACTATCACAAGAACAGCACGGGAAAAACCTGCTCCCATGATTCAACTACCTCCCACCAGGTCCCTCCCATGACATATAGGGATTATGACAATTCAGTGTGAGATTTGTGTGGGGACACAGCCATAACCTATCAGTGGTTATCATATGAAGAGATGACCAAAGACTATGGTCACCCAAAAAATATAAGAAAAGTTGAAGAAGTATCAGGCTGTTAAAAAGATGTGTTGCCAGATGTGATGGCTCATGCCTGTAACCCCAGCACTTTGGGAGGCTGAAGGGGGCAGATGGCTTGAGCCTAGGAGATGGAGACTAGCCTGAGCAACATGGCAGAATTCTGTCTCTGCAAAAAAATCGGCCAGGTGTGGTGGCATGTGCCTATAGTCCCTGCTACTCAGGAGGCTGAGGTGAGGGGATCATTCGAGCCCAGGAGGTCGAGGCTGCAGTGAGCTACGATCACGCCACTGCACTCCAGCCTGGGCAACAGAGCGAGACCCTATCTCAAAAATATATATATGTATTTAAAAATGTTTATAGTATTTAACAGCTTTTTTAGTTGTAATTTGCTGTGCTTTCACTTATCATTCTAAATATTTACTTTTGTACATGTATGTATCTGTTATTTTGTGGGTTTTTTTCCTTACAAAGGACCTCCCAAATTGTATAAGTTTGAGGCCCTACAAAATCTGAAACCATCCCTTAAAGAGACCAAAAAGAAGGCCACCATGACAAATAATTAAATGACCAAAATATGAAATCCAATGGAGATGAAGAGAAAGTAATGAGTTTGAGATTTATTTAAAATATAAAAGCAAAAGGGCTTCTTAATCAACTGGATATGGGGAATTGGGCTGCGTCTAGGATGATTCTTGTTTGGGTGAATGGATAGGATTGGCATCATTCACTAAGACAGGGAATTTGGCCAGAGGAAGATGATGTCTATGGAGATATGTGTCAGGAGTGAGACTAAAGCCAGAGAGACAGACTGAACAGTCATCAGTGTTTATACAGGAGAAGCCAGGGTAACAGATTAGCAGGTTAATGGTTTGGTTGAAGAGTAAGAACAGGTGAGGTCAAAGGATGGAACCCTGAGAAGCAATTCCACGATATGTTGGTGCCGCTGTGTGTGTGGGAGATGGGAGAAAGGTAAAGGAGACAGAGAGTTATAAGAACCAGGAAAGAAACAGTAGCTTTATTAAATGGAGGGAGAAGTATGTTTCAATAATTTCAATAAGAGATAACTATTATTATCTCTTATCTCTTCAGTAAAAGATAATTGTTATTAAAGTGTATTAAATTTGGCTAACAAGGATATAAATGGTGTCTTAGTTCATTTTGTGCTGCTAAAATGGAACACCACAGACTGGGTAATTTCTAAAGAAAAAAAATTTATTTCTCACAGTTCTGGAGGCTGAGATGTCCAATATCAAGGTGCCAGCATCTGGTGAGGCCTTCCTGCAGCATCGTCCCATGGTGGAAGGCAGAAGTCCAAGAGAGCTCACAAGACAGAGGGCAGAAGGGGGCCAAACTCATCCTTTTATCAGGAGCCCACTCCCGTGATAATTAACCCACTCTAAAGATAATAGCATCAATCCATTTACGAGGGCAGAGTTCTCTTGCCCTAATTACCTCCTAAAGTCCCACTGCCCAACACTGTGTCCATCACATGAACTTGGGGGAACACATTCAGACCACAGCAACTGGCGACCCTGAGTGAGAACAAACTTGGTGCACTTGTGAAAGTCAGAGTCAGACTGTAGTGGACTGAAGAATGAATAGGAAATGGACTCGGGAAGTGTGGCTACCTCTTTTATGAATCATGACCAGAAATAAAAAGAAAGATAAGGAACTAGAGAGGATATGGGGTCATGGGTGGGTCATGCCTGCCTCATTTGTATCTACTAATGCTAAATAGATACCCGCCCTCTGACCCAACAATCCCACTCCTGGGTAACCACCTAAGCATCCTCAAAAGAATGGATACATTATGGCATATTCATACAATGGAATAATATACAGTAATAAAAAGAACGAACTACAGATAAACACAACATGGACAAATCTCAAAAGTATTACGCCAACTGAAATTAGCCTGACCTAAGACACCACCACATACTGTATAATTTCATTGGTCTCAAGTTCAGAAATAGGTAAAACTAATCTATGTTGTTAGAAGTCAGAATAGCAGTTACCTCTGAGGAGGAGAGGTATTAACTGGGAAGAGCATGAGGGAGCCTTCTCAAGTGCTGCAAATGTTCCATGCCTTGATCTGTGTGGGTTGCCTGGCTGCATACATAGGTAAAAACGCATTTAGCTGCACTCTAAGATGACCAAATTTTATGTCCTTTACTTTGCAATATCTCAATTTCGAAGTTTTTACAATAATGTGTAAAAGTAAAAATTTTAAAATAGCTTTACTAAGGAAATTCCACTAAGAAGATCTGTAAAATACCACCAAATCAAACTGAATCCTGAGTTGGCCCAAAGGTATCTGACAATAATATGCACAGCAGTAATGGCTGAAGCAGCCCAAACCCAGTGAATCTACCAGTCATGGAATAAGCAATCCTTTCTCTTAGGCAGCACTATCACTGTTTCCAGCTCACTCATTATTATCTACCAAAAAATCCTGCTCCCAAGTCCACATTTTCATGTGAACAATCTATTCTTCCCAATTGGGTAGACCTTCAGATCATCAAAAAGAGTTTTCTAGGGCTCAGCATCAGCCTAATACCTCTCATATGTCAAAATAACACAATTGCTGACTTCCATCACTATTGTAGAAGAGCCATTTAGAAGACGGATTTGCACCCAGTGGAATCACAGCAGAAGTTCATAATCCTCTCCTTTGTTGCCTTTTTATTGTATCAAATGATGAGGTGATAGCAGCTGGCATTGAACCAAAGTCACTCTGGTTTTCAAAAACAAACCCTATTATTCATTAATAAAGTTAGCACTATTTAAAATATACAATATTTGCATGCTCATTATAAAAGAGAATATTAAATACTTACCATTTTGTCTGGTACCAACAGCAGCAATAATTACTGGAACTGAATTTAATGCTCTTTTTATCACTGGAATATAATTATCCTTTACTTCATGGAATGAAAACTTGTCATTAACGTTGTATTTGATCACAATGATGTCAGCGCCCCCAATTAGATTTCGAGAAGTGTACCAATCACTGTCAAATATGTCCTAAACCAAAATGCAAACAGCAATCTTTAGTCTACTTATCTTCCAATCAATGCTGAAATAATTTATGACATTAATTTTTGGAATTCATAAAAAATTATTTTAAAATAAGTAACTACATAAAATTAAAAGTGTTGCAGTCTGCCAACCCTCTTTTTGAAAATGTTTACTTACTCATGTAGCCTGGACAATTATGTAATGGTTAAACAGGAGAACCTGAGAATTCTTGAGAGTCAGATGAAATAAGCAACCTCTTTCACTATTTGCACTTAAAAATAAGCCTTTTGTTTTAAAATTACACTATATTTTTATCACCTCATAAATTCAAAAGTGTAACATTATGGCATTAGATGGAAGAGCAACAGTATGAGTAACGAAGCGTCAAAGGTTTTCCTGTGACCCAGTTAGACACTGCAGGATTTTCAGTGTTTTGAACTGCAATACATTTTAAATTCTGTGAAGTTCCATATACTTTATTCGTATTTTCAAAACTCATGTATACTTTTCAACTTCATCCATCCTTTGGACAGTACTGTATATATAGAGTATGAATGTGGGGTGAGGGAGAAATTCCTTTATAAAAAAAGAAATACTGTGTATTACAAGGTGTTAACATGGTAAGGAATATATTTTCAATTCATGTATTTTGCTTACATAAATTAAAAATTCAGGATAAACCCTTCTAGTTCTGAAATATTTACTTTTGTGCTACAGCTAATAACATTTATATTTATTTAGAACTGGGGCCATAAGTAATTTATGACAAACACTATTCCTTAAAAATATAATGTTTTGATTTTTTTTTTTTTTTTTTCCTTGGAGACAGGGTCTTACACTCTGTCACCCAGGATGGAGTTCAGTGACGTGATCTTGGCTCACTGCAGCCTCTGCCTCCCAGGTTCAAGCAATTCCTGTGCCTCAGCCTCCCGAGTAGCTGGGACTACAGATGTGCACCACCATTCCAGCTAATTTTTTGTACTTTAGCAGAGATGGGGGTTTCAACCATGATGCTCAGGCTGGTCTTGAACTTCTGAGCTCAGGCAATCTGCCCACTTCGATCTCCCAAAGTGGTAGGATTACAGGCATGAGCCACCACGCCTGGTCTGGGTTGATATTTTAAATATAATTTTTCAAAGTTTTTGTATGAATAGTGATGTAAGGAAAATATCTTTAGGTATCTTAATTCCACTACCAAATAAGTACAAGTAGTTTTCTTCTCACATTCTAGTTAACTATTAATCATTTGTCCTTTTATGTGGCCTTTGGTACATATTTCCAGGATGTAATAAAGCTAGATTAAGAAAATAGCTAGGTGTGACTAACGGGTCCAAAATCTGTTGAGCTAAGAAAGTCCAAACTTTGAAATAATGAATCTAAAACAGGGTTAACAGTGTTTGAATCAGCCAACCAAGGTCTACGTGACAGAGCTTTTATCCTACAATGGAACATTCTGGAGGAGTTATCACACAGCAATGCCCTTCTGCAGAGAAAGCTTCTTCTCATCAGTGCCTCCCCCAGTTCCCCATACCCTCCCAGCCACTCATTTCTCACAAGTACACTCAGAGTAACAAGAACTGCAGAATTTTTTGTCATGAATACCCTATCAAAACTGGGATGCGTACAGTATCTTTGAAGGAAGGTAAAAGAACCAAAAAAAAAAAAAAAGGCAAACTATAAACAACAAAGGCAAGGCTTGAACTTAGTAGAGGGTGCAAGGGGGGAGAAGGGAAGTGGGACACAGTGCAAGAAAATGGGAAAGCTTCCCAGCAGAACTCTCAAACTGCCAAATCCCAAACCACACAGACTATTCAGTTCCAAATGCATCTGTTATAGCATTCAAGTTCAAAGTATACAAGTATAACAGAGTGCATAAGTATAACAAGGAAGACAAACGAGATAAAAAGCTAAACAAAAGTGGGGCCAATATTAAGCAGCCATTTAACTCTGAGAGAATAAATCAAAAGTAGCTGCTTTTCGAATTCCAAATAGTTCAAAATTCCAGAGTTACTGGAGAAGTATCCGGGGAAGAGGAGGACCTTTAAGGGAAAACGTTATGAAAAAATGGGTCTGGGCATCTTTAACTCTGTGGGATTGAGGATGTGAAGACTATAAATACTTTTATTTGTAATCCAAAGCAGAGCTTCAAACCCTGCAAAGAAAACTGTAAATCTATTAAACTACCTCACTGCTCTTTGTGGAATATTTTTAACAAATAGTAAAAGATATAGAAACGTGAAATGAAATAATAACGTACCACACCAAAAAAACAGATGGGAAAGAGAGAAAGACACACTAAATAATGTGCTATGTCTAATGAATCTGCAGCACATTTGTTTTAAAAGTTCCAAGTATTTAAGGCAAGGATCCAGGGTAAGGCTAAGGATCTACAGAAGAGAACTAGGGAAGAGAAACACAGATATCTCATTTAAACTTCAAGGCTGGCCGGGCGCGGTGGCTCAAGCCTGTAATCCCAGCACTTTGGGAGGCCGAGGCGGGCGGATCACAAGGTCAGGAGATCGAGACCACAGTGAAACCCCGTCTCTACTAAAAATACAAAAAATTAGCCGGGCGCGGTGGCGGGCGCCTGTAGTCCCAGCTACTCAGGAGGCTGAGGCAGGAGAATGGCGGGAACCTGGGAGGCGGAGCTTGCAGTGAGCCGAGATCGCGCCACTGCACTCCAGCCTGGGCAACAGCGGGAGACTCCGTCTCAAAAAAAAAAATAAATAAATAAAATAAACTTCAAGGCAACAACAACACATCTCTTCTCAAACTATGTCAAAGAGAAAATACTCCAAAGATTTCCAGAATTATGAAGGAAATCAAATTCTCCTACCACTTGTAAATCAGTTCCAGGATTTCCTCTAGGGGGTTATGCAACACAAGGCTTGGAGCCACATTTGGAGAATTGAACTCATCTTTAAAAAAAAAATCTGAATTTCTACAGTGAAACTATTTTATTTTACTTGAATGTGGGGCTGCATGTATGAAGAATGAACATCGCTGCCCCAGTGTACTGGTACTGTAGTTGTATACATCTTGAATGACCTGCGAAAATCTTACTTTTGCTTAGTATTAATACAAGTGATACATAACTATACTAAAGTTATAACAAACACTTTATTTTTATATTAGCTACCACTTATAGAGCAGCTACTAAATGTCAGCTTCTATACTTAGAACGTGATGCGTGCTAGTTTCTCATTCACTTCTCAGCACAGCTCTAGGAGGCAGATTATTTTATAGATAGGGAAAATAAGGCTGAGAAGGTAATTGATTTAACAAGGACACGCAGACCTGAAATGGCAATGTGAGAATCTGAAATCAGATCCTTTTGATATCAAAGGCTGTGCTTTATCTGCTCTGCTATATGTAATATTCTGATTCCGTAATATGTCAAATAACAGTTTATTAATGCAATCAGCTTTAGTATCTCTGATGGGCTTTACTTACCACCAAGTGAAGAAAAGCACCTTATAAAGAGCAACTCTAGAAATGGAATCTCATATCTGAAGATCATTATAGCCCAGCAAATTGTACCGGGTTACAAACTTGGTGCCTTAAATAGGGCCAGAGTCTAACCAAACAAAAAGTGATTAGCAAAATAAACCATAACAACCAGCCTATGGGAAAAATCCGTACCATAGAGGCTTATTTTCTCCATTTGGAAGATTTCATTTTACTAGACAAAGTGTATGGGATCACAAGCATTGCTGTTTGCAAAATTAACAATATAAACAGGAAAGTGTTAACAGCTCAAATTAAATATAGGGAAAGCAATCCTAACATCCTAATGTAGCTAATTTTATTTTCCCTACGTTTACTCTATTCACCAAACATTTGTTCAACTGCATGTTGAACCGTTATGTTTTTAGGCTGTAAGATCTTTCACGACGAAAGAGTCCAAGTAAAAGAAGTGTTTCATTTGCCTGCATAGACTCTGGTCAGTAAGCTCTCCATCACACTTCTTATGACCAGCGTCATCACTGTCATAACTAGGGGTTTAATAGCATCTCTTAACTGAAAAGGTCTGTTTTTTATTTTACCAAATTAACAAACTTTCTTCTTTAACTGAAAACTTACACAAGCGAGTGATCTTCTTTCTGTTACATGGAATTTTGCATAAAAAATTTTTCCAAGTACACTCTACACATTTTTTAGAAAGGCATGATAGTTTCCTATAGCCCTGATTCAGTTTTTAAAATTGCTGTTTAAATGTGAAATCTCACACAATGACAATTCGTATTTTTTCAGGCACTAAACTTTCTTCTGTTATTAAATGTAAACTTAGCTGAAACATACGTAACTCCAATATCAGTAAAGAATCAGAGATTTTCAAATAAGACCAAAGGAAAACATTCAAACATAATGTTATTGTATACTGAAAATACTTACATGTGTCAGAAAGTAAATTCCTTTCTCCCTTAATCAAACACTCAAGAATCGGGCTACAATTTATCCACTTCACTACAATTTTGTTCAATTATTACAAATTTTAATTTTTTAAGTTTTCCAAGCAACATTAGTAATATTATTTCTGATTTATGAGTCACTAAGACAAATGGCTAATACATAAAGAGTATTTGCATTATTAAAATTAAAAGTTTTCAGAGATCAATTAATAGTGCTATAAATGAGTCATTTAAAATTAACTCCCAGTCCCTGTCTTTTCCTCCGCTTTCCAGAGGAACTATTTCTGAACTGTCCCAATGAAAAGTATTTTTGTCTGTGTTGAGCTTTGAGAAGGCTATATTTTTAGAACACCAATATTACACTATCACCCATAGGGTAGGCATAAAAAAACACTGCTTTCTGCTGGTGAAACTTAGTGACCCCGTCCCTTGGAGTTGGCACATTCAACTGTCAGCTGCCTCCCAAGGGACAACCCACAGTCGTGAAGTGTACCAGTAAGTGCTCCACATTCCCACTGGGGCCTTCTATCTTCCTAAGAGTCTTCTCTGACGGGGCTGTGCCCTGCCCAGTGAAACAAAGGACCGAATATTTTCTCAAAAATGTTTAAAAATTTGACCCATGTAACGCGAACACTCCACACTCACGGAAGTGGGCAGAAGGGGGAGGGGGCAAAAAAGGAAAGAAAAGCTTCTTCAGCCTTGGCGTGGAGCAGCTGCTGTTCCTTACCCAGACGGGACAGTCGTGGACCACCAGTTTGACATTCCCAAACGCACTGGCCTGATACTCGGTGAACACTGGACGCGCGACCGTGCTGGCCGCGTTCAGCAACAAGCTGCTCTCGTCCCCCGAGACCAGAGGGCTTCTCCCCAGGTAAGTGCGGATGAGACCCGACGGCCGGTTGTCCTGGTGGAACGCGTCCCCCTCGTTCCCCAGCGCCACGATGTGGATGGACCTGCACGGACAGAGAGGGGGCGAGGGGAGAAGGGAAGCACGGTCAGCGCGCGGGTCTCTCCTCGGAACAGGAAGTGCGGGGGACAGCGCGCGGCTAGGATGGGCACCAGCCCCCGTCCCTGGGGCGCACGGCACGCGCTGGAGAGAGACAATGGCAGGACGGCGGCGCGTACGTACATGATCTCAAATCCAAGGGCAGGGCGGCGACTCGGAGAAAAGCAGCGGCTTACGGCCTCGCGGGGCCCCCGGGCGGCGAGTTCACCCGCAATCCGCTCATCCCCGGCCGCGTCCCTCTCGCGCGCCTCCACCGCGGCGGGGCCGACGCAGAGCGGGGCCGGGGCCGCGCCAGCCAGCAAGCGAGCCGGACACCAGGGTGGGCTAGCGGGCGGGGGGCAAGCTGCTGCTACTCAGAGACTGCCCGGGAACATCGCCGGGCGCGGGACCGCCGCGCAGCCCCGAGTGGACGCAGCTGACCGCAGTCCCCTCTCCGCCGCGCCTCCTCGGCTGGCAGCTATCGCCTCCTGCTGCTGCTGCTGCTGCTGCTCCTCCTCCTCCTCTAGGCAGAGAAGGGGGGTCGGGGAGATCGGGGCCTCCGCCCCCTCGGCGGACCGGGCGAAGCACGTGCCGGCCCCGGGGGTCGGGCGGACACAGGGAACGCGCTCCCCGCCGAGGCCCCGGAGCTCCCGCGGCGGCGGCCGGACACAAAGGAGTGGCCCGCGCGGGGCGCCGCGGAATATAAATTAATAAATACAACGCCCCAGCCCGAGAGCTCCCGACCGCCAATCCGCCTGCAGCAAGTTTGTTCAACTCGCAAGGCCGTAACCGGAGCCAGGAAAGGGGGGTGGGGCGATGGGGCCCCCGCTCACTCCGGACTGGAAAAAGGAGGTTAGGGAAGCTAGGGATTCTAGCACGAGTGCCGCCCAAGCAACCCGATTTTCCCCCCTCTTGGCTTTGACCGAAAGTGCTTTACCACGACTGCCGCTTTGTCATTTGTCAACATGCGCTACTGCTGTTTTCTAAAATCATACTTGTGAGAAAAAATAAAGGCAACATTCATGCCGCTGCAGAAAGGGTTCTTTGTTCGCACACCAATTAATTTGCTAATGTCGCCTTGGGGGGATTATTTACTATTTCGAGCTATATTTAGCGTATTTTAGCGAAAACTTCAGGATTTTAAATGCTGGGATTTTTAGTGTGATCGTTTTTAAAGGAAGTTATGTATGGGGGTTTAATGTGTTGGTGAGTTAAATGCTAGTTTACTTGGAGATTTTTCTGTACACATTATGGACACATATTTAATAATAGCTCCGCAGACCAACTGAAAACATAATCATGTAAATGCAAAGATACTTTAGATTCTTTCATAATAATGCACTGAAGTAAAGGCTATGAATATCCCTAGCGTGCTTCAAACTACCTCAATACAAACGAACACTGGGATCCACTTACTAACACCAAAATGGGCCAGCGATTACTCTGGGGTTAGACTCCTCCATACAGTATTAAAATTCTAACCAGTACCTTACTCCGTGTTAAAAAGAGTTCTTGCTTATCCTTTTATCTATTTATTTTTCCCTTCTGTAAAATTGGACTGTTTCTTTTCTCAACTGAGCTATTTTGAGGGTATGAAAGAAGGGGTATTGAGTAGGGTAGTAAAAAACTAGGGTAACAGCTTTTTATTATGGGCCCTTATTGCTCGGTTGAAAGTAGTTTAGTAGTTTCTCGTGCTCAGAGAAGATATAATAGCAGACATTCTTTATGTGGTCACTAATTTTTTTAAATCTAATTTCCCTTTGCATTTTCTATGATTTCTCTTTTAGTCTCTAGAACCTAAACCATCCTTAAAAATTCCAGCATTCAGGATCACTTTTTCTCTTGGGTTAATGGAAAATATATTTTCTCATCAGTCTCTTCCAGAAACCCATAAGTCAAAAACAAAGACACTAGAATGGATGAATGGGTAAAGAAAATGTGGTATACACATGTAATGGACGATTAGCCTTTAAAAAAGCAGAAAATTCCTTCATAAACTACAACATGGATGAACCTTGAGGACCTCGTGCTACGTGGAATCAGCCAGTTGCAAATCACAAAAAGTGATTCCATTTATAGGAGGTATCTAAAGTAGTCAAACTCTTAGAAACAGAAAGTAGAATAATGGTTACCAGGGGCTGGGGAGAGGGGAAAAGGGGTCGTTGTTCAACAGGTATAGTGTTTCAGGTTTGCAGGAAGAAAAAGATATAGATATCTGTTGCATGAGGTGCATCCGTAGTTCATACTATACTGAACTATAGGACTGAACACTAGAACATTATTAACTAAACACTAGAACATGATTAACGTGGTAAATATTGTTATATTTTATGACAATATAAAAATATTAATACAAAAATGAAACAAAAAAAGACACCAAAGTTGCTGACAACTGGGAAGTGTCAGAAAGGGGGAAAGTATTCATTTTTTCCTTCGTTACTGAATATGTGAGCCAAGCCTGTGCTGGGTAGGCATGGGAGATCCCAAGATACATAAGACTTGGTCATTGACCTTAAGAAGCTAAGGCAATTTGTTACCAGAAAGGGGTCCCAATCCCGACTCCAAAAGAGAGTCCTTGGACCTCCAGTGAGGAATTCAGGGAGTCCATAAAGTGAAAGAAAGTTGATTAAGAAAATAAAGGAATAAAATAATGGCTACTCCGTAGGCAGAGCAGTGTCATAGGCTGCTCAGCTGAGTATACTTATAGTTATTTGTTGATTATATGCTAAACAAGGGGTGGATTATTCATGAGTTTTTCCGGAAAGGGTGGGCAATTCCCAGAACTGAGAGTTCCTCCGCTTTTTAGACCAAATAGGGTAACTTCCTGACGTTGCCATGACATTTGTAAACTGTCATTGTGCTGGTGGAGTGTCTTTTAGCATGCTAGCGCATTATAATTAGCATATAATGAGCAGTGAGGTTGACCAGAGGTCCCTGTCACCACCATCTTGGTTTTGGTGGGTTTTGGCCGGCTTCTTTACCGCATTCTGTTTTATCAGCAAGGTCTTTGTGACCTGTATCTTCTGCTGAGCTTCTATCTCATCCTGTGGCTAAGAATGCCGAACCTTCTAGGAATGTAGCCCAGTAGGTTTCAGCCTTGGTGTACCCAGCCCCTACTCAAGATGGAGTTGCTCTGGTTCAAACGCCTCTGACATATTAATTAGTTTGTGAATATTAGCACACTTAATCCTTTTGAAAACATTCTAGTTCCTTAAGTGATTAGGCAGTCAGTAAAAGAGATAGGTACAAAGTAAAAGATAAGTTCAGTGAATGTTAGGAAGAGATCTGTGCTTTCTGTGTCAGATAGAAGTTCATAAAGGAAGTAAACATTGTCTTAGGTCTTAAAAGATTAAGAGTTTGTTAGCTTTGGAGGAAGAGGAGGTTAGAAGGGAAGGAGTATTTGAAAGATCTGGACAGACATCACATGCAAAGGTATAAAAAAATGGAAGATCATGACTCGTCCTAGGAACAGCAAGAGATGAAGTTAGTGCTAGCATGAAGATTTCTATATTAAAGCAGGCAGAAAAAAGAGTGGTGGAGGCTTCCCGAGAGATTTCTGGAGTCATACCTGGTGATACTCAAGCTACAAATTGAGTATCTGGTACAAAGCCTGGCTACATACTCACCAAACCTGTTTTCTCTTCCAAGACAGCTAAATGACATTTCTCAAATTTTGTGCATATAGGTAGAGCTACATGATTAGTTCTCATCAACGGAATATGATCCCTGCAGTAGAGAAGTGTGTCTCTCCATTCTCTTTTATCTTCCTGTCTCAACCACATGAAGTCAGGTCAACCTTGAAGCCAGGTGTTTGAAGCTATTGGGACTGCAGTGTGGAACCAGTCCTTGAATGACTAGTTAGAGCAGAGCTTCCTCACAGCATGCATTGTACTGTGATTTGAGTGATAAATAGATCTTCAGTGAGTTGAGCCAGACATTTTGAGGTCAATTATTACAGCAGCAAGTGTTATTTATCTTGGCTAAAAGAATATCACAGATGGTCTATTTCCTGGTATCTTAAAGATCTTTTCATAATTTTCTTATGATCACTTTTTTAAAGTTATTTCCCTTTTATTTCAAATTTTTATTTGTTTTATGTATTTGTAGTTTCTCTCATTAGCACATTTAAAAAATTTTATTTTACCAGTGTTAACAGAACAGATATCACATGTCCTCCAACCTCAAGGTCACTGGGGAACACACAGGAAGGGCTTCCAACCCAAACAATATTTTTTTCCTATTTTAGTGACTGAAATGCCACCATTTCATATTTACTCTATTAGATGTTCTTATCCCTAAAGGAGATGTAGCATAAGGTACAGTGAGGACATGTAAAGTAATTGGGTGGGCTATTACTAGTCTCCAAATTGTGAATATTCATATACCGGTTTTTGAAAAACGTGTTGGTTCCTTAACAGCTGGAGAGGAAGTAAGCATTGGTGAGGTCCGGCCTAGAGATCTAGGCTTGGCAGAAGATTTTTTCCAACTATGTTTCAAGGAAAACTAGGTTTCCATAGAAGAATCTTCAAATCAGCTTGAGGAGGTGGCAGAAAAAGAGTAAGCAGTGAGATCTGAACTCTGACACTGCATCTTAAAGTCAATCAGGGCGGTCTTATTGCTATCTTTATAAAAAGAAGTTTCATATTCATTTTCTTTAAAAAGATGGGTTTTCCAAGGTTAAAAACCAACACAATTTTTAAGACCACTTATCTAGAGCCTGAGTCTTCAAGGAGGGGTACAGAAGATGATCCCTGAAATTCCAGAATAAACTTCTAATCACACCCATTGTTTTTCTACCGAAAAAAAAAGGGAGGAGAAAAAAATTAAGCTTTACTACTAGTTAATGTCAGGATTGTTGCTGGTACCCCAGGCTGACCAGTAAGTGGGCAGACACAAGGAGTGTTGGGGGCACGGCAGCAATAGGATGCACAGTGAGGGGTAGCGGGAGGGCTGTATGTTCACGTTCAACATACTGCCACATGTTGCAGTTTCTGTTTCTAAGGGGACTTATGAATCAAATTTAAGTAAACTACTGTTACAGCAGGAACCAAGGGAGACAGTGTTAAAAATGCAAGAAGAAGCAAAAAAACCCAGCCAAGCTGATGTTTCTGACACTCTTTGGGAGCCACATTGCAAGGTAAAAAACCAACGACTAATCAGATTTGCCAAGAAGTTGACCGTAATAATAGATTATAAAAAACACTGTTTTAAGTATGAATTTACAGCCATTTTTGGGAACATTGATTTCACTCTAAGTGCATATTATAGTTAATAGATATGATATTCTAAACTGATTACAATTAGCTAGCAACTTAAAAACTAAACATCAAAGTATTGAAGGCAAACTCAATAAAGTTTCTAGCATGTTTAAGTAGTGTACTATATGCAAGTCAATACTTTCAAGAAAAGTCACCAAGAATAAATGCTACAAAGTCTCTTCTGAGCTTTCTTAAAAATGAAAGTCAAAAAGCAGCACACTCTTGGGGAAATAGTTTTCTTCTTGCCAAGATAAAAATATCTAAAATAATACATAGAACACAAATGGAAAAAAACAACTGCATTCCTTTGTTAGCAAATACCTTGAGAATCTTCACATGAAGTTTTGCTAAACATCCAGTCATAAGTATCTGAACAAGTTAAACAATGTGGGAAGTTTACTATAAGGTTAAACTGAAAGCACAGATGTTTTTAATATGTTCCACTTTATGGTATTTGAGAAATTCTGTTTCAGTTTAGTATTTACTACATTGTGTTCCAACAAATGAAATACATTTTGAAATAACTTTTTTTGTGAGCCACTAAAGAAAAGCTGTAGTAGAGAAGACATATTTTCTCTTCTACATCTTTTGACAATACTGCAAACAATAATTGACTGTTTAAAAATAAAAACTGTGTTTTATGCAAAACTTCTTTACATGTAACCACTGACAGATTAGTTGTTTTGACTAAACATTAAAAAAAAAAAAAAAGAATAGAAAAGAAGAATTCCAAGCTAACATTACAATGAGAGCAACCACATGAAATTCATTCACAGCATATCTCCTATGCAATTTATTCTAACAAAGAAGCTGGAGCCAGAATACACAAGACTGTAAAAGGTTATACAAGTAGTTAATTTTGTAGAAACAAGAATTTTATAGCAGCTTGAAAAAGTTTTTGTTGTGCAATACAACACACATAAAGAAAAGTGCAGAAAAGCTATGCACATGATTTAATAAATAATTATAAACATTCCTAAAATCTCTCAGGTCAAAAGTGAGAGCAGTCTCAGTGCTCACGGAAAGGCATGTGCTTGTGTGTGTGCATGCACGGCGCCCCTCTTCAGCTACAGCCCTCTTCTTCTTTCCCTCAGAGATTATAATAAGCCTGGCTTTTGTAATGATTATTCATTTTTTCGTTAGACTTTTACTACCTCTATGTGCATTCCTAAACAGATATTTTGGTTTTGCTTCCTTTTGAACTCTTTCTAAGTGGGATCACACTGTATGTATTTGTGCCTTGATTCTTTTATTCATCATCATTTGTAAGATTAAATGGTGTTGCTGTAGCTGTGGTTTGTTTTTCTCCTTTTCATTGCTGAATAGCATCCAATGCAAATATATGCCACCATTTATTTATCCATCCCATTGTAGATAGACTCGTGGGCTATTTCCAGTTTCTGCCTATTATAAACAAAGCTGCTAGGATCACTTTTGCTTCAAAATATAGTATATTTGTGGGTGTGCTAGGTCACATGGCATGTGTATGTCCAGGGTTCTACACATAATTTTGTTTTTTAAGACATGGGGTTTCACTTTGTTGACCAGGCTAGACTCAATTGATTCTCCCACCTCAGCCTCCCAAGTAGCTGGGACTACAGGTGCATGCCACCATGCCCAGCTCCATAATTCTTTATACACTTAAGTATACTTACCATGTACCAGGCATTACATTAAGTGCTTTGCAAATACTGACTCATTTAATTCTCACAGCCACCTTATGGAGTAGGTTCTATTATTATCCTAATTTACTGGAGAGAAAATGGGGCACAAAGAGGTTAAGAAACTTGGCCACATGAAAAAAAGAGGCAAGAAACTTGTGGATCACCTGTGGTCAGGTGATCGAAACCAGCCTGGCCAACGTGTTGAAACCCCATCTCTACTAAAATTACAAAAATTAGTTGGGCATGGTGGCGGGAGCCTGTAGTCCCAGCTACTTGGGAGGCTAAGGCAAGTAATCCCAGCTACCCAAGTAGGGAGCAGAGGAGCTGGGATTCCAATTCAGACAATTGGCCCCAGGGTCTGTGCCCTTACCCGGTGTTTGAAACTGCCTCCTTCATTATGTAATGTTTGTGATTGAAAACAAGGCATGTAACCCATAAAATCTCTTCCATATTATAGAATTTTCTAACTCCCTAAACGTTTTCCAAATATAATTTCAATCAGTTCTGAAACTATGTGTTAAACATGTAAAAACGTATTACACTTCTGATTAGTTTCAGAAACAGATGAGCAACATTTTGCAAGCAGGAAATATATTCATCAAATATCAACTAAAACTTTTGCATAATGGGACTGAAAAATGAGAATCATGAAGCAGTTCTTCATTGATAAATTCCACAGATCTTTTTAAGTTCTTTTCAGAGAGCCTTTAAATAAACTGAACATAAAACCAGATAACTGTATTGCTGTGTCATAAAATGTAAACCAAGATTTTAAAATGAGACATATTCAATTGTCCTTCTCCCTGTAAAGCTTTATTCACAATAACTTTTGAGAGGAAAATTTCATAATGTATGTATCATTATCAAATAATGTATCACAATTAATACATTAAACTACGATTGACTTGATCTTCATCTCATGTATTAAAAATTTTCTGTTTGTGTTATATTGTATTCATAGTAATATATGCATGTAATTTATAGCCCTTGGGAGTGTGCTCACATTGTTTTCTGATGGGGTGCTCGGTCAAAAAAGTTTGGAGACTCCTGGCTGGTGCTTTGGGCTGTGCTCTGGAGGACAAGCTTAGAGATACCACAGTGAAGCTGGGCCTGCCAGGATGCAGAACACAGCACTGGGGCTGGCTACTGTGGTAAGGGAGGCTGCGACACAGGAAGTAAAGGAGAGATAGGGAAGAGCAACACAGATAAACTGCAGACCCGTTTGCCTAGCAATCAGCTCCGCGAAAAATGTATTTATATTGTTTTAACTAATGAGAGATAAAGTGTGCAAATTTACACAAAATTTATAAAATTCAAGATTGGCTTTTTTTTTAAAAAACAACAACAAGAGTTTGCATGTACTTCATGACAGTAACTTAAGCAAAGTAATTCACCAAGACCAATGACCATTTAGTCAGTCTTCAGCAAAGTTGACTTTACTTATTTTATTCCCTGGGTCATTCTTCCCAGAGAACGAGCCTACAGTCTTCTTCTAAATTGTCGATTTCTTTTAAATTGTGAGGCTGTAATCTCAGTTGTGTTTGGAGAAGTCAAAGTGAGAATCTAGAACAAGCTTGTCCAACCTGCGGCCTAAGGGCCGCATGTGGCCCAGGATGGCTTTGAATGTGGCCCAACACAAATTTTTAAACTTTCTTAAAACATTATGAGATTTTCTTTTTTTTTTTTTTTTTTTTTTGCTTTTTTTTTTTTTTTTTTTTTTTAAGTTCACCAGCTATCATTAGTGTTAGTGTATTTTATGTGTGGCTCAAGACAATTCTTCTTCTTCCAGTGTGGCCCAGGGAAGCCCTGATCTAGAATGTTATGCACATGTGAAATCCAGCTATCCTAAACTCTTTCAGAAAATGTCAATGTTTGTTTCTTTGTTTGAACTTCGGTTATCTACCCACCTCTATCATTGTGCTCAGTGATGTTTTTAAAACAACTGTTTGGTTTTACAGTTAAAATATTACTTAAAAATAGCAGAACATACGTTTCTTTGAATCAGAGCTCCCTTTTTCTACTAGCATTTTTCAAAGGGTTGAACTCCAAAGAAATCTGGTAATCTGGCCTTTAATATGCCTGCTCTGTTATTTAGCTCTTGAAAAGTGATAAGACTCTTTTAGGCCAGGCACAGTGGCTCACTCCTATAATCCCAGCACTTTGGGAAGCCGAGGTGGGAGGATCAACAGGAGTTCAAGACCAGCCTGGCCAACAAGGTGAAACCCCACCTCTACTGAAAATACAAAAATTAGCCAGGCGTGGTGGCGGGAGTCTGTAGTCCCACTTACTTGGGAGGCTGAGGCAGGAGAATCGCTTGAACTCGGGAGGCAGAGGTGGCAGTGAGCTGAGATCGCACCACTGAACTGAAGCCTGGGTGACAGAGTGAGACTCCATCTCAAAAAAAAAACAAAAAACCTCTTTTAAATTATAAAATACCACCTCCAGGGATGTATATAAATAAATATAAGTATTGTTATCAAGCACCATTGATTGTGTATTATGTAGTTACGCATAATTTTTTTGAAGTTTTCCATTTGTAGTCATACAGAAATATAGTATGTTAGAGTTAAGTGGTATAATACTTTGCTGGTATGTCTTCTTTTCAATGAACTCTAATATGTTAAAAAATAGATTTTGTTCAGTATTGCTATAATTTGACTCATGTTTTAACTATACTAAAAGCCTTCCCCATCTCCTGCACTCCCTTTGCTTGCTGTGTTGTTTACATGCATCTCTGCTATGGCCATCCATTGGGTACTATCCCAGCTGGCACATTTTACAAACATGCTTTGAAATGTTCTCCTTTTTTATTCAGAAGCTGTCACAGATCATTTCCCCTGACTTCGTCTGCCCTCACACAATACATTTGGTCCTCATTTTTCTCAACTTGTTTATAACTTTTCACTTCTCACTCTATAATCCTGTCTGCAGTTAAAAATTTGATTTTACAGTTAATAGTAATTAAAATTTTCTTAGAGATTTTTCTTTGTTTGAGAAAAGTCCTGCTAATGCCATTATACATTAGGTTGGCAGTTCTACCCCTCATGAATAGTCCTTTTGGCATTCTAATAGATCACCTAGCTGAAACATTTAACAATTTTGGCTTATCTTACAGACATTTTTTCACTTTTTTTTTTTTTCCTGCTCATTTACTCTTTCCTGAGATTCCCTTGGACACATTCTTACTTATTTTGATCATCATGTTCCTTTTTTTTTTTTTTTTCAAATGCTGTCTCTCAAGCAGAATCAGATATTCCTCTTTAGAGCTCCTTAAATATTTAAAATATTAAGCTGGGACTTCAGTAATATCTCTGATTGATATTCTCTCCTCTTTTACCTTCAAATTAAAACATATGCACTCATGTAATCATTACCATCCTTCCAGTTATACTACTAGTTTCTTTCCCCTGGCTATATTTAGCCAGATCCAAACCCCCTGCCCCGTCAGTAACTGTCACAACTCTGACAAGGCCCATTCTGTTTCTGCTAATGAAGGAGTGTTTTCAATGTTCATCTTCAACATGTTCTTGTGTTACCAGCTCCCTCCAGTTCTAGGACCTGGGTAGGACAAGGGCACTCTCCAACTACATTAAAAGGCATTTAGACCTTTCTCAGTGATGTCATAAGTATGGATAGCCAAGCAAAGGTCCTTCTGGACTAATCTCAGTGGCAAGCAGAGCTTTTCAAACTTCTCCACTAAGTTAGAGATACCTGAGCAGAGCCTCCACTATTCCCATCCCTAAACTCTCATTCAGGCTGCAACGTAAATAGTGCAGTGCAGGCCCTGATTTCTTCAAAGTCTTCCCAGAGTTTTTTTGCCTTTAAGTCATAGTGTATCCTTATTGATTTAATATAAAAATAAGGATTACTTAACCACCAGGTAAAATTAAGGGATGTACCATGTTTAGACTGACTTTTCTTTTAGATAGTTTTGTTTACCACCATAGAAATTGACAAATCATAAGAAGAACCTATTAAATTCTAAGGAGCCAGAAAATCCTTTTCTTCAGTAAAACATGGCAACAAATGACATTTTGTTGAACAAATTAGTGCACAATTCTTTTTGTAGGTGAAGAGAAACAAAAGAATAATCAGTCATTGTTACTAGAATGTTTGTCATATTGGCAAAAATCTGTTTTTACTGATCATTATGTCTAACTCTTCAGAATCATGGGAAAAATCTATGTGTCTATCTATGAATAAAAAGAATGAGACACTCAGAAATGTGCAGCCCTGGTATAACATAAGCAGCAGCGAAGTATAATGTAATACAAACAAAACAAAACAGACAAAAAAAAAGCAGAGTTTACTTTGCTTTGTTTTGTTTCAGCACAAGCATTTTATTTCTCACTAGCTGTAGCCTTGAAATGGAACAGTCTGTTACTAGGCCACCACCCACAAACAGCCACAAATTGTACACTATTAGTAACTCTCCATGCTAGACTCTAGAATTAGGAGACATTTTCAGCCAGTGCATTTTATTAACTCACTATGATCTAATATAAATTCCTCAGTCCTTTTGCATTAACTATGATTACAACAATGTTTTGCTAATGATCCCCATCATGATCTCAAAGATTTTTATTGCAGGAAGTGAAATTGATCTAAATAGAGTCACTATTCTAAACAACTGAGCTAGAAATGTCATGGGGAGAGGCCAGCTGGGCTGCTCAGGCTGGCCTCAGGATGACATTGCCTGTTAAGTCACATTGTCCAAGGCTCATTCTTCAGTTTTGCAAGTCCACAAAACTTTATTTTGTCAAGGTGCCCAGGGTTGATCACACTCAGGGGACTAGGTTTGTCCCAATCCAAAGCACAAGAGGCCAATGTGTAAACTAGAATACTTATTTGCTCATTTGTAATAGGACTCTCGACTATTAAAGGGGTAGAAACTTATAATAGGTAGCAAATATTGTCTTCCCTTATAGGAAAGTCTACATGGGAAGCCCATCATTATCATTATCTTTTCAGTTCAACAGACATTTTTAAAGCACCTGGATCAAAATGACCTGTATGTTTTATCCCAAGGATGTTTTGTGTCTATAAACACTTTTATTAGAACTATACCAACACTGAGTTATCACAGAGAGATACCATTTCCAGAGCAAACTGCATTAAGCCAATTTATACCTTGACCAATTTTCTAAAATTTTCTCTTCTGATTGGCAGGTTCAGCCATTTAGGAAAGACCGATGACCTTTCTGCATGATGGCATTAACTACAAAGATCATCCAAGAGCCACAGTCACAAAGCCAGTCTCTGAATATGGTTCTTCAAAGAAATCTTATAACTGAACAGGTATGCAAATAATTGCATGTAATGCATATATATGTTTTACTATTAGATTCTCATATCAAGTAGTGATGTATAAACTTGGAATCTCCAGAGCTAGACCAATACTGCTCACTACCCAATATCAGGGTATTACTAAAATGAATTCTTAAAAATTGTATAGCCAGTTTAACCTAACTTGCCCTATTCCCTGATAGCCTTATTACAGGCCCAGCTGTAACTTATCTTGGCCATCTAGGTTTCCCCATATAGGTTTACCCATGCTTTGCTTCCTGTCGAGTCTTTCTAGTTCACCTTCTGGAATTCCAATCTGGGTAGAGAGGGAGAGCCAGTTAATTACTCTTTCATCCTCCTGAAGCACTTCTGTTCTTCTGAGATTCAAGGAAGACATTTACTATACTCCCGTCTCTCTCTCCTGTTGCTGTCATTTAGCAACATCCCAGTCAACCACCTAACCTCATTCCCCTCAACACACACATTGTTCATTAAATGCTCAGTATCTAGCCTCTGTCTTTCTCTCGACCCCAGATATGTCCATGGTCCTCTATGATCTCAATGGCCTCATGAACTCCTTTTCAACATCTCAGCCTGTTTTTCCATGATGACCTTCACCTCCCTTCCACTTTATACCTCCTTACCATGGCCAGACCCTAGATAATGTCACTGCCTGCAACAGCTCCACATCTAAAACAACACATTCAGTTATCCAACAACTTGGACAAGCAGCCTTCTACCCTGTTTCCATCATCCAGTTGCTCCCCGCTTTTGCTCTCCTGGGACCTGCTAACTCTTGATCCTCCCGCTTTCTTCCTCTCTGCTAGTCCTCTTCTGTCTTCGTTTTCTTCCCTATCCAACTGAGATTTCATGCTGCTTCTCTTGTCTCTGTTCTCATAGCTCCTTTCTATTGTTTTTTAGTCTAAAACCCAAACCCTGGATCAACCTTAGTGTGTGATTTTTCAATACCCATATCTGGGTTGTAAAATATTGCTATAGAAAATCTCAAAATAGTGCATATTGATGGCACTATAAATTCATGGCCTCCAACTTCAATTGAGCATTTGGTATTGCCTGGCTCTCCAAAGTGGTTCAAGTCTTCTCACTTTCCCCTGTCTATAACTTTGATATCTCTTCCCTCAGTCTCATGTTTTCTGTCACAGAGAAAATAGAGGCATCAACTGGGGAACTTCCCTCAGCTTCCCACAATTAGCTAACAAATGTGCATGTAGCCACATCCGTCCTTTACTTTTTCCTCCAGTCAAAATGCAATAAGAATGCGTTATCTGATCTCAGGCTGATCCCTCTGATAGTGCTGTGTGTAGACCTTTTAACTTGGAGGGACTGCACGGCATCTATTTCCCTTTTCTTCTCCCCTGTCTTCAACTTTTATCTCTCTACTGCTCTTCGCTGTTAGCGTTTAAACATATGCAAGTCTCTAGCTATTATTCTTTCTTCCCCATATGACTAGAAGCAACATTTTTTTAAAGAAAAAAAAAGAGAGAAAGTATCTCTTAGTTCAGGGTTATTTAACTTTTTCACTTGTTATGACTCGTATAATGGCCTATAACATATTTTCTAGTGTTTAAAGCAAACTGGTTTTAAATGCTACAAAATTGCTCACCTGGAAAATTATTTACCACTTAGAATTCAAATATTTTATAAGTTCTTAATTGCTCAGTATTGTTTTCTTCTTTAAACTTTTAAATTACAAAATATACAAAAGGTATAAAACATAAATGTATAGTTTAATGAATAACTATAAAACAAATACCCACTTAACTGTCATTTAGATCAAGGAAATAACCCCATCCTATATGTCCCTTCTAAATTGATCTCACCCTTCTAGAGATAACCACCATCCTGAATTTTATTATAATGATTCCTCACCTTTTCTTTATGGGTTTAACCCTTTCTTTGTCCCTCCAGGCCCATTCCTCCCCTTCTCCATCCTGCTCCATCCACTGGGAAGCTAGCTTGTATATCAACAGATTCCTTTGGCCTCTGGCTTCTAGTTAGGTTTAGTCAATGCAGAGATCAGAGGGAGCAGAATGAGATAGGATATTTCCTTCCCCTGGCTCCTCCTCTGCAGAGTCTCCTTTGTCACCACTGTATTAGTTGAGTTATCTGGAGTAATAGAACCAACATGATGTTTGTATATATATGTGTGTGTTGTGTGTGTTTGTATATACAAACATATACATATATGTATATAATGTGTGTACCCACACACATATGCACACATATACACACACATCTCTATATATTGAGAGAGAGAGAGAGAGAGATTTATTTTAAGGAATTGGCTCATGCAATTGTGGAGACTCAAATAAATCCACAATCTACAGGGTAGGCTGGCAGGCTGGAGACCTAGGGAAAAGTTGCAGTTTGAGTTCAAAGGCAGTCTGCTGGCTGAAATCCTTCTTGGTTGAGGGAGGACAATCTTTTTTCTATTAAGGCCTTCGAGTGATTTGATAAGTCCCATCCACATTACAGAGGGTAATCAGCTTTATTCAAAGTCCAACAATTTAAATGTCAATCTCATCCAAAAAATACCTTCACAGAAGCAACCAAGTATATGGACCCCATGACCCAGCCGTATTAGTCTGTTCTCACACTGCTAATAAAGACATACCTGAGACTGCATAATTTATAAAGGAAAGGGGTTTAATGGACTCACGATCATGGCAGAAGGTGAAGGAGGAGCAAAGGCATGTCTTACATGGTGGCAGGCAAGAGAATGTGTGCAGGAGAATTGCCCTTTATAAAACCATCAGATCTCATAAGACTTATTCACTATCATGAGAACGGCATGGGAAAAACTCACCCCCATGATTCAGTTACCTCCCACTGGGTCCCTCTCATGACACGTGGGGATTATGGGAGCTGCAATTCAAGATGAAATTTTCATGGGGACATAGCCAAATCATATCATTTCACCCCTGGCACCTCCCAAATCTCATGTCCTCACATTTCAGCACCAATCATGCCTTCCCAACAGTTCCCCAAAGTCTTCACTCATTTTAGCATTAACTCAAAAGTCCACCAGTCCAAAGTCTCATCTGAGATAAGGCAAGTACCTTCCACCTAGGAGCCTGTAAAATCAAAAGCAAGTTAGTTACTTCCTAGATACAATGGGGGTACAGACATTGGGTAAATATACTATTCCAAATGGGAGAAATTGGCCAAAATGAAGGGACTACAGGCTCCATGCAAGTCCTAAATCCCGTGGGGCAGTCAAATCTTAAAACTCTAAAATCATCTCTTTTGACTCCATGTCTCACATGCAGGTCACACTGATACAAGAGGTGGGCTCCCATGGCTCTGCCCATGTGGCTTTGCAGGGTATAACCTCCCCTCCTGGCTGCTTTCATGGGCTGGTATTGAGTGTCTGTGGCTTTTCCAGGTGCACAGTGCAAGCTGTCGGTGAATCTACCATTCTGGGGTTTGGAGGACGGCAGCCCTCTTCTCACACCTCCACTAGGCAGTGCCCCAGTGGGGACTCTGTGTGGGGGCTCCCACCCCACATTTCCCTCTGCACTGCCCTAGCAGAGGTTCTCCATGAGTGCTCTGCCCCCGCAGTAAACTTTTGCCTGGACATCTAGGCATTTCCATACATCCTCTGAAATCTAGGTAGAGGTTCCCAAACCTGAATTCTTGTCTTCTGTGCACCTGTAGGCTCAGCACCACATGGAAGCTGCCAGGGGTTGGGGCTTGTATACTCTAAGCCACGGCCTGAGCTTTGGCCCCTTTTAGCCACGGCTGGAGCAGCTGGGATGCAGGGCACCAAGTCCATAGGCTGCACACAGCAGGGGGGCCCTGGGCCTGGCCCAGGAAACAATTTTTCCCGTCTAGTCCTTGCGCCTGTGATGGGAGGGGATGCTGCAAGGTCTCTGATGTGCCCTGGAGACATTTTGCCCATTGTCTTTGCTAATCACCAGATTAACATTTGACTCCTCCTTACTTATGCAATTTTCTGCAGCTGGCTTGAATTTCTCCCCAGAAAATGGGTTTTTCTTTTCTGTTGCATTGTTAGACTGCAAATTTTTCAAACTTTTATGCTCTGCTTCCTCTTGAACACTTTGCTGCTTAGAAATTTCTTTCGCCAGATACCCTAAATCATCTCTCTCAAGTTCAACGTTCCACAGATCTCTAGGGCAGAGGCAAAATGCTGTCAGTCTCAGCATAGCAAGAGTGACCTTTACTCCAGTTCCCAACAAGTTCCTCATCTTCATCTGAGACCACCTCAGCCTGAACTTTATTGTCCATATCATTATCAGCATTTTGGTCAAAGCCATTCAACAAGTTTCTTGGAAGTTCTAAACTTCCCCACATCTTCCTGTCTTCTTCTGAGCCCTCCAAACTGTTTCAACCTCTGCTTGTTACTCAGTTCCAAAGTCGCTTCCGCATTTTCATGTATCTTTACAGCAGCATCCTGCTCTACTGGTACCAATTTATTGTATTAGTCTGTTCTTAGACTGCTAATAAAGACATACCTGAGACTGTGTAATGTATAAATAAAAAGATGTTTAATGGACACACAGTTTCACATGGCTGGGGAGGCCTCACAATCATGGCAGAAGGCAAGGAGGAGCAAAGGCATGTCTTACATGGCAGCAGACAAGAGAACATACGCAGGGGAACTGCCCTTTATAAAACCATCAGATCTCATGAGTCTCATTCACTATCATGAGAACAGCCCAGGAAAAACCTGCCCCATGAGTCAATTACCTTCCACCAGGTCCCTCCCCTGACACATGGGGATTATGGGAGCTACAATTCAAGGTGAGATTTGGGTGGGGACATAGCCAAACCATATCACCAGCCAAGCTGACACATAAAATTAACCGTCACACCAAACAAAGGCCACATTTCTATTTTTTTGAGATGGAGCCTCGCTCTGTTGCCCAGGCTAGAGTGCAGTGGTGCAATCTCAGCTCTCTGCAACCTCTGCCTCCCAGGTTCAACCAATTCTCCTGCCTCAGCCTCCCAAGTAACTCAGACTACTGGAGTACATCACCACCATGCCCAGCTAATTTTTTTTTTTTTTTTTTATTTTTTATTTTTAGTAGAGATGGGGTTTTGCCATGTTGGGCAGGCTGGTCTTGAACTCCTGACCTCAGGTGATCTGCCTGCGTCAGCCTCCCAAAGTGTTGGGATTACAGGCATGAGCCACCACACCTGGCCCAATTAAAAATTTAATAGGCCTTTTTAGAAATAGAGAATTCTGCCTTTTATTTTTAAAATACACACACTCACACACACACACACACACACACACTCCTAATTTAGGGTCCTGAGAGCTTTGCATTTTTTACAAATCTTCTCCCTAACTAAAATGGCTTAAAGTAGCTAATATCTGGACCCCTTATTCAAGTATTTTGGCATTACAACTATTATTTGTTTGTTGTTGTTTGCTATTTGGGATTACAGGTATGAGCCACTGCGCTCAGCCCAAAAGGCCACATTTTTTATGAGACTTACCTTTCCATGCACCTCTCTCAGGCGTAGGATTGGTTACAGCTCTGGCTGTTATGAGCCCGAGGGCATGCACCATTCCTTGTAGTTTTTCCTAAACTCTGCCCACACCTTTTATTAAACAGTCCTTAATTATTCAGCTTAAGTATGCCAATACACTTTGCAAGCATGCAATCCTAAATCATATAATTACCTGCTTTTGAATTTGATATAAATGGAGTCATGGTGTATATTTTCCTGTGTTGTGCTCCCTTTGTTCCGTGTTATTTATAGAAGCTTCATCCATATTGTTGTATATAACAGTTCTTTCATCTTTGTTGCTGTATGGAATTCTAATACATGAATATACCATGGTTTATGTATCCATTCTAGTGTTGATGACTATGTGTGTTGTTTCCTGATTTAAGCTATCATAAACAGTGCATCTAGGAACATTTTGATATATGCATCTATATACACATTTTTCTCTATGGTATATATGTAGGATTGGAATTACCACATCATAAAATATATATATATTTAATTTTATGAGAGAATGCCAGACAATTTTCCAAAGTGGTAGCTTCAATTTACACTGCACCCATACTACACAGCGATTCTGTTACTCTCTATCCTCACCAAAGTAACCATCCTGTTATTTTCACACTTTTGTATTTTTGCCAGTTCTGGTGGGCAGTGAGTCATCATGATTTTCATTTGCATTTCCTTGACAATAATAAGATTGACTTTATTAGCCATTTGGGTTTGTCTTTTTATGTGGTATCTGTTGAACTCTTGTCCATATTTTACATTGAGTGGTTTTTGTTCTAGATCTGAACAAATTCTTTCTGTATTCTAGATTTTAGTTTTTGTTAGCTATATCTGTTACTTATATGGCTTCTCATTCTGTAGTTTATCTTTTAATTTCTTTGTTTTGCTGAACTGAAGTTCTTTAGTTTAATGAAATCAAATTTATCAATATTTTCCTTTATAAGTAGGATTTTTTTCTGTCTTGTTAAAGAAATTCTTCCCTACCCTGAGATCATAAAATTTTTTCTATATTATTTTTAGTAGTGTTATATTTTGCCTCTCACATGTAGGTATTTAATCTACCTGCAAATAATTTTTATACATAACACAAAACAGGAAAACAATTTTCTTTTTCTCCATATGGATATTCTATTGTTTGAATTTCATTTTTTGAAGAGTTTCCTTTCCCTATTGCTCTGCAGTACCATCTACTTCATATGTTAAGTGTCTGTGCTTTTCTATTCGTCTACTTGGTTATCCTGTCAATACTATGCTGCCTTAATTATTTCACCTTTGAAAAATATGTCTCGTCTTGGCCCTTTGCAATCTTACATAATTTTTTTTTTTTTTTTTTTTTTTGAGATGGAATCTCTCTCTGTTCCCCAGGCTGGAGTGCAGTGGCGCGATCTCGGCTCACTGCCACCTCTGCCTCCCAGGTTCACGCCATTCTCCTGCCTCAGCCTCCCGAGTAGCTGAGGCTACAGGCATGCACCACCACGCCCAGCTAATTTTTGTATTTTCAGTAGAGACAGGGTTTTACCGTGTTGGCCAGGATGGTCTTGATCTCCTGACCTTGTGAACTGCCTGCCTTGGCCTCCCAAAGTGCTGGGATTACAGGTATTAGCCACCACACCGGGCCACAATCTTATATAAATTTTATAATCAGACTATCAAGTTACACAAAGGAAAGAAGTTAAGATTTTAACTGCGATTGTATTAAGTCTATGAATTAATATGGGATTCAGTTTTCCAACTTATAAACATAGTATGTATCTCTTCACTTATTTAAGTCTTCTTTAATGTTTTTCAGTAATGTTTTATTCCTACATACTGGATATTTTTAGATGTTATTATAAAGTGAATATAAAGGGAATCATTTCCTGTTTCATCATCTACCTCTTTCTTATTGGTGTATAAAAATACCGTTGATTTTTTGAAATTGATTTGCCTTCATAACTCTGCTAAGTCCCATTATTAATTCTAATAATTAAGACAAACTTCCTCAAAGTTTGTTAAAAATGATTCTGTCTTTCTTATATGCCATTCATTTCTCAACTCACTACAAACTGTTTCCTCCTTCACCACTCCAGTCACACTGCTATTTCAAGGTCACCAACAGCCCTCAAATTGCCCAATCCGAAGGACATCCTTAGCTTTCTCAAGAGCTTACAGACCTTTCCCCCTTTTTGAAATGCCATCTTTTTTTTCCTTCTATTGCAAAATGCTCTTGTTTTTTCAACTTCTCTGCTGCAGGATTACTTGTTCAGTCAGTCTCTTACATGTTGATGTTTCTTAGGGTTCTGTCCTAGACTCTTTTCTCTCCTCTTGCTATACATTGTTCCTCCTGGAGCCCTTTCATCTGCTCTCATGACTTCAGTGATTGCCCCTACATTGATGATTCTCAGATTTCAAATTCTCAGATCCCATATTACTCTCTTGGGCCTCGAGCCTGTATATCCGATTGCCTAGTCATCCCCAGTTGATCTTCCCCAGCAAGCTTAATAATAAAAATTCACTAACTTTATCTAAAATAATATATCTATGCAAACTCAACATGTATAGAATTTAAATTACCCAAGGCAAATATAAAAGAAAAATAAAATAGAGATATAAAAAATTAGAGAAAAGGGATAAAGTCATCATTTTCAGATGATACGATTGTATGCCTGGAAGTCCCAAGAGAATCAACAAGAAAACGAACTAAAACAAATTGAAAAATTAAGTAAATTGTCTGGGAACAAATGTATGCATGCATAATCTATATATGTAAACAACACCCACTTATAAACTTAATAGGAGAAAATATTTCACTGACAGTAATAACAAAAAGGATAAAATCTCTTGGAATGCAACTAACTGGAAATGCATGAGATCTATATGAAGAAAACTTTAAACATTAATAAAAAAGCAATTAAAAAAACAACATGGAAAAGGCTTTCCCTGTTTGCTCTAGTTACTATTAGGATAACAAATAAAATTATCCTAGAGTTTAGGGGCTTAAAACAGCCATTTCATTTTACTGACAAATTCCATGGGTCAGAGGTTAGACAGAACACAATAGGAATGGCTTGTATCTGCTCCATGATGTCTGGGGCCTCAGGTGGGAAAACTCAAATGACTTGCGGTGATTTAACATCCTTAAGTGGCCCAGTGACTCGAGGCTGGAATCATCCGGAGGCACCTTCACTTTCATGTCTGACAGGTGATGCTTGTTGTTGGCTAGGACTTCAGCTGGGGCTGATAACCAGTTGCCCTACACGTACCCTGCCCTTGCATTCCTCACAGCATAGAGGCCTCAGGGTAGTTGGACATCTTACATGGTGGCGCCGGGGTACAGAAGTGGTGGCGCCAGGGTACAGAAGTGGGTGTGCCAGTGAACAAGGAGAAAATTACATCACTTTTTATAACCTAGTCTTAGAATTCACACAGTGTCACTTCAGCTGCATTCTACCGGGTACAACTCAGAGACAAGATGGCTCAGGTTAAAGGGGCGAGGACGTAGACCCCATTTCTTGATGAGAGGAGTGTCAAGGTCACATTGTGGGATGGGAAATACTGGTGCAGCATCTTTGGAAAATGTAATCTGAGATACATGTTCTTGGATGCCATCATTTGAATCTCAATTCTTAATTAGTTAATATATAAATGTTATGTGAATGTCCCCATGCCCAACTTACATGTAATTGTTGTCCAATACTTCAGCATTCTTTTTTTTTAACTGTAAAACTTAGTCATTATTCTTGTTCTAAAGGTCCGTGTCTGTTTGAACGAATCCATGTGTTAATCACTCTCTTTTCTTATCTTTCCTTCTCACATTCGTTCTTCCTCCAGGATTTCCTTGTTCCTAAAATTCCTCCTTTAGTAGTTCTTTCACAGCTAGGGCCTATTCATGGTAAATTCTTCTGATTTCTGTCTGAAAATAAGCTTTCATTTAACTTTTTTTCTTGAATGATATTTAGCTGACTATAGAATTCTAAGATTCACTAATGTTAGCTTCTGATTTACATATTTTTATTAAAAAATACTTTCGCATCAAAATACCCTCAGGGTCAAAAACAGTAGGGTCAAAATGGCAAAATCAAACTCTACATTGCCCTGTTATATTATACAAGTGACTTGATAAGACTTGTTTCTGATAGCAGGGATCTTATTGTCTCTTTAACATTAAAGCAAAAATATTAAACAAATATTAATAAAGGTATACTTTGCATAAAAATTATGTATATATATGCACATGTGTATTTGTGTGACTTTAAAACAAATAAATATTGTTGAAGGTTTGGATAATGTATTCAGAGTTTCTGTTTAGATAAGATTGAGAAGGGGAGAAATTGTCCTCTTTTCTAGTTACTGAAGAAAAAAAAACATTAGAATGTAAGAATTTACATAAATGATGAAAGGAATGAGAAGGGAGAGAAACAACTTAATTTACCTGTCTGATGTAAAGGAGATCTATCTTAGATTATCTACTGGTGTATTAGTCTGTTCTCACACACTATAAAGACATACCTGAGACTAGGTAATTTATAAAGAAAAGAGATTTAATTGGCTCACAATTCTGCAGGCTGTACAGGATTCTGCTTCTGGGGAAGCCTCAGGAAATTTCCAAGCATGGCAGAAGGTGAAAGGGAAGCAGGCACGTCTCCACCCATTAGTGGCTGGGGTAGGAGGAAGGGAGGGAAGGGGGTGGTACTGCACACTTTTAACCAACCAGATCTCGTGAGAACTCACTCACTATCAGAAGATCAGCAAGGGGGAAATCCGCCCCCATGATCCAATCACCTCCCGCCCGCACCTCCTCCAACACCGGGAATTACAATTCGACATGAGATTTGGGTGGGGACACAAATCCTAACCATATCAACTGGGCAGTTCCTCTAGGAAGTGAGTGAATCCTCTCCTTATTCAGGAAGACTTCACAGCCTAATAGAATCAAGTGGGCCATTAAAGGATCTGTTACTAATCAGTCTAAAAGAAGGTCTGCGACATGGGTTTTTGTTTCGCTGCTGGGAGAGGGAGGAAAAGTAAGGAGATAGCTAACTTCCTTTTGGAATATCAAAAAAGAAAATTTGGGAATGTTTCTGAGTAATAAAAACCCATGGAAAAACACCAGAGATATAATTCTATTGAGATAGATTTTGACCAACTCTTGTTGAGATGTCAGTTAATGTTCGTGTGTTTCTTGACAGTTGTTAGCTGGAAAATAATCATTGAAAATGAAAAAGACTTCTCACAATGAAGTAAAACTGGGTAACTATTAGATTACGGAAAAAATTTAATCTAGTTTATAATCATTATAGAGTTGGGTTTAAAGCGAGCTCCCCACAAACACTCAATTCATTTTCTTTTTACAAAGTTATATTAGAGGAGTGTACTTCATACGCATTATTACCAGCTGAACTTTGTTGTATTTTTAAAAGAAAAATTTTAGTCACTGAGCTCTGTACATAAAACTGAAAAAGTTGAAAATCAGATAACCTTTCATTGTGATTAAACCATTAATATATTTTTAAATGGTCATTGACCTGCTAGTAACATGGAATTATTGAATTTCTTGAATGAAATACTTAATTATATATGCTATGGTTGAAATTATGGTGTCCCTTCCAAAATTCATGTTGAAAGTTTATCCCCAATGCAACCATGTTAAGGGATGTGGCCTTTGGCAGGTGATTAAGTCATAAATACTCCCTCCTGGCTGGGCTTGGTGGCTCACACCTGTAATCCCAGCACTTTAGGAGGCTGAGGTGCGCGAATACTTGAGTCCAGGAATTCGACACCAGCTTGGGCAACATGGCAAAACCCATCTTTGCAAAAAATACAAAAAATAAAAATAAATAAATGAATAAAATAGCCAGGTGCGGTGGTATGTGCCTGTAGTCCTAGCTACTCAGGAAGCGAAGGTGGGAGGATCACTTGAGCCTGGGAGGTTGAGGCTTCAGTGAGCTGAGATCTTGCCATTGCACTCCAGCCTGGGTGACAGAGGGAGACTCTGTCTCAAAAAAAAAAAATAAATAAAAGTACTCTATCCTCATGTATGGGATTAATACCCCTATAAAAGGGCTCAAGTTTGAAGGGTACACTCTGTTGACCCTCTGTCCCTTCCACCATATAAGGATGCAGCATTCTTCCCTTCCAGAGGATGCAGCAATAAGGCACCATCTTGGAAATGGAGACTGATCCTCACCAAATGTCCGTGCCTCAGTCTTGGACTTCCCAGCCTCTAAAACCGTGAGAAATAAATTTCTGTTCTTTATGAATTACCCAGTCTCAGGTACTATGTTATAGCATTACAGATGGACTAAGGCTATATATATATATATATTTATTTATTTATTTTTTTAGGCAATATATTTATAAGGAACATATTATGGGGCTGGTTTTAACTCTTTAATTAATACTTTATTTTATTAATCATTTAAAGGAGACCTATATTTTATTTAAAACTATTTTTATAGATTGACATGTAACATTTTATACATGAGTCTAAATAAAATAATTTTAAAAGTTAAGTGGAAAAAATTACTACCTCCTATCAACTATTTCATATTAATCTGTTTTGATTCCACAGAAAGATTTGCCACCTCCTTAGACTAGCAGCTGCTATAGTCATGTGTCTGCCACACGTCCTTAGACTGTCTAATACTCAGAGCTAATAGAATGGATTATTTAGGCACAAAAACAAACAGAGGGGTCAGACAGAGAGCTATTTTTCCAATGAAAGAATTTATACATTTTATAATACACAAACATGAAAAATACTGCATTCAGGGGTTGCAAATGAAAGAAAAGTCTAGAGAAATGTAGATAATAATAAAAAGTATTTCCAAGGTCAAGACCATCAGATCTCTGCCAAACTCTTTTTTCACTTACATCAAAGTGAGACTTTGTCTCTCTCTGTCTCTGTGAGTGTGTGTGTGTGTGTATGCACTGTGAGGGAGACAATCTTCTTCTGTCTGTGTATTTGTGTATCTGCATGCACATTTGTCAGTGTTTGTGTGTCTGTTGGGTCTTGAACGTAGAATACAGGAAGTGGGATGATAATGTTATAAAAGGAAGAAAGTCCATTTCTATTGGAGTCTATCTTCCATTGTATAAGAAAAAAGAATATGTTTTTATTACCAAAAACTCTGAACAATATGTGAAATAATTGAGTGATTTAATGTCTATAGGTTTTTAATTTTTATGAAGCTATTTTATTACAAAAGAAATGTTTATTATTTTGTTTCAAATAAACAAATCCAACCAACCATTGATAATCACTTGATATATACCTTTCCAGATATTTTTGTGAATATATGATATATATCCTTCCAGACATTTTTATGAATTATGCATACATATTTTTGAAAAATGAAAAATTTTTTTTTTTTTACTGGTTTTTTTTTTTTTTTTTTTTTGAGATAGGCTCTCACTCTGGTTGCCCAGGCTGGAGTGCAGTGGTGCAGTCTCGGCCCACTGCAGCCTCCACCTACTGGATTAAAGCAATTCTTCTGCCTCAGCCTCCCAAGTAGCTGGGACTACTGTCATGTGCCACCAGGTCCAGCTAATTTCTGTATTTTTAGTGGAGATGAGGTTTCACCATGTTGGCCAGGCTGGTCTCGAACTCATGACCTCAAGGGATCCACCTGGCTTGGCCTCCAAAAGTGCTGGGATTACAGGCATGAACCACCGTGCCTGGCCCTAAATAAACCATTTTTTAAACAATGTAGCAAGAAGTCAATAAATACTTTTTCATTCTATCCCTAATACATAGCACAGCATAGAGTACATGGTAGACATTCAGAAAGTATCTGTTAAAGAAATAGAGAAATACTTTGTGATCATCTGTATAAGTTCTTTGCCATTTTCCCTAATTTCGAATATTTTTGTACTTATTTATGAATTCCATATGAAGTGAGGATTTTAGCCCTTTGCTAAATATGTTCCAAATACTGTTTTCCCTTGCTTATACTTAAACTTTTCTTTACCAAAAGAACAGAAAATAATACTCAAACATATAGTTAGACTTAGTCAAATGAAAAAGACGTCAGATTTAATGCAAATGGTACTTTATAGGAAATTTTAAAGAAATAAATGAAGTAAATGCAAAGTACAGGAGCGAAGTGCTGAATGTTCCTCAGTAGATTTTTTGCTCTATTTCTTTTTTTCTTTTTATTTTTTTGAAGTTGAGTCTTCCTCTATCACCCAGGCTGGAGTGTAGTGGTGCAATAATTGCTCACTGCAGCCTCAAACTCATGGGCTCAAGCAAACCTCCTTCTTAAACTTCCAAAGTAGCTAGACTATAGGTGTGTGCCAACATGCCCAGTTCATTTATAAAACTTTTTTTTTGTAGGAATGGGGTCATACTATGTTGCCCAGGCTTGTCTGGAACTTCTGGTCTCGAGTGGTGGTCCTGCCTTGGCCTCTGAAAGTGCTAGGATTACAGGTGTGAGCCACTGTGTCTGGCCTCTGACTATTTAAAGAAAGATACAGGAATGACTCATAGATGGTAATGTAGAATATATCTAAGAGCAGCAAATTTTTGAGTTAGACAAATTGGTTCTTATTTTATTTCTGCCCCTGGGCAGCTGACTGATAGGGTAGAGTCACTTGATGCCTCTGAGCATCTGTAAATTGGGGACGCTCAGGCCTCTCTCCCAGAGTTGTGCCTGGAAGTGCTCTGCAAATGGTCTCTGTCTCTTTGTGAATTCTGTCCCTTGATGAATATTTCCAAATTGGATACATATGTTTAAATATGAGGACAAACTACTTTTTGAACCCCAGGATGTGCTGTGGTTCTCTGCCAAAAACTTGAAGATAACATGAAAAATTGTGCGTGTGTGTGTGTGTTTTGGTTTTGCCATAATTTTTTTTAACACCTGGGTTTTATGGTGTCATGTTTTACTCCTCTTAGTGAGAAGGTTTTTGTTTTTTTTCCTCTACTGACTCTGTTGACTGAAAGCAAGTACTATGTGCTCTTAAGTTTCCCCTTGAGAGAATTTTGGTATCATGAAATGGAAGTACTAGTACAGTTTAAAATGGAAAAAGCTACTGAACAATCCTTTAAGGATTTAAATATACTCCATTAACTTTTGTTCAGTAAAAGTAATATCATCAAATGGTGTAATCCACTATTGTTGTTACTGTATTTTTCTAGAACGTCACTGAATTAGAAATCTAGCTTTATGATTGCTGTGTATTGTCATCAATCTGTAAAACATATGAAGTCTGTCAAGCTCTCAAATGTAACCGTTGTACAAAGTCTACATCTCATGGCAACTTTCACAAAGTGGTGTCTTCTCAGCCTGCAAATATTTGTTCTGACACTGCTCTTACTTATAGGAATCTTCTAACATTTTGTCTAAGCACAAAAGCTTTCACTATTTTCATGAAATTAATTATAGACCTGTTGGGGGGATCTAGTTTACAAATTATTTTCTTGACAACTAGCTTAATACTATTTTCTTCCTAAACTGAAGATGCTTTCTCTTTGTCTAGCCAAGATCAGAATACTATAGATTTGAATTTAAGTGAGTGGGAATGAAGCTCAATACTAATATACTGTATGCTACCAGTATAGATGTTTTAGTTAAAATATTATTAAAACAATAATGATAAAAATATTTTTATTACAAAAAATAGTAGATTTTTTTGTTAGAACAACTATTGATTAGTTTATTCTCTCCTTATCAAAGGTTTACAAAGCCCTCTTGGAGAAGCAGTTTCCTGTGGGAATGTGGTTAAATCTCCCAAGCTAGCAGAGTGTTTTTACTACAATAAGACAGTGATTAATTGTGTCCCACTGGGCACTGGCCTGATAAGGTAAGAGACTAACCCTGCCTCCAAAGAATTATTGCAGTTGCCACAATTTTCTGCTTTATATCAAGAGGTTAAGTGACCTAGGAATTAGAATTCTAGAATTGTAGAATTTCAGAGTTATAAAGGACTTTAGAAATCATAACTCACATTTTACAGATAAAGCAAATAGTGTAAAATACATACATGTTACTTGTTAATTAACTATTTTAAGAATCTTTGTGGCCTTTGCTATATTTGGCTGTTTGAACATTAGGGAGTATCAGTAAACTACAAAAATTGTTTTTTCAAATTCTTGTGGTGTGGATTCTTCACCTCATCTAAGTAACTGAAGTGATAAGAAGGAAAATACTTTAAGAAATAAAGATGAAAATTATATGAATCCATATATGTGATAACATGGCTTAGAACTATACTCATACCATACACTAGTACATATAAAACTGGTGAAATCTGAATCAAGTCAGTGGTTTAGAGCAATGTCAAGTTCCTGGTTTTGATATTGTACTACAGTTATATAAGATGTAGTACTGGGGCTGGGCACGGTGGCTCAGGCCTGTAATCCCAGCATTTTGGGAGACCGAGCTGGGCAGATCACTGAGGCCAGGAATTTGAGACCAGCCTGGCCAATATGGCGAAATCCCATCTCTAAAAAAATTTTTTTGGCCAGGCGCGGTGGCTCAAGTCTGTAATCCCAGCACTTTGAGAGGCTGAGGCGGCAGATCAAGGGGTCAGGAGATCGAGACCAGCCTGACCAACATGGTGGAACCCCGTCTCTACTAAAAATACAAAAATTAGCCAGCCATGGTGGCACACGCCTGTAATCCCAGCTGCTCTGGAGCCTGAGGCAGGAGAATCACTTGAACCTGGGAGGTGGAGGTTGCATTGAGCTGAGATTGCACCACTGCACTCCAGCCTGGGTGATGGAGCAAGACTCCGTCTAAAAAAAAAATTTAAATGTAGTTATTGGGGGAAACTGCATGAAGGGCAAACAAGAACTCACTGCTAACTAAAACAAAAATTAAAAAATATAGATAGCTACTATGAAATTGCTTTTTTGACACGATTAAATATTTATAAACTATAGGTGGTTAGAATTTAATATAAAAATAATTACCACATGAGATACTGCTTTAGCTTTCACCCCTTTGATCATTCCTCATGACTCCCTAACTGTTAATATTTTCACAAGTTTTTTCTTCTTGACGCTCTTCATAGAAAACTGATTAATATCCATGGTTTCGGGGGCCAGCTCTATGTTGAAGTCCCCAGATCTTTCTGTCTGGCCCAGAAGTCCCATTCAAACTCCAACTCTTTACTAGATTGCTCTTGCTATATCTTTGCATGGTGTCTGACACAAACAGTAGGCTTTCAAGAAATATTAGATGAATGAATGAATGAATGAATAAATAACTTTTCAAATAGCTATACGATATTTATACTTGAAAGTCTCACAGTCTTCTAAATTCGAAATATAGCAAAACAAAACCAGAATTTCTTCCCACTAAGCTCACCCACCAAACTTGCTCACTCTGGCAATTTCCGTATTTCTCCCATTTCTACTATTTTCTAATCCAACCAAGCCTTTAAAATGTAAGCTGCCTTGGACTCTTCCTTCACTTTTATTTACCATATATGTCTAAGCAGTTATCTCTTGTGTCCATTTTCCTCTCAAATATCCTTTATATTCGTCCCTTCTATTTCATTTCTATGGCTACTGTGTTTTTGTTGTTGTTGCTAAATGTTTCTCATTTTTCTCCCTGCTCTTAGTCGTGATTCCTCTTTAGTCTATTTGGTATACTAACTTCTGGTAAATGTTTTCAATTGGCCAGGTCACCACACTAAGAGCGTGATCATAATCCTTGATGCTACTTATGGAGTGCTCACTGTATACCAGGCACTGTGATACTTACTGTACATATATTATCTCATTTACACTTTATGACAGCCCTGTGAAGCAGGCATCATTTATCCCCATTTTATAAATGAGAAAACTGAAGGTCCAAGAGATTTACAAATGTGCCACATTGTTTAAGTAGCAGAGCCAGGATATGAACTTGTTAGCCTGTTTACAATCATTATGAAGCACCATTCTCCTAAATATAAATACATTTTGTTCCTTCATTAAAATATACCCAGCAGAACCTCAACCTGGCAAAAATAGAAGCTCAATGAATCGCAGGTATTGAAAGCACTTTATTAAATGAGTTGAACAGAGCAGGGTGCATGCTGAAAGCTCCCACTGACCTTCAAGCCTGCACCTTCCATTTGTTCCAGCTCACAGTGCCCCACTCCCACCCCTTTCAAATCTCGGGGAGATTTTATAGTTATTGTTGTTGCCCTCAGGTAATAAATAAATACTCTTTTTTTAAGTAATTGAGTTGAGTTTGCTGTAATAAATAAATAAATAATAATAATTTTTTTGCTGCTCTCAGGTAATAAATGAGTAGTCTTTTGATTTTTGTAACTGAATCCAGTTCGGTGTAATAAACCAAACGTTAATCTCATTTCATTTAAAACTTCTTCCCATTCCCAGTAGAGTTTTGCTCCAGGCTTGGAAGTCTACAGTGGAGAAGTGAGGGAACTTTGGTCAGCTGCTTTTCCTCTCCTCAGCTCCCCTTCTCCCTCATCGGTTTCTGTTTTTGGCCTCTTCAAAGCTGCAAGAGGGAAGGACAAAAAGGTAAGATGGGAAAAGTTCTTACTTAACTGCATAGTTATGACTGACATTAGTGCCCTTAGGAGTGGCAAATAACCCAAGGTTTTGTCTCTTGGAAGCCTTCTGGGAGCCTCTACAGCATTTCTGGCCAGATAACAATCTAGTCCCTGAGCATCTAGGAGTCGGCCTGACACTGCCTCTTCAGATGGAGCCTGCTGTGAGAATTTCAGACTGGCTCCCTTCACTTATGCTTGCATCAAGTCCACAGCTTGCTGTGAACTTAGCCTTCTCTCTCTTTACTCTAGACCACAACAAGCTCATTTCATTCCAGCCCCACTGTCTGCTTACTTTCCTCTCCCACGTTTCCTCCTCTCTGCCAATCTCAATGTAATTCCCATCTAATCGCAGTGCATACCTTTTTCCATGAAGTATTTCCTTATTTATTCCTTCCCACAGTGATTTTCCCAAACGAAAGTCCCAAGCTCTCTAGTCTGTACCAAAAGAAAAAAGAAGAAATCAGTTTTACTTAAGAAGCTTGAGTACATATATTAAATATGGACCCCAGGGTACACATCATTTTTAACATTCCACGTAATTAAATATGAAGTAAGCATAGGCACTTCTGCTGCTTACTGAAACACATGATTGCCTCAAAGAAATGCACTTGTATAATTGTTTGAGCTGTGAGCTGCTTTTTTTTTTTTTCATGGAATGTCATTTTCACTTGAAAGAATGACAGACAAAAACACCCAACTGTGGTTATAGGGAGCTGGGTATTTGGCAGGTATTTTCTCGAATGTAAAAGAAGCATGTCTGTCATTTGAAGGAAAACAATTGACAGTGTTTATTGCCAATAATAAATTGAGCTTTAAAGCAAAAATTAGAACTTGGGAAAACTTGCATCCAGAATGATGAGCTTGACAATTTGTGGTGGTTTTGTAGCTGTGGCTACACATTCTTCAATACTGTGCCCTTCAAGAGGCAGAGGTTACCTTCCCTCCCCTTGATTGTGGAGTTGATTGTTTCTAGTGATGAGCTATCATATTGAGATTAGTTATAAAATGACTGTGGCTCCCATCTTGAGCGGACTGTCTTGTTCTCTCTCTGTGTCTCTCTCTCTCCTTGCCACTCCTCTTTCTTTTGAACTGCTCACCATGGGACAATCCGCCAGGTTGTGAGGTGGCCCTGAGGGAGGGAAGCCAGCTGAGGACAGACTCAAGCAGCCTATGGAGAGGCCACATGGTAAGGAACTGAAGGTTCCCAGCAACCATGGGAATGAACTTGGGAGTAGATCTTCTGAAGCAGCCAAAAGGCGCATGAGTGAGCTTGGAATTGGACCATCCCTCAGTTGAGTCCTAAGATGACCACAGCCCAGCCAACAGCTTGACTGTAACCTCTCGAGTGATTTCAAGCCAGAACCACCTAGCTAAGCCACTCTTAAATTCCTTACCCGGAGAAACTGTGAGATAATAAAAGTTTATTGTTTTAAGTTGCTGAGTTGGGGTAATTTGCTATGCAGCAATAGATAATTAATACAACAGGTTTCTAATATTTAAAGCTTTTCTGATAAGAGCAGTGGTGATATTAGCAAAGATTTGTCTTTTGTTTTGGGACTTTTTTGGGGGCACTTATTATAAAATTAAACATGTCAATAAAAGATCTTGAGAGAACCAATATTATTCAAATAATCAATGCATGATGTTATAAAATTATGCATTAGTAAATGAGCCATTCAAAGTGGAGGATAGATCTATAAATTTTAATGTAACAGAGCATAAAAAGTTCATTGATGTGGTATTTAGGTTGCACCTAATCTTTAAGAAATTACCATTTTGTTTTGTTTTGTTTTGTTTTGTTTGGAGACAGGGTCTTACTCTGTCCCCTGACTTGGAGTGCAGTGGTGCAATCCTAACTGTTAGGTTACTGCAACTTTGAACTCCTAGACTCAGTGCTGCTCCCATCTCAGCCACCTGCACAACAGACTAATTTTTAAAATTTGTTGTAAAGACAGGGTCTCGCTATGTTGCTTAGGGTGGTCTCAAACTCCTGACCCCAAGCAGTCCTCTTGCCTCGATCTACCAAAGTGCTGGGATTACAGGCATGAGCCACCGTGCCAAGGCATCATTTGTTGAGTGCTGCTGTAGGATCGAAGAGTAATGCCCACTGTTATCTGGAAAAACTATTACAATACTCCTTTCTTTTACAATTACATATCAGTGTGAAGCAGGATTTTCTTTATGTATTTCACCGAAAACAACGTACTGCAACAGCTTAAATTCAGAAGCAGATAGGAGAAACAAATGTTTTCTATGGTACTAGACATTGAAGAGATTTGTAAAAATGCAAACAGTACCAGTCAGCTTACTGCATTTTTTATTTTAGAAAATAGTTATTTTTCATAGAAAATGTTATTATTTTGCTAGTTTTTAAATGAATTGTATTAGTTTTATTTTGCTATGTAAAAATTACCATGATATGACAGGGTGCGGTGGCTCACGCCTGTAACCCCAGCACTTTGGGAGGCCAAGGTGGGTGGATCACAAGGTCAGGAGATCGAGACCATCCTGGCTAACACAGTGAAATCCCGTCTCTACTAAAAATACAAAAATTAGCCAGGAGCGGTGGCGGGCACCTTTAGTCCCAGCTACTCAGGAGGCTGAGGCAGGAGACTGGCATAAACCCGGGAGGTGGAGGTTGCAGTGAGTCGAGATCATGCCACTGCACTCCAGTCTGGGCGACAGAGTGATACTCGATCTCAAAACAACAACAACAAAAAATTACCACAAGATTTAGCAGCTTAAAACAGTTGATATTTATTATCTTATTGTTTCTATGGGTCAGGAGTCCAGGTGTAGCTTAGTTGGGTATCTCTGGCTCAGGATCTCTCACAAAGCTATAATTAAGTGTTAGTGGGGTGACAGTCATCTTAAGGCTTGACTGAGTGAGGATCTGTTTTTAAGCTCACTATATGGCTATTGACAGGACCCAGATCCTCACTGCTGTTGGCCAGAGACATTGGTTCCTTGCCACATGGATCTTTCCATAGGACAACTCTCAACATGGTAGCTGGTTTTCCTCAGAGAGAGATGGGGATTCAGAGAGAGAAAGAGCAAGCAAGACAGAAGCCACGGCCTTTTTGTAACCTGTTATCTGAAGTAACATTCCATTGCTTCTGCTCTATTCAAGGGAATTAATAAGGGAAGTGGATTACACCAGGGCATGAAGACCAGGAGGCAGGGATCAGTGGCCACCTAAGAAGCTGTATATCATATGATTTAACAAATATTTCTTACATTTCTCAGTGTTTGTTTCTAATAAGATAATTGTAATAGATATAACTCACATAAACAGAAGCTATTAGGGAGTTCTCAACAATACATAAGAGTGTAAACGGGTTTGTTTGTTTGTTTTTGAGTCAGGGTTTCACTCTTATCGCCTAGGCTGGAGTGCAGGGGCGCGATCTCGGCTCACTGCAACCTCCACCTCCCAGGTCCAAGCGATTCTCCTGCCTCCACCTCTCAAGTAGCTGGGAGTACAGGTGCATGCCACCACACCCAGCTAACGTTTGCATTTGTAGTAGAGATAGGGTTTCACCATGCTGGCCAGGCTGGTCTGAAACTCCTGACCTCAAGTGATCTGCTCGCCTCAACCTCCCAAAGTGCTGGGATTACAGGCGTGAGCCACCATGCCTGGCCAAACATGTTTTTAAGACTAAAAAGTTTGAGAACTACTGCTTTAGAAATACAAATATTAACTTGACATGGTAAAGCTGCAGGACATTATTCAGGAGTTGATAATATATGCCTTACTTTTATTATTATTCATAACTATAAACCCTTACTTACAAAATAGTATTTATAATAGCACTATGAGATATAGAAATTCATATTGAAATATAGTAGCCTATGTCACAGGCATGTATACAGTAGATGTGGTATGAAGACTTCATACTGTATGAACTGTATATTTTTTCACATTTGAAAACACATCATTTAAATTTTTAAAAATGATGCCTATTCCATATATTAAATACTTAGATTGGTAGCATTCAATAATTCGTGATTTTATTATATTATTATTTTGTTGGATTGGTGTGTTATGTAGCTTCCTCTGGTGCCATCTCTGGGCTACATCTAGAGTTGTCTTGGACAAATAAGAATTATCCTGCCCTCCCTGGTAGAAAGGGGAGGGCAAAGAGCTGTTCTTGTGTGTATTTCTTTTTAATTGACTTCAGCTCAAAATAATTATGTCAAAGTGGCATATTTTGAAGTGGTGTATTCTTCGATCTTTCGCATGTAAGAATTATTTTTGTACAAAGTAATTTAGAAGTCTCTAAGATGATTTGTTGGTATTGGCTGAAAATAAATTTAGTTTCATGGAAAATTTAGATAAATTCACACATAGTGAATTATGTCATGTCCGGGCTCCCTCCTAAAGAGGTATCATCATCAACTTGCTGGCAGTGTTGGGTTTAAAACAAAGGGTGGGATGCATCCTTTTTCATTTTTATTTTTAGCACTGCTGAGTGAACATGACACTTTTCTATAGTTACGTAGAGTTACATAAAATGACCAGTTTTCTTTTTCATTATGTTTGAACATTGTTGGTTTGACCAAGGAAATTTGCTTAAGTAGTTAGGTAATTAAGTAATATACTCTATGACCATAGCTGAAGGGATTAAAATACAAAATCTATACTTTAAGTCATGCTCTGCAGAGGTTACCATCTTAGTAGACTTCTAACTAAAGATCATAACAATATATGGCGCTTATATATACATATACATATATATACACACACACCATATATATGGACTATATGTACTTAAAATGTATGTAATACTTATTTATTTGCCCTTTTTTGAGACAAAGTCTTGCTCTCTTTCCCAGGCTGGAGTGTAGTGGTGTGAGCCTGGGTCACTGCAGCCTTGACCTCCTGGGCTCAAGTGTTCCTCCCACCTCAGCCTCCAGAGTAGCTAGGACTACAGGTGTGTGACACCACACCAGGCCAATTTTTTTATGTTTTGAAGAGATGGGGTCTTGCTGTGTTACCCAGGCTGGTCTCAGAATCCTGGGCTCAAGCAATCCTTCTCCCTTGGCCTCCCAAAGTTCTGGAATTTACAGGTGCGAGCCACCTGGTCTGGACTTTGCTTTTCTTGAAATGCTTCAATTATAGTTTGCCTATTTCCTAAATGGAAGATTCTATCAGGAGATACTCAGCTGGATGGTAATGACTACAGATTGTTAAGATCCAAAAAAGAGAAAGATGTCAGTTCAAAATATATTTATAACACAAAGTTTTCTAAGGCTAAAATAAGACCTATATTTTAATCAGGGGAATATTTAATATTATATATAGTTAACTTTTTCAAGTGTTATAGAATGCAGGTATCCAACATTCATCTCAAAATGTGAACAAGTTACTAATGAAAGAAATGGTTTTTCAAGGTTTTCTTTATAGTTTTACAACATGTGTGTGTACTCCTAATATGCTGTTTAGTTTAAAATGTTTTTGAACTTCATATAAATAAAATCCTGTTGTGCTTTTTTTCTGTACCTTGCTTTTTCTCATTCAAAATTATTACATCCCTGAAATTTATTCATTATGTTGCATGTAGTTATAATTCATTCATTTTTATTGCTGTATGGCAGCTATTATGCATGTATTATGCTTTATTAATTCTACAGTTGATGAATATTTGGGTTGCTTAAACTTATTAATATTTCAATTGTAGCAGTGAACATTCTCGTATCTAGGTCTCCTGGTGCTGGCGGGGATATTTCTATGTTTGGAAGCAGTGATCACAGCTATGGGTATCTTCAGTTGTACTTGATGATACTAATTGTTTTTTAAAGTAAGCATGCCAATTTACATTCTCACTACCAGTGCATGAGCATTCCTGAGCTCTCCATTATTGCTAGCCCTTAATGTAATACAAAAACAATGAAGAAAATGAAGAAATGCAAGGAAAACTTGATGAAAATACAATTTGTGGAAGATTTTAACATTTCTTTTTCAGTAACATGTCTAGTAGGCAAAAATTAGTGGGCTATAAAAGAATTGAATAGTACAATCAATAAATTCAACGTATTGTATTCTTGCATTATTTGACTAGAGTAATATGTCTCCTTTGTATGATTTAGAACATTTGTGAAAAAACTGGTATGTAGTTGGCCACAAAGAAAACCTTAAAATCAGAAAAACTGGAGAGTTTATAGACCATATTCTCAGATCTAAAAGCCAATCAAGTAGAAATAAATAATAATATAATATTAAACCTTAATTACTGGGAAGTTATAAAATGTAATTAAGATAGTCCTTGGAGCAAAAAGAAATCAAAGGAAGCATTGAAAAGACCTCTTCTTTAAAAAATAAACGGGATATAGTGAAAGGCATATTTAGAGTACTTTCATTATTAAAGAAGAAAAACTAAAAGTAAGGGAACTTTGTACTTAACCTTAAATTCTTCCTGAGCATAGATTAAAGAAAAAGGAAAAAATATTCTCGTTGTTTAGTGCCCATTTATAAGTAAGAACATGTAGAATTTGGTTTTCTGTTCCTGCATTATTTTGCTTAGGATAATGGCCTTCAGCTCTATCCATGCTGCTGCAAAAAACATGATCTCATTCTTTTTTTATGGCTGCATAGTATTCCATGGTGGGTATATACCACATTTCCTTTATCTGGTACCTCATTGTGTTTTTGATTTGCATTTCTCTAATTATTAGTGATGTTGAACAGGCTTTCATAGGCTTCGTGGCTGCAAGTATGTCTTCTAATTGGGTCTTTTCTTCTCTTACACTGAAATTGTTGATCCCTAACATTATTAACCTAATAATATGTTTGTCCTGTACTCTAAGAAAAATAATTTCAAATAACGAAACCAATATTAATACTAACAAGAAAATGACTGAATGAGACTTAACATGTCTTTTTGGTTTATTGTCCTTGGAATGTGTTGTACTGTGTTTTAAATTCACTCCAAATAAATCCTTTCATGGTGTTATTATGTAACCAATTTGATATACAGTTTTAAAAACATTTTAGGGATTGTTTTTTAAAAATAAGTATTTTGAAATTGTTTACATGTATATTCTTTTGATCTCTACTGCATTACATATCTACATTTACCTTACTCATATATTTATCAATACTACCCCCATAAACCTGCTATACTTTTATTTTCTAGTCTCAGAGATATACAATAATAGACTGTCTGCAATTAATTATATATAATAATGGACAGTTCCCAATTAATGTACTCAGTATTATTTACCAGAAAACAGCAGAAAGGGAAATGTTCTTATTGTGTCTGTTTTCTGGTCTTATGGAGCTCATATTGTCTTGTTGGGATATGTCACATGAGCCAGTATTCACTAAAACGGGTTACAGTTTTTCAAACATAGTGCTTTGTGGGGGAAAAGTTTTCTTTCTGTAATGTTTGATAAAACATGTGTGTCTATGTGTATTTATATGTGTGTCTTATGGGTCTTAGGTGCTTGCATTTACATATATGTTAGTTGACTCCCTAATGAATTTTTTAATGATAAAATTTTTCAGCTTGGCTGAGATATAACTAACAGATTTTATTGTATTCATTCAGGAAGATTTTTAAAATTATTATTTTTATATATTTAGGGAGTACAAGTGCAGTTTTGTTATATGGATATATTGTGAAGTGGTGAAGATTAAGCTATGGGTGCAATCATTGTACATTGTAATAATGTAATAATGGGTACATTGTACCCATTAGGTAATTTCTCATCCCTCATTCCCTTCTACCTTCTCACCTTTCTGAGTTTCCAGTGTCTATTATTCCACTCTCTATGTCCATGTTTATGCATTATTTAGCTCCCACTTACAAGTGAGAACATGCAGTAATTGACTTTCTGCTTCTGAGTTATTACACTTAACATAATGGCCTCCAGTTCCATCTACGTTGCATAAAAATACATGATTTCTGGCCAGGTGTGGTGGCTAATACCTATGATCTAAGCACATTAGGAGACCAAGGGGGGAGGACTGCTTGAGGTCAGGAGTTCAACACCAGCCTGGGCAACATAGCCAGACCCCATCTCTATAAAAATTTTAGAAAATTAGCCAGGCATGAGGGCACATGCCTGTAGTTAGCTACTTAGGAGGCTGAGGTGGGAAGATCATTTGAAACCAGGAGTTTGGGGCTGCAGTGAGTTTTGATCACACCGCTGCACTCCAGCTTGGGTGACAGAGAGAGATACTGTCTCACAAAAAGAGACAAGATTTCATTCTTTTTTTATGACTGAATAGTATTCCATGGTATATACACATCATATTTTCTTTATTCAGTTACACATTGATGCACACTTAGGATGATGTCTTTGCTATTGTAAAAAAGTGCTGCAATAACTGTAAGAATGCAGGTGTCTTTCTGATATAATAATTTCTTTTTCTTTGGGTGGATACACGGTAGTGGGATTGCCAGATCGAGTAGTAGTTCTATTTTTAGTTCTTTGCGAAATCTCCATACTGTTGTCCATAGCTGCATTAATTTACATTACCACCAACCATATATAAGTGTTCCATTTTCTCTGCATTCTCACCAACATCTGAAAGATTTATTGAGTGCCTATCATGTAAAACTACTGTCTAGGTATTGGGAATACACCCTTGAACAAAACAAAGACCCAGAACTTAGGGAATTTATATTCTGATAGGGGAAACAGACAACAAATAAATCTGGCCATCCTAACATCTAACCAACCCTAGGCAACTCCCAAACATGGGTAACAATGCTAATGTTGTCGATTCTCTCTTCTATGTAGCCTGTTACTTTACTATAACTATTTGAAGACATCCATTAGTCTTTCCCATTGCTTGCTCCTTATTAATGGTACCCAACTGGAATTGTAAAATATAGTAAGTAAAGAGTTTTTAAGAAGAAACAAAATGTTATCAATATATCTGTTTTGAAACATATTTACGAGCTATGTAGCAGGTATTTATTTTTGCTATTAAAATGATTATGTGCCTTACAGGAGAATTTTATCTAGGGCTACTTTTAAAGAATACGCTCCCCTAATACATTTTAAATGATTCAATTTACAAACTTCCTATTTACACACACAAGTCTTCAAATTCTTAATGGAATAAGAAGGTCTATACATTTTCTCTTGTGACCCAGGATTTCCCAAGCTTGGCTAACCTATGATTGAAAGTGGGATCACAAGAATAATGATAACCTGGATTTCATTGGCCTTACCCCATCTGCAAAACTTCAAGTCTCTACAAAGGCCTGAATCTGCTGTCTCCTCTCTAAGTATTTTTGGGAATTCCCACGGGGTGTCTAAGTATCAGGAACCAATCTGGTAAGCAGCCTGGCAAGTGGCATCTGCTTGGCCCTTTCAACTATTTCTATGAATACCATCATGTTTCCTTTGGGATCTGCTTTGGTTTTGGCTATTTTCTGGACACAATAGGTACCGCTACTGATGTAGCAACACTTTCAAAGAGCCAGAGATCTTTGGCAAAGCCCGAGAGAATGCCTCTTTTCCCTTTTTTGTTTTGCTCTCTGTGAAAGGAATACCCTAGTTGTATAGCTAATTTGTGTCCACTGCCTTAAAAAGTTTAGGAAGACTACTTAAGGCTTATCTTTTCATCCCATCTACTCCTAATCCCTATGGAATGTTGAGATCAAGGATAGCTCTGAAGGACATACCCCAGGCTGTGCTCAGAATTACACCTCTCCCCTGATTATTAAGGCATCGCTACCAGATTGGATTTGTCAGAGTGGGATGCCTTACTGAATTGGAGTTACCCCCCAGGAGGGTCCTGTAGTCTCATGCATGTAGGATTTCATCAGGTTGCCCCATCAGTTCTCCAACATCAGGACCTCTTTGAGCCTTCAATAGTAGATGTTGAGACTTCTTCTGCACACTCGATTTATATAAAAATTTTCACTAGTCTCTAAGCAAGGTGATACACAATCATACTTTCAATTCATGTCATAAACTTGGTATTTAATTAATTAAACATAAGTGAACAATCCTATGGAAATAATATTTCCTAGTTTTTTTTTTAACTTGGAGGTTTTGGGGACTTTTTACTACTAGATTCCTTTCTAAGTCTCGTTTGTGTACATATAATTTTGGATGGTTATAAACTATATTGTTTTACATAATGTTTTGTAAATTTGTTTTACCTACATAGTTAAATATAGAATCCACATTTTACAAACAAATGAACAGAAACTTTTCCATAGTCTTGAGGTAGCAATCATTTAATGAATGTTGGGTATTTGAATTATTTCCATTCTATACCATTCAGAATAGCCCTGCATGTATCATGTAATGACATAGCTATCACTATAAAAACTATTATTGGCCGGGCACGGTGACTCACATCTGTAATACCAGCACTTTGGGAGGCTGAAGTGGGTGGATCACCTGAGGTCAGGAGTTCAAGAACAGCCTGGCCAACATGGTGACCCACCTCTACTAAAAATACAAAAATTAGCCGGGTGTGGTAGCAGATGCCTTTAGTCCCAGCTACTCAGGAGGCTGAGGCAGGAGAATCGCTTGAACCTGGGAGGGAGAGGTTGCAGTGAGCCAATATTGCACCACTGCACTCAGGCTTGGGTGACAGAGCAAGACTCCATCTCAAAAGAAACAAACAAACAAATGAAGAAACTATTATTGAGGATTGACAATTGATATTGGTAATACTAAAGTGTTTGTATTGATACTTTTAGATTGCTTTCAAAACATTCCTACCTCATAGGGTTGTTAAGTGAATTAAAAAACATAAATGATGTTAACTTAGCCCCAGCACAGTTACTAGAACTCAGTTGGACCTTAATCTATATCGGTTCTCTTACTCCAGATAATAAGTTTTAAAATTACTTTGACAATTTTAAACATTTGCCACTCATTTAGATGTGCATAGTCACAAAGCATGCTGTGAGCTGGAGGACATAGTACTGGGACCAATAGAACTGCTCCGTTTATCGGGTTGACATCCAAAGGGGGTTACTTCGAGTCCAAATCCTTGATCTAGGGCCAACAACAATTCTTAAAGAAGTCTCATATGGCAGATGGGTTTTGAGGATTGGTAGGTAATACATGAAGTGAGGAGTATGACTTCATCTTTGTTGAATTTGAAGTAGGTTTGAGGGAAGGATCCAATTAGGAAGGTGTTCAGGGTTCCAGCCAGTTTGGTGCAAATCAAAATGCTGAAACCCAGGTGAATCGGGCAAACCCAGCATTGACTGTTACCCAAGTTTTGCAAAATTTCCAAAACCAAAAGGTCAGTGCATATTTAAGGAAACCTGGTAAGTGATAGAATTGGAATTCAAACCCAGGTCTGACTGACCCCTAGATTTCTATATTTCTATCACTAAGTTTATACTGTCTTTATGTGAATTATGTAAAATGTTCATTTTCCTCAAAGCTGTGTGCAAAACACAAAAGTTCTGTTCTTCTGTATTAACGCCTTTTAAATACAGATAAATCTGTAGAGCTGTTATAAAAATTATTTGGAGATACTTTTAATTGTTTCCTAATTATGGGGTACTCTTTTATGAACTCTAAAGAATAACATAATGAAGAATTAACAAGGAAAAAACAGACACTGTTATTTATTTTGTCTAAGTTTATTATCTGAAATAACGTAAGATGCATAAGGTTATTGGCATAAGAAGATAATTAAACACAAACCAAAATATTTTAAGATCATAATATAAGTGTTGCAGGGTGAGATATTCTTATTCCATCACCCTCTGTCATTTTTCACCACTCTAGTTCCGGGGAGAGGGCTCTTAAGTAAGAAAAGACAAAAAGGACGTTGTTAGCAAACACAAAGAGTTGGTTATGCTTTAAGTGTGGTAAACATTAGCCTGAGAAATGCTCTTCCTCTAGATTTCTTAATTTTGTAGGATGCCTAGGAGGGAGAGGACTGATGAAAAGAGAAGAAAATTGGGTAAAACCAGTTGGGCAAGGACATCAGAATCAGTGGATAAAAAGAACTAGGGGATGGTGGAAGGGAGGAGAATGGAGAACAGGGAAGAAGACCAGAAAGAGAAGAATCTGCCAGGTGTTCCGCTGCAGTGGACGATGATGACCAACTATCTTGCTAGGACAGATAAAGTATTTCATTATCTCATAGACTCCCAGCGTGTGTATTCATCATTGCCTAATATGATTTTCTTTCTACCAACGGATTGCACTTTCCAAATGTTAAGGGCATAGTTATCTTAAGCATGAGAGTCATGAGAGGCAAGCAGGTTCTATTTTGGTTAGGAGAGGTGGATGTGGTATGGTGGAGGGTGTTCTAAGGTAGATGGTGGACTAAGAACACCATGAGAGCTGGGGATTTGACAGGCTTCCCATGCTAGAGGAATCCTGGGATGAAGATTTCTCTTTCCCAAACTGTTCCCATGAAGAAACTTTCAGCAGCCGTGGCTTTATGCTTGCTGAAGAAAGTGGTCTAGCTGCAATTAAATATGAGGGCTTCAAATTAGAATGGATTCAGGTTAGCCAACTATTTCATTCACACTAAAATATAACTAGGCTGTCGGCTGGGCACGGTGGCTCACGCCTGTAATCCCAGCACTTTGGGAGGCCGAGGCTGGTGGATCACGAGGTCAGGAGATGGAGACCATCCTGGCTAACACAGTGAAACCCTGTCTCTACTAAAAATACAAAAAAATTAGCTGGGCATGGTGGTGGGTGCCTGTAGTCCCAGCTACTCTGGAGGCTGAGGCAGGAGAATGGTGTGAACCCAGGAGGTGAAGGTTGCAGTGAGCCAAGATCGCGCCACTGCACTCCAGCCTGGGTGACAGAGCGAGACTCCGTCTCAAAAAAATTAAATTAAATTAAGTTAAATATATATGTATAATATATATGTGTGTGTGTATATATATGTTTGTGTATATATATAACTAGGCAGTCAATCAAGTCTGCATGGTATCAAGTTCTTCCCATATTTGATCAGGGAAACTAATGGTCATCTGACGTGTGAGGGTAGTAGGAGGGTAAAAGATGAAGAAAAAAGATTGAGATTATAAAGGAGACAAACCAAAGACTTTACAGTTTTGCCCGAGTTTGACCTAGTGATCCTCATTGGTGAGGCAAAAACAATCTGTTCAGAAGTCTTTCTGAATCACTGCTGGTGTTTCTTTTCTATTTGGCATCATATATAAAGCATTTCTTTTAAAGCACATGCCAGTTTTTTTCAGAGGGACCTTTGTTCTCAGATGATCCATTATTTGTGGTATCACTGCAGAATTTGGGACAAATTTCAACTTATATCATAGAACTCCTTAGTGTACTTTTTATTAATTCAATCCCCTCGCTCCTTCCCTTATGCCTCCAAACACATTCTTCTTCCTCTCACTGCCAGAGTGATTTCAGAAGATTCTGTAGCAGGTTCTCGGAAGCCTATTGTGCAGTAACAAAGAATTCCAGCAGTGAGCTGTGAGTTCTGTCCTTGCTGGCTTTCCCAAGTGGAAGGCTACCCTCATCTTTCACTAATGGCAGACTAGGACAAGCATTAACCAGGCCTGCAAGCTTGTTAAGCACTAGGAACCCAAGCAAGAACTCACCATGCCGATCAAACCTGTTGGGTGGATATGTGGGCAGGTGTTGAAGAACTTTTCTGGAAGAAGTACACACAATCTTGTTGTAAAGGGCATATGGGTGTGGGAACAACTGGGAATAAGATCCCCTAGAGTTCCTTTACTTTCCCAGTCATCTAGGAATTTGATCAAGTGTTTCATGTTCTTTTGAAACATTTAGGGGATGTTTTCAAAGTTTTCTTTTTCCTAACCTCTTTTTGTCTTAGTCGAGGGGATCCAGAAAGCAATCATGGACCTTGTAGATGAGTTTAAAGATGAATTTCCCACCATCCTAAGATTATCACAGTCTAATCAGGTAATGTGATTTTATAACCTTCAAAAGGAATAGAAAAAGTATATTCTATTTTTAGTATCATACCAATTATTTAATGCTTGATTTTGAGATCAGTGCTCAAAACTTAAGAAAACACTAATTTTGCCAAAGAAAAACAAATTTCAAATATTACTCATTAAGAGGGGTCTTTGGGAAGCAGACAGATTGTGGACCAAGAAGTGAGGTAGATTGAGAATTAAGTTTAAAGACTATGTCATTAGGATAAACACGTGGCAGTCTCTCCTTGCTACAATTGCAATGTAAAAATCAGAAAAATACCTAGATACACTTAGCAAAAATCTATGTCAATTAAATCAGCGCAAAAACTTGAGATAAATTTTAACAATGGAAAGATAAATACAACATAGATGTGTGTTTAAAGTGGAAAGAAAACAGTAGTATCAATTTAAATAAGGTATACATGTATATTTTTTAAACCTCTGTTCCAAAAAGGATTTGAAACAGATAAAATATTGGGAGTGAAGGAGGAGGGATGTGTATATTTTGAAGAGACATAAAATTAGGAAGAAGTAACAACTTCTTTAGTGAACACATGTAACCTCATTTACTCAACGGTACACAGCTCTTAATGGAAAAATGTGGTTCGGTCATTTTGATCACAGTCGGAATAGAATATGCTGTGAAGGTACGTGGTACAGTAACAATCCACTTATCCAGAAGTCAGGCTCTTGGCAATGTCAAACATGAGGTATATAGCCAAAACCTGGAAGTTAACAAAAAGCACTCTCAGTAACACAGTAATCACAAAGTATACATATTTCATTCCAAAGGAGAGGTATTAGAGCTACCTTTAACCATGCCTGCAGACAACCAGCCATCAGACATTTACTAAATATCTCACTATTGCTTGGGACTGGAGAGAGGAAATACAGAGATATACAAGATACGATCCTTTCCGCCAATGAGCTTAATCTAATGGAGATAGAGTTGTAAACAAGTAATTGCATTAGAATATGGTAAGTGTTACAGCTCTATAGCTAATTTAGAGGAGTGAATTAGTCGACTGAGGAAGGTCAGAGAAGGCTTCATGGAGGAAGGATGCTTTTAAGTTGGGTCCCAAAGGATGAATGGTAGTTTTCAAGGTAAAGAAAAGAGTGGGATCAGTGGGTAGGGGAAGGGAAGCATATTCCATAGGCAGTGTGGGTTAGGCCCAAAAGTAGGAAGCAGCAAGCGTGCTTCCAAAATGTCAAATAAATATAAATTAAAGGCATGTAGGATAGAAGGGCTGAGATAGGAAATAGTAGAAAATAGGAAATGTAACAAGGAGTTACAATGTGGAGGTCTTTGTATGCCATGTGAAAAAGACTGGACTTTCCCTTATATGTAACACAAATACCAGTCACAGAAAGGTTTTGGGCTTGGAAATGACATTCAGTTTGCACATCAAAAATACTTTTTTAGTGGTAATGAGATCTGAATGGAGGCAGAGCTTCTAGGAAGATTTTGTTGCAAATGACAGCTAAGAGCAAGGACATTAGCATTGGGAATAGAATGAGTTGAGCACAAGAGATATTTAGCATATTTTGAAACTGACAGTGGGGGATGAGAGAGAATGTGTAAAGGTTGAGGAAGATTCTGGAATTCTTGGGTGGCTAGAAGAATAGTGATCCTGTTAACTAAGACCAAAGACAAGATGAGGAAGAGCAGCTTTGGAGATAATGAGTTTGATTGGATCACAGTTTAAGAGGCCATGCCACGTCCTGTCCAAGCCTTGGAGTTGAGTAATAAATTGCACATGTAGGTTGGAAGCTCAAGAGAATCCCACCTGAAGATGTACATTTGGGAGTCATCAGTGTATAGTGTGTTGTTATAGTGTATAGTTAAACCATGTGTTTAACTATAGTGTACATTTAAACCAAAATGGTAATCATCACTGCTCAAGAAGATTGTGTAGTAACATTAGGGCATAGGATAGAGCCCCGCCAATGCCATTGTTTAAAGGGTTAGCAGGGCATCAGAGAAAAGAAGAAAATGAAGAGAATGAAATTCTATGAAAGCCACAGAAGTGGAGAGAAAAAGGAGAGAGGAATTAGCAGCAGTCAGAATCCTCAAATATGTCAAGTATGGGATATATTTTTTAAAGTTATTTTTCATGTCAGTAAAAGTTTAGCCAACATTCAGTGTGTAAAATTTTAGTTGCCCAGAAAATTTACTTAATGTGGAACCCCTCATCCACCAATAATGCTCACTGTGTACTTAAACTTTTATTTAGCAAAAATAATTTTCTGTTCTGAATAGAAGGTAATTGTTATATATGCAGATGATTCAAATTACTGAGCCCATACATTTCTAAAAATAAATTAACTGGGCAGGATGCGGTGGCTCACGCCTGTAATCCCAGCACTTTGGGAGGTCGAGGCGGGCGGATCACAAGGTCAGGAGATGGAGACCATCCTGGCTAACACGGTGAAACCCCGTCTCTACTAAAAACACAAAAAATTAGCCGGGTGTGGTGGCGGGCGCCTGTAGTCCCAGCTACTCGGGAGACTGAGGCAGGAGAATGGCATGAACCTGGGAGGCGGAGGTTGCAGTGAGCAGAGATCGCGCCACTGCACTCCAGCCTGGGTGACAGAGAAGGACTCTGTCTCAAAAAAAAAAAAAACAGTTAGTTGATATGCATTCTCGTATACCATTGAATCGGATGAGTTTTAACTGTCAGGACTTGCTGAACTCCCTTAGCTGTAGTAGAGTTCTGAGACTTGTAGAATGGACTCCCAGATGGTATAACAGAGCACAATACTGATTTAGCCTGTAAGATAATAGCCCTGGGGAAAGAGGACATTCCCAGTATCAGTCCTCATAGGAAGAGGCAGGCATATTAGATACAGCACACCAGAACTCGGACGGTTGGCCTTAGTATCAGGGGAAACAACTGCTTTCTGCCTTTGGCCTCTCTTGGGTCTAGTGTTTGAGGAGGTGTGACACTGAAGTGTAGGAATCTGCAGGCACAGTGGTAAGATGCATCCAAATGCTGGTCAGATCAGCTAAGCAGGAGAGGGTAAGGCTTAAGAGTTTCTGAGGGCAAACTGGGTTTTCTAATACTGTATCTTAGACTTGGCATCCAGTAGCTCCCCCTTTTTGCATTCCCCTAGCCTTGGTATAAAGTCTTTTGAAACACTGGAGACTATTTTGGCTATGCTCTGGAGTAGGAAGGAAAGAGATGGGCAGATGTACATGCCTGGTCAATGTCAAATAGGCCAGCACAGTAGTAATTATTGAGAAAGGCTCAGGGTGAATCCTAGGAAGTCAGAGACAGGCATGGAAAACGTTGTTATTGTTTTCAAGTTTTGATTCTCCCACCATTGCTGAAATCAGAGAAACTGGGGTTTTATTTAATCAAAGAAATGGCAACTTCATTCATTCATTTCTACCTTCTGAATAGCCTCATTATCATTAGAACCATAAGCATGGTTTATGGTGACATCAATTGATTGAATATTGTGATCCCCAAAGATAAAGCTGTGAGTTCCTATTTCCAACTAATTGAATTTACTTATAGAACTTTACCCAACTCAACTAGGAACATAACTAGTTACTTTATTTCTCATTTTCAAAACACTTAACATTGGTCTTTTCCCACTATTTCCTTTGAAGAATGTGTTGCTGAGATTGGCAAGAAACTTGAGTAGTTAGGGGATAATATCACATATTTGAAGTTATTTGCCCTTCAAATATAAATTATGTGGAAAACATTCCTAATACTCAGTTGTTAAGCAGATGAGTTTTAAAAGGTTAGAATGTAAGTGCTGCAATTTTTTTTATTTCCAGGATGATCCATACTTCCCAAACACAGGGAAAGGAATGGTCTTAAAAATTCTTAGAGGGCTTTATTAATTGGGTTGTATCTTAAAATTCTAAATTTTGTGATTAGTATTTAAATCTCTCCCTGCCCCCAGGCTTGTATTTATTTAGGAAAAGGCCATCTTGCTGGCCTAGAACAAAAAAAGATTTGATGGGAGTGACGATGGAATTTTTATAGAGGAATATACCTAGAATACAACCAGAATACGGATTACTAAATTGTTCTTCCTGGATAGATTTTGAAGGAAATTTTCTTTTTGAGGCTGGGAAAGTTACTTGTATTTTATTTTACTTATTTTTTTGAGACAGAGTTTCCCTCTGTCACCCAGGATGAAGTGCAATAGCACAATCTCCACTCACTGCAACCCCTGCCTCCTGGGTTCAAGTGATTCTCCTGCCTCAGCCTCCCAAATAGCTGGGATTACAGGTGCCTGCCACTATGCCAGATTAATTTTTGTATTTTTAGTAGAGACAGGGTTTCACCAGGTTGGCCAGGTTGGTCTCAAACTCCTGACCTCAAGTGATCTGCCTGCTTTGGCCTCCCAAAGTACTGGGCTTATAGGCATGAGCCATGGTGCCTGGCCAGAAAGTTAATTTTAGAATCCTGGCTTGAGATGATGGCTTTTGTGATTCAGTTCTTTCCACCTTTTCTGTCCCAACCAGCCCAGACAACAGCCTTAGTATCTACTTCTTTAGAAAGAGTAATTTTTAAAGGTTTACACTTGCAAATTTCAAAAGATTTCCATAAGATGAATTTAAAATAGTAAACCTTTAAGTTATGTACTACAGTTGGGTATCTAAAAAATTTTAATTCAGATGCTCATTCTTGGAATAAGATAAAAATATCTTAGGAAAAACAGGGTCAATTTTTGTGAGTTTTTTAAATATGAAAGATGAATATATCTTTTTTCTGTTGTCTTGTACTTAATCATATACTACAAAATAGAAGTTGTAGACAGGACATATTAGAATCCATGCCAAAAATTTTGGAGTTTTATGCCCTTAGATGTACTTTTCTGAATTCTCTATGCTTTTTTGTTGTGGTTGGTTATTGTTAATGTGTGAAAAAAACTGCTAAGAAGGCACCAATGATGTTTGGAAATTACCTGTAATGGCATTTAGGTTTCTGAAAGTAATGAGACTATGACTGTCACTAGAATGCTCTGTAATTCAATTATATTTTTGTCTTTGGTGAGTTGTTTCTTGTGGAGAATTACCATTATTGTGAAAGTTATAGAATTGTGCACTGAAAACTTTCTGTGTGGTTTCTAATGTAATATTTGGTATACTTCTTTGATGTTTCTCAAGATTAATTTGTTTTATTTTCTGATACTCTTCATTCATTCATTCTGACAAAGATAGAGTGTGTATTACGTGCCAGACACTACTTTGGCTCTGGAGAAAAAGAAGCAAGCTAAATGGATATAAAACTCTTACAGTTTATATTCCAGTCAAGTAAAAAACAATGAACAAGGAAAATAAACCATATAGTACATTAGTGGTAAGCGTTAAGGAGAAGAAAAACTATAGCAGAGAAGGGATGCAAAATAGAAGTGCAGGGATAGAGAGCACAATTGATGATGTGGGTAGAGTGACCAAGAAGGTCTTAGTGAGAAAGAGATTCTTGAATGAAGATGTGAAGGAAGTGAGGGAGTGAACCTTGGGATGCTTGAGGAATCAAATGGCATAGCTAGTGCAAAATCCCAGACACCTAAAAACTTCAACAAGTAATGAGGAAGGAAGGGAAGAGAAAAAGATGAGGCTGAACAGGTGAAGAAAAAACAACCTTTGTAGGGCCTTGTGGACCACAGTATGTACTTGGGCTTTTACACTGACAGCAACTGGAAGCCACTGAAGCAGTGGAATAGAAGGAAAATATGATCTGACATAAGTTTTAATTAGATCTCTCTGGCTGGTGTATTGATGAACAGAATGAAAATAGGCAAAGGTGGAAGCAGAGAAACCACTTAGGAGGCAAATTCACTAATCTGGAAAAGAGATGATGGTAGAATTCAAATATAATAGATTGGGTGCTGTACTGGGGGTAATGAGAAGTGGTCAAATTCTGGGACAAGGTAGAGAAAGAATTTAGTAAGATTTTCTGACAGGCTAGTTTAACAGATATAGAAGAGTAAAGTTCAGCATTATAATTGCCAATGACAAAGAAATGGGTATGGCTGTAGCAAGAAAAAAATAAAAAAAGAAAAGCAAGATATATATTTAAAGAGTAGAGCTCAAATGGAGAAGTCAGTTAAGAATTCTTGTTTACTTAAGAGCTCTTTAAAAATTCAGTGCACATTTGTTATAGTGTACACTGCTCGGGTGATGGGTGCAGCAAAATCTAAGAAATTACCACAAAAGGATGTATTCATGTAACCAAATGCCAACTGTTCCCCAAAAACCTATTGAAATTAAAAAAAAAAAAATTAAAGTAAAAATTCAGTACACAAAATATATAAATCTAGGAGGAAAATGAAACATTTGTATCTTTTGGCTGGTTACTTCAATTCTTGATATTTATCCCAGGGAAAAAAAACAAATATATATATATATATGTGTGTGTGTGTGTGTGTATATGTGTGTGTGTATGTGTATATATATATAGATTTAAGGGTCAGGCGTGGTGTCTCACACCTGTAATCCTAGCACTTTGGGAGGCTGAGGCAGGCAGATCACCTGAGATCAGGAGTTCGAGACCAGCCTGACCAGCATGGTGAAACCTTGTCTCTACTAAAAATATAAAAATTAGCTGGGCGTGGTGGTGCTCGCGTGTATTCCCAGTTATTCAGGAGGCTGAGTCAGGAAGATCACTTGAACCTGGGAGGCAGAGGTTGCAGTGAGCTGAGATTGTGCCATTGCACTCCAGCCTGGGCCACAAGAATGAAATTCCATTAAAAAAAAAAAAAAAAAAAAAAAAAAAAGATTTAAGTACATGGCAGGGAATTCAAGGGGTTTCATGGGGCAACAGAATCATTGGACATTGAATATATGCATGACACCATGCACAAGGTAGTTATATAGTAGTCAGTCTCTGCCAGAAGTAGTTTTAATAATGCATTGGAGTATCACACATCAGTTACTTTTCAAAGGCCTATTTTTCAGAAAAGAGAACCTGCGCAGAAAACATCCAAAATCAGGATGGCTATTGCTTTAGCTAAGATTAATCGAACAACATTAATTCGTGGATTAAACAGCATATCCAGATCCTCCAAATCAGTGGCCAAACTTCTGCATCCTCAGCTTGCATGCAGACTTTTAGAGCTAAGGGACATATCTGGTCGTCTGCTGAGGGAAGTTAATGTGCCAAGGCAACCCCTATATAACACGCAGGTAAGGGAATACTGCATATGCACAAGGACCCCTTTTTAAGAAACTTTTACATTTGCAAAACTTGAAAAATAAAATGTGGTGAACTTGATTGTCCTATGTATAAAACAGATATACCTGGATAAGAGAAATGAATGGTTGGGCCTTTTTAAAATACAGTGGAATCTTTGGTTTAAATAAGTTTGAAAAGGAAAGCAACATGGACTTTTTTCTACCTTATTGTTTAATTGAACTATATGAAACTGTCCATTTCAAATGGTGCAATTTAAATATATGCATGCAAATTACCATTTATGTTAAATCTAACATAAATTTTACAACTAGCCTTAAAAATTATTGTTTTGTTCCCTTTTCCTCATAACTTTGTTATGTTTCCAAGATAACCTTTGTTTGACATAATATATTGAGCATATTTACCTATAAATTCAAATTACGTTTTCTACATTGTCTTATTGAGGCTCTGTTATATTTTGTTGAGGACCACAACTCTTAAAACTTTTTTGGAATCAATTTCTTGCTTTCTAAACTTCACGGCACAGAACTCAAGAGTTTTTCAATCTGGGCATTATACAAATCATCCTAAATTTCACTACAAAAGATTCAGAATTTTGCAATTCTGGCATCTACACTGCAGGACGAATTAATTTGAACTCTCTGTTGAAGGAGAAGAAAATGAGGCTCAAATTTAGTTAAACCAAAAAAGAAGATGTATTAGCTCCTGTAAACAACCCAGAGCTGTTAAGATTCCTGACATGTCTGCATACAGGTATTCCTGGCTTTCCCCTCATAGTTGCAAGATAATTTGCAGCTGTTCCTTGGCTGTATTCTTCCAGGTTCAATTTCAGCAGAGAAAAAGAGAGAGAAAACCCCTGACCCCACTTCCCTAGCAAAGTCTCCAGGTCCATTCCAAGAGCATGGCTTGTGTTCTCAGAGCTTACCTCTAAACCAAGGACATGCGATGCACTGATTGGCCTAGAACTTGATTACCTGCTTATCCCTAGAGCTGGGATTGGAGCTCTGTCGAGACCACATGACCTGAGAGTGGTGTGGAATGGGGAAATCCTCAAAAAAAAACTCTGGGTTTCTTCAAGAAGGTAAAAAATGGATCCTGGATAGCTGAAATCAACAAATACCCTTTATGTAGGAGTCGCTCTTTAATGAAAGATTTTGACATTTCTAGAAAGCATCATATATTTAAGCTACAAATTGCCTGAGAGCAGCATTTATAAAAGGCTTTTATGATTTCTGATGTCTGAGAAAGTAAAAAATGGTTTGTGTTTGCCAATCACTGGATTCTTTATGAACTACAAGCCTTAATCCTGTATCTTTAGATCATTGAAAAGAAACATAGCTGTGGCTCATGCCTATAATCCCAGCCCTTTGGGAGGCCAAGGCGGGTGGATCCTTTGAGGTCAGGAGTTTGAGACTAGCCTGGCCAACATGGTGAAACCCCATCTCTATTAAAAATACATTAGCCAGCATGGCAATGTGTGTGTAATCCCAGCTACTCAGAAGGCTGAAGCAGGAGAATCACTTGAACCTGGGAGGCAGAGGTTGCAGTGAGTCGAGATCGCACCTCTGCACTCCAGCCTGGGCAACAGAGCAAGACTCTGTCTGAAAAAAAAAAAAAAAAAAAAAGAAAGAAAGAAAGAAGAAAAAGCAAAAGAGAAAGAAAGTTAAACCATATTATCTTAAATCCCCGCTGAAATATCTTTCTAAACCTAATGTTTTGACTTCATGTTCCCTTCCTTGCATTGTCAAACCTATAGTTTTTATAGAGGGTTGGTAGAAGAAATGTCTTTTGAAGAATATTTCTGTATTTAATATGAAATCATGTTTAAAGACACCGGTCATTATGCTATTCAGGGTCTTCCTTTTTGCTTCTCTACTAAGTCAGAACTGGGAAGGATCTGAGATCTTACACTACCCGCAAGCTAACAAATTAGCCTGCCACAATTGTACACACACATATGCGCATGCACACACACACACACACACACACACGAGCCTTGGGTCACGAACACATGGTTTATTATTCACAGTAAAAGCGTCAGCCAGAGCAGTATCTTGTGCTGGTTCCCTATGCTTAAATTCCTTAGGGCAATGCGATGCGGGCCAAATGTTGCCTGTGCGCACACTATGTTGCATCACAGGAGAGAGGAACCTTGAAATCAGGGGACTCTGGGGACACTGGCACATCTCCAAAAAGATATACAGATGGAGAGACAGAGAGAGGGAGAAAGAGAGAGAGATTAATTATTCATTACCCTGGAATATAAGTAAATGTTTCAGGGAAAAAGGAGAGGGCTTTATTTTTAGTGGCCTATGACATGTTCAGGGAGGTACATGTCTCTCTAGAGGGATATACTTTTTCTACTTTGCAAGGCTGTTTGCTATTCAAACATGTCCTTTGCTCAGAAGGGCCAATCTGCACAGGAATGAGAGAAATCCATGACGACTTATCTCCCAACACTTACGAAAATTCAGTGGCTAGAAAAAAAAAAAAGTCTTTCCAGTTGAATTTGTGTGTTTTTATCCAGCAGTAAGAACTAAGAGACATAATCTGTTTGCCTTTTTACTTTGACTGATAATGAGTTTCTGAGGTAAATTTAGAGATCAAGTGTGATAACTTATTCCAGGAACCTAAGATAAACAGGCTTAGGGACTAAGTGACTTGCGCAAGGTCAGGATGTTAACTGTGACTATCTTTTCTGACATTAAAGTCCATGACTGTGAAATCTCTTCTTTGCCCTTATTCTAATTGTCTTATGTTCTAGCTTTAATTTTACAAATTCTTATCAAAGAAACATTTCAAAATGTATAGAAGTTAATTGATTAGAAGTCCCATTTGAATTTAAACTAGTAGTAATATTTTGCTATACTGCCTTCAGATCTCTCCTTTATAAAAAGAAATATCATTAACCATGCCCAATTCCTTCTCCTTTCTTCTCTACCAGAGGTAATCACTTTTATGAAGTTGATGTGAACATTTACATGCATACTTTTATATTTTCTCTACATTTGTATGCATATATTAATGCTTTTTCCCCAAATTTCATGCTTTTTTCTTTTCAAAGTGTCTTTTACAAGTTTATTCCTTTTAAACTATTTTCTTTAATTATTTTAAACATATTTATGTGTGGTCTTTTTAATGATTGTCCTGAGGTATTTGGAGGTGCTAATTTTTCTATTGTGATCTATATTGCATCTCACCTATAGATAATTTTCTTATAATTTTATTTTAACTGAAACTTGAAAAGAAAAAAAAACCTGAGTCTTGTTTTTTTTAAAAAAAAAATCCCTTTTGGCCTTAGGGGTGAAACTGTCCCTCTAGAGAAATTGTGCTTGTTGCTCCAGGGATACCAGCAACCTGAGACCAGTCTTTATGTTTTTTTTTCAGCTTAAGATTCCCTGCTTCACACTGATAGGGTAAATTCAGATTTCTTTATAAGGGGCAAACTTGGAATTTTAATCTCTCATGGGAGTCCCACATGGAGACCAGCTTCCTTACTTTCTTCCTGTACTGGTGGATGCAATTGTTTGAGTCCCAATTTCACTGAAATTGCAGTTCTGCAAAGGCTTGATCCCCACCTCACATCTATCCAAGTATCATATCCAGTCCCTGTATTAATACTCAAGCACCCAACCATTATCTTAGGGTCCAGTAACATCTCCAGAGTTCCTGGGATATAAGCTCATACACTTGCTGCTCTGGCTTTTAGTTCCCTTTTTGTTCCTGGCATTGGGGGCGGAGGGGGAAGGTCCCTTTCCTTTTTGTAAGCTCAGTTTTGTATTACATCTTTTGAGTTTCATTTTTATAGCATTTCTAGGTGTTTTTTGTGTGAGATGCTCCACATTAGCTCAGTCTGCCATGTGTATGGAACCAGATGTCTTTCAGCTTCACTTCTTAATATCTCCCTTTACAAGTTTTAAGATGATTAAATTTATTGGAAGTGAAGTATAGTTCTACTTTTTTATTTATTCAACAAATAGCGGCCAGGCGCAGTGGCTCACACCTGTAAGCCCAGCACTTTGGGAGGCCTAGATGGTGGATCACCTGAGGTCAGGAGTTCAAGACCAGCCTGAGGTCAGGAGTTCAAGGCAGGAGAATCACTTGAACCCGGGAGGTGAGGTTGCAGTGAGCCAAGATCGTGCCATTGCACTCCAGTCTGGGCAACAAGAGCAAAATTCCATCTCAAAAACAAAAAGTTATTGAAAACCTGATATGAAAAATCACTAGATTAGGTACCAGGGACTCAGAGATGTCTCACCCTTGTCCTATGGACTGTGGGGCTCACAGGCAAATAAGCAGTGTCAGTAGGATGCAGCAAGTGCATGATCAGAGTATGGAAAGTACACTACAGAAGCATCAAGAAGAGACATATAATTCCAAAGAGTGGTCCATGTAGACATTCTAGAGATAGGATACTGTATCTGAGTCTTGAAGGAGGAATTAGCCAGATAAGAAGTAGGAGAATCATTCCAAGAAAAGAACAGTATATATGAAGATACTGAGGTGAGAGAGAACATGACTTAGTTGGAGAAGATAAGTAGTTCCGTATGGCTAGAGTGAGACAAGTGAGAACAGTCCCAGGTCACAGGTTCCAGGGTCCTTGAGGGCTGGGGGTTAGGAAGGTTTACGTAGGGAGTATACAGTAGCTAGGGTTGATAATCAGAATTGCCAGAGAGGGAAAACTAAGTTGTAGTAAACAATGTGTCTCAAATCTCAAAGGCTCAGTGAGGACAGAAACAGAACTGACTATGAGGACAATGGCCTGGAGAGTCAAAGCCACAACAGGAATGTATGAATTGTGGCAGAGGTCAGTGGATTGGTCTGTAAATGGAGTGTATCCATGGTACCAGAGTGTGCTGAGAGGAAAGTGCAGTAGTATGGAGAAGCCACATCAGACAGAGTTCAGCTTATCCAGAGTGGATTCCAGTGTGAATTCCTTTAAGAATTGTCAAACTGCCTGTCTCAGATGGAGCTTTGTGTGGGGAAGTAAAAGGGGTGAAAGCTGGAAGGACTATGCAAGGGGATATGCTTTGTGGATGCATGAAAGATAGAACTCTAGGAAAACTTAGCTGTAAGAAGGTAAGTGGCCTGGTTAACTTATCTGAAGGTATCTTTCAAATACCTTCTGGATGTGTTCTGTCTGGTCACTGTTTTGTGGATGACAAATGATGAAAAAATGCATTGGTAGCTGGGGCAACTTAAATAGCTCTCCCAAAACTCTCTATTATATGGCTGAGAATACCAGTGAGGCCAGGTGACTTCCTTTGGAAACAAAGAAATAGAGTAACATTTTCATTAGGACACAAACAATAACTAGAATAGTGTTTCAGCTCTTTGACATGGGGAGTTCTGAGATGCAGCATCCAGTAATGGTCTCCTCAAAGTGAAGAACGGACACTGGCTCAGGAGCTCCCTCTACCATCCACCCGGGCCTTTCTGATCGGATGTTCAGCTCTAGAGCATGCTTAATATGTCATAGCGTATTGAAATGTTGTGCCAAATAGAAGCCTCCCAAAGACCCAACCAACAGGAATGGCCTAAAGCGATTCTAATGGCCTGTGACATGTGCACAGATGGTTGGGGTCAAGCTTTTCCAGCTGGCCACCTTGTTAGAAGAGGGTTCTTTTGGACCTGGCTCTATGGATGCTGAGTAAAATTATTCCTCAAACCCCTCCAGGTTCTGCAGGACTGAGACTGCAGTGATAGAATTGTAGCTAGTTCTATAAAAAGCCTCAGGAATGGAAAACTCTTAATGGAGAATTTCCTGGTAGTTTTCAACATCTCCAGTGCCAGTACTTACAGAATGGTGCATCTGCTTAGTCTTGTGAGCTGCCTGCCTGAGTGGAGCCCGCAGCTGCTCTAGGCTGCAGTGACCTAGATAATCGCCTTGAATGTTGACTTCAGCCAAGACACGTCAGCTCCCAGACATCGTTGTTGACTCTGGCAGGCCAATGCAGGGCCACAGGACCAAGAGCTCTTCCTGTGATAGACTCATCCCTATAATGGCATTAGAGTTGACTGTTTCTACTTTGTATATGCATCGTGGCATGGTAATAAGATAGGGACCAAAGTGAAGAAAATCCTCAGCCTTTACAATGCCTGGACTGTAGGTGGATCCCAGTGAACTTGTGTTCTTTTTTCAGGAACACAAGGATCAGAAACTTATCTACGTAAAGTTTCTTCCTTACCCCATCCTCTAAGTTAGACTCCAATTTGGGGTTTAAACTATAAACCTCATAAATATCCGGAAGTTCTATAGGTCCTACTTGGGCCTGCCATGAGGCTCACTTGGCTGGTATAATCTAGACCCAGAGAAAGAGGATATTTTCTAGATAGAACTCCTGGGCTCTTGAAGACATACAGTACTCCTCCACTTTGGCAAAGGGATTAGGACATTTGAGTCTTTACAGGACCACTGGATTAAAAACTTGTTTAAGAACAATGTTCTACAGACTGTTAATACTGGGGTTAATAAATTCAGGTAGCTTTCTTTAAAGTCAGGAGTCTTTCCTGTATTCAAAGGTGTTGTAAGTTGCTAAGCAAAGACACATTCGTGTAGCTTTTCCAAACTTACAGGAATACTTTTTTCCTGGACCTCTCTGTAAGTAGCAGTCAATGTTTCCTGCAACATTTGTCTGAGAGTTAGAATTTCCCCTATGACTCCCCTTGTAACTCTCATCAGGGTGGTTTTGGACAATGTAAACTATATGGGGCCTGGTAATTCTCCAACCTTCAGGTCATGTATAAGTGAATCTTTACTTTCTAAACTGCTCACTGTTGACTTTTTTGTGTGATTTATTTTAATAGTGAAAATAAGATGAACACACATCCTTCTTTTATGAGATAAAGCAGTCAAAATTATGTGGAAAAAGTTGAATTTTAAAGGTTCAAAATGTTTTTACTGCTCAAATATCCATATATTTTACGCTTTACATGACCAAATTTAAAAAGAAATGTATGAACATAACACTGATACCAAGATATTTTTTAACTCAAATATGCACATAAAGTGAAATTATATAACAAGGTTGAGATAAAAATTTTGAAATAGGCCAAGATCATCTAAAGACTGCCACTTAATAAATTTCTCCTGTTTTTTATCTTAGCTTTTACGGTACACTATTCCTGCTCAAAGCAAGACAAAAATGAAACAGCATGGTTTATAATATGAAAAACATGTTTTTAAAGTGAGTCATAAAGTTGAAAAATGGCTACTTGCCAGTAATCACATATATTTTGGAGGAAATATATTTTCTTGTTACAGGAATAAAAAGTAATTATTAAAAGCATTAAAATAATTTAAAATGACCTTTAAACAATATAAAGATTAATTATTCAGAAGCATAACATATATCAAGTACATAATTTATTTTGAAATTAATCAGCTTTAATTACTTTTAGGTGAAGGACAAAACCTGAGAAAGAAAGATGTAATAAAACGGAAAGAATAATTTCTCATGTAGATACCCGTATTAGTCCATTCTTGCACTTCTATAAAGAAATACCTGAGTCTGGGTAATTTATGAAGAAAAGAGGTTTAATTGGCTCATGGTTGTGTAGGCTGTACAGGAAGCATGGCAGCATCAGCTTCTGGGGAGGCCTCAGGGATTTGGTATTACATTTCAACAAGAGATTTGGTGGGAACACAGATCCAACCCATACAACACCACTTTTATTTTTATTGTATATGGCCTACCAATGATTGAACATGGACCTCCCACTATGAGTTCATATATTCACAAATTCAAGAACCTTTTCACCTGCTAGGAGGTATATTTGCTTTTCTTCCTCCTAGAGAGTCTGCTCTCTACTTGTATGTTTGTCTCCATGTAGCTAAAAGTAGGATTCAAAGGCATACTATCAATTTGATTCTTCTAGCAAGAGAGAAAAAGCAGCAGCTGCTTCATTTCCTGGAAACTCTTTCCAGAAGCCAGGAATTCTGGGAAATACTGCAGGTGACCTATGGAGGGAGGTGGCAGAAACTTTCCCTACCTATCTCTACATCTAGGAGTTAGCATGGCCCAAAGAGAAAGGAGGAAGAAAGAAAACAGCCTTTCCCCAACCCCCAGCTCCCCACCCCCCACTCTTAGCTACTAGGCTAGATCCTATTCGTGGTTTCCTTGTTCTGTAAATCACTTAAGAGGGAAGAAGGAAATTGCAGTGGGCAATTTTGTTCTGCATTCAGTAGTGGCAGCACTAAGCAAACACTGAGAATACTAGAACAGGATGTAGACATATTTTAATAATTTCATTTACAAAAATACCTTATGTACTTTGAACTTAACATAGAAAATATAGAAAACAAGAAAGAATTTAATTTCTCTGAACCTGTGTTCTTATTTCATAGGTTTGTTAGAGGATAAAATGAGACAATGCAAGGAAAGCCAGTAGAACAGAACCTAGCATGTAATGAGTGTTCTACAAATGTTAACTATACAAAGTAACATAACTAAATCATAACAGCAATTAAAATTTTGGCGCATTTCTGTCCAAACTTCTTCTATGCAATGTTGTGTTTATTTTAATCATAAAAACATTGGACATAGAATTTTTAAGCTTTTATACTGAAGTATACAGAATAGTGCACAAATTAAGTGTATAGCTCCATAAATTTTCAGATTGAACACATCTATGAAAATCTTGGTAAGCAGCACTCAAGAAATCTTCTCATGCTGACTTATAGTCACTAACTCTCACTCTTGCTAGGATAATCGTTTCCTTTTTTTCCAAAAGCATAGATTAGTTTGGCTTGGTTTTACATGTTATATAAATGGAATCAATAATACTTGTACTTACTATTTTGAACCTTGATCTTTTTCTATTATTACTATTACTAACATTCCCTCTCTAATAAGGGACTAATAATGTCCCTTAATGCTACCCATGCACATTTTACTAAAAACGTTAAAAGCATTTTCTTATTTATCTTTACAGCAATTATTCTCAATTTGGAGATGAGAGAACCAAAGCTTAGAGGAAGAATTAATTTGTCCAAGATTTCATTACTCAAGAACTCTGGGACTAGAGATTAACTACATCTATTTACTCCAGAGTCCATCCTTGTAATGCAGTCCTTTACCACTCTTCATGAGCAGTAGGGTATCCCAAGGCAGCGTAGCTTGATGATCAGGTTAACAGCTTGGGCTCTGGAGTACCATTTCCAGTTTAAATCTCACTTTGCTACTTACCAGCTATATTACCAGGGGCAAGTTGCCTACCTTTCTTTTTTCTGCTTTCCAGTTGTGGAATGAGGATAATAATAATACCAACTTCATAGGATTGTTTTAAGAATTGTGAATACTTATAAAGTACATTGAACAGGACTTGGTAGACAGTGCCATATAAATGTTCGTTCAGCAAAAGGTTATCATATGTTCTTCAGAAGTACCTTTTATTTATTTATTTTGAGATGGAGTTTCACTCTTGTTGCCCAGGCTGGAGTGCAATGGCATGATTTCAGCTCACTGCAACCTCTGCCTCCCAGGTTCGAGCAATTCTCCTGCCTCAGCCTCCCAAGTAGCTGGGATTACAGGCATGCGCCACCAGGCCCGGCTAATGTTTGTATTTTTAGTAGAGATGAGGTTTCACCATGTTGGTCAGACTAGTCTCAAACTCCTGACCTCAGGTGATCCACCTGCCTCGGTCTCCCAAAGGGCTGGGATTACAGGTGTGAGTCACTCTGCCCGGCCCAGAAGTACCTTTTAAAAGGCTGCATACTATTCACAATAGCCAACACATAGAATCAACCTACGTGTCCAACCACAGGTGAATGGATAAAGAAAATGTGGTTTACATATACAATTGAATACTATTCAGCCATCAAAAAGAATTCTGTCATTTGTGATGGCAAGGATGAATCTGGAGATCACGTTAAATGAAATAAGCCAGACACAGAAAGACAAGTACCACATGATCTCACCCACACGTGAAATCTTAACAACAAAAAGTTGGTATCATAGAAGCAGAGAGGAGAACAGTGGTTACCCAGAGACTGGGTGGGGAAAGGGGAAAAGGGAAGGATGGTGAGAGGTTGTTAAATGGGTACAAAATTACAATTAGACAGCAAAAATAAATTCTGGTGTTCTACTGCACAGTAGGGTGACTATGGCTAATAATAAAATATTGTGTATTACAAAATAGCTAGAAGAGAGGATCTTTTAACATTCTCACCACAAAGAAATGATAAATGCACAATGTGATACAGATGCTAACTACCCTGACTGGATTATTATATAACATAGATTTCTATGGAAACATCAAATTGTGCTCCTTAAATATGTACCATTACAATGTGTCAATTAAAAATACATAAAAAGTTTGAAAAAATAAAAAGATTGCATAATATTCTACTGAGTGGATATAACATAATTTTCCTAACTATTCTGGAATCATTGATTGTTTTGGTTTTTTCATTGTTATAACTCTTTCATGAACGCTGTCTAATGAACATTATGTGCATGTTTTTACCATGCATTTATATGATTTTATCAGCTACAGCCTGTACCTTTTGGAAGTTCATTGAAGCCATTGAGTTGCTTGGCTCATACTTCAGAGGAGCCTGGCTAACTGCCACTTCACTGCTGAGTGGAAAGGGAATGTTTTTCCTGAAGTCCTCATTTCATACCCTGCTCAAGGCAACAGAGGTGACCCATGAGACAGTATAAACTGAATATGTTACGATGGTATGTTTCAGGCCGGTACACCTACTGCCAGAAACTAGAAACACAGGAGAGGCAACTTCATTATTGGTGTTAAACTTCTCTGTGTTTCATGAGAGCCTGTTGCATATGAGCACAGAACATTTTCTGAAGCTTAATGATCATCTAAGGTTAATGCTGGCCTTCAGCAGTCTCACGATTAACATTTCCAAGCAGGTCATTAATCTCTAGGAAAAGCTTATTATTTTGATTGCTGTTTACCTGAGGTTGTGAATAATTAGTAAAGAATGATTACATGAATTTGAACAAAGGAAAGACTGTTTTTCTCATATGCACAGCAGCACCTCCTAGTGTGCACGGTTGGTAATTGTGAGAAGTTAGTCATTTAGATTGCAGAAATGCAAGATTTTTACAGATTTGTCACAGGTTTTGATTAGCACAAGAAAGTGTCTTCTTGTTAAAAAAGGAAAAGTAAACAATTTTCACAATGTGAAAAAGCCCAGATAGTCTAAAGTAGATGACTTTCTTTAGAAAAAAAAAAAATCTCATTTTACAGTAACATTGTAAAATATGACATTGAAACATTCAAAATGTTTGTTTATTAAGAAAATATTTTCTGTTTTTGCAGGTCAGAAAGGGTTCTTTGTTTGAAATCATCTCCTTTCCAGCAAAGACTGCTTTAACTAGCATAATATATGCTTCATATGCAGCACTAATTTATTTGGTAAGTTAAGAAAATTATTAGAATCTAGAAATAAATCTACTTATGTAATGTTAATAATACTGTGCAATAGTATAGTGTACAATATTTCATGTTGCCATTCACAGTCTCATTACACAAAACAATTTTTAAAATTTCCTTTTCTGATAAGCCAGGTCAATCTACCAAAAAACAGTTTGCTTAAATAACTAAAAAAAAATTTTTTTATAAAGTTTATTATTACAATCACTTGCATATTTTGATCAAGAAATTTAGTTCTACTTTCATTTAGCTAGAGTTGTTTTGTTTCAGCCATTGTGCCATGGCTGGCTAAAGTTCAGTATTCTGTCATTTGGGGTCTCTCACTTTGGGGAACACAGGTACTAGTGTATTTTGGATTACAAATGCGTGCATGAGAAAAATGTAAAAGATTTTTTATATTATAAGGGTTTTATTTTCTATTAATAGCCACTTAAAAAAACTATAACACACAAAAAGGAAAGTGTACAGCTTAATGAATTATCACAAAATCTATTAATCTTTATACTACCCAGGTCAAGAAACATTACCTTAATTCCAGGAGCCTCTTTCTTGCCTCCCATAATCACTTCCCTTTCTTATATAGGATATCACTATTTTGACTTGTAATACTACTGATAGTTTGACTGCTTGAATTCTATATAAATAAAGTCATATAGTACATATTCTTTTGTGTTTGTCTTTTGCCCAACACTGTTTTAAGATCATTCATTGCCTGTAGCAGTAGCTTGCTCATTTCACTGCTGTGCAGTGTTCAACTGATTGACTGTATCAACATTTATTTATCCATTCTACTCCTGATGGACATTTGGTTTATTTCCAGTTTTGGCTACTATGAATAAGGTTGCTATAAATATTCCTGTACATATCTTTTGGTGAAACTGCTAGGTCATAAGGTATGCATGTGCTGATACCTAGTAGATATTACCAAAGAGTTTTCTAAAGTGGTTTTTTAACAATTAACACAAATCTCAGATTTTATAAAAGTCCCAGTTGCTCTGCATCATTACTGACAGTATTGTCAATCTTTTGCATTTTAGCCATTTTTGTGGGAATGTAGTATTATCACATTGTGGTTTTAATTTGCATCTCCTTGATTATTAATGAGATTGAGTACCTCTGCATATATTAATTGGACATTTGGATATCCTCTTTGTAAATTTGTTAAAATCTTTTTTTTTTTTTTTTTTTTTTTTTTTTTGAGACGGAGTCTTGCTCCATCACCCAGGCTGGAGTGCAGTGGCCAGATCTCGGCTCACTGCAAGCTCTGCGTCCCGGGTTCATGCCATTCTCCTGCCCAGCCTCCCGAGTAGCTGGGACTACAGGCACCTGCCACCACGCCCGGCTAGTTTTTTGTATTTTTTAGTAGAGATGGGGTTTCACCGTGTTAGCCAGGATGGTCTCGATCTCCTGACCTCATGATCCGCCCGTCTCGGCCTCCCAAAGTGCTGGGATTACAGGTTTGAGCCACCGCGCCCGGCCCTCTTCTTGCTTTTCTATTGAGATAGCTTTTTTTAAAAAAAATTTGATTTTTACTTTAAAAAACATATTCTAGGAGCCTTTTTTGATTACATATGGAGAAATTTATTCTTTGACTTGCCTTTTCATTCTTTTAGCAATGTCTTTTAAAGAAGAAATTCTTAGCCAGGCATGGTGGTGTGTGCCTATAATCCCTGCTACTTGGGAGGCTGATGGGGGAGGCTGAAGTAGGAGGATACTTTGAGCCCAGGAGTTTGAGACCAGCCTAGGCAAAATAGTGAGATCCAGTCTTAAAATAAATAAAAGCATATCATAATTTTAATGTCATCCAATTTATTAATCTTTTCCTTTATGTTAAGTGCTTTCTATGTCAAAGAGAATCTTGACTTACACCTAACATCATGAAAATATTCTCCTCTGTTATATTCTAGAAGCTTTATTAGTTTACCTCTCACCTTTAGATTTATACTCCATCTTGAACTAACATGAGGTAAGAGTCAAATTTTTCCCTATGAGTATCCAATTAATCTATTTTTTCTTTAAAAAAGCCCTTTTCCTATTGTCCTAGAATACTTTTTTTTTTTCATAAATCAAGTGTCCTTTATATGGGTCTGTTTATAGATTCTCTGTTCTATTCAATTGGTCTATTTGTCTATTCTTCCACCAATTGAGCACTGTATTAATTACAGGACCTTTATAATATATCTTAATAACTGGGAGAATAAGTTCTCTTTCCAGTTCACGAACGTACTATTCCTTCTGTTTATTTTGGTCTTCTTTAATTTCTTTTAATAATTTTTCTGGTTTTTTTGTTAGCATTCTTACACATTTTTGTTAATATTTTATATCATATTAAAACATAAAAGAAGTCTCAATTAAGAGCCAAGCAGGTGTGTGCGTGTGTGTGTGTGTAAGTGGACTAGATCTAAAATATACAGGCAAGTACATAGGGTCAAGAATAGCTAAATACCCTGAAAAAAGGTAGAACTTACTTTTAAATTTATTAATTCAGTTTTTACAAAACTAAATTTATCAACTATTTTGCCACTGTTTTAAATTTTCAAGAAGTATTCAATATCTTAAATGTGAAACTTATACAAAATTGGCATTCAACTAAGCTAGGATGCAAATACATTGCACAAAATGAACAGGATGACATGTCTATGGGGAAATAAAAACTAGACTAACACAAAAATTAGATTTCAGTTTCTCAAAGGCTGTTGAAATCATCTCACACAATTTGTCATGCCATGAACTTTGTAAGTAGGTAATAGAAACAAATCTGATAACTGGTCATATATGTATCTAAGGCCTGGGAGAGGTCAGGGTTAGAATTCTGGTTCTGAAAACAATATATATGTTAGATGTTAATGTCCTATGAGTGGAATCATGTCAAGAGAAAAGGGTGGTAAGTCAACAGAAATATGAAGAACAGCAATATTTAGGTAAGCTAAAAAAGAATCCATTTGGGACACAAGAAGCAACAATCAGAAAGGCAGAAAGAAAATCAGGAGAAATAGTGCCAAGGAAATAGAGACTCAGGATGTTGTCAGTAGTTAAGTGTCAAATACAAGCAGAAAAGTCAAGTAAAATGAAGATTTGAAGTGTCCATTAGATACAGTAGTAAAGATGTCGAGGTTAACCATCTCGAAAATTATTTCAGCGGCATAACTGGATAACGAAGACAGAAATAAGCAGGTTTCAGAGTGACAGAAGGTAATAACATGGAAACAGAATCTGGTTTAACTAAGAAGAGAGAGTGTGTAGCAGACAATAGAGAAGCAGATTTTCAGAGATTTTTAGTTTTTAAATTTTAGGATGGAAGATACTCAAGCATGTTATAGATTGCAGGGGAAGAGCCAGTCAAGAGTAAAGAGGCTGAAGAGACAAGGAATAATTGACAGAGAAGATGGTAGGATGTAGGTTAAAAACAAATATAGAAGGATATTGACCTTGATCAAGACCGTTCATTTTCTGAGACTGGGAAAAAGGTGGTTAGAATGTGCACAGATAGAATTTTTTGTTGGTGAGGGAAGAGAGAATGTTTCAAATAGGACAGAACTTTCCAATCCTTTTCACAACATGACATTCATAGAAAATGATCATATTTGGGATAAATGGATGAGGCTGTTTACAGCTAACGGTCATGACTTTAAAGGTTTCTAGCGCCGGGTTTGGATACATAAAAGTGCAAGTAACAAAGGATATCTGAATGACAGTACCTTAATCAATAAAAACACTTAAATATCTTAATTAGAAGTTAGGAGTTAGGCAATTCCCAGGTTTGTACAGTTAGGTCCAAAATATTATCAAAGCCCAGGTCTGAATGTCTGTGCTTCCCCCAAATTCTTACGTTAAAATCTAACCCCAAGGTGGTGGTATTAGCAGGTGGAGCCTTTGGGAGGTGATTAGGTAATGAGAACAGAGTCCTCAGGAATGGGATTAGTGCCCTTAGAAATGAGGCCTGAGGGAGCTGCCTTGTCCCTTCCACCATATGAGGACATAGACAGAAAACCAGCCCTCACCAGACACTGAATCTGCCAGTGCCTTGATCTCGGACTTCCCACTCTGCAGAACTGGGAGAAATAAATTTCTATTGTAAGCTACTCAGTTCATGGTATTTTGTTACAGCAGCCCTAAAAGCCTAAGACAACGGGGTCTTTCCCTCTTTTTCTTCTAAAAACTTGTTTTCAGTCCTTAGGTTTGTTGCCTCATGATCAAGCATCACATCAGTGTTCAAAGCAGGAAGAGAGAGATAGAGGGGAAAGACAGTCTATACAGGAGGAAAAACTTTTCCAAAAATCTTTTCTGAGTTCCTTCCCAGCAGACATATCATTTTATTTCATTAGCTACAAGATAGCTAATGAACCAACTGAAGGGAAGTGAGGAAAAGTGTCTGTGTTCCTCAATTCTATAGTGAGAGGCAGGCAAGAAGGAGGAGACAGGAGGCAGGAGGGCAAGAGGAAGTTGAGGCTGTTCAAGCTTGAGGACCTCAATCCTTTGGCTGTTACCTCTAATTTAGGAAATCTTGTATGTGTTTATAATCTTTTATATTATCTTGAGGCATTTTTTTTTGTGAAATAAACTGGTTTAAGTCTTCTCATATTTCATAAATTTTCTGTTCTCATTGCTTGCCTTAAATACTTAGCATCATCATCTTCATCATTAGTAAACTTACAGAGTAAGTTTAATTAATGCAGTCCTTAGTGATTCTGAATTTTTGAAGTTATTTTTCTCTGTTTTATTTTTGACACTCCTCTCCTTAAAGTACTGAGTGGCAGTTTTGGAGGGGATAGTGATCACATATTTGCTCAGAAACCGTTGATAGTCGCTTACTAAATTCTTACTGATATGTTGATGTCCTTTCATTGTACATGTAAGTATAAGCAAAGTCTAGGGGGAAGAAAATTAAAACAAAAGAACTACTTTGAGAAAACCATGTTTGAGGACAAATTCCATCTCTCAGAAAATGTTTCATGTAATTACATCAAGAGAATAAAGATGCAAAACATCTAATGAATTGGGGGAAAAGATGTAAAACATATTCATGGAAGCATACTAGGTTTTAAATTGCTCTCTAGATTGTATTATTTAGAACAGTCTCGCAATGCTTATTATATTATGTGCCTGCAGGTCCTGAAAAGAAGTGTTTTTTATTAGATTATGTAGATTAAATGACTTTATTTATGTGAAACACTATATTGTATGTTTTATTCTGTGGTTAGTAGCTTAAAAAGAAACTTTACTTTTCAAACTATTTTTATTGTATAGGCGGTCTGTGCTAATGCTGTGCTGGAGAAGATAAAGAACATCTTCCAGGAAGAAGAATCCATAAGGCAAAACAGAGAGGAGAGGGAAAATTGTAGAAAAGCCTTTTCTGAGCCTGTGCTTTCAGAGCCTATGTTTGCTGAAGGTGAAATCAAAGCAAAACCTTACAGGTCACTGCCGGAGAAGCCAGACATTTCAGATTACCCCAAGCTTCTTGCTAATAAGCAGAGTAATAAGATCCAAGTTTTACATTCTGTGTTTGACCAATCAGCTGAAATGAATGAGCAAATCTGAATACAGATATCACTGAACAGAACCTAAGAGTTATCTATTTAATGGCACATTTCATCTGACAAAACTCAAGAGTCTAGTTTACATATTCTGAATTGCTCTGCTTTCTTAAAAAAAAGAGAAGGGGGCTACTATTAAAATGTCATTTTCTAGTATTTACATGATAGAGTAAATAAAATGAATATTGATGTGGAATATAGGTACTGACTATATACTTTTAATGAACAAGAAAATCCATCCTTTGGTGGGTGAGACTTTACACTGTGGTTTATAATATAAGCATATTTATAATACATTAATATTTTTATTAAAGACTTGTTTTGAGAGTCTAATTCTTTACTTTGGAGGAAAAAAAAGCCCTATCAAGATGCTGCATATCAAATTAAAAGGATAATTATTTTTTATATGCAGACTGGAGAGTTTGAGTCTGCCTATTATTATTTTGTAAATCACTTGTAAAGTTATGAAGGATTTGCAATTCACAGATGTCACGTGTTAAGACACGTGTTAAGACCTGACTGGGCATTGAAGGATTATCACATGATAGAACAGACCGGGATGTACCTTCCTGAGAGATAGTATATGTTCTGTACGTAGTGAGTAGTTGCTGCCACAAACAGTATCTATAAAAAGCACAAGTCTGGTTCGTTGGTTGTCTGAGAAATGAGGACCAAGTGCTACTCATGCTATCCATACTCCAACAGAAAAGGAAGTGTAATAATATGTAGCAAAGGTCCCTGTAAGCAGAGTCTTTACTATATAGACCTTATTCATTTACTATTTTTATAATAACCAAGGGAAAGAGTCCAGGTCAGCTCCTTAGAATGTTAAGTATTAGATTTAGATTCTTAATGTAATTCTCCTCCTCTAAACGTATTACTGTGCTTTGCAACTAGGTTCCAATCTTGACAAAAAGTTCTTCTCACTCTGAATACATCATCTACTCATTTTGGCTATTTCTGGTCCCACATAGTGGTGATTTATGCATGAGCACTGACGATGCAAAAATCACCACTATGTGCTGCTGATTTTTGCATGGTGGGTGTCTGGGGTGTTATTTTAAATACATTACAGCTAGTATGGTATGAGCACCAGGCAAGTGAACAGTACTGACCATAAATAACTGACATGATAAAACCAGGGTGAACCAACTGAACATCAACCTTGCCTGGGAACTCCAAGGAACAAAACCCTAGATCTCCTCTCTATAACATTTATAGGAGACACTTAGTTGTGCATATATTCACATAAAGTTCTAAAAAATTTTTTAAAACCTTTATTTGAAAATTTCATATAGGCATTCGAAGTACACTGGCTCACTGAATAGGAGACTTTACATCTCTCATGGCTGGGCAGCAGCTGGGTCTGGCTTCCTTACTTCAAGATCTGCCTTGATCACAGAGAAACTAAGCCAAGGTTTATTTGGTTTTGATGTCTAGCACAGTGGTTAAGTTTCTTATTTTCAAGTTCAGCAGGTAAACTTATCTCATTTTTGGAGGTATTTTTAAAGTATAAAAAGTCTGCTATGTTATTTGGGAAAGTTGTACAGTTCAGATGTGAACATTTCAATGTATTTAAACTTTACCTAAAAATGTAAAAATAACAATCAAATAGGAGAGGTAGGGAATCCATAGAGATATAAATAAAACAAGAATGGAAGAATGCTGATAACTGTTAAAGCTGACTGATGGAAGTTCATTATATAGTCTACTTTGTATATATTAAAACTTTTTCAGAATTAAATCTGCTACATCAAACAGGGATTTTTTCCTATTTTAAAAATTAAATTAAAAAAAATTTCTTACTAAACCTTAATTTTTACCTATTATTTGTTTACTCCAAATTTATTTTCATCCTTCTTAAACAGAACATCCCAAACCTATAACCTTCAGGTTCTAATTAATCCAGAAGATTAGATAAAATGTATTCTATTGATCCTGATTATCCTTACATCATACTAAGTATGTGTGCTCTTAAACCTCTCAAATTTATATGAGTTTTAAATAGTTGTGCCTATGTTGAAAAATTTCATCACCTTTAAAACTGAAGCAGTTATTCTAAAAATGTTTTCAAGCATACACAATATTTTTCATTTCTATATATTTTTTTTATCGAGAAGAACTCTTAATTACTTTGAAGTCTCCAGTGGCATAAAAATCAGAGTCACACTTAAAAGGTTCACTAGAAAGAGTCACATAAATATTCCCATTGTCTACTGTCACTGTGTGAATCCTCTGCTTTACTCCTTTGGAGCACCACTTGGGTTTTGCTGATGGATCTTTAGGGTTTATAGACTGGTACAGACCTTCTCCTGTTGCCAAAGTAATTTTGTATTTATGCCAGGGGCAAACTATACACGGTCGTCCATCAAAATCCTGGGGAAGAGAATAACTCATTTAATATTCTGACATGTCAAATGTTCTTGATACACCATAGACTCTGAAGAGAATCTGCTGCAGAAGAACCAGGTTAAAAAACAGGTTAGCTTTTCTTTTTTCCTCCTATTTACAAATTATACAGCATAAAGCAGATCCTAATCTGAGAAGAGTCATCAAGCTCTTTTACAGTTGATCAGAAAGCCAGTTAGAGCTCTATCAGAAGACTGACATGCTCAGGCAACTAAAACATGTGACTGCAGCTGTGCGGTTATCTATCAGATGTCAACGTCACCTCCTTGACAGAAATGGGGCAAGGACTTCAAGTGCTTCTATAGGAATTTTCACTAGCTTCTGGAATTTTCACTAGCTTCTAGAATAATTATAAGGTTCGGATATAAATTCAAAAGGAGTTACTAAAGGCATGAGTGCATATGATAATAGAAGAGCAATCTGTGATCCAAAGTAGTTAATTCTCAACTTTTTAACTGTCTTGGTGAAGTGCTTCTCAAACACAGGAAGCACCTGGATCTTGTTTCAATGTATGTCTCTCTGTTTAAATGTAGTACGTCTAAGGGGTTGGGGTGACAAGATTCTGCATGTCTAAAAAGCTCCCATGTGACACCAAAGTTGCTGGTCTATGGACAACAGTTTGAGGAGCAAGGTCTTCAAGCTCTCATCATGGACTGAAACTAGGGAAAATTCTATGAAACTATTATCAGCTCACAAATGTAAGTGGGTGCTTTCATTTTTCCCCTCTATATCCAAAAGTGCAGGAATACTGATTTGTACTTTCATTTGGTGACTGATTTGTACTGTCAGCAAAGATTCACATTTTCATAATTTACATTACATAAAACTGTCAGCAAAGATTCACATATGTGGTTTTGAACAATGGGAAAAAATAGAAAAAATAAACACACATATGTTCTTTAACATGAGGACAGGTGTGTACACTCATCAAGTGTAGAGAAAGTGGAATGCTAAGTTCAAGCTTGTACTTTGCATCAGTTAGAGAGAGAGAGAGACCAATTTAATGAAGAAAGAAGAAATTTAGGTGACTACTTTTGGAATCCAAGGAAGCAAAGACAACTTCTTCCTCAGTTAAGACTACCGTGTGGTTTATGTCTTTAAAAATATATTTATACTATATATTTTTGTTATAAAAGTAATATATACTCATTGTAAAAAATTCAAATTATGTAGAGTATATAAAGTAAAAAGTGAATATTCTTTTTGATGAAAAAAATGAGATCTCATAAGACTATTATCTTATGACTTGCTTTTTTCAGTCACAAATACATTATTCACATCTCTCCATACTCATATAGATCTGCCTCATTAATTTAATGATTGCAAGGTACAGTTATTCCACAGCATGGCTGTATCATAATTTATTTAACCAGTTTCCTATTGTTAAAACATTATAATGAATAATTGCCTTCATTATAATAAATAATGCTACAATGAATCATTCCTATACAAATACTTAAACATCTGTGCAATTATGGCCATAGAATAGATATAGAGTATAATTGCTAGGTCAAAAGATATGCGTATTTCTCATATTTATCTTATGAATTCCAAGAATACTTGAAATTATACTCAAAGCATTAAAATATAGTTCAAACCAATTATAAATTAGTTTTGAATATATGTATATGCTGAATTTGCTGAAAATAAATTTAATTTTACATACCTCTATGTCTCCCAAATGTAAAGGTCCTCCTGAGTCTGAAAAGGAATCGGATATTACCTGCAGTCACTAAAAAACTGAAATTTTGATAGTTTTATGGTTTAAAGTTTTACAAATGAAAAATAAAATCTTACGGTAACAGCGAATATCCATAGCATGATATTCTCCCTTGTGGTAGAAAATGACCACTTCTCTATCATGGACAACAGCTGTCATTCTTTCAGATTTTTTAATGTCATCTTCTCTGCCCACACAGACAGAAGAATATTCCCTCTTTTCAGGATCTTGTGCAGAGCCATCAAGATTCATGCTAGTTGAACGTAAAGAAGGAAAGTTACAAGAAGTATTCACTAATTTGGTTCCAACTTAATGGAGATAACCATAAGAATGAATAGTTTGGACTTTTCAAGATTAATGGAGGCACTTTCTGTAGCTACATAAAACATTTATAAATACTGGATTATTATTAGTAGTAGTAGTATTAGTATTATTATTATTATTTTGAGACAGAGTCTCACTCTGTCACCCAGGCTGGAGTGCAGTGGCATGATCTCGGCTCACTGTAACCTCCGCCTCCCAGGTTCAAGGAATTCTCCTGCCTTGGCCTCCTGAGTAGCTGCGATTACAGGAGCCCACCACCATACCTGGCTAATTTTTGTATTGTTAGTAGAGACAGGGTTTTGCTGTGTTGGCCTGGCTGGTCTCAAACTCCTGACCTCAAGTAATCCACCCACCTCAACCTCCCAAAGTGCTGGGATTACAGGCATGAGCCACTGCGCCCAGCCATAAATACTGGATTATATTAAGTAGACAGTCATTACTTTGCGTTAGAGACTCTTAAAGACTGCCAAAATTAGGGAGGATTCCTCACTTTGAGGCTAGAGTTATATTAGATTCATTTCGAGGTCAAGAAGGAAATTTCAGAACTTGTAAAACATAGAAATTTAAGTTTCACTATCCCTTTATTTCCTATCAAATTTAACACTAAACAACATTCAGTTATTATCTGCATTGTTCTCAGCCTTCTGCTAAAGGCAGGATTCTTTGATTGTCTGAATAGTCTTCAGCCTCTTGGCTAAGGTGGTCCACCTGGTTTTGCCTCGAGTACACAGTTGGCTCTTACAGGCACAACCAGATAGCTATTACAGCAAGAGAAGATGGGTATGAATGAAAACTTTTCATTTTCTTACCTCAGATAAAAACTGGTCACTGAGATGACAGCTGAGCTGAAATGCCCAAAATGCAAATGAACTAGACATGCCAACAGCTGGGGGAAGAGAATTCCATACTGAAGGAACAGCAAATACAAAAGCCTGAAGGAAAGAAAAGGCTTGGTGAATGTGTTCCAGAAGACTGGAACATCATGTGCAAGATTGGTAAATAGGCAGGAGCCAGGTTGTGCAGTGCTGTGTACAGATTTTACTGTAAGAGCAAAGGAAAGCCACTAAAGAGTATAAAGCAGGAAAGTGTGACTTGATTTCTTTTTGAAAGAATGCCCTGGCTCTATGGAGAATGGATTATAGCAAAACAACAATGGATGCACAGAAATCAGAAAGCTAGGGGTCCATGAAAAAGATGGTGGTTTGCCCCAGGGGGTTGACACTGTAGGGGAGAAAAAGTAATAGTAACAGTAGCAGCAGTAGCTACAATTATATTGTGTTAACTATGTGCCAGGCACTATTCTAAGGCTACATTTATTTATTAACTCCTTTAATCCTCCATGATACTAAAAAGGTATCATTATTTTAATTTTATAGTACAGAGAAGTTGGGTTGATGCTACAGAAAAATAAATAAAGATGACTCCCAAGTTTTAGGTTTGTGCAGCTAGGTGAACTGTAGTGCGAAAGACTGTGATGAGAAAGGCCAAGAAATCAATGGTATTTTTGCAGGATGGAAAATCAAAAGCTATATACATTTTGCACATATTGAGTTTAAGGTATCGCAGAGACATCCAAGTAGAGATATCAAGTCAGCAACCAGATATAAGAGACTAAAGTTGAGAATATCTAGAGAGAAAAATTGGGGAGTTTCCAGGTTATAGAATTCTGTGGACTCACTTGGAGAGGAAGTGTATGTAAGGAAGAAGGTCTAAGACAATTCCTGAAGCACTTCAACATTTAGGGGTCAGGTGGAAGAGAGGCTGTAGAGACGCAAGACCAGTAGAGTATCCAAACTATTGCTAATCAAATGAAATTCATTCACAGCTTTCTTCTCTATCTTATATTCTCCTTGAATTGCAAATAGGTGGTAACCTAGAAAAAAAAGGCAGGCAATGAGGCCAAATAAATATCAATGCTGGTCATGTCTGTGTACTAAACAATAAATAATACATGAAGAAAACTCGAGGATCCTAGGAAACTGTCCTGACACTATGGTTGTTCTATAAAGAGTTGGGCCTACCCTGTACCCTTTTCTCTTTGTAAGTTCATTTACTCCCTATACATCCACCCTCCTAGAAATCAAATACTGATTAGTATCCAAGTAAGAGCTTATATTCAGAATATAACCATTACTACTATCTTTTCCCTGTATTTCTAAAGTTTATCTCCTAGTCTACTCTTTAGTATCCTTTTGGCCAAATATAGAAATTAAAAAGTGGGAAAAAAATCAAGACTTAGAAATATCTCAATATTATTTTTAGGAACAGGCTTAAGGGTTATAGGTTTGATCCTGTCCTTGCATCAAAATAATGACTCAGGACAGTGGCTCACACCTGTAATTCCAGCACTTTCAGGGTGGGAAGATCACTTACCAGGAGTTCAAGACCAGCCTAGGCAACATACCGAGACCCAGCTCTACATAAAAATGTTTTTTAAAAATTACCCAGGTGGGTTGGTACTTGCCTGTAGGGTTGACTGCTTAGGAGGCCCAGGGAGGAGGATCACTTGAGGCCAGGAGTTTGAGGCTTCAGTGAGCTATGATCATACCACTGTACTCCAGCCTGGGCAACAGAGTGAGACCCTGTCTCTAAAAATATTTTTTTAAGAAAGAAGTTTGCTGTGAAATGCTCAAGATATTAAACACACACTTATCTACAAATATTTAACAAAATTACAAACCAGGTGTCAACTTCAAATAAATATTCTAACTTTAGGAAGATACTTCATCATCCATGCCTTTTTCAAATATAGTAATATTGTAGTATTTCACAGGAAGTTAAATAATATAATGTACCTTTCCTTGATCAACAGGAATCTGCATTTTAATTCCACTCAAGCCTTAGGTTACCATTTTACATAAAAACACATATATCCAACTTCTTTTTTTTTTTTTTTTTTTTTTTTTTTTGACAGTCTCACTCTGTAGCCCAGGCTGGAGTGCAGTGGCTCAATCTCAGCTCACTGCAAGCTCCACCTCCTGGGTTCACGCCATTCTCCTGCCTCAGCCTCCCAAGTAGCTGGGACTACAGGTGCCCGCCACCATGTCCAGCTAATTTTTTGTATTTTTAGTAGAGACGGGGGTTACACCGTGTTAGCCAGGATGGTCTCGATCTCCTGACCTCGTGATCCACCTGCCTCGGCCTCCCAATGTGCTGGGATTACAGGTATGAGCCACCGCGCCCGGCCCTATCCAACTTCTTTAAAGAAGGCATTTGTACCTCAGTGTACCTAGCTTAGAATGGTTACACACTATGGGCCAGTCCCTTCCCCAAAAAAGAGAAAATGTTTTCATGGAAGTGCCAAGTGACTTTAGGCCTTCTGCAGAGAATTTTTCCTGATGGCTTCTCTAAATATTTATTTAAGCCTGTATAACTGATTGGAAGTTTTAAAATGTTAGCAGAAAAAGAGCATGGTTCATTTAAAAAGTAAGTTTATAAAACAAAAATTATTAAGAGTAAAATCTCTAAGTTAGTGTGTTAGGAGTGAGCTTTAGAAAAAGAGAATTTATAGGTCACTATTTTGAGAGAAATAGTTCTGAGCCATGTGGAAGACAAATATCAGATATCATTGTAAGTCTAGGCTCCAAAATTGAGGTGTAGATAGAGAGGTATGCGTGTGCATGTTTGTGCATGTGTGCATGTGTGTTGATGGGGAGAGGCAGGGGCTTTGAATTCAATGTATAAAGGAAGGCATCACACACATCAAGCTTAGAAAATTATAGGGATGTCAAATTTGCACTCTGAAGTTTGCATTTTTAATTCTTGCTCTAACCAATTTTTTTTTTAAATGGGGGGATACAAAATACATATGCTGTTTTTAAAAATTAGCTCACAATAAAAAAGAAAAATTTATTATTTTAAAGCAAAGGCAAAGAGGACCAGGGCCATGATTTTCTGGGTTAGCTATGGCTGACAGGAGGCAGGAAGACTATCTCTGAATGGTCATCTGGTTTTATTTGATTTGGGCAGGTACTCAAAAGAACATAAATTGCTCAGGTGGCAGTATTTACCTTCAGAGTTGGGCATGCAGCCTTCATCACATTTTGTGACAGAACAGAGGCATAATAATAAGAAAAATGGAAACAGACAAAGGAATGAACTGAAAGAAGGGGAAACAGGCTAAAGAAAAAGAAAAGAAAGAAATGTGGAATTTGCAATACATATAACTGACAAAGGCTTGAGATTCAGAATATATGAATAACTCCTATAGGCCAGTAAAAAAAATAACAAATAATCATAGAAAAATGGGCAAGACATGAACAAACGTTTCACAAATAAAGAAATCTGAATGGCCAATATATGTAAAGACATTCAACCTCATTAGCAGGAAAACGCAAAGGAAATGCAAAGCAAAGTCATTAATGTGATACTATTTTCTATCCACCAGGCTGACAAAAAATTATACCAAGTATTGGTGAAAATACGGAACTGCTAGTGATAACATAAATTTGTGCTACCACAGTTTGGCATTACCTAGTAAAGTTAAACATAATAATAATAATCCCACTTTGGGTATATGCCACAGAAATGCACACAGATATACCAGGAAACATACACAAGAATAGTTATAACAGCAAAAAACAAAAAACACAAAACCCATCAACAGTAGAAAGGAATGTATGTTCAATGGAATGCTGTACAGCAGTGAAAAATGTATCTCTACATCAAGTTGGATTAATTTCAAAAAACATAATTGCAAGTGAAAAATTTAAAAAGTCAGAGGATGTTTCCATTTTTATCACAAAAGTGGCAAAACCAAACAGTATATTATTCATGGATATATGTACTATAGGGTAAATATATAAAGAAAAGCAAGGAGATAAATATTTCTTAAATGTTTAAAAATACTTATTTTTTATATTTAAAATTACTCTTTTCAAGACTTAAGTTGTATCCTAATTTATATTTATGTAGCAAATGACCCCAAACCCAAGAAAAATGGAATAAAATTGCCCTTTCTATCCTCAGAGAATGTGCCTGTGCATAGATCATGAATGAACTATTTTGAGACTTTTGTACAGCTAATTTCAAAACTTGGCACCAAAGGAGGAATGAATAGTTCTTTTTTTTTTCCTTCCAGGCAAAAAATAGAAAAGTACTATCAAAAAGTAATGAAATACAAGAGATGTAGTATAATATCAAAAGTTAATTATGTTTTCCCAACTCCCAAATAAATGAGAACCAAATACAAGCCTTTCTCAAATTTGAGTCACTACAAACTTACAGTCTTTGCAAGGTTTGCCTCCAACCCGAAAAACTGGTGAACTTTGAAGGGGCTGATAAAAAAGGAGCAGAGAAGACTGGGGCTAAACGATAAAGGCTTCAGAGAACTATGATTACGGCCTTGCATTTTGCTTAGAAAGTATTATTTTATATGTCAAATAATAGTTTCCTCTATGTATCTTAAATGGTACCATTTATAATATCTGATGACTTTTTACATTTAACACCCATATTATTCTTACTATTGTGAATATCATGAACCATTCAGACAACAGGAAAAGCCCATGTGTTCACCTTAATTATCGTTATTTTGATGAACTATTCATAAACTCCCAATGTATTTCGATTTTAAGTCTACTTTAAGATAGTGGAATCTTAACTGAATGAAACAGAAAATTAAAGGACTCATCCAGTTTGGGGGCTAGATGAAAACTTCCCCCTGAAAAATTTAGTTGTTGTGTTCCATGTTCTCATCGAGAAAAATTTTTGGCCTGTCCCTAAAATTGGTTTCTAAAGGTGCTAACTCCATATAAAATTACAAATCAGCTGAATGGATACTTGGTCACTATTAGATCCCTTTCCGACACAGGAAATAAATTCAAGTTGAATTTTTAAAAATATTTAGTGTAACTCAAATTTCCACAAGACGCTGGAGATAAAAGAGACACGAAGTGAAACGTACTTACTTGTCACTCCTCTTGAGCCATGACTAAGGTGCTTTTACTAAGTCTGGAAACTTTGCCTACACGTTATCAGAATGCTTATCTCAAGTTTGACACCCTTGCTTTTAGGTGCAGGGAAGAAAAATGTCTTAGTTGTTTCTGAATGGCAGAATAATAATGGCTAAAACTAGCTGTCCTTCAGTAAATGCTTACTGCTTGGACCCTTTGAATATAATAGTTCATCAGTCTTCACAAAACCACCAAGGCGTAGGCATTAGTTTTATTCAGGTAGCACCCACTTTTTTATAAAAACATGGGGCTTGCAAGTAAACTACCCTGAAGACACAAAAACCTTTTAGCAAAGCAAAATTTTAGCAAAGCAAAATTTTAGCAAAGCAAAAAAAAAAATGGTGATATATATAGTACTGATATTTATATATGTCACCAAAGATGTGATCACGAGTGAGCTAGACCTGGGTTTGCATCCCAGTTCTGCCTTGATTTGGGGCAAGTTGCTTAATTTCGCTGTGCTGCAGTTCTTTTACTGTAAGAAGGGCCCGCCACATCGGGGTGCACATAGGGTAAAGCACATAAATGCTTTAACACACGTCAAATGTTTAGAGCAGGCCTAACGCAGGAAAAGCTCAAAGCGCGTTAGCTGGCACCTCTAAGGTCCATCCAGCTCCGGCAGTTATCCTGACTAACTTCAAGCTGTGTTTAACATTTCGGTAAAAACGGCCTGCAGTTCGGAGACTGCACGTGGCTGTCCAGGTGCTGTAAATTCTCCACTACAGACTCCAGGAGAGAGTATCTCCAGGACGGCCGGGGCTGCGGTAGCCTGGAGCAGCTTCTATACTTTAGAGCGCACGAATGCCATGAAAGCTTGTTAGAACGACCCGCATACCCCCCTGAGGTGGCAGGTCTCAGGTGCAGCCCAAGTTTCAAGGTGAACAAGCTCAGTGGGTCTCCTGTGCCTGGGCGGAAGCCCGCCCTGGCAGGTTAACAGTTAACGCTGAACCGAAACCCAGGAGGCCTCAGGCCTCGCAGCGGCCCGGAGCAAAGGCCACAGGCCAGCAACCCCGCACAGCCGGAATGCCGAGTCCACGCCCGCGGCCCAGCCAGAAGCAGCTGGTCCCGCGAGCCCGCCCCCTGCGCGGCGAGAACAGAACTTACTGTCCCCGAGTCCTCGCTCCGCCTCCGCGTGACGCTACTGCGCGAGCCAGAGCTCCAGACTCGCGCGGCGCCTCGACGGGGCGGGGCAAGGTCATCCACGTGAACGGAGAAGGCCCGCCCCCAGGACCGCCTCTATGGCATTGCCGGCAGATGACCCTGACCCTGGTTGATAGAGATCGCTGGCCAACAGCGCCTAGGCAGCACCTTCAAACGGGCAGGCCTACTCGTGTGCTTGACAAATGTGGATAGCATCAGTTTACTTTTTAGATGTTTGTTGGTCTCATTACATTTATTCAAATTTTAGATGCGCCCAGCGATTTCGTTCAGGAATTTACCCTATACAAATATTTGCAGGTCTTCGCGATGCTTGTAATCCATGTATAAGGATGTTAAGGCAGGGCGTGGTGGCTCATGCCTGTAATCCCAGTACTTTGGGAGGCCGAGGCGGGCGGATCACCTGAGGTCGGGAGTTTCAGACCAGCCTGACCAACATGGAGAAACCCCGTCTCTACTAAAAACATAAAATTAGCCGGGTGTAGTGGCCCATGCCTGTAATCCCAGGTACTCGGGAGGCTGAGGCAGGAGAAGAGCTTTGAACCCAGGAGGCAGAGGTTGCGGTGAGCCGAGATGGCGCCGTTGCACTCCAGCCTGGACAACAGGAGCGAAACTCCATCTCAAAAAAAAAAAGGATTTTTTTTGCAATGAAATAATCAGAATAACTAAAGTGATAACACGGAGGAATGGTTCAATAAAACACAGCACAACAGTACAGACGTCTATTACTTCGTGGCTGTGTACTGTATACTCAAAGGACAGGTGCGTGATGTAATGAATATTAAAGGCAAAGCATGGAATACTATATGCGGTGTGCTGTCTTTAATGTAAACAAAAATTATTTTTTGAAATACAAACATGCAGGTATGTATATAAACTTTTTCTGGAAAAATCAAAAGAAACAATAGTGGTTGCTTTGGGAGGAGATGGAGAGTTTTCACTTTCATATTTTGAACTTTGCAATTTTGTTTTTTTCTCATTATACTTCCCTGAATTGACAACAACAAAGAAAACCACCAAACTTTCATATCTGTGTTCCGAGCTGGGAAACTAGATGAGCCTAAGTTTTTAAAAGTTTCCTTGACTACCTTCCAATGCAGTGGTTCTTAACCCTGGTTATGCCTTAGAGTCGCTTGGGAGTTTTGAAAAGTCGTGATGCCCAGTGTGTATGCCAGACCAACAAAACAAAACACAGATTTATTTGGGGTTGGGGGCAGGTGGGCAGATTCAATATATGTTTTTAACTTCCTGAGTGATTCCAGTGTGAACCCAAGGTTGAACGCTACAACTTGTATTTAGTATGGTGACATATTGATCTCCGGCTCTAGGGTGGCCCAGTGAACCTAGGGCAGCCGAAACCCAGGAACTTTGTCCATTTACCTCAGTGTGCTATATAAATGCCATTTTTAAAAATGAGCCTCAACCTGTAAGAAGTTGAATAGCTCAGAATAATTTGCCTCCAGTGCTAGTTTCTTCTGATTCTATTCTTTTCAGTATAGTTTTAGGGTGATCAATAATATTTTATAGGGTCATTACCCTTTTGGCCATTTGTTTCACTGACCCAAACACAAATTAACTATCTAGTTTTGATGTATCACTTATCAAAGAGATAAAATATATTTTGATTTATTATAATTTCCATTATCTGTTAGTCATCCCAAATGATTTTATTGGCACATGGAAGGTGTTAGCAGTCCCCAGCTTGTCATCAAAGGACTAAATAAGGTTTGCCATTTTAGAAATCCTTTTTCACTTTGTCATATTCTGGACATTAAAAAAGGACACATCTTACATCCATCGACCTTAAATTTGATTTTGAATAAACTGAAGACCTCAGTAGTTATACATGCATATGCACACAAGAAGGATGAAAGAAGAGAAACTTTCTTTTATCTCTACCAAAAGTATTCATATGGTTAGTCATGTGATGTTTGGAAAGCTATAATGGAGGTCAGAATAAACTACCCTTCTTCATTTCCCAAGTACACACACACACAAACGCACAAAACCATTCACACACAGACATGCACATTAGGTAACAGCAAGAACCCATCCAGTCTATTTGGAAGTCATTATTGTTCAGAATAAAGTTCATGATTCCAACTGTTATTTTGCCTTTTTTTTTTTTTCAATAGAACAATGTGAGCAATGCTGCCACTAAGTTTCACCTGTGGCCAACTTGGGGCATGTTTTACCTTTTCTTTTCTTCCTTCATTTGTTTTAGCCTTTCCTTTTCTACGCTTCTAACTTTGGCCTATTAGTGACACCTAGTGGTACCTGTGGCCAGCTTTCCCCCTGATTTTGGCTCTCAATATCTTCATATATGTTTTCAACTGAAAACTGTGAGTCTAGTCCCTCTGCCGTGAGCATCAGGCTGTTTCTCGGCAGACTTTTCAGGTACCAAGACTCCCCTCTTAAAGAAGTTAAAAACTTGCCTTCAATCCTAAGCCAAAATCTGTTTTGACTGCTAGTGAAGGCACTTGTGTGCTGCTAGTTTCACTATAGGGAAGTTTGAAGAGTGTCCGCCGATCTGAATTTCCTACTCCTTTACACTAGAAAAGGGTGATAATACTGCCCTTACTAGGCCCTGGAACTCAGATTATGAGACAGTGAGGGTGGCTCTAAATGCCACCTATGTGCTTATGACTCCTAAATGAATGTCTCCAGACATACGTTTGTTGGCGATGCCTACTTGACATTTCCATGGGGCTACTGTGGCAGAAACAGTGGTGTTCACCAGACATCCCATCGACTACCACACATTTCCCAGCTCCACTTACAGTTTGTTGCGGCCACATAGCCAGTTTTGAACAATGGGTTGTAGACAGAAGCATAGAAAAGCTGAGATGAGACTTCTCCAGTTGCCTCTTTTTCTATCGTAAGAATTAACAACATTCTGCATGGTGGAGCCTACACCAGCCTGGGTCCCTGAGTGACTATGCGGAACAGAGACCACATACCCCCACCAATTCCCTAACTTCCACTAAGCCGTGAAAGTCACATAACTTAAGTGAGAAATAAATTTTTATTATGTTAAGGCCCCTGGAATTTTAAGGTTGTTTATAACATACAATAGTGTGACCTGATAATTCATAGCTATCTCTAATTTCATTGTGTTCAAAATCAAAATATTAGTTCTCTCCCATAAATCTGCATTTCTTTGTCTTCTCCATCTGTATAAGTGACAACACTGTCCATCTTCAGGCTTAAGGGAGAAATCTGGATGTCTTCCTTGACTCCTCCCTTTTCCTTACCGCACCCCTTCTTGCCCGCCCATGCAGAAAGGAGTTCACATAGCTGACCTGAGACTGCTATCCTTAAAAAGGTCTGCTAGCAAGATTGGCCCTTCACTGACATGTGAGAACTTGGCAGGTAAACAGTCTCTTACTGTTGTGCCAAAGCCCCATTAACCTCAGTAGGAAAGGAACCAGGTTCAAGAGGCCGAAGAACAGACCTAGAGCCAGCAAACAAAACTTAGTGTTTTATTAGGTGCTTACAGAGTCCAGTGGTGGTGGGCTGGGCAGGAAAACTGCAACCGCCTGCAACCATCATGCAGTTTATATGGTATTTTCACTTTATACCCTCCCCCTAATAATCTCCACCTGGCAACCTTCATGTATCCCAAAATTCAGGGCCTCAGTTCCCTGTATTAGATGTTTCTCATAGACAAAGAATTATTCTCCAGGTTGGCTACTCCCAGATTTCCTAGCTCAGAACATGCATTCAGGTGCATCTGCCATACGGGGTCATTCTGAGGGTATGCATAAATTATTGCTATCAGGTGAGTTTACCCGACACCTACACCTACACATATAAAGCTTTCCCTAAATGATAAAAGTGACTCACTGTGCCTAAGCTATTTGTACAAACAATGTGTTCTATGCTGATCCCTTGCCTTCCTTCTGAGATTCTAGAACTTGGTACCTGCTAAGCAGAGGTGCCTGTGACCAACCCCCAATAAAAACTTTGGCTGCTGAGTCTCAGTCTTTCCTGGGCAAAAACATTGCAGGCATGTTTCTACGTTTCCATTTCTGGAGGAAGAGTGCAGTCTGTGTGGCCCCTCGTGAGAGGGAGAACATATAGGAATCCTGCACACACAAGTCTTACACGCGCTGCCTGTCTTTTTCTTTACAATCCAACTGTGTATCCTTACTGTTTCTGTAATAGCGTAACTGTAATGAGTCCCAGAATCTAGTGAATCTCTGAATGTGAAGGTGTCTTAGGGACCCCTTGATATCCCCCCATATCTAATCCAGCACTGAGTCCTGCCAATTCTTCCTAAAATGTATATGAAATTACACCACTTCTTACCTTATCTGCTATCACCACCCTGAAGATGCCATCATCTTTTATTTGTGTTGGACTTTGAGAGGGCCCAGTAACACCTTTGTTTTATTTTCTGCCTGAGTTTGGAACCAATTGTGAGACACAGAAAGAGATCAAGGTGTGAACTTTATTTAATTATGAACATCTCAATTGGGGTGGCTTAAATGTGCAGCCAAAGGGACTGACAGCCTCCTGAATTAAACTTATGTATCAAAACTCTCTTAAAACTGTCCTCTCTAGAGGACAGACTAGATTGTACCCTCTCTACGGGTACACAAATCTGTTGAAAGAAGAAAGGAGCTAAGCTGAGCATACCAGGAGAAGTGAGTGAAGGTTGGCGATTTGAATAGCTGAAACACTTCTTGTTCACTCCTGATTTTTACCTGCCTGGTGGGACGCCAAGTCCTGAGCATTAAGTAAATGATACACAGCTGACGTAAGTAGGGGTGTGGAGAAGAGAGTCTGATCAGCAAACACCACTGACCCTGCATTGAGCCTGAAGCAAAACACTGGCCATTTGAACCAAGTCAGGCTTAGCAAACACACACAACAGAGCTATGTGGGCCCAGTAAAGGCAAACCCCAGAGGTTTTTAGGTGATGTGGGCCTCGGGTGCAAGCTGCTGCTCCTTGACCTTGATCAACATTCAGAACATATTCATTCTGCTACGCTGAGTGTTAGCAGAGACAGGGAGGCCACAAAGACCTAAGAGAGCAGGTATAATTAAGACAAGGACTAAATTATGTCTTTAAGGACTTTGGCCTTTCAGACAGTAGTGGGTAGAGTCAAGTTTGCTGCAGTTAGAGGTAATGATATTAATGGAACTGAAGCTTCAGGTTCCCACACTTGTGTGGGGCCTTTCCAAGATCCTGAGGTCCTCAGGGACACTAGTAATGTGTTCACATGGTCATGTGCTCTTGCTCTCTCTCACCCCACCCCTCATATATATAATTATATATAATTTGGTAACATACACGAAAATACAGAAAAGTACAGGGAAACTCTATTCCCGAACACCCATTTGAGAGTATAGTACCAATCTGATGCCCCGTCAGTCCCTAATGCTTTAGTATGTATTTTCTCCAAATGTGGACCTTCTTCTACATAACCACGATACAGCCATCAAAATCAGGAAGTTAACACTGACACACTACCATCTAATCCTCAAATTCAGTTCAGAATCAAGATTGTATGTTTAGTTGTCATGTCTCCAGGTTTCTTCAGTCTGAGATATTTCCTTCGTCTTTCTTTAACATTTATGATATTGGCATTTTTGAAGATTACAGGCCATTCATTTTGTAGAATGTCCCTCAATTTGAGTTTGTCTGATGTTTCCTCCTGATTAGATTCGGGTAATGAAAGCACATCACAGAGATTGGACTTTGAGCCTCTGTAGGTTGCGCCTTGATTCCCTTCCCACTGGGCTTGAGCTGGCCGCGCTACATCACCACGCCATGTTGCCATCTATCCCACGAGGGCTCTGACACTCCTCTGGGAGCCACTGTGGTCACTCCTCCTTCCCATCTCCCTAGCTAGCATGTGTGTCTACCCCGCTCTGTCCCACCTGCTGGCTTTAGGACTGAATTGTTCAGAAAAGAGAAAGAAGACAGGGAGGAATAATGATAATAATGTTTTTGTAAAATGTGTAAAAGCAAGGTAACTTAACTTCTGTGGATCAAGGCCATTGTCTGTTTTCCTTCTGTCACTCAGACATTTTGGGGACCTGGCGAAGGGCCTTCTGAGTTGGAAATATATTTAGTTTGGGTTTAGTGGGATATAGTTGTATGGTTTATAGCTTCCAAGAATTCTCCAACTGCTCACTGTGGTGACTCTCCCTGCATGCCCAAATGAGGGTGAGGGCCAGGGTTCTCTCAAAATGTGAAGGTGGGACAGTGCTGGACATGGAAATATGTGAGTCCTAGAGCAGAAGCCAGATTTGAAATGGATGGAGCCAGAAATTAGGCTGTAGAAAATTCCATCATCGGATGTTCGGTAATGTTGTAAGTGTGGGATTCTGTTCTCATCGACAGTACACATGAAACGTGCTTAGTAATAACATCATGTAAACTATAAACCCACCACATCTTTTTTGATGGGAATCATGTGAAATAGAATTTATCAGAATTCCTATGTCTAAAGTACACAAACCTGTACTGGGTCTACAAACTAAGTTTGTTTTATGCTTCCTGTCAATTAAAAAAAAGATTAATACTGTAGGAAAGATTGAATTATCTATTTGTTCCATTTATATAAAATATTATCATAAAATTATTGTGTGAAGGGATTGCTAGAGAGTAAGTAGACAAGATTGTAGGCAAAAGCTATTATAGAGGTGTGTCTGGCAATTGATGTTTGCTATTATGGCTGTTTTAAAATTATTTGTATTTTTTGTGATTAATCATTCTAATTAAATATTTGCTTTTATATGTATTTTTAAATGTATTGTTTTGTATCTTTTTCTTAAAGAGAACCCTTCCCCACATTGTCACCTAAATCTATACCCAGCTGCATTTAAACTGTAAGGCGGCTGAGCTCCGCGTGTGCCTAACTGGAAATTGCCCATGTAGGGATGAGTAGGCAGCACTGCTTCAGATTTCATTCTGCATTCTGGGCCAGAGAGGGAACTGTGGAAGGACAAACCTTACATTCCTGTAGTACGTCCACATGCTCAGAGTCACTCCACATCATCCATGGAGTCAAGAGAGCTCTGGAGAAAGCGTAGCTCAAGGCAGATTGTTTAGCCTGCCACTGAAAACAGCCACTGAGGCACAGGATTGAAAACACGCTCCCAAGAGAGCTCCATGTCAATAGACAGAGATCTTGCTCAAGTAAGTACAAGAGCTCAGAATGGAAATGGCGATGAAGAAAATTTTAATTGATAAGAAGTGAAAGACACGTGGAGACTGGGGCTTCACCTTTGTAAATTTCTAAACTTGTTGGAAGGCAGAATAACTCTATTGCCTGTGTCTGTGAATGGCTCACCCTCTGCCCACTCCGTCCCCCAGATTTGTTCAGCATGATGCCCAAACGAACCTCTTATGAAAAGATTTCTCCCAAATAGTTTACCTGCACAGGGTATAGGTTTGGATTTCCTGCACTGAGTGACTGACAGCCACCCTGAGGAAGTTGAGACACAGTCTCTCCTCTCAGATTCTAAGCCTATGCTAGAGTTTTTGGGTTCTAGAAGTACATCTTTATTTGGCAGTTGCTCCAGGGACACAGAATGGTTTGTTTCCTAACTTTGGTGGGTAGGTGAGAGGCTAGTGCTACAATAATGTTCTGGCTTCTGCTAAGACTTTTAACTCTTTAAAAGAGTGAGGCTCGGCTGGGCGTGGTGGCTCACGCCTGTAATCCCAGTACTTTGGGAGGCCAAGGTGGGCAGATCACCTGAGGTCAGGAGTTCGAGACCAGCCTGACCAACATGGAGAAACCCTCGTCTCTACTGAAAATACAAAATTAGCCGGGCGTGGTGGCGTATGCCTGTAATCCCAGGTACTTGGGAAGCTGAGGCAGGAGAAGCGCTTGAACCCAGGAGGCGGAGGTTGCGGTGAGCTGAGATCGTGCCATTGCACTCCAGCCTGGGCAACAAGAGTGAACTCTGTCTCAAAAAAAAAAAAAAAAAAAAAAAAGAGTGAGGCTCATCAGAAACTGGAAAATGAACAAATACAGCTTCAGAGATAGACTGTAGATGCAACTGCTGAAGGCTTCAGGAGTCCCCCAGCTGAGGCTGTACAGAATCAGAAATACGAAGAGCTCTGATTTTTTTCATAGCAGTACAGAAAATTTTGATTTTCGAACTTTGACCCTTCAGATTTTGATGGCTTTGGGCTTTACCTTGCAAGAGGATTTAATCTCTCAGCCTCAATTTCCCCCAGACATTAGTTTAGAGCCCAGATATGATGTTTTTGGTTTTTGTTTTTTAGTTGTTGTTGTTTCATTTTTAACTGGGCTCCTCTAATCCCAACAGAGGAGAGTGTCCAGGAGCGGGAGTCCAATGGAAGTCCTTTCACGTGAGACTCAAGGGGTAAGGCATGTGTGTTTCCATCTGACACTCTGCTAGGGCTGGTGTTTCTGGCACGTGTGTGCTTCATTGAGCGTGGAAGGTTATTGTGAAGATAGCCGAGGCTGCTAGAAGGTGTTCATTTAGAGAGTAGTTTTGCCCATTGACCTTTAAAGACTCTGAGAGGTTCTGCTGTAAAGAAACCTGGTTGGGAAGGGAAGAATAAATGAGAAGATGTCATGGGAAAACATTCAGAAAAATCCAGAATGTGGAATATTCTATTAATACAAGACAACTCGCTTGGTCTCATAAAAAACACAGTACTCTTTTTAAAAAGTTCAGGAAGACTGTTTTAAAATAAAAGGCACTAGACAGACATAACAATCAAATGCAATGTGTGAACTCTAGATTTTATTTCAAAAGAAAAAATTATCTATACAAGTAGTATTCAGAAAAAAAGGGAAAATTTGAACATGGACTGGGTATTACATGGTATTATGGAAAATTGTTAATTTTCTTAAGTGTTATAATGCTTCTGTGGTTATGTAAGAATGTCTTAGGAGATGCATGCTCAAGTATTTGGAGGCAAAGTGTAATGTTATCATGAGTCTGCAACTGATTTTCAAGTTATTCACCACCAACAACAACTATATACATATATATAAATGAAGATGGCAAAATGTTAACAATGCTGAACTTTAGTGGTTAATATGTGGGTGTTCTTTTGTGTTACTCTTAGCTTTTCTGTAGCTTTATAATAAGAAGTTAAAGAAGCATATTTAACCTAGTGTTCCAAACATTTAACTCTGAAACTCTTTTTTACCCCTTACAATAACATTAATACTGAAGCATCTTCTGCTTCTTAGAGTACACTCTGGGACTAGGACAAGTTCTTAGTAGCTATATTTAAAAATATACAATAATGATAAATGCTAAGTGAAAAATAAAAATCTTCTTGAAAATTCAAAATGCGCTCTAAAAGCCCATCTCAATAACTCAGAAAGAGCAGGTCTAATGCTCTTGGCATAGTGGTGTGACTTCATTGACCAGAAAGATGAAGGTCAAAGCTTGCTCAATGATTCCTGAATGTCTAGTAGGCATTAACCCGAAATGTTTCTCTTAGTATAACCTCAAGGATGATGATCCAGGCTAAAGTTTTGTTTGTTTGTTTTTTGTTTTGTTTTTGTTCTTGTTTTTGAGATGGAGCCTCACTCTGTCCCTAGGCTGGAGTGCAATGGCATGATCTTGGCTCACTGCAACCTCCACCTCCTCGGTTCAAGCATTTCTCCTGCCTCAGTCTCCCAAGTAGCTGGGAGTACAGGTGCACACCATACCCGGCTAATTTTTATATTTTTAGTAGAGACTGGGTTTCTCCATGTTGGTCAGGCTGGTCTTGAACTCCTGACCTCAGGTGATCCACCCTCCTCAGCCTCCCAAAGTGCTGAGATTACAGGCATGAGCCACCATGCCCGGCCCTAAAGTTTTAATCATCTGTATACTCTGTGCTTAAAAAACTACAGGAAATAATAGATCACTCAGAGCACTTTCAGGAAGAGATGTAAAGAAAAATTTGCAGGCATAATTGATGCAAAGTACACAGAATAAGGTTAATAAAATTATTATTTATAATTTTAATCTGAATCCATAGCATTTATAAATGTGTATCATTTGATTTCCTTCAGTGGAGATTTGGGGATGTATAGTTGACTCTGCTGTCATTCACTTTCTCTTTTTCTGGTAAAGTTTTTTTTAGGGAATTCCTCTTGGGCAACACTTCTACGTAGTCTAGGTGGGCCACATATACACCCCTGCCCCCACCCTTTCTTATAAAAAGAGGTTCACATAACGCAGATCTGACCATGCACCCAATTCAGTGCAGTCAATTCTAGATATTTTGCTGAAATTATGTGAAACAAGGCACTTCCTTTCTATTGGTTTCATTAATCTGGTTGTATGTGTTGTTGGAAGTCCCTTCATCACTAGGGAGGTAGACTGTCTAAGAATTAAGCCAACCAAGAGCAAAGGAGACCTAAGAGATGGGGAGAGACGGATTCCTGATGACATATTTTTCTGCACCTGGATCCAGCTCTGCCTGAAGCTATTTTGTGTTATTGGACCTTTTGATTTCAAGAACCTATAAATTTCCTTTTGGTTTAAGTCAGGTTGACTGGATTTTTGTTCATGACAACTAAAAAGCCCTGAGATATATTAGGAAGAGATAGAAAACTCTCTTCTATTTTCCCCTTAGAGAGTCATTAAATTTGGGCTAGGCTTATGCCTGTAATTCCAGCACTTTGGGAGTTGAGGTGGTAGGATCATTTGAACCAGTAGTTCAAGACCAGCTTATACAACATAGCAAGACTGTCTCTATTAAAAAATCGGAAAATTAGCCAGGCATGATGGTGCATGAGTTGGTGACAGGCCAGGTGTGGTGGCTCATGCCTGTAATCCCAGCACTTTGGGAAGCTGAGGCAGGCAGATCCTTTGAGCTCAGGAGTCCCAGACTAGCCTGGGCAACATGAGAAACTCCATCTCTATTTCTTTATTTAGAAAAAAAGTCACTAAATTTGAAATTTTCAATTTCAGAACAAAATTTGAATGTATCAGTCAGTATTTTTTGTGACTTAAAAAAAAAAGCACTGATTCTTCAAATAGCCAAATAATAGTGATGATAATAGTAAAAACATTTAAAAGAGATGAAATCATAGAATTAAGAACTGTAATTAATATGACCACTATGGGGGGAAAAATAATGTTCTTTCATTATTATTATAATTACCAACGTAATCTTCATGGAATTTTGCAGCTGTTTATAGGAGAAAGTATCCTGCTTTTTGTATTTTACAATGTAAATTTTAGCTAATCCGTGTTTCCTCAGCCCTATAAGTCTAGTTGCAAAAACAAAAACAAAAACAAAAATTTATTAAAGCATCTACTTAGCCATTCCAGCCCAAATTCACCACTTGGGGAATACTAGCTTTCCTTTAAATTCCTCCAAAAAATAGCTTGATAAACTCAGGTGGAGTAACATGTATCTGTGGCTGGCTTGTGTGTCTCTAATACTGTTGTCTTGGGGTTCTGTAGATATTTTACTAAAACACTCAAGGAAGATACCATGGTGGATCTGGATGGGCCCAATTTGACCAACAGACATAGAACTGATTTAGACTCACTCACTTCTCCAACCTTGGGTCCTCGTATTACCTGTCTCTATTTTCTCTTCCCTTAGGAGGAAATTTTGACCTGAAGGTCCCTTATGCAAATAAGCTCTGGGAGATTGCCCCTTGCCAGTCCCTCAGGCCTGTCTACCATATTTGAAACCTGCAGTAAAAACTGCTTACAGTCTCAAGGTGAGAAGAGATGGTCAGGAATTACTTTTTAAATAAGCATTACTGTGACGAAAATTCTGATAGTAATATGGACAATGAAGTCCAGGCTGAAGGGGTCTCAGATGGAAATGAGGAACCTATTGGGAACTGGAGCAAAGGCCACTTTTGTTATACTTTAGCAAAGAACTTGGAGGCATTGTATCCTTTCCCTACAGAACAGTGAAACTTTTAACTTGAGAGTAATGATTTAAGATATCTAGCGGAAGAAAGTTCTAAGCAACTTAGAAATGTGACCTTGCTGCTTTTAACAAACTATGCTCATATGTATGAGCAAATAAATGACCTGAAACTGAAACTTATATTTAAAAGGGAAGCAGAGTGTAAAAGTTTGGAAAATGTGTAGCCTGGCCATGTGACAGAAAAGAAAAGCCCATTTTCAGGGGAGGAATTCAAGCAGGCTGCAGAAATTTGCATAACTAAAAGGAAGGCAAGTGCTGATAGCCAAGACTATGAGGAAAAGGCCTCAAAGGCATTTCAGATCTTGTGGCAGCCCTTCCCATCACAGGCCCAGAGGCCTAGGAGGACTGAATGAATTCCTGGGCCAGATTCAGGGCCCCCCTACTCTGCACAGCCTAAAGACTCTCCTCCCTGCATCCCAGCTGCTCCAGCTCTAGCCATGGCTAAAAGGGGCCCAGATACAGCTCAGGCTGCTGCTTCAGAGGGTGCAAACTGTAAGCCTTGGTGGCCTCCACATGGTATTAACCCTGTAAGTGCACAGAATGCAAGAGTTGAGGCTTGGGAGCCTCTGCCTAGATTTTAGACAATGTATGGAAAAGCTGCAAGGACAAAGCCCTCATTGAGAACCTCTACTAATGAAGTGCAGAGGGAAAATGTGGGGTTGGAGCCTCCACACAGTCCCCAGTGGGGCACTGCTAATGCTGTGAGAAGAAGGCCACCATCCTCCAGACCCCAGGATAGTAGAGCCACTGACTGCTTGTACCCTGTGCCCAGAAAAGCCACAGACACTCAATGCCAGCCCTTAAGAACAGCTGCAGGGGCTGAATCCTGAAAAGCCATAGGGCCAGAGCTGCCCAAGACCTTGGGAGCCCACTCCTGGCATCAAATGTGCTTCTGGATGTGGGACATGGAGTCAATCAAAGGAGATTATTTTGGAGCTTTAAGATGTAATGACAGCCCTGCTGGGTTTTGGACTTGCAAGGGCTTGTAGTCCCTTTCTTTTGGCTGATTTCTCCCTTTTGGAAGGGAAATATTTACGCAGTGCTTTTACCACTATTGTATCTTGCTAGTAATTAACTTGTTTTTGATTTTATAGGCTCATAGGCAGAAGGAACTTGCTTTATCTCAGATGAGACTTTGGACTTTTGAGTTAATGCTTGAATGCGTCAAGACTTTGGGGGACTATTGGGAAGGCATGATTATATTTTGCAATGTAAGAAGGACATAAGATTTGGAGGGGCCAGAAGTGGAATGATATGGTTTGGATCTGTGTTCCCACCACAGATCTCAAGTTGAATTATATTTCCCAGTGTTGGAGGTGGGGACTGCTGGGAGGTTATTGGACCATGGGGGCAGGGTTCTCATGAATGGTTTAGTACCATCCCCCATTGGTTCTGTATAGTGAATGAGTTCTCATGAGATCTGGTTGTTTAAAAGTGTGCAGCACCTCCCCCACTCTTTCTCTTGCTCGTGCTCCAGTCATGTAAGATGGGCCTGCTTCTCCTTTGCCTTCTTCCATGATTGTAAGTTTCCTGAGGTCTCCCCAGGAGCAAAGCCACTGTGCTCACTGTACAGCCTGCAGAACTGTGAGCCAATTAAACCTCTTTTATTTTGTAAATTACCAAGCTTCAGGTATTTCTTTACAGTGGTATGAGAATGAACTAATACACTACCCCATCACATTTTATTATTGTCACTTTCCAATCTATCCATGGAAAAGGGCAGCATAATAACAATATTGGTCCTAAGTTTTCACTCAAAAGCTATTTTAAATGAAACATGTATCTGTGATAAGTGATATATATCTATGTATGTAATAAAGCTCATATAGTGCTTTGCATAGAATGGATCCTTTATAAATATCAAATAATTGAATGAGTTAATTAACAAATTTAGCAATAGAAAGAGTTTGCAAATAATATTCTGTAACCTTAATAATTGTAGGTTGAAGCCAGGCACAGTGGCTCACACTTGCAAGGTACTCAGGAGGCTGAGGTTGAAGCATTGCTTGAGCCCAGGAGTTCAAGACTGAAGTGTGCTGTGATTGCCCCACCACACTCCAGTCTGAGTGGCAGTGAGACCCTGTCTCTAAAAATAAAAATAATGATAATTGTAGATTGAGGTTTCTCAACAAAGTGCTTACCATAAAAATTATGGTTCTTTGTAGAATACATAGTTTTTAAAATGTGAGAGTTGTAACTGTGATCTTCTCTGATTTGCCCCATTGTGCCCAATGGATCATGGGGGTGGAGTTTTCATGAATGGTTTAAAGCCATCCCCCCTTGGTACTATATAGTGAGAAAAAACTCACTATATAGTATGTCCAATGTAGTGCCTCAGTACATACTGGTTGATGGACTAAATAAAAGTACACTTGGAATATTCCTATTTTTTGATAAAGAACATAAGCCATTATGCAATAGGCTAAAATGGGACTCTCTTTTTCTTGCCAAACTTCTACTTCAGTTAGAGATTGCTTGGTGCTACAAATAACAAAAAATTCAACTCAACTGTTTTAGGCAATAAGAAATTGTATTGGCTTATTTCCAATGACATCCAATAGCCAGGCCTCTGGCATTTGGTCTTGTCACCACAGTGAGTTCATTAAGGTCCTAAGTTCTTTTCATCTCTCCACTTTGCCATATCCATGATGTTGACTTCATCTTGTGGCTGGCTTCCCTCTTGGTGAGAAGTGGCTGCCAGCAGCCATTAGGGTTACATGCTCCCTCATTTACCTTTAGTGTGGAGAGACATTGAACATGCTAACTTCTATGGCTTTCCCAGAAGAGTTAAGAGGTTCCTTCCTAGATTCCCTGAAAAACTTCTCTCCCTCTCATTGTATCCCATGACCATTCCTGAGCAAGATACGGTGGTGAGAGGGATGAGAAATTACTCCAATGGCATAGACTAATCAAGTCACAGTCTTGGAGTTGGAGAGCACTGGGGTTTTCTCAAAGTGCTGACTGTTTATAAAAGGTATAGACATTGTAATAAGAATCTGAGAACTGTCAGAAAAGGAGAAATAAATGCTAGGAAGGCAATGAACAATGCCCACTACTCCTCTGTAAGGCCCAACTCCGTACTTTTAAGTACCACTGTTGCTGCATTAATTTTCCATGACAATTCTCCAAGATCTATTGCTTTCCTTCATGTAATATTATTCAACTGGATTTTTATCCCTCATAGCCCAGTGTTAGAAGATAACATTAGCTATCATGTATTGAGGGAATCTGAAGAAACAAACTTAGATTCCCCTCACCTCCACCCAATCAATTATTTTACACACATTATCCTATGAAGGACATAGTATTAGCTCCCATTTTCTTGTTGAGAAAACCAAGACTCAAAAATATTCAGCAAACCACCAGAAGTCCCCCAGCTACTAACTGTACAGATGAAAGTCAAGTTCAGGTCTTTAGATTCTGAATATTCTACTCTTTTCACTATATTATATTGCCTCCCAACTCAGCAAAATATATTTTAATTTAAGAAGACCATTCATTTTTATTATAATATTTTCCCTTTGATCAAGTTAGAACATTTTTAGGAACAGAGGGAAACTCCTCAAATTTTCTAACATCTTCTGTGTTTCTTAGGACATACCTTAGGAAAAAAATGCTTTAAATCTGTCTTCCACAAATGAGCCAGACTATTCTATTTTTTGTATATTGTTTATAACTAATCACTAGTGTGGTTTATTACTCCTGGGTGTTTTCTGCATTCTTTCCATTTCAAATTACATCATAAATCATATTTACTTATTTTGGCCTTATGTTACTGAGGTTTTTTTTAAGATGTAGAATTCTTTGCATTTAGTCTTTCAAGTTCTATAAAATCAGGACCACCACATTGTTCAACTCTGCTGGTAATGTTCACATCTTCATCTATATGAAAAGTGTTCCCTGAAGTCCTGTGTGCAGTAGTTTGGTTAAAATCTAACTCCAAAAAATGTACAGAATAGAGGGATGGTTTATTTCTATTTTATAGGGCAACTTTGATTTCTTCCAAACTGCAAGTATGTAGATCTGGTTTCTCTTCTAGTCATTTCCTATTTGAGTGATAACCTAGAAAGGAGGGAAATTTCGGGGTCAACCTGTGTATTTGCCTTTGCTGTGTGATGTGAATAGTATGTTCTACTCTAGCAAGAATCTAAATCTGAATAACCTTCAGGGACCTCCTTGACTAGGACAGAACTGAATCTCTGTGTTGCCTGTAGAAATGCAGATTAGGGTTAACACCAATAGGATGGCCATCCTGAGGGAAAATGTCTCAAATTTCCTAACCTACAAATGCGGCCAGGGATGGGAACCAAGTCATCTAGTTATATATTCAAGTTTCAGATTTGGCTAAAATTAGAGGAAGTTCCTTATTTATAGAAGAGAAGAATTTCTATATAAATTAGGCTTGACTAAATCTACAAAATCTAGGAAAACATCAGTTTAATGGGATTTCAAATTAACTTCTTGAGTTGGTATTCTATATTTCCAACCCAGATGAAGAATTCTCAAAATTTCTAGGTAACAATCAGCTGAATACCTGTTGTATTGTAAAAACCAATCTAGATAACACTTTTGCAATAGTTTAAAAGTTTTAGTCTTGCCTTTTTAACTGGCATTTCCTCTTCTTTCTTTACTGTAGAGCCTCAGTTTTTTCATCCCTCCCTCCATGCAATTCATATGTTCAGTTCCATGTTCAAGCCAATCATGGTGGCTCCATTTCTCTTGCAATGATAGGTCTAAATATGGACATGTGATATAGTTCTGGCAAATAAGTAATTTAGGAGAGTCTATTGGGGACTTCTGAGACATGTTGTTTCATTTCTATAAAGGGTACAAAAAAGAGAAATCTTTCTTCTTCTGGACATTGCTACTTTTGAATGTGATGCTTGGAATTGCAGCAGCCATTTTGTGACCTCAAGGGGAACTGGCCTGAGTGTCAAGTCCACCACTCAAGACGGCATATTGGAAAGAGGAAAAGGATCTGAGCCCTTGTATGAGTGAGGCTGCTCCAGAAAAACAGAACCAATAGCATTCATATAGATATATAAGAGAAGATGTATTACGGGAATTGGCTCATGTGACCATGAAGGCTGAGAGGTCCTACCATATACTGTCTGCAAACTGGAGAACCAGGAAAGCTGGTGGTAAAGTTTAGTCTGAGTCTGAAGGCCTGAGAATGGGGGCTGTGGAGGTTTGTGCTGCTGGTATAAATCCTGGAGTTTGAAGGCCAAAGAACAGGAGTGAACTGCCAAGGACAAGAGAAGATGGGTGTCGCAGCCCAAGGAGAGAGAGAGGATTCACCTTTCCTCTGTCTTTTCATTCTATTTGGGTGGGCCCTCAACAGATGCTTGCCGCCCCTGGTGAGGATTGATCTTCACTCAGTCTTCTGATTTGAATGTTAATTACTTCTGGAAACACCCTCACAGGCACATCCAGAAATGATGTTTTACCAGCTATCTGAGCATCCCTTAACCCAGTCAAGTTGACACATAAAATTAACCATCACAGCCCTTGATTATGAAGTTGAGCTACTTACTTAACCAACGCTGGCACAGCCCTACCACCAGACTTCTTGTCATGTGAAATAATAAGTTGAAGCCAGTTGAGTCAGCTTTTCTGTTAGGGTAGTCTTAACTGCAGAAAACAGAAAACGTGTCTCAGCTGCTTTAAATTTTTATCTCCGTTGAGAGCATTCGAAGTGGTCCAACATTAGGAATCGTATTTTGAAGACTCTGAGATTCTGCCTCGATTTCTGCATCTAAGATTTCCCCTCTACCGTTCCATTTGGTGATCCTTCATGCTATCATTGAGATGACCTTTCTAAAATTCAAATTTGGTCAAATTATAACTGATTAAATTCTTCAAAGGCTACTTTTTGCTTTCTTGGCTTGGCACACAGACCTGTCTTCACTGGGTCCAGGCTGAATTTCTCTGACCACATATCTCATTAGGTCAGGCCCCAAAGGCACCCTAAAGCTATTGTCATTACTTGACTATGCTATATTCTGTCTCCCCTATGCTTTGCAGTGCTATTCCCATTGCCTAGAACATGTTTCCTGACTTGAAGTGTCACCCTCAAACCAGCCTTCAAGAGCTTCTTTTGGCGTGTCTTTCCTAATGTCCCCTCATAGTCCCCCAAGATTGTCAGATTCTCCTTTTCAGTGCTTCCGGCACCCTGACTGGATGCCCCTGTTACAACACAGGTGACACTGTTGTGTAATTGTCAGATCGTTTCCTACATTTGACTATAACGTTTTTGAGGGAAAAATGTGCCTTATTCATCTCAGCATCTCCAATGCTTGGCTTATTAACTGGTACAAAATAAGCAGGTAATAAATGTTTATTAATGAATAAATAATGCTATAATCTAGACTTGGGTTCATGAAAACAACTGTATCTTCTCTTTGGCTGATTTATTCCTGGTATTTTGCAGACCACTGCATCCTCAACAGGGTAAGGAGGAGCAAAGAGAGGAAGGAAAAGCTACAACTCTGTAACATATGTTGTCAAAATTTTGGAGGAAGGTAAACCAAGCTTAGTAAAGATTTTCTTTTTTTTTTTTTTTTTTTGAGACGGAGTCTCGCTCTGTAGCCCAGGCTGGAGTGCAGTGGCCGGATCTCAGCTCACTGCAAGCTCCGCCTCCCGGGTTCACGCCATTCTCCGGCCTCAGCCTCCCGAGTAGCTGGGACTACAGGCGCTGCCACCTCGCCCGGCTATTTTTTGTATTTCTTAGTAGAGACGGGGTTTCACCGTGTTAGCCAGGATGGTCTCGATCTCCTGACCTCGTGATCCGCCCATCTCGGCCTCCCAAAGTGCTGGGATTACAGGCTTGAGCCACCGCGCCCGGCCTGTAAAGATTTTCTTTCGTATGTCTTTTATCTGTTCTATCTCTAACTCGTATGATGAATTATTCAACAAATATATACTGATAGCCTACTACATGTCAAGCATTGTTTAAGCACTTGGAATATATTAGTGAACAAAACAGCCCTCAGAGAGCATTGGCGCTACAAAGAGCTTTAAACAATCATTTCTCCTTTCTGCATCTTAGGCCTGCATTTGTGCATGAACAAGAAACATTGTAATGGAAAGCTTTAGATCCTCATATAAAAGTCACTGATAAACACATGGATATATTGTTCATAAGTGATGCCACTTCTGTCTAGAATCAAGAACAGTTGAGAGGAAGAGGTTACTGATCAAATCCACTCTTTGACCTTGTTCTCAGCTATTCACACCAATAGGCATTGAATTCATTTTTTTTAACAAGGGAATTTTATATATGCATGCAGCATTCTGAGGTTTAGACTTCCTTCCTAGTTGCAAATCTCTTTGAGGCTCCATCTGGGACATTGAGCCCCACCCATATGCACCACCTTGAAGCTTCCTTTCTCTGGTTTGCTGGGGACTTTGTATGGAGAGCCTACATCCGGGCACAGCATTATACCTTTAGAGGCTGCTGGGGGCACAGGGACGATTTCCAACAGAAACCAAGTATATTTGAAAGACACAAAGTCAAGCTTTTATGTTTCCTTCCTACACCCTCAGCTTCTGTTGAAGTGGAAACTTGACTGGAAATAAAGGCCACAGTGATTTTCTTCTGAGAAAACACATTACCATGTTAAAAAAAAAAAAAAAGTCCCAATTGCTCCGTTGGGAAGGTTTTTATTTTACAAATACTCTGTGGCTCTAAAATGACAGCATGATTACATTTCTGACAGCACTGGTATAATTCTCAGCCTCCCCAGGGAGAGCAATGTGGGGATTTTCGTCCTGGAAAGAAAAGGCAAACGTGCAGGTGCCGAAGGTACATTTGATTTAAGCACGATTCAAAATAAGTAAATACAGATGATAACACAGCAAATACTGAAAGTTGGGTAATTTAGCAAAAATAAATGGTCTTATCCAGAGCACTATAAATGCGTGAAAGAAAACTGCAAAAATAACTTTTTATTTTTACAACTTCCCAGTGTCTCGCTGTCTCCAAATGGGGAGATATGAGAGGAACTGTAGGGAAGAAGAGAAACTGGAAGAGCGTAGGGAAATGTAAACATGAGAACGGAATAGGAGAGTGGAGGAAGGGGACAACTTCAGTGTCACTCTCTCACAGACTCTCCTGCCCCTTGTGATCTGGACAGACCCTGGCAGGCCTCGAGTTCCCTGGAGGTTGCGCCTCAGCGACAGATGACCCGTCTCTGACCACCGGGCACCTAGAAGGCGCTTTCGCAGGAGCAGGGCAGGGGTCTGGGGCGCGGAGGGGGTGGGCGCAAGCCGCCCTCGTCCAGCGGTTCCCGCCGAGCATGGTGATAATGAGGGTGGGGCCAGCGTTGGCGGTAGAGCGCTTGGTGGCCCCTGGGCCCCTCCTCGTCCTCCCCGCCTCCCTGCGGCGCGCAGCAGAGAGAGCCCAGGCGCCTCCGCAGCCGTCGCCACAGCCGGCACTCGCCAGCCTGGAAGAAGAGGTAGACGAAGGGATTGAGAGCGCTGTTGGCCATCCCCACGACGCGCAGCGCAGCCGACAGGCCCTCTCCCTCCCAGTCTCCCCCGGGCCCGGACGACCACGCGGCCGCCAGCCGGGCGGCAAAGTAGGGCAGCTCGCAGCCCACGAACAGCAGCGCCAGCAGCAGGCTCATCTTCAGGCTCTGCACCTTGGCACGGGGCAGCAAGCTGGGTGCAGGGGCTCGGCCTGGACTCGCCGACCAGGGCGCTGCAGCCGCAGGGGCCTGCGGCCGGCGCCGCCACCAGACGGAGAGTAGGTGGCCGCAAGCTACGCCCAGGACCGTGACAGGCGCGGCGAAGCCTGCGACGGCCTCGTAGAACGCGTAGACCTGCAGGTGCCAGCGCGGCAGGGGCGCGAAGATCCCGCGGCAGCGACGATGCCCCGGCCAGGCGCCGGCCGCCGGGGGCGCTCCGGGCTGCGAGGACGGTGGCGGCGGCGGCGGCGGCGGCGGCGGCAGCGGCGAGGGGGAGTCCCCGCGCACCACGAAGGCCGGGGGCAGCGCCAGCAGCAGCGCCAGCAGCCAGCCCAGGGCGGCGAGGGCACGCGCGGGCAGCGGCCGGCCCTGCGGACGACGCACTGCGCGCTGGCGCTCGAGGGCGATGAGCACCACGAGGTGGGCCGAGGCACCCCGCCCGGATGCCTGCAGCAGCTGCAGGAAGCGGCACGCCAGGTCGCCCGTGGCCGCGCGGGGCTCGCCCAGCAGTTCCCAGGCCAGCTGCGACAGCGCCGTGCCCCCGCACGCGTACAGGTCCGCCAGGGCCAGCTGCACCAGTAGGAAGTCCATCTTGCGACGCTTGGGGCCCGCCCAGGGCCCGCCGCCGCCGCCGCACAGGCGGCACAGCACTGTAGTGTTGCCTGCCACCGCCACCACCAGGATGACCCCCAGGAACACCAGGCGGATGCGGCGGCTGGGCGGCCCAGAGGCTGGGGCTCCCTGCCCCAAGGTCAGGTTGAGACCCCAGCCAAGCAAAATGGGCACGGAGAGGTTGGGCGCCGGCGGCAGAATTGAGGGGCTAAAGAGATCCTCCATCCTTGCCCCGGACGAAGAGGAGGCACCGAAGAGGGCGGGCAGGACGCGGGAAACCAAAGTGGAGGCGAGGCGGCGCGGCGAGCGACGCTAGGTCTACGAGTTCCCAAAGTTAGTTGAAAAGGCACACGCACAGAGAGGGAGATGGATTCGGGCGGCTTTGCGCTTAGTTGTTTTTGTCGATTGTCCTCGTCATTTGTCACTCAAATGTGGGTTGTACACTCGAGGAACACACATGATTCCTATTCTCCACCTTCTCCGCGTCTTCCCTCCCATTCCCGGCGGATACTCTTCCGATCTCTGCAGTGCCCCCCGACGCTACCCTCGCGGAAGCCGCGGACCCCTGGGCTCTGAGAACCTCATCCGTTCTCTATTTACGTGTAGAACACAGCAGGACAGAAGGTCGCTTTGCTTGATCATTGTATACGGCCAATGTTATCCCAGCACCCACACGAGAGAGGACCTCTTGACTGAGATTGTACCACCCGCCCCCACCACTCCAATGTGACTGCCAGTAGGAAAAAAATAGAAAAGACATTAGTTTTGATTTTAAAGGTTTGAAATGCCATGAATCTGCATGAGCATGAGAAAAACAGGAACACAAGAAACCTAACAGCGTTTTGAGCAAAGAGGAGACCTGTTAGCTGAATTTTGATCAAGATGTGTCTTCTCTGTCCAAGAATGAAAGTATTTTAATTAGAGAGTACTAAAGTCAATGATGTTGCTTTTAGGAATGGCAGTGGTTTGCAGATCATTCTAAATACTTCTCATTACTAGGAGCAGTGGGTCACAGCTGCTTTCTTGGTGATGTAAAATTCATTTCATTAGTCTGAAGAGGGCATTAATAGGTTTTATGCAAATGACAGTGCATTTATTGCTTTTCCCCTAATATTTTCATCCAGTGAAGGATGCGTCATCCACTCCTCATTCTCTTGATTCTGTTTTCCACCAGATGGGAAGTTGCTAGGAGGGGCTACGCCTCCAATAAGCCTAGAGAAAAGGTGACTAAGAAAGTGATAAGGCGGCCAATTTTTTTAAAAAAGAAATCCAAGTCACAGGAAATGGTTTAGATTAAATGTTGTTGCTTTCATTTTAGCCTTGCCTCCTCACAAACACATTTTAATTTCCCTGTTGCAAGCATCAATTTGTCTTTTTATGCACCCTCCACATAAATCATGGTGAAAGTAGAATTTCCTGTACTTCCTGGCCTGGGGGCCAGGGAGGTATGAGTGTTTTCTGGGGTTCACATTCCCAGGCTGAGGAAACATTTGGAACTCTAAGATTTATGGCATAGGAAGATTTGGTGGGTTCCATGATAGTCCTGCCAGCTGCTGTAGGAATCCCATTTCCCAAGCTGTTGTCCTTTGGCCAGAAACCTTGCTTATTTTCATCATCATCTTTGTGGTGCCTTGCTCTGGTCTGACACGTTGTAGTTATCAGTGGGTATGTGTTGAGTTGATGAATTAGTGGATATATGATGCTTTTCAGATAACTTCGAGCATAAATTCCTGTCTTGACTATAAATCTATCACCTAAGAAAAAATTCCTTTTAAACTATGCCAGTATTGTCCAGAGGAGCCCAAGGAAGCTCTGTGGAGACATAGGAATAAGTGTTCCTGGTGGGACATTTAAGAAAGAGCTACAGTGATAGCCTTGGAAAATCTGGTTTGATTTTCATACTCTGCCTTTAGAAGTTTTTGTCCAAGGCCTTTTTCTATGCACACACATCATCCCAGTTTACAATGCACTTCTTCCAGGGAGTCTTCTCTGAGCAATGCTCATCATGCAGTGATTTTCCTAGCTAATATCATTTCAGTGTTTCTCAAGATAGTCTATCATTTGTCTCAAATTTGTTGAAATGCTTTTGTATATTAGCATTTCAAAATGACTACAGTGAAATTACATTTCACAGAACTTAACTTTAGTAAGATCTGATACAACATTGATTTTCAACTGGTTCTTTTTTTTTCTTTTTTGAGACAGGGTCTCACTCTGTTGCCCAGGCTGGAGTGAAGTGGCATGATCATAGCTCACTGCAGCCTTGACTTCCTGGGCTCAGGTGATTCTCTCACCTCAGCCTCCCAAGTTGCTGGGACTACAGGCACACACCACCACACCTAGCTAAGTTTTGTATTTTTTGTAAAGGCTAGGTTTCATTATGTTGCCCAGGCTAGTTTTAAACTCCTAGGCTCAATAATCCGCCCACCTCAGCCTCCCAAACTGTTGGGATTACAGGCATGAGCCACTGGGCCTGGCCTAAACTAATTCTTATTAAAATTATACATGCACAGAGTTTTAAAAGTCAAATGGAACTAGAAGGCTAATAAAGAGTTTCCTGTTCCACACATCTCCACTTCTTTATCTCTTTCTAGTGGGAACCGATTTAGACTCTATTTGTTCTTTCTTCTGGCATTGACTTAATTCATAATAGCAAATCATATTTGTGTAATGCTATCTATTGATTTAACAAATTCATATATTATCTGTTAACTTCTTACTAGATAAAGACTTACTTCTCACACCTCTGTCACTACTGTTTCCATTTCTCATACCATTAGAACAATACTGTAATTTTGGGTTAGACTTACATTTGGTGTTTATATTATTATGAAATAAAAATATTCACAGTTGAGTGTTGTATATTGTGAATATAATTTTTTGTTATTTTTAAAGTTAATAATTGCCTTTTCTTACTTTTCATTGTTATCATAGCTAATTCTTCCTGTACCCTCAAATAGCCCCCCATACAATTTCTACAAGGTCAGTTTCATAACGTAATATAGCAGCTCTAGTTTTTTTTCCCAGAAACCTCTTTACCAGAGACTTTCATTTTTCTCTTATTTGGGCTAATTTCTCCCGAGGTCTACTGCAGAACTACCTTCTGCGGACCTGCATTTGTTGTCATTATTGAAACTTTTTGCCTTTCTCTTGGGTTGCAGTTCCTGCTTCTTGGATCTCTGGTCTTTTTCCTTGATTTCTTCCTTTTTGGTAGAACACATCATCTAATATTTCATAAGGTTTACAAGGTTGTACAAAGCCTGAGAACTAAGTGGTAAGAGACCTCATTTTTTGAGTCATGCAGATTCTGTCTGGACATGTTGCCCTCTAGGCCAGTGGTCATCCTGGCATTTCACGTCAGCATCGTCCTAGGGATTCCTTTATCTCATGCTGGTTCTTTTATTTTCTAATTTAATGGATTTTTTTTTTCTTTCCTGGTTTATTTTCTTGCTTGGGAAGAAAGCATCTTTCAGTGACTTCTTGAGAGAGGGTAACTATTTGGGATCCTACATGTCTGAAAATTTCTTTATTCTATCCTATTGCCTAACTGATTATTTGGTTGGGTTTAGAATCCTATTTTTGAAAATCTTTTCCTTCTGAATTTTGAAGGCATTGCTCCATTCCCTTCTGGCTTCTAAGTGTTTGTGTGGAGAAGACTGAAGCCATCTGATTCATGTTTTGCTTAGATATGATCATTGTTTTTTCCTTTCTAGAAGCTTATTATTCTTCTCTTTTTTCTAGCCAATTTTACAAAAATGTGTTTTTCTATAGGTTTATTTTTATCTAATGTGCCGTACATAATCAAAGATAATGAATTGTATTTAATTGTAATACTTATTTAGTGGCCTTTACCTAAATAGTCTCCCAGCCTGTCTTTCTTTTTGGGATGCTGACATTTGAAGAGTCCATGACACATGTTTAGCAGAATATCCTTAAAATTGTATTTGTTTCCACATAATTAAATTTGGATTTGACTTTTCTGGCAGAAACATTACATAGGTAATACTGTCATCAGTGCATCATTTCAGGGGCACATAATGCCACTTTGTCTCAATATAGATGATATTAAGCTTGACGTATATGTTTTGAAAATTTAGTAGTTTTAAATTAAAAAAGCAGTACATATTAATTGCAGAAAAATTAGACAATACATATTCACATACAAAAAACACAACATACTGCTCAAACTGTTGTTAATACTCAGTGATATATACTTTAGACTATAATGACTAGATCTATATATTACAGAAATAGATTACACTGCATACAACATTTTATATCCTGCTTTCATTTCACCTAAGATTGTATTTGGATCACTTCCCATGTCAGTGAAAATATGATATAATTATCTGTTTAATGTTGAATGGATTACAATTATTTAAATAACCCCCTATTCTTAGACAAAAGTTTTCTCATTTTCACTTTATAAATAATTCTGTGAAAAACATCTCTTCACCTACATCCTAGCACACGCACTCAATTATTCCCTTATGATAAAATCCTGTCATTGGAATTGCTGAGGCCGAGCACGTGCATTTTTAAAGTGTTTTAACATATAGTACTGAGTTATCCTCGACAAGGGATGCAAGCAATGTATGTGTCTTTTTTCCCCATAGCCACAAAACAATATGAGCATCATTAGCGTTTGTCGTCCTCATAGATGAAAACATTTCATTATTTCTTCATTTTAACAATTGAGATATAATTTATATTTCATAAAATCTAGAATTTTAAAGTATACAATTCAGTGCTTTTTAGTGTATTTACAAGTTTGTGCAACCACTGCCACTATCTAATTCCAGAACTTTTAAATCATTCCCAAAATAAACCCATACACATTATTTTCCTCTCCCAGCCCCTGGAAACCACTAGTCTCCTTTGACTCTATGGATTTGCTTACTCTTGACATTTCATAGACATGCAATCACATAATGTAGCCTTTTGTTTCTGGTTTCTTTTGCTTTGAATAATGTTTTTAAGTTTCATCCACATTGTAGCATGTAACAGTATTTCATTATTTATGACTAAATAATATTTCATTATGTGGATACACCAAATTTTGTTTATCCATTCATTAGCTGTTGGATATTTGGGTTTTTTCTATTTTAGGCTGTTTCCATTTTGGTTGTTTCCATTATAGTGAATAATTCTGTTATGAATATTTGTGTACAAGTTTTTCTGCAAATGCCTGTTTCAGTTCTCTAGAGTATATTCCTCAGAGTGAAATTGCTGAGTCATATGTGAATTTCATGTTTAACTTTTTGAGGAACTGCCAAACTGTTTTCCATAGAGTCTGGGCCAGTCCCACCATTCATGTATGAGTTTTCCAATTTCTCCCTTTGTGTAGATGCAGTTTCTCATTTGGGATCATATTCCTTCTGCTTGAAGAATGTCCTTTAACTTTTTTTATAGTTCAGATCTGCTGGCAACACATTCTCTTATTTTTATTTTTATTTTTATTCTTTGTCTTATAAAGTTTTTATTTCACCTACATTTTTGAAACATACTTTTGCTGGGCATATAGGATTCTAGGATGAGTTTTTCTTTCAGTAGTTGAAAGAAGTTGCACCGTTGTCTTCTAGTTTGCATAGTGTTTGATACATTTTGCTCATCTTTGTAATGATGTAATTCTTATCTGTTTGTTTGTTTATTTGTTTGAAACAGAGTCTTGCTCTGTCACCCAGGCTGGAATGCAGTGGTGTGATATTGGCTCACTGCAACCTCTGCCTCCTGGGTTCAAATGATTATCGTGCCTCAGCCTCCCAAGTAGCTGGGATTACAGGTGAGTGCCACCACCCGGCCAGGCTGTTCTTGAGCTCCTGGCCTTAGGTGATCTGCCCAGTGCTGGGATTATAGGCATGAGCCACCATGCCCGGCAGGTTTCTTTTTTTGGAATGTTTCTTTTTTACTGTGGTTGCATTCAAGATTTTCTTCTTATCTTGGTTCATCGCAACCTCCGCCTCTTGGGTTCAAGTGATTCTCATGCGTCAGCCTCCCAAGTAGCTGGGACTACAGTCATGCACCACCACGCCTATCTAATTTTTGTATTTTTATTAGAGATGGGGTTTTGCCACGTTGGCCAGGCTGGTCTCAAACTCCTGACCTCAAGTGATCTGCCCGCCGTGGCCTCTCAAAATGTTGGGATTACAGGAGTGAGCCACCAGGCCTGGCCTTTTGTATATATTCTGCTTGGACTTCTCTAAACATTTAGGTTGGTGATTTGTTGTCTTTTATTAATTTTGGAAAATTCTCAGCAATTATCTTTTCAATTATTTCTTCCAACACTATCTCTTTCCATTCTCCTTCTGTGACTTGAACTGCATGTGTATTATGCCATTTCATACTGTCCCACAACTCTTGGCTGCTCTATTTTTCTCCACTTTTTCTTTTTCTCTGTTTTCCCTTTTCTTGTTCCAGCTCTCCTCAGAAGGGCTTGTCACCTTTTGAAATTCAGGATGTTATTTTGAAACTGCTCTATTCTAACCTGTATTCAAGTTTACTAATTCTTTCTCCTATGTGTAGTCTGTTGATAAGGCAATTGAAGGAATTCCTCATCCATAACAACATGTTTTTCATTTCTAGTGTATCCAATTTATTCTTTTTAAAATCGTTTCCATCTCTGCTGAAATTCTGTATATGTTCATGCATGTTGTCCACATTTTCCACTATATCCTTTAACATATTAATCAGAGCATTTTTAAAGTTACTTTGACAGTTTCAGCCTCTGGGCCATCTCTCAGTCTGGTTCTATTTACTGCTTTATCGCTTGAAAATTGGCATTTTTTTTTTTTTTTCTTTTTTACTCTTTTGCCTTGTAAGTTTTACTGAATGCCAGACATTATATGTAAAAGAATAAGAGTGACTGATGTAAATAGTGTTTACTTCTGAAAATAGCCATGCCTCTTCACCCATCAGGCTACCAGGGTGGTAAATCTAATCAGTAGTTGAGCTAGGTTTAAGTTTTGTTGTTGCTATAGTTATCATTATTATTCTACGGACTTCATATTCCTCCATACTGACATCTTGCATTTCCTATGAGGCCTAGAATGCTAGAAGGTTTTTCTCAGTGTTTCTGCTCCATCCTCAACTTTCAGCTGGCCCTTCATACTTGGCCACCAGAGTGGCAGAGGGGATGGGGATGTTTCTCTCCAGGCTTCTGCCACTCTCCCAGAAGTCCTGTGCTGTTTGTTGCCCATGATGGGGGCAGGGTGGCTTTCTCGGCCTTCCCGTTCCAACCTTCGTCTTACGTAGGCCCTGGGGGCCTGAGCCTCAAGCGTGGGAGTTTCTCCATAATCCTGTCCCTTCCCTCTATGGCAGCTGAATTCTGTCTCTTAACTTCCAAGAGCAAGTTTCCTGGTCTTGTCCCTTTTGTGAGAAATCTTTGCTTTGTAGAAGATGCTGGGCATGATTAGGTTTCTCCATCTTCCCCAGCAGCGACAGCTTTTGCTGTAATCTACCCCTCCCCAGTGACAGTTGACCTTTTGCTGAGGACTGGGGGTGAGAGGGTTTTCTGATCTGCCCCAGTGGCAGATGTGTTTTACTTTGTATGACAAAAAGTCCTGGGTTTTGTGCTTGTCCTCAAGAGGCAGCCACTCTCTGTCTGTACACCCATCCCACTAAGGGAGCTCCATCAGGTCTTCTGCTCTGTCCCAATCTTTCTCGTTAAGTACCAGGTTGAGTCCGTGAAAGAAAGCTGGTTAGTCAGTGGGCACACCATGTGTGGGGGGTTCCCAGAGTTTCTACTGTTATTTTCATACACATTTGGCCTTTAAGTATATGTCAAAGCATCAATTGCTTTTTTACCCCCTTTTTTGCCTACAAATTTTTCCTCCTGTGTTCTGCAAAAGGTCTCACCTGTCCTTGGAGGTGCTTGCCACCTTTTTGAATTCAGTTCACCTGTTGCCTGGCAATCTCCTTTCTCTGACAGGCTCAAGAAAAGTTTTGATTTTGTAGATTTCCTGGCTTTATTTTTTTCTTTTTGTGGTTGTTGTTAACATGGGAGCCGTATTCCTTTGCATCTTTGTCTATTCTAAGTGGAAATACAGATCTCAAACCATTATTTAAGGATATCAAAACTTCACCGTAAATATTGCAAAATTTATGGATATTTTTTCTAACTTTTAACATTGAACAGTTTTAAAATTTCCTTTAATAATAAAAAGTTTAAGGCTAAGAATATTATTCTGAGTATAGTTTTGGTTGTATCATATAGTTTTCTAAATGTTCTTATTTTTGTCTGTAACCGTGCCATCCTAAATGACTGATCTAAATTTTCTCATTTTTATTACTTTTAAAATAGCATATAATTATAATTTTTTGACCCAATAATTATTTAAGACTCAGATTTTTAATGGTAAAATTTTAAAACAAATTGGGTTAGGCCAGCCTTTATGCCTTATACCTGTAGTCTGAGCACTTTGGGAGGCTGAGACAGGAGGATTGCTTGAGTCCTGGAGTTTGAGACAAGCTTGGGCAACACAGGGAGACCCCATCTCTAAAAAATAAAAAAATTAGTCAGGCATGGTGGCGCACACTGATAGTCCTGGCTACTTTGGAGGTTAAGGTGGAAGGACTGCTTGAGCCTGGAAGATGGAAGGCTGCAGTGGGCTATGATTGCACCACTGCGTTCTAGCCTGGGTGACAGAGTGAGACCCTGTCTCCAAAACAAATTTTGGTGGTAAAAATTCTACCTAATGAAAGCTTAATATACATAATTGTAAATAATACATACATAATTATAAACAATATATATGTACACACACACACAAATGCGTATGGCCAATGTAGAAGGGGGATAATAGTTCTAACATGGGTCTAGATGGTCTGTTTTCCACATGAGTTTCTTCTACCTTGTTTGTGTTGAGTTGTCTCTTTTTTGCTTTATGGCCCCTCATTACCAAGTTCTTAGTTTGATTCAGTGGTTTATAGTATGTTTTAGTAGCCAGTAATATTAATCCCACCTTGATATTATTTTCCCATAATTTTATTACTTATTTCAGACATTCATTTTTCCATAAATACTATAAGACCGTTTCATTCAATTTTTAAAAAATCAAACAAAAATATCTCTTTTCTGGAATAAAATCAGAATTGCACAAAATTTATACATTAATTTTGGGGAAGAGATATTTAGAGATTAGATCTTCCCGTCCAAGAACCTGCTGTCATTGCATATTCATATTTTGTTTATATACTTCAATAGACATTTATAGTTTTTAAAATCTAGGTTTGTATACCTCTCATTAAAATTTATTTTCCAGCCTGACCAACATGGTGAGACTCTCATGTCTACCAAAAAACTTAAAAATTAGCCGGGCATGGTGATGCACACCTGTGGTCCCAGCCACTCAGGGGGCTGAGGCAGGAGGATCACTTGAGCCCAGGAGGAGACTGAAGTGAGCGAGCCATGTTCACACCACTGCACTCCAAACCTGGGTGACAAAGTAAGACGCTGTATCAAAAATAAGTAAGTAAATAAATAAATACATATGTATAGGATAACATGAATGTAATATTTTCTCTAATTTTTGTTTTTACCTAGTGATTCCTTTTATAGATATATGTTGTTTTTTTTTTTTTGAGATGGAGTCTCGCTCTTATTGCTTAGGCTGGAGTGCAATGGTGCGATCTCGGCTCACTGCAACCTCTGCCTCTTGAGTTCAAATGATTCTCCTGCCTCAGACTCCCAAGTAGCTGGGATTACAGGCACCCACCACCACACCCACCTAATTTTTTGTATTTTTAGTAGAGATGGGTTTTCACAATGTTGGCCAGGCTGGTCTTGAACTGTTGACCTCAGGTGATCCATCTACCTCAGCCTCCCAAAATGCTGGGATTATAGGCATGAGACACTGCGCCTGGTCGTTAATTTTTGTATATGCAGCTATTTAACAAATTGCATCTATTCTAGTAGTTATGAGGATCTTCTGGGTCTAATAAGTTGAAAAACCACAAACAATAGAAAGAACACAAAATCCATTGAAAAAACAAAAACAAAAACAAAAGCAGATAAGGCTCCTAGTAGATACGGATGCTTCTTTTCTGAGGATGGTAGTTTGAATAACAAGGTCCCAGACTGGTGATTCCCGGATTTTGCTGCACATTAGAATCACCTGGGAAGCTTTTTTTTTTTTTAGACAGAGTCTTGCTCTGTCACCCAGGCTGGAGTGCAGTGGTGTGATCTCAGCTCACTGCAACCTCTGCCTCCTGGTTCAAGCGATTCTCCTGCCTCAATCTCCCAAGTAGCTGGGATTACAGGCACGGGCCACCATGCCCAGCTAATTTTTGTATTTTTAGTAGAGACGTGGTTTCACCATGTTGGCCAGGCTGGTCTTGAGCTCCTGACCTCAGGTGATTTGACTGCCTCAGCCTCCCACAGTTGTGGGATTACAGGCTGGGAAGCTTTAAAACTCCTGCAGCCTGGGGTAGGAGCCAGGCAATAAAAGTTTTTAAACATCCTCAGGTGATTCCAATTTGCAGCAAAGTTGTGAACCGTTCTAGCCCAGCATTAAGCAAATGCTGGTCCACAAGTCAAATCCTGCATTTTTGGAAACAAAGTTCTATTGGAACACAGCCATGCTCATTTGTTTACATATTGTGTTGCTTGCTTTCACACTTCAGCGGTAGAAATCAGTAGTTGTGAAAGAGACCGTATGGCTCACAAAGACTAAAATATTTAGTATCTAGCCTTTTTCTCAATAGAAAAAGATAAAATCACAATGAGGTGTAATCTCACTCCAGTTAGAATGGTTATTATCAAAAGGACAAAAAATAACAAATGCTAGCAAGGATGAGGAAAATGGGGAACTCTTACACTGTTGGTGGGAACGTAAATTAGTTCAGCCATTATGGAAAACAGTAAAATGATGCCTCAAAAAACTAAAAATAGAACTATGATGTGATCCAGCAACTCCACTAGTAGGTAAACATCCAAAGGAAAGGAAATCAGTACATCAAAGGGATACATGTACCCCATGTTTACTGTAGCACTAGTCGCAATAGCCAAGGTATGGAATCAATCTGTGTCCATCAACAGACGAATGGATAAAGCAAATTTGGTATATATACACAATGGAATACTATTTAGCCATAAAAAGAATGACATTCTATCATCTGCAGCAACATGGATGAGATTGAAGAATGTTAAGTTAAGTGAAATGAGCCAGGCACAGAAAGATAAATGCTGCATGTTCTCACTCATAAGTAGAAGCTAAAAAAAAGCATTGATCTCATGGAGGTAGAGAGTAGAATAGTGGTTACTAGAGGTGGGGATGGGTAAGGAGACAGAGGAATAACTAAAGATTGTTAACGAATACAAAAGTACAGCAGGATAGGAGGAATACATTCTAGTGTTCTATAGTACTATGGAGTGACTGTAATTAAAAATAATTTATTATATATTTTCAAATAGCTAGAACAGATTTTGAATGTACACAAAGAAATGATCAATGTTTGAGGTACTTGGTATGCTAATTACCCTGATTTGATCATTACACCTTGTATACATGTATGGAGGTATACTGTAGTCCATAAATAGGTATAATTATTTATTTAGTTAATTTATTTATTTTGAGATGGAGTTTCGCTCTTGTGCCCAGGCTGGAGTGCAATGGTGCGATCTCGGCTCACAGCAACCTCGGCCTCCTGGGTTCAAGTGATTCTCCTGGTTCAGCCTCCCGAGTAGCTAGGACTACAGGCATGTGCCACCACACCGGCTAATTTTGTATTTTTAGTAGAGACAGGGTTTCTCCATGTCTCTACTAAGACATAGAGAGGTTTGGTCAGGCTGGTCTCAAACTCCTGACCTCAGGTGATCCGCCAGCCTCGGCCTCTCAAAGTGCTGGGATTACAGGCATGAGCCACTGCACCCGGCCAATAGGTACAATTAACATGTGTCAATTTTAAAAAGATAAAACAAAGGGGGATAGAGTCTATTTGTTAGCTCTTTTGTGCAAGATTTTCCTATAGTTTACTGTTTCTAGAAGGCTTTGCTTTATTAAGAAAACTACTCCCTTGGCTGGGCTCAGTGGCTCATGCCTGTAATCCCAGCACTTTGGGAGGCCAAGGCTGGCAGATTGCCTGAGGTCAGGGGTTCAAGACCAGCCTGGCTAACATGGTGAAACCTCATCTCTAATAAAAATACAAAGATTAGCTGGGTTTGGTGGCACATGCCTGTAGTCCCAGCTATTTGGGAGGCTGAGGCAGGAGAATCGCTTGAACCCAGGAGTTGGAGGTTGCAGTGAGCTGAGATGGCACCACTGCACTCCAGCCTGGGTGACACAGCAAGACTCCGTCTCAAAAAAAAAAAAAAAAAAAAAAAAAAAAAAAAAAAAGAAAAGAAGAAAAAAAAAAGGCTACTCCCTTTTACTCCCCACCCTGCTACAGCCCAAATGTGTTGTTTTTCTAAACTAATGTGATACTTGGAAAGCTGTAATTCCCAGCAAATTAATTCAACAAGTATTTACTAAGCTTCTACTATGTATTAGGCATTTGAGATACTTTATGGAGAAAAGGGACAAAATGCCATGACTGTTAGGAGTTTTTATTCTAGTAGGGTCAGGAAGGGTGAAAGACAGCTCAAACACATTAATTATGTAAAAGACACACTAAATTAAATGGTAATAATTTCTGTGGAGAAAAATAAAGCAGGGAAGTCCTTGTGAGATGGTGACATTTGAGCCATGTCACCAAAGAAATAACAGTGAGCCATGAAAAAATCTGAAGGAAGAACTGCACTCCAGGCAGAAAAACCTGACACGTGCAAAGAGGTCTTGGTGGTGCATGCCTGGTGTGTCTGTCTGGAAAGCAACAGGGACGCATGTGGCTGGAGCACAGTAAATCAGGCAGGAGTGTAGGAGGACAAGCGGTCTTAGAGAGAACATGCTACCAGATTATTTAGGGCCCATAGGCTATTGTAATGACTCTGGCTTTTAAGAAAAAGATGGGAAACCAGTGGGGGCTTTGAGTATCCAGGGGTGTGATCTGTATTTTGACAGGCTCACTCCAGCTGCTGTTGAGAACAGACTGAAGAAAGCCAAGGACAGACTCATGGAGACCTCTTAAGAGTCAACTGCAAAATTCCAAGCACAGGTCATGGTAGATTAGAACAAGAAGTGAGTCGCGGAGGTAGTAAAAATGGAAGCCCAAAGGTTATTCTCATTCCAGCTTCTAATTAGTGTCACTTCCTCTCAGATTCTGGCATATTTGTCTTGGTTTTGTAAGGTTTTCTTAATTTTTGATTTTCATGATTGTTAGATACCATTCTGAATTAGATATTGTCCTGAATATTCAATTGTACCTAATTATGATCCTATACTTAATATGCTTAAAACATGGCAGATGCTTGGTAAATTCTTACAATGAATGTGTATCTTAAAGGATTTGGGTAGAATGAAGCAGATTTATCGTCACAAGCCTGTTTTCAGGACCACATTTCTATTATTATTGCTTTTCTCTCTATTATTAGCATATACACCCATACTTTAGCTACTTGTGTTCATTAGGCTTAATTAGGAGATGGATGGTGGATTTGTATAGTTTAATTTTAACCTTAATACTCAGTCTTTCTTATTAAGGGTTTCACTTCAGAATGTGTGTGTATGTGTGTGTGTGTGTGTGTATGCATGTGTATATACATATGTAATCAAAATCAGATATGTTCAAAAGTAAAATTATTTCCCAGAAATTCATAATTACAAAGGTAAGCTCATATAAATTCACTGAAGAATGATAAACAAATAAATAAGGAGATGAACTGACTCATGAAGAAAACTTCAAAGACAGTTTGAAAAAGTATTAAGTTGGGTATAATTATTTGCAGGTAAGATTTTTACATGGAAAATAATCTATCACTTGAAAAACTATTACTTACTATGAAGTGGTTCAGCACAAAATAAATATGTGGAAATGGAGTGCACATATAAACAACAAGATCTTCCCTTAGAGGATATAATGGAAGGAAGATTCACTTAAAATTACAGTAACTGATAAAACAACTGGAAATAAACCTACCTCTGGCTGCACATTAGAATCATGGCTGGAGGGACTGACCAGCAAGACAACAGTAATAGAACAGCAGGCCCAGGCTCTCTCAGAAGCTCTAACCAACTGGTATAGCATAGGGCCTAGAGGGTATTTTTTAAAGTCCCTGCTTTTCAAATTTTTTTACAAAAAAATTGATCTATATGAAGAAAACTTAGACTACTACTGAGGGATATAAAAGAAGGCTTGAATAAAGGGAAAAACATACTAATTCTTTAGAATGACTATCACAAAGAATTAAATACTCTCTAAAGTAGGCTATACATTTAATGATTTCATTTAAAAGGCCAACAGAACTTTTCATTTTTGTTACTAGACAGACTTATTCTAAATTTGTATGGAAAAATCAAGAGTTGCTAGGAAGGACAATTCTGAAAAAAGAAAACTATTGCAAAGGGACTAGTCCTACCAGACTAAAAAAATAGACTGGTCTGGCTGGGTGTGGTGGCTCATACCTGTAATCCCAGCACTTTGCGAGGCTGAGGCAGTCCGGTTGCTTGAGTTCAGCAGTTTAAGACCAGTCGGGGCAACATAGCGAAACCCTGTCTCTATAAAAATTTTAAAAATTAGCTGGGTTTTGTGGTGTGTGCCTGTGGTCCCAGCTACTAAGGAGGCTGAGGTGGGAGGATCACCGGAGCCTATGAGATTGAGGCTGCAGTGAGCAGTGATTGTGCCACTGCATTCCAGCCTGAGTGACAGGGCAAGACCTTGTCTCAAAAAAAACAAAAACAAAACAGAAAAAAACCAGAATGGTCCAGTGCAAAATAAACTGTTCAGAAATGGCGTAAGTATAAATGGGACTTTGGTATAGATAAAAATGGCATTGCAAATCAATGGGGGAAAAGATAATGTATTCAACCAAAGGTATTATATGATGAAGCGCCATTTTTACCAATGGGAGAAGAGACAGTTTACTCAATAAAAGATCAATGGGTAGGCATATTAAAAAAAAACAACTAAAGTTAGATTTCTAATATGTTTAATATGTTCCATCTGGGTCAAAGATCCAAAGGTGAAAAATAAAATTCTAAGAGAAGACAAGTGGAGGCTGGGCGCAGTGGCTCACACCTGTAATCCCAGCACTTGGGAGGCTGAGGTGGGCAGATCACCAGGTCAGGAGATCAAGACCATCCTGGCTAACACAGTGAAACCCCATCTCTACTAAAAAATACAAAAAATTAGCCGGATGTGGTGGTGGGTGCCTGTAATCCCAGGTACTAGGGAGGCTGAGGCAGGAGAGTCACTTGAAACCAGGATCGCGTGATTGCACTCCAGTCTGGGTGACAGAGTGAGACTCTGCCTCAAAAAAAAAAAAAAAAAAAAAAAAAAAAAAAAAAAAAAAAACCAAGTGGAGAAGGCCATCCTAAATATGATATAAAATCCTAAAAGCCACAAAAGCAAAGATTTGTAAATTTTGCATTAATATTTTTAATTGGCAAATCATAATTGTATATACTTATGGGGTACAGAGATTCATAAATTTGCTTACATGAAAATAAAAATTTCTACGTATCAAAAAATACCAGAACAAAGTCAGAAGACAATTGACAATGACAAACTGGAAGGAAAATATTTGCAGGATCTCTTACAAAAAGCTAATATCTAAAGCACGCCTGTAATACAAAACAAAGACCAACAACCAACAGAAAAATAGGCAAAGAATAGAAATAGGAAAGGCCATGGTAAAGCAGATTCCAATGGCTGTTAAATACATGAAAATATGATCTACCTTACTCATCATAAGAAAAATGAAAACAGAATATTTGGCAAAGGATAAGAAGACGTGCATTGATGGTGAGATTATCAGTTAGTATACCTTCTTTAGAGGTAATATGTAGTATCTAGTGTAATTTTGCTAAATACAGTCTTGACTCAGTAATTTCACCTCTAGATATCTACTGTTAAGTGAAAAAAAAAAAAAGGAAAAAACAGCAACACGCAGAACAATGTGTGCAGTATGTTACCGTTTGCGTAGGGGGAAAGGAATATATACATTTGGTTATAAATTTGTGGCCAATCTCTAAAAATGTGTAAGCAGGTGGTTTCGGTACTTGCTTCTTGGAGGGGGAACTGGATGGCAGGGAAGACAGAAAGGATAGAGACTTCATGATCACTGTTAACCCTTTTGTACCATTTGAAGTTTTTACCCTGTATATATATTACCTATTAAAAAAAAAAAAGTAGTAAAATCAGGTACATCCAGGGTTTACATCCCGTTAAATACTCCAGATACTCCCATGAAATACATTCAAACAGTCCCATCAAATACAAATAACTCATCAAGCACCATCAAATGCTCACACACAACTGTTTTATGATAAATATTATTACTATTACAATATTTTATATTCTCTATTATTTAAAGGAATATAACTGTTACAGTATTTGCTTCAATCCTTTTGATACTTCCACTAAATTGTTAGAAGTTATACAAAGGTATACATAATAACCATTTTTGAAAATACGTGATTTTATAATCATTGGCATTTTATCTTAAAATACACTACATTCTTACAAAGTAATGAAAAATTGGTAATTATTATTATTTTATTTTTATTTATTTGACATGGAGTCTCACTCTGTCGCCAGGCTGGAGTACAGTGGCATGATCTCAGCTCACTGCAACCGCTGCCTCCGGGTTCAAGTGATCCTCCTGCCTCAGCCTCCTGAGTAGCTGAGACTACAGGTGTGTGCCACCATGCCCAGCTAATTTTTGTATTTTTAGTAGAGACGGGGTTTCACCATGTTGGCCAAGATGGTCTTGATCTCTTGACCTTGTGATCTGCCTGCCTCTGCCTCCCAAAGTCCTAGGATTACAGGTGTGAGCCACTGCGCCTGGCCAAAACTTGGTAATTATTAAAACTGTTTCATTTAAAATACATAATTATGATCTTGTGATATATATGTATCTCTAGAACATTATTTTTAAACTTTTTGTTCAAACTGCTCTTGGATTCATACGCGTTTTAAGCCACTGATCGATTGCACTTTCATACTTCCTTGGTTCTTTCTGCCAGTCCTGATGCCACCTAAGATTTGCTATAACGTTTGAATAATTCTGTCCTATACTTTGTTTCCACTTGATAAACTGCTCTTTATTATACTGGTGGACAGAAGCAGAAACTTTAGGGTAGTTTATAATGGAACGAAGCTTCTGATCCAAAGAATAAGTAATTTCTGGAAATTTTACAGCAACATTTGTTAATTCATCTGGATCTGAGGAAAGATCTGAAAGAAAAAGATTAAATATCTGTCAAAATAGTGACCTGCCAAAAAAGTTTAGAATGTCATCATGACAGGTAATGTATTAGATTTCTAAAAAGATTTTCAGTTCCTGTTAGTGTAATAAAATGAAGGACAGTATAAATGGTAAAATAACATACCAGGAGTTAAACACCCTATGTTGCATGCCCAAATTCCCTCCTTCCTACCATTGTCCAGCTATCCCACTTCTTTTTTCTTTTCTCAAATGCCAGAAAAAGTCAACCTTTTATCATCAGTAAGCTGGTTTAGAACAAGTTCTTCCTGTTTTTGATGTCCTGCCTACTTTGACGGGCAGAAATGAATATAGTAATGCTTATACTGTACCATTTCAACAGCCTCAAACTTTCTACAAATTCTTTATATAGACAAATCATGTTCCTGCAACTTTACTTACTCCTAGTTTTCTTTATATATTAGTATCTTATGCTTGGAGTTTTGAAAGTTACATTCATCAGTACGGTCCATTTGAACAAACAGCCATGGAAATACAAACTTCTCAATCACTGCCCACAAGAAAATAATGATAAATATTTCAGATCCATAAATACACTTTTTAGATATCCTAAAAAGGATTCCTACACAGATATCCTATCCCTGTGTAGGAAGACAGGGATATAACTAGGATACCAATCTAATTGGAAAAACAGCAAGTCAGAGATCTTACGACAATTAACTTCAGATAGTAAATGAACACTGTATGTTGAGGGAAAATCCCCTATGGCCTACTTAAGTACATTAGCCAAGAGGCCCCTGAAGAGATATGTGACTTTGCTAGGTAATTTCAGATGGCATATCTCTTTAGGAAAGGGGAATCAATAAGCCCTAAAAAGTACAGAAAAGCTGATTCCCCACTTCTGACATTTTGATAGTCACATCAGTTTTTTGGTAGAATATGGTATAAAAAACAAAATTTCAACAAATTTAAAGATCAAATTGGGCCGGGCGCGGTGGCTCACGCCTGTAATCCCAGCACTTTGGGAGGCCGAGGCGGGCGGATCACAAGGTCAGGAGATCGAGACCACGGTGAAACCCCGTCTCTACTAAAAATACAAAAAATTAGCCGGGCGCGGTTGTGGGCGCCTGTAGTCCCAGCTACTCGGGAGGCTGAGGCAGGAGAATGGCGTGAACCTGGGAGGCGGAGCTTGCAGTGAGCCGAGATCGCGCCACTGCACTCCAGCCTGGGCGACAGAGCGAGACTCCGTCTCAAAAAAAAAAAAAAAAAAAAAAAAAAAAAAAGATCAAATTGGCTTTTATTTAGTGATTCATGAATTGGGCAGCATCCCATCTGAAGATTTAGAAAAGGCATTCTGATGAGCTGAGCAGAGGAGGTGGGCTTTATAGGAAGAAAAAGGCTGACGAAAAAGTCCCAGAAACATGGAACAAAAAGCAGATTCGTCATTATAGTGTTACTTTATCCAGTAAAAACAGAGGAAACTTCCTTATGCTGGTTCAGGTAAAATGAGCCCCTTCAGGTTGGTTATTGTGATTCTCCTTTTTTTTTTTTTTTTTTTTTTTTTGCTAAAGTGGCCCGCTCTAAAGTTCAGTTTGATTATGGGGCACCTAACTGTCAGTGACCCTGTTCTGGTTTGACTTGGTTGGTTGAGCCTGGTGTAGGAACTCAGTTCAAAACAATGGCCTCCCATAAATTTCATTTGAGAATGGCCAATGAACAAGCAAGAGATGCACATTATTCATCAGGATGAAAATGTCAAGACTTCCTTTTTCAGCCAAGAATCCTCCACTCTTAAAGTGAAGGGGGTTGGCCAGTTTGGCTCCCAAAGTATTATTTTGATAATAATTTTGCTATTTGTAACTGGGAAGGAGCCTTAGGGAGAAATAAATATTACTAATGGCTTTAGCACATATTTTATGTACCAAATGGGGCAAAGGATAAGTAAAACCCTAAATCTAAAAATGCTGTTTAAAAATTAATTCATAGAGTAGTGAAGCTGGCAGACATTTTTTAGAAGTCATAAGAAGTATCAATTTTGCAGTTACAGCTTCGTTGAAATCTCAGTTCTGCTGCTTCTTAGCTATGAGACCACACACAGGTATCCAAATTTCTGTGACTCCTAGTCTCCTCTGTAAAATGAGGATAATGGCACTATCTTGTGGGGTTGTGGTGAACATTAAATAATATATGCAAAATGTCAGCCTTCATAAGATAGTTGTTAATCCTTCAGAACAATGAGGTACAATGAGGTGTTGACTTCTAATTGGGAAAGATAACCATGAGTACTGAAAGATGCCCTGATCAGAGGAAACTGGTTTCAGTTATGAGACCCAGATCAAAAGCCTTAGGATGCTTTCTCTGAAATTCAGCTGCTGATCTGCAAAGAGGCTATTCCTCACATGGGCAACCCTTTGTAGATAGTCCTAGCATGACAAGCAGCAGATGATATTCATTTATTTTAACAAGGATTATTGGATATCTTGAGCAATGCTACATAGGGCAGTTCATTACATATAATATTACACTTAAAAATCTATTAACACATTTACCAAAGAGTTGAGGCAATACTGAAGCACCATCCGAGTAGGCTATATACTTCCAGTGGTTAGTTCGAAGCATGTAGGTGGAGGCATTCACATTACATCCATGGAATTCACTTAGAATCCAGGGCGGATGCAGGTTTTTGACTTTATGTTCATTCTTAAATGTTTCTGATGATAATGGCAACAAAGAATATCCACTCAGGTTCTGAGGCAGAGGAATTCCAGCAATATCTATGTAACAAAAATAACCAAATATCTTAAAATAGCTCATCCTTTTATTAGCTGAACATTCACAAATGGCATCATCCACATTTTTTTCATACCATTAAATGCCATGGAGACTGGAGATTGTATATGGATTTTGTAAACAGACTGCCAAGATTCACATGCTTACCCCACTGGCCATGTGGACTTCAGCAAGGCATTTACTTATCTCAACCTCAGTTTTCTCGTCTGTAAGAAGGGGATGACCACAGTACTTGTATTTATTAGGTTCATTTTAGGTTTAAATAAGATACTTTATGTAAAATTCTAAGAACTCTGAGAACAATGCCTGGCAGATAGGAGCCTTCAACAAATAGTTAATATCACTAGTCCTTTTTCCTCTAAATGATTAAATAATCATAGTTGTTTCTCAAAGTTTCTTTCATGAGATATTAACAAGACTTACACAAGAAAGGGGTTTAGTAGTCATATATGTTTGCAAAACAATGGTTAAACAAAATTAAATACATAAATTTGTTGTAGATATAAATTTATTGCTGATGTATATGATAAACCTTCAGGAGTGGTTATATAGTATACCATGAGCCCCAAAGTTATTTGATAACAGAGCTTTTTAAACTTTGAAGTAGCATCTTGAGGGACTAGCATCTTGAAAAACATACTTTGAGGAACTGTGGATTATATTTATAAAGGGAAAAATTATTTTTAACTTACCAGATATAGACATATAGAACAATAGCATGAGAAATGCTCAACTGAAAAATAGCTTATACTTTAAAAAATTGCTTTCAAGGTAACTGGACCTTAAACTTCCCTCTTCCTATAGAAAAATTACCATTAATTATGTCTGCGTAGTCAGGGCTGTTTCAAAATGAGTCCGCAGTTGTCTTCCCCAGCCCTTTTCTGGTTTCAATGTTCATATTTTATGCATAAATATTTCCAATGAAAAATAGCATTATATCTATAATGTTAGAAATGAAACAAAGTTGAATAAGAAAATTAATTTAACTTGACTGTCTTTGACAAAAACAGATTAATTAAAGGATAATAGGGAAGTAGACAAAGACCACTATAAATCTTCTGAAGGTAGTTGTTTCATATATAACTTAATAAAAAAAAGTTTGTATATTCCATTTTCCTTGGAAGAAGACTATCACAAGTATTAATTTTCTGCCAACCAATCAAAATTAGTGACTTTTTTGTTGTTGTTCAGAGATAAGGAAAGAAAGAAGAGAGGAGTATTTCAGAGATGACTGGTTAAAAACAAAAAGAGGAGAAAAGAGGTTAAAGAGGATGTGCCCGGGAGAGAAGCGTTGCCTGGGTCAAACTAACTGTGCTCCAAGACACAGAGACTACCTACTGTAAGCAGTGGAAAGAAGGTGGTGTGGGAAGAGGCTGCGTAAGGGTGGTCTGTGTGTCAGCCACCAGGAGGCACCACCAGCAAGGCATGGGAAGAGAGAGAAGTAGTCTTTAAGGAAGTTTGGGAAGCAGGAACCAACGGGCACATACTCATGACTATGAGTTCTTGTATTCAGCACTTTAATAACTCTTAATACTTAGAAATGCCTTATTTTAGGACCATTCTTAATTTTCCTAAGGAAGCTTGGAAGACTAAGAAACTTACGTTTCTCCTGTGTTTATGAGAAGTCAGTAGTAAACTGGGTAAGAGTCCATTCAAGTGTTCATTTTTAAAATTCATTCAGCAAACCAGGTGCTGTTCTAGCTGTAGGGAAACGACACTGGACAACGCAGAAAAGCTCTCCCAGAGCTAACATTCTAACGTGGGCAGACAGAAACAGCTGTGTCAGATGGTGGTAAGTGCAATGAAGAAGAAGAAAGCAGGGTAAGGGAGACAGAGAGTGATGACAGGCATGTGGGTATGTGCTGTTTTATATAGGGTGGTCAGGGAAGGCCCCACTCAGAAGATCACATTTAGGCAGTGTCCCGAGGAGCGGTTAGAGTGAGCCCCACAGTTATCTGGCAAAAGGGCACTCCCCCCGGGGAATAGCAAGTATACAGTCCCCAAGGCAGGAAACTACTTGGTTTATTCCTCAAACACCAAGCAAGACTGTTAGGCTGGAGCAGAGTAAGTGAGGGATAAAATTATAAGAGATGAGTTGGGGAAGAGAAGAGATCATGTTGGACTCTCAGAGCGTAATTAAAGACACTGAATTTTTACTCTAGGTGAAATGGGAAATCAGTAGAGGGTTTTGAGCAGAGGTGTGACAATCTGACACTAACTATGGAATGGTGAATTGACTAAAAGTGAGTAAGGGCAGAAGGTCAGAGAGAGTTAGGAAGCTACTGCAGGAATCCAGGCAAGAGATAAGGGGAACTTAGGATTCCAGTCTATTATTGATAGAATAAAATAACTTTGTAAATTGAAAAAAAACCCATGTGAAATATCCATAATATTTAATAAATACTTCAAGTATTTATTGGTTTTTCTGTGCCTCAGAAAATTGGGTTTTCATTTTTCATATATTTATCAATAATTTCCTTAAAAACACTTTAGCTTAGACTGCTTTTCAAAAAGCTGTTTGATTTTTATTTAAAATCATTTTTCATATTTATTTTTCCTGGCAAACCTGTCATTCTAACTCCATTTTAAATAAGTTTCATCTTTCGTGGGAGTATAAGCACAGACTAGAAGTAACTGCAGGGTTCTTAAGAAAGTGACTTAAATGTAAAACAGTAAACAAATGGTAAAAATGCAGGCCTGGATATGTGTAATGATCTCCTGAAGAGAGATGATATTATATTTCTTCTTGACCATATCAGTACATAATGGATTTGAGTGGTATGGCAATGATGCAAACTAATATACACATTTTTTAGAGCATACCTAAAAAGAATGAAACATATTAATGATAACCATATCTAACATTTAATTGTTTACTATGTTCCAGGCATTGTTCTGAGCTATGAAATAGCCACTATTACCCCCATTTTTTTTTTTTTTTTTTTTTTTTTTTTTTTTTGAGACAGAGCATCACTCTGTTACCCAGGCTGGAGTGTAGTGGCGCGATCTTGGCTCACTGCACCCTCCGCCTCCCAGGTTCAAGTGATTCTCTTGCCTCAGCCTCCTGAGTAGCTGGGATTACAGGCACACGTCACCACACCCGGCTGATTTTTGTATTTTTAGTGGAAACAGGGTTTCACCATGTTGACCAAGCTGGTCTTGAACTCTTGACCTCAAGTGATCTGCCCACCTTGGCCTCCCAAAGTGCTGGGATTACAGCCGTAAGCCACCATGCTTGGCCTATCCCCATTTTTACTGATGAGAAAACTGAAGACCAGACATGTTGAGTAACCTGCCCAAGGTTACGCAGTTGGTAATGAGTGAAGAGGGGTTTGAACTTAGGCAGTCTGACCTTACAATATCTGTACTGTTTAATACTACACCATAAGACTTGCCTCACTGTAGTTAGCTAACTTCATAATATTCCTCAGCCGATAAAAACACAAGAATCTATGCAAAACACCTGCCAACCCCCAGGCTTCCACTAAGGTCCTGTAACAAGAAGGGTTTTGAAATTTAAATCACTAGCAATGAAACATTCTTTTAACTACAACTGCATTTTTATATAATCACATTCTCAAAATTAAAAAAATCTAGACTTATCTTTTAAGTGGAGAAAGGCAGGTGTTTTACAGAAAGACTATTACAGAAAACAATTCACATGAAAATAAGCTTAAAAATAAAAATCAAAACAATTTTAACTACAAAACGAGACACCTTTAGTTCTTACTGAGCTAAAGGATGCTGATACAAGGTATTAGAGAAGAAAATATTTTGGGAAGTAATTTTTAAATAATCTCAGAAATAATATCAACTTTAACGTTAATATTATAAAGAATTCCTATTCATAAATGTCATTTTTCTGCTGGTATTAGGAAATAATAATGTAATAGTATCCTATCACACTAGTGATAGAATTAGTTTATTTGATCCAAAAGCACAAATAAACTAAGGACATTCTTCCTAATTTATCATAAAATATTTTATTTAAAAAACCACTCTTTTAAAATACCTTTTAAAAAATGACTTGTAAATTCAAACTTTTAAATAAAGCATTGTTGCATCTTAAATTTCAATAGCCTCTTGATAGTAAGGTAGGTTTATTAAAACAGGAATTCCAATTGGTTTTTCCTATTCAGTATCTTTCTATTGAATGTAGAATAACCATCTTTTATACATTTCTAAGATGCATAGAATGGAAGTGAGGAGGAAATATCGCTTGAGGTTTTGGGTTGAGATTTTTTTTTTTTTTTTTTTTTGATACCAGAAGTGTTTATTTCTGTTCAACAGACATTTCAGGATTTTAATTTCATTTTTAGTTTCCAGAAGACTCAAATATTTTAAAACTCAAATATACTATAAGCAAAGTTTATCCTTGAAAAATCAATTTCAAAACAAATTTTTCTCTTTATATCATTTTTCTTTATAAGCTTCTCCTCTGTGTGTGTGTAAATGGGATTCACACAAAACAATATAGCTACTGCTAAGCTAATAAGAAAGGACTTTGGGAGCTCTAAGAATAGATACTGGCTTATATCTATTTTAAGTTCCTAATTGGTTAGAACAAAATAAGAAGTCCTTTGTAGATGTTTTATCAAAACATGTATAAGTTTGTTTATTAAGCAGAAGTAGAACATAGTGTCTCACAGGTCTAATTTTAGAGTTAATCACTAATAAAGTAGCTTTAAACTCTTCCAGCACTGAGGAGTTTTATCTTAAAAGGTAGAATGATCCATCAGATTAAACACAGACCGTCAGAATGATCTTTGTTTTGCTGGCTCCTAAGGCTGTTAAATAAAGAACAGCCTCACTTTCTGCCTGTTAATGCTGTTTCAATTGTTAATAGTACTCTAAAAACTTGCTAATTTGGACAGTAAATTAGATGGACACAATATCTAAAAAGGAAACAAAACAAAACACAAACATCAATTTGTACAGTTTTAAAGCCTTCATTTTCTTTTTAATACATGGGGGCAATTTTCACATATTTCACTTTTTAAAATTAATTGACTTTTTCTTTTCAACGTTTTAGATTCAGTGGGTATGTGTGCAGGTTTGTTCCCTGGGTATATTACTTGATGCTGAGGTTTGGGATATGAATGATTGCATCACCCAGGTACTGGGCATAGTGCCCAACAGTTTTTCAACCTCTGGCCCTCTGGCCCCCTCCCTCCCTCCTTCTCCCTTCTAGTAGTCCCTAGTGTTTCTTGTTGGCATTTTTATGTCCGTGAGTAACCAATGTTTAGTTCTCACTTATAAGTGAGAACATCCGGTATTTGGTTTTCTGTTATTGTGTTAATTTTCTTAGGATAATGGCCTCCAGCTCCATTCATGTTGCTGCAAAGGCCATTATTTAATTTTTGATGGCTTTGTAGTATTCCACGGTGTATATGTGGCACATTTTCTTTATTTGGTCCACCACTGATGGGCACCTGGGATGATTCCATGCCTTTACTATTGTGAATAGTGCTGCAAGTGCATGTCTTTTTGGTAGAATGATTTATGTATTTTTTGGTATATATCCAGTAATGGGATTGCTGGGTCTAATGGTAGCTGTTTTAAGTTTGTTGAGAAATCTCCAAACTGCTTCCCACAGTGGCTGAACTAATTTACACTCCCACCAACACTGTATAAGTGTTCCCCTTTCTCTGCAGCCTCACCAACATCTGTTGTTTTTTGACTTTTTAATAATTGTCATTTTGACTGTTGCGAGATGATATCTCATTGTGGTTTTGATTTGCATTAGAATTGCCTATTTTTTATCCAATCCATTACTACTAGATATTCATATTGTTTCTAATTCTTAATATAGTAATAAATATCCATGGAGATAAATACTTGTGTATATCTACAGGTTATTTCCTAAAATTAGGATTTCTAGGTCAAAACGTATGCACATTTCTCAGAAATTTGAAACATAATGCCACATTTGCCTACAAAACATTTGTATCGGTTTATATTCCCAGTAGCAGCACATGAGAAAGACTATTTCTAATATAAGATTTTCTAATTCTTCTTAACCTTTGCAAACTTTATATGTGAAAGAAGAATATTTTTCTCTTTTAATATTTTTATGACCACTGACTTTGATTCTTTAAAAATATATTGGCCATTTGTGTATATTTTCTGTTGTGAATTGCTTATTTTGATCCATCTGTTAATAAGGTATTCTTCTTCTTCTTACAGATTTATAAGAGCTCTATGAATATTACACCTTTATCATTTATAAAAAGATTAACTTAAGTAAATAATTGTGTTACAATGTTGTCTCCTGGCTCCAGCATAAGGCTCTTTTGCATTGTTCTCTTTCTACCCTTATCACTGGTTAACATCTGGTTAATAGAATGTTTCAGTGTTTTATATAAAGACCCGTCCATAGGTATTCTCCTCCACTCACTCTTCCCCAACTAAAAAAAATCATTTAAATGTAGCTTTCCTTCATCTGATTAAAAATAATATTTATTGTGAAACACATTATAAACTGTGCTAAGCAATGAAGATGTTAATTTTTCAGTTTAGAATTGGAGAGATTTATTTTTGACTTTATTTCCTTTACTCTTATTGGGGAGGTCTAATCAACACATGATCTAAATGCTGTTAATAAAACATATTCTGCAGGGAACTGTGACTCAGAAGGAGTCTATTACCAAGAATCTTATGAAAAATAACAATCTATACAAAACTATAGTTTTAGAAAATTATTTTTTCTAAAATAATTGACAAATTGCAGGAAAAAACCTACAGTTGCAGGGAATTTACATCATTTACAGAAGAGTAGGGATGGAATTTAGAGGAGCTTCTGAGACAGTATTTTCTTAGCTACAGAAATTCTTATTAGCAAGTAACATAAATTAGGCAGTGATAGGTGGATGTATGAGAATTTCCCCATTCTAACAAATTTTATTTAGCATTTTCTTATCTGACCTGTTAAATTATGAAATCTGCTAGTTTGCAGATGACCTTTAACTTTTACAATGTATAAAATGGCAAGAAGTAATAATGGCATCTTCTCAAGATTGTAGAGTACAAAATTTGCATTGTGGGCAAATATAAAATAATGTTTAAAGAAAAATGATTTAAACCATGCATTTTAATTAACTGACATATATGATGACAGAATGTCTAAGAATTGAATAGGGCCGGGCGCGGTGGCTCAAGCCTGTAATCCCAGCACTTTGGGAGGCCGAGACGGGCGGATCACGAGGTCAGGAGATCGAGACCATCTTGGCTAACACAGTGAAACCCCGTCTCTACTAAAAAAATACAAAAAACTAGCCGGGCGAGGTGGCAGGCGCCTGTAGTCCCAGCTACTCGGGAGGCTGAGGCAGGAGAATGGCGTAAACCCGGGAGGCGGAGCTTGCAGTGAGCTGAGATCTGGCCACTGCACTCCAGCCTGGGCGACAGAGCAAGACTCTGTCTCAAAAAAAAAAAAAAAAAAAAGAATTATGTATATTTGGGTCTCTGCTATTAGCATCTTTAGAGTTTTATGAATATATGCCTATATTCTTTACAGTTTCCTTCCTTAATTTTTCTTCTTGTAGAACTCTCTCTACCCTCCCCATTCCCAAAGAAAATCTTGCTAGGGTCATCTTTGCTTGACTTTTTAGCCTCATTCTGTTTTCTTAAGGTATAGTGACCAGAACTGCAAGAAGGTATTGTAAAAGATTATGGAAAGCTGGGGTGAATAGGGCTCACTGTAGACAACTCCCTAAAGATGTTTAACTATTTAGCTGCTAGAGTCAAATAGATAAAATGGCAACTATCACTATGAAATATATTGAGGGAAAAGTGGAGAAAGAATCACCCCAGCTTTCCATAATCTTTTACAATACCTTCTTGCAGTTCTGGTCACTATACCTTAAGAAAACAGAATGAGGCTAAAAAGTCAAGCAAAGATGACCCTAGCAAGATTTTCTTTGGGAATGGGGAGGGTAGAGAGAGTTCTACAAGAAGAAAAATTAAGGAAGGAAACTGTAAAGAATATAGGCATATATTCATAAAACTCTAAAGATGCTAATAGCAGAGACCCAAATATACATAATTCTATATAAACTTCTTTAAAAAACACAGAAATGAGGAAAAGTAATAGTGATCGGCTAGAAACTAACGGAATGAGAAAGTGGCCAAGATATGGCTGAGTGTGATCATTACTTTGGGATAAAGGGAAACCAGCAAATGATGACTAAGAAACAGGAGAGATTAAAAATTCAAGGAACTGGCCGGGCGCAGTGGTTCACGCCTGTAATCCCAGCACTTTGGGAGGTTGAAGTGGGCAGATCATAAGGTCAGGAGTTTGAGACCAGCCTGGCCAACATGGTGAAACCTCGTCTCTACTAAAAATACAAAAATTAGCTGGGCGTGGTGGCAGGTGCCTGTAATCCCAGCTACTCAGGAGGCTGAGTCAGGAGAATCGCTTGAAACTGTTAGGCGGAGGTTGCAGTGAGCTGAGATCACGCCACTGCACTCCAGCCTGGGTGAAAGAGAGAAACTCCATCACACGCACACAAAATAAATAAATAAAAATAAAAAAGTTCAAGGAACTGGAAAGAAGTATGTTCAATTATATGAGAAGGATATGAAATAAGAGAAAAGGAAAGGACGCCGGTTTAAATTGACTCTAAATAAATTTAGTTAAGCGAAGAACTTTGCGGCAGAAGGAAGGAGATAAAAAGAACTCTGATTTCTTTGATTTTAAGATGCATCTTTCTTTCACATTTTAACATTTCTGAAATTAGAGAATATATCTTGTGCTATTTTCTTTCACCAAAATTTATGAATTGATGGTAGTTTTGCAACTGATGGTGCCTTAGAACAGAGAAACTGGTGTTTAAATGCTAGTGAATTTAAAGTACTCTGCTAAATTAGATAGAAACTAGAAGTTAGTTCTATGATTTCCTTTGAATTTGATTATGTCGTTATTCTAGTATCTTCAACAAAAACTGCTAACTACCGTTATCCATATGTTGCTTTTCTAGACATATGGCTATGCTTGTAGACATTAAGAAGCTAGTAAAGCAAATAGTACAGAACTATCTAAAGAGTCTGAGGAGGAATATGTTCATACTAGTTTCAAAGTGGATAGAATAATTCAGAAAGGAAATGCTTACATTTTAGGGAGGTGGTGGTAGAGAATCAAATGATGTACAAATCATATCTATAAGGTTATGAACCTGAATGTCTTACATGGCTTACTTTACAGTCATATCCTGAATACAAATCTTTTGAGGGAAAATCACTATAGTAAGTGAAGGACACAGGGACATGAAAAACAATCTCTTCATTCTTCAGAGTACAGATTTGACTCACAGTTAAATGAGTTGCTCAGGGTTATAAACAAGTCAGCAGGACCTCTGACTATTAACTGAAAGACTGACTAATTGACCTCTTCAGTTGCATTCTCCAGCATTATTACAAATAAATATTTACAGAACTGCATCACTTACCAAGCATGGTAGGGTAAATATCCACAAGAGAAACCACATTTGATACCTGAAGGTCGACTTTAATTCCTGGCCCCATCATCAAAAGCGGAACATGTGCACTGGCCTCATACATGCTCATTTTATAAAACTGTCGATGTTCCATGGCCAGCTCTCCATGATCTGAGAAGTATATGACAATAGTTTTCTGAAGAAGATCTAATTGATGAAGGGCCAAAATAATTTCACCTACAATAGAAATCATGATAAAACTATTAATTAGCTTTCAGTTCATGTTTTATTGTATCACATTAAGTTGATAACAACTTTACCCTATAAAGGTTTGTCACTATGCTTTTTAACATCTGAATATTACCTACTGTTCTCAAGTTAAGTCTCAAGTTGACAGTGGTCTGTCTACTGCTTGCTCTTCAGTTGACTAGTGAGGAAGAAGAAAATATAATACCCATGGGAACTCTTGCTCAAAGCTGCTTATCTGGAGATTATGCTGGCTTGCTTTCTAGGTTTCTATCAAAGAATAGGGGAAAAAAATCTTCCCCTTAGTGCCTTGAGTGAGAAAAGAAAGATCAGTCAGATATCAGTACTTCACATGTCTCAGATGATAAAAAAGATTGGTATCACCTCTGACCCACAGTTTCTGTGCAAAAGGAAGTGGTAAGAGCAGTCAGAACTCCTCTTTTCTGCTACTTTTTCTCCCAAATGATCATGCTCATAAAGGTGGCTGAGGATTATGGAAATCCCACCTTTGAAGAAGGGCTGGAAGCAGGACAGACAGTGTACAAGTTTGATTTAGCACCTTCTTGGATAGGGAATAATGGGACAGTAAAATTCCTCTGACCAGTTCCAGTCTCACTGTTCTCAAACTTTCTCCTACTGTAATTAAGAGAATCACAAGAAAGCACAGGCCAGAGAGAGGAGTCATCCCTGTTTTGGCAGTTCCTGAATCTGGGTAGAAGAGTCTATATTAATTTAAAAACCTACAGATTCTGAGGTATAGTCAGGATTGACACTCACTGCTCTATGGAGTTATTCGCAGAATTGAGACTCTCTTGATTTTTCAACTAGACGACTGGAATTACTTCCTAATCGGTCTTGCCTCTACTCCTCTTTCCTCTCCTTGTACTATCCTGGTGTCTATCTTTCTAAATTACCTAATCACTTGATCGTGTCACATCCCTGCTTCAAACTTTTTCACAGCTGCCCATTGTCGAATTCTTTAGCATAACAAGCAAGGCCCCTGTCCACTCTCCATACTCAGCGCCCTCGGCTACCTGCTAGACTTTTACCTTTCAGCAATCCTAACCTGCTCAGAACCCCATAAACACACACCATATTAGTTCACGCTTTCTTGCCTCTGCATATACTCTGCCATCTATGGTGAATGCTGTTTCTCCCACAGTCTACTTCACAAATTCCTATTATTCCTTTATGACCCAGCTCAAACATGCATTATCTCTCTGGCAAAGCATCATTCCTTGCTCTTCTAGGTAGAGGAAATCACTTTGTTCTTCAGGATGCCTACAACTTGCATATTACTGTAGTTACAACATATTGTAATTCTTAGCATTTATGCTCAATCAATAAATGTTCACTGAGTGCTTACTATATGCCAAACACTACGGATACGATGCTAAGCACCTAGGATGCAATGTTGAATAAGAATGATTAAAGACTTAAATGTAAAACTCAAAACTACAAAAAACCCTAGAAGAAACTCTAGGCAATACCAATCAGGACATAGGCACAGGCAAAGATTTCATGACAAATTCACCGAAAGCAATTGCAACAAAAGCAAAAATTGACAAATGGGGTCTAATTAAACAAAAGAGCTTCTGCATAGCAAAAGAAACTATCATTAGAATGAACAAGCAACCTATGAAATGGGAGAAAATTTTTGCAATGTATCCATCTGACAAAGGTTTAATATCCAGAATCTACAAGGAACTTAAACAAATGTACAAGAAAAAAACAACCAACCCCATTAAAAAGTGGGCAAAGGACATCAATGGACACTTCTCAAAAGACATTTATGAGGCCAACGAACATATTTTAAAAAAGCTCAACATCACTGATCATTAGAAAATGCAAACCAAAACCACCATGAGATACCATCTCATGCCAGTTAGAATGGCAATTATTAAAAAGTCTAGAAACAACAGATGTTAGAGAGTTTGTGGAGAAATAGGAATGCTTTTACACTGTTGGTGGGAATGTAAATTAGTTCAGTCATTATGGAAGACAGTGTGGCAATGCCCCAAAAATTTAGAACCAGAAACACCATTTGACCCAGCTATCCCATTACTGGGTATATACCCAAAGGAATATACGTCATTCTATTACAAAGATACATGCACACATGTGTTCACTGCAGCACTATTCACAATAGCAAAGACATGGAATCAACACAAATGCCCACCAACAATAGACTGGATAAAGAAAATGTGGTACATATACACCATGCAATACTATGCAGCCATAAAAAGAAATGAGATCATGTCCTTTGCAGGGACATGGATGGAGCTAGAAGCCATTATCTTTAGCAAACTAACGCAGGAACAGAAAACCAAACACTGCGTGTTCTTACTTATAAGTGGGAGCTGAACAATGAGAACACATGAACACAGGGAGGGGAACGATACACACTGGGGGCTGTCAGGGAAGGGAGAGTGTTAGGAAAAATAGCTAATACATGCTGGGCTTAATACCTAGGTGATGGGTATTAGGTGCAGCAAACCACCTTTTACCTATGTAACACGTTTACCTATGTAACAAACCTGCATACCCTGCACATGTACCCTGGAACTTAAAATAAAAATAAAAGAATGTCCCTGCCCTCATGAAGCTTGTGTTCTTCAAGGGAGACAGATGGTAAACAGATGAAATAATTAGTATTACTACGCAAACAACATGACAAGGTATAAAGCAAGCAGAATGATGGAGCTGGCACACTGAGTTAGAGTGGTTGGGGGAGACATTCCTGAGGGGGTAACACCTGAGCTGAGAGCTAAAGACAGAATAAGCCAGCCATGTAGAAAGCAAAGGGAAGGGTGTTCTGGGCGGATGAAACAGAAAATATAAGACCCTGAGGTGGGAAAAGACCCTAGAATGCCTTTAATTTTGTTTGTTTGTTTGTGAGAAGGAGTCTCGCTCTGTCACCAGGCTGGAGTGCAGTGGCGTGATCTTGGCTCACTGCAACCTCCGCCTCCTGGGTTCAAGTGATTCTCCTGCCTCAGCCTCCCAGGTAGCTGGGACTACAGGCATGCACTGCCACACCCAGCAAATTTTTGTATTTTTAGTAGAGATGGGGTTTCACCATGTTGGCCAGGATGGTCTTGATCTCTTGACCTTGTGATCCGCTTGCCTCGGCCTCCCAAAGTGCTGGGATTACAGGCGTGAGCCACAAATAACTTTAATTAATGAGTGATTTCTTAATAGTATTCAACATACTATACTCCCCCAGTGCCCAACATAGTGCCTGACAGCTAGTAGGTACTTAATGTTTGTTAACAAACACAATGAACAGTATTAAATACTACATGGTGATAAGACCGGTGTAGATTTAAAAATTAAGATACAGGCCAGGTGCGGTGGCTCACGCCTGTAATCCCAGCACTTTGGGAGGCCAAGGCGGGCAGATCATGAGGTCAGGAGATTGAGACCAGCCTGACCAACATGGTGAAACCCCATCTCTAATAGAAATACAAAAATTAGCTGGGCATGGCGGCATGTGCCTATAATCCCAGCTACTCGGGAGGCTGAGGCAGGAGAATCGCTTGAACCCGGGAGGTGGAGGTTGCAGTGAGCAGAGACCCTGCCACTGTACTCTAGCCTGGAGACAGAGCTAGACTCTGTCTCAAAAAAAAAAATTAAGATACAATATATTCCATAAACTTTGTAACTTGATGTAAGCAAGTTGCTACATATTTTTCTTCTCTGAAGAGATTTCAAGAGTAGTATTCCCACACTCCCTAGAGCAACATTCTCTCATTTTAATGGATATGGATGAATGAATGGCTATAAATTTTCAAATGCAATTTCCAGTGTGCAAATGGGAGAACATTCTCTAACATCAGAGAATATCAATGAAACACAATTTGACAGATGTGCTCATGATTAAAGAAAATTACTTAAAATCTGATTTGCATTGAGTACTTGGAATTTTTTTTTTTTTTTGAGATGTGGTCTTGCTCTGTCATCCAGGCTGGAGTGCAGTGGCATGATCTCTGCTCACTGCAACCTCCGCCTCCCGGGTTCAAGCGATTCTCCTGCCTCACCCTCCCAAGTAGCTGGGATCACATGTGTGTGCCACCACAGTCAGTTAATTTTTGTATTTTAGTAGAGACAGGGTTTTGCCATGTTGGCCAGGCTGGTCTTGAACTCCTGACCTCAGGTGATCCACCGGCCATGGCCTCCCAAAGTGCTGGGATTACAGGCATGAGCCACCGCACCTGGCCAATACATTTTTATACTTGCTATATTATAGATAATTTGCCCACATGGCCTTTTTGCTTCTTGCTGTATACTTTTCTGTTTTTACCCAATGAATTTTTTTTTAACAAAAAACATTCACTTGTCACTCCCAAAGTTTACTCTGTACAGAAGAGGTGCTACCTACACTTCACTAGTACAATTATGCTTCATTCCTAAGAGTAGCAAAATAAATGACGCTGCTTTATGAAAATAGCTTTTGTTATAAAACAGATTTTTAAACTAGGGATTTTCCACACATGAACTGGAAACTTCCATAGCTCTGTAAGTGAACAGGCAAAACGTTCTTGACAGTCATGTGATGAAGGCAGGTTTAGTTTTGAGTTGGTCTTCAGCTTGAATGAGGGAAGAAAATTCAATATGATTCTGGACCAGAAAATACACAGAGAAACTTTAGTTAGGCCATTCTCTAAAGGGCTTAGGGAGAAGGAATGTGTTTCATGGTTATTATAAGTTTGGGGGAGTCACAAGATTCTACAAGTAAATTTTCTCATCTCTAGAAAGCTAAGCTGCCTTACAAATACCTATCACATGTGTACCTGTGTTTGGCTGAATACTGATTCCTGTTTAAGGACAGTAAAACGTTTCAAGTAGATGACTGCCTTCTGTGACCCTTTCTTTATGTATGAATAAATCTAAGCATTTATGAATCTGCAAATTTCTGAATCATTAAGATATAAAGAGCTTTTCATTCTGTCAACAATGCTAGTTATCAAGTTTTGATAAGTGTCAAGATTCCTATAGTTATAAGCAACTGCTGTAAGAAATATCTGAGGCTGTTCATGCAAGTCACCAAGCAGCATGATCACAGACTGTTGGAAAAATATTATACTTTTTCTTCATGTAATTGCTTATTAATTATACCACCTACCGAGCATGGCATCTGTCTCAGCACACATAGCATAATAAAATGCTCTAATATTCTTAATTTCTTTTTCTGTAAATCTTCCAGTGCAGTTTTTTGTATAAGAAGAGTAATAATCTACAGGGTGCATTTCTGACAAAGGTGACCACTTTGGGATTTTGATAGCATCACGAGACACCTAAAAATGGGAGAAAAAACTTAGTTATGCTAGCAAAATAGTGCTATTTCTTTCCTCCAATAAGTATGTATAGTGAAATCAACAATGTTTAATTACTTAGAATAGTAGAAAAGAACAGCTGTAAATATGTAAATAAAATAGTAAATCAATACATAAATTAGGAACAAATTGTTAATACTATCATAACAACAGAAGGTATATATCAATATCTGTATATATATCATGAGGTAGTGGTAAGATTTTTAAAAATTATACAGGCCACCGAAAAATATGAGCTTTATTAGACAGTACACGCTAGTCCAGAAAAGTATCCAAGCACTTTAATATACAATTGTGTGACCAAAACTTCAGAATCAACAACCTAAGAACATGGACTCCTTTTCTCTAATAATTCACTAGTAAGAATGACAATATCTAGTGAGATACGCAAGTGCTTGTCAAAAACAAATATGACTTTTAAACACATATAAATGCTTACTTACAGTGCTGGTAAAAAGCAATTAAACTAGATCTTTAATTCACATTTATATTTTAGTTACATAACTTTCAAAAAGTTCATTTACTTAGTATTTGGTTGAAAGTCATTTAACTGATTTCATTTGGCTAGTAATAACTCCAGACAAATTTTTGAAAATGAAACCACTTAGAACTTTTAAAGAAGATATAAAGTATCTAAAACACTGACATTATTTTATTTAAAATAGGATGGACTAAATAGTGTTTCTGAGTAGTTTTTTTAGACTAACTTTTATTTCTTATTTCTGTAGGTTTTTGAAGAACAGGTGTGGCTGCATGAATAAGTTCTTTAGGGTGATTTCTGAGATTTTGGGGCACTCATCACTCAAGCATTATACACTGTACCCAATTTGTAGTCTTTTATCCCTCACCCCTATCTACTTTCCCCCAACCAGTCCCCAAAGTCCACTGTATTATTCTTACGCCTCTGAGTCCTCATAGCTTAGCTCCCACTTAGGAGTGAGAACATACAATGTTTGGTTTTCCATTCCTGAGTCACTTCACTTAGAATAATGGTCTCCAATTTCACCCAGGTTGCTGCAAATGACTCATTCCTTTCTTATGGCTGAGTAGTTATTTCATGGTCTATACATCACAATTACTTTATCCACTGGTTGAGTGATGGGCATTTGGGCTGGTTCTATATTTTTGCAATTGTGAATTGTGCTGCTATAAATGTGTGTGCAAGTATCTTTTTCGTATAATGACTTCTTTTCATCTGAGTAGATACTATGTAGTGGGACTGCTGGATCAGATGGTAGTTCTACTTTTAGCTAAGGAATCTCCACACTGTTTTCCATAGTGGTTGTACCAGTTTACATTCCCACCAGCAGTGTAAAATTGTTCCCTTTTCACCACGTCCCCACCAACATCTACTTATTTTTATTTTTTTGATTATAGCCATTGTTGCAGGAGTAAGGTGGTATCACATTGTGGTTCCAATTTGCATTTCCCTGATCGTTAGTGATGTTGAGCACTTTCTTATATATTTGTTGGCCATTTGTATATCTTCTTTTGAGAATTGTCTATTCATGTCCTCTTTTTTCTCTGAGATGGAGTTTCGCTCTTGTCGCCCAGGCTGGGGTGCAATGGTGCAATCTCGGCTCACTGCAACCTCCGCCTCCCAGGTTCAAGTGATTCTCCTGCCTCAGCCTCCCGAGTAGCTGGGATTACAGGTGCACACCACTACACCCACTAATTTTCGGTTTTTAGTAGAGATGGGGTTTCACTATGTTGGTCTGGTTGGTCTCGAGCTCCTGATGTTAGGTGATCCACCCGCCTCAGCCTTCCAAAGCGCTGGGATTACAGGCGTGAGCCACGGCACCCAGCTCTATTCATGTCCTTAACCCACTTATTAATGGGATTGGTTTTTTTTTTCTTGCTACTCTGAGTTCCTTGTAGGTTCTGGATATTAGTCTTTTGTTAGATATATAGATTGTGAAGATTTTTTCACACTCTGTGGGTTGTTTACTATGCTGATTATTTCTTTTGCTCTGAAGGTTTTTAGTTGAATTAACTGATTAGTTTTTAAAGCAACTGAAAATTGATTTAAGATTACACATTTCAAAATACAGGTAGACCACGCATCATGTGGTTTGATATGCATGAATTTCAGTTATCACAGTTTTGTTAAATAACAGCAGTCCCCTAACAAAATTACTCTGGTAGACTTCAGTTACCAGGGTATGTTAACTGTGACTAACCGCAAAAAGTACAAACTTTCACACTGATATGCTGCTAGCTCTTTAGTATAAATCACTGAGTATACAACAGATACGTATGCCATTCAGTGACTAATCATGTTGTTTCTTTTAAAATGTGTCAGTGATTAGTTATCTGGTACATGCACAGACAACAAAACATGTACTTGTATCCTAGTGATAAATTAATGTGACACTTTATAAAAAGGTATAATGAAGAGAAGTCAACAAAGATGAACATACAGTAAAAAAAGGAAAAGTGACAAGGCTGGAATTTAAATTCAAATCTAATGTAAATGAAGTTATAGAAGAAACAGCTGAGCTGGGAATGTTGACACTGCTGTCATTCAAGAGACATTAGAAATGTAGCCAGAGGAACTGAGTGAAGGCACATTTACCAGCATAAATGAGGAAGGTTGTTGTGAAGAAAAAGATAAAGATGCACCACAGAAAGCAATATTGGCAAAATTTTTCACATTAAAGGAACTTGGAGATATATCATTACATTGAAAGTGCAAAAGCTAAAATGTTGGAAGGTAATCCAAATTTAGAAAGAAATAATGACAATTTGCCAAGTCTTAGAGAAGATGCTTTCTCTGTATCATAAGTTTTATGATGAGAAGGCAAGCACTCTTCAATCTACTGGTAAGTTTTTTTAACCAAAAAAATTCCCGCTTTAATTCTCAGTGTTTCTAGCATTTTCATTATTATGTACTACATAAATATTAGTTTATTTTTTCTTTTCCATTTTTAACCAAAAGTAACACAATTTAAAATATTTTGATAAATGTTTTTAAAGGTGCCAGAAAATGGTCATTTTTCCCATTTATTAAGGTTGTTTTATATGGTTTCAGCTTGCATGGTCATTTTTACAATCTGGAACAGTGCAAAGTGAGGACGGCCTACATTTCTAAGAGAATGCCTTTAGTTTCTCTTTTTATAGACATATCCTTGGCAAATGTATTCAATCCAGAAGTACGCTTCTGACTTTTAACACTTATTTTATTTCTGTAAAACTGTCCCTTTAGTTTTTATCTAACTAGTTATTGGTCAAGTTTGAATACATAATTTTCAATTTTTTCTTTAAAAGTGATAATAAAAGAAACAATGGGCGAATACCCATAAGCCACATATTTAAATCTAATTTTGAGCACACACAATGTAGTTACTTACTTTTCCAAGCCAATAAAGAGATGTGTGAAATGTTGAAGATCCAAAATTTTCTCCAGAAGATGGTGAAGGGTAAGGGTGTGGTAAATTTAATCCCAAGTAAAGAACAAATGGTTCAGTGTAATTAATTGCTTCCTTTCTTAACCAATTTATTGCTTTGTCTGTATTCTGCCAATCCCTTTCCATCACTCTGACTTTAGTCCTATTATGGATAAGATTAACCATGGGTCTGCCTTCTTGTCTGAGTAAGAAAGCAACATCTCTTGTCCATGCTTCCACACGATTACTGAGGGAGCAAAAACACACGTATATTGTCAGGTATATTAAAAAGTTTTAAAATCGTACTAAGCATACATTAAGAAAACAACATGGAAAACAATTTTTAGGTTCAGTCTTGTAAATGTTCAGAATAACTATATTAGATCTAAAAAAGAAAGTTATTGAGCATTACAGATTAAAAAAATAGAAAAAAAGCCAAGAATCGAATATTCACTTATGTGTTCTTTAAAACTACGAAAGATTATGTGGAATGGTTAACTTTTCTTACAGCAAGATATTTAAACAAAATGTTTCAGATTTCTAATATTTCTTCTTTACTAAATTTTCTAACATTTTTATTTTTTCGCTTAGAAGATGTCATTCCTAACCAAAGCTACTATAATTTCCTTTTATCACTGAATATTTATAGTTTAAAAAATATACCTACCATGTATACTTCATGTGTTGCTAAAGTTTCAGGTTTAAAATTGTTTCCAGCTCTATCTTTTCTTATTAAAAGAAGAATTTTAACTATAATCTGAGCTATCTAAGCTAAAAGTGATATAAATTTCATATCCATTATAAACCAGAGATATTTTCTTTATTACTGATTTACAAGTTAAATGATTCAATTAATTCACTTTCTCAAACAAAAAATTAATTCACTTTATCTCAATCTTTATTTTATCTGACTGCTTGATTTTTCTCAATCAAGCTCTAAGCATATGTAGCTGACATAATTGGTTGGATAGCAGTCCTAGGCATTTCTAGAAAGTTTGCTTTTTAAGTTTCTGTTGAGATAAGTATCTCTGAAGTGCTCTATCAATAGAGAAAAGTGTTTTAAAAATCCAGATACCAACTCATAAACAAAAAATATTTTATACTAAAACATAATACTGCTCTTAAGAGAAACTGCAATTCATATAAAATGACTAACAACCCATACATAAGTTAAAATAGAAAAATTTTATACCCTGCCTTTTGAATGCAGGTAAATAAATTTAAATAGCTACAATAAAAATTCATTTTTCTTTTAGATATTCAATATATTTTGATAAAAACAATAAAAACCATAATTTCAGCAGAATTATATCTATCTAACAGATCCTAATTAATTCTAACAGATGGGAAACCCTAAAATAGGAAGTTTTGTATTCATCACACTATCAAAACAATCTGACATTGGTGTCTCATCTTTTGCTTAAATCACAGCTAAACACTTACTATATGTGACGATTACTATTGTTGCAGAGGTGGAATTTTAGGGGTTTATAACACCAGCAGTATGTGTGGTAGAACTCAGATTCTGAGAGAAGGAATAGGACACTGAGATTTATATAGTGTGTTTAGGAACCAAAGTACTTTCTTTTCAGTCAGAGAGTATTACATGAGAAAATATGGCTGAGAACCTATTACAACAAGCAAGCTTTTAATACAACCTAACTAGTTGCCACTCTTTGGATAAACTCAGGTTAGACTATTGTCCTGACTATGCTAACTGACCTAACCACTGGACTTCACGATGTAGTCTAGACCATGAGCGAGCCTAGGCTATGTCAAGGAAAGATTTTCAAGCCTTGAAAGACGGCTATATTGAACCCAGTTTGCTGCATCTTTTGCTACAACAGTGATTAAGTGTGACATCATTTAACCTTTCTGGTAATAAATTTATGCCCTCTCCCTATTTTTTTTTTAACTATGTTCCTGAGATTCTTTTAACCAAGGTCCCCTTAAGCGTAAAATGGCTCAAATCAAATTAATTTTGGCCTACTCTAATCATTATGGCCAGATTTCAAACTTGGCTTTATAACTAAATAATATGCGATTGTCCTCTAACTAAATAATATGTGATTTCTCTATTATCTTAGTGGTATCCTCTCTTGTCTTTTCATAAGTATGGCTTTAGCATGATTCCCATAACTGCTGGTACTTAAGTAGAGTTATAACAAGTGATTTCAAGCACTGATAAGGCAGCAGAGACAAGATTATGGTTAAAGGTAAAAGGTGTTTTTACCTTTCTCAAATTTTTTCACTTCTTTGATTAGTTGACCCATGTTCACTGTGCCTAAAGTGTAAAATAACAATTTATTTCTTTACAACTTAGTGAGGAAGAACATGAGTATAAAGTGATGTATTCAGTAGATGAATATACTACAGTACTTTAAAATCATTTAGCACTTTTTAATGTATTCAAAAATATTAATAATTATAATTAATGACTCTCCATTCTACTTTCACTACTCCCTGGGCCAGCCCAACCTTCCTGGGCCATCATGAAGCACAATACGAGCAGTAGATGCAGCCTAAGCAGTAGGCTGCCACAGGAGCGGCAATTCTTAGTCCAGAAAGTCTCTCTTTCTGGTCCAAGGTATCTTCCAGTCCGTGAGTCCGACGAGTAAAATATGGAATGAGAATATGAATATGCAACTTCATAATCTATTACAATTACAATAATAAGATAACTCTTTTGACATTATAATTCTCTCTACTAACAAGTGTATCCAGACCCTTCTTATAAGAGTGATGGTCTCTTAATCAGGCTAAACCATTGCACCTGGAAATCATATCGTTCAATCATATTCTCAGAGCTACTTCTTTGTCTCATTGTTCTAAGTGTTCTTCCCTGCCACCAGTAATTGCTATAACTTCTTCCAAATATAAGTTTTCTAATTACTTAATCACTGGGAGTATTTTGAACCAATTTTTTTACCATTCCATTTCTATGTATTTTGTCCAGAATACCAAGAGTATGGTTTCAATCAGGACAATTGAAAGGGGCTTGAATCAATGAGAAGGATCCAAAACTACCTGTGGCTCAGATATTTTATGATTCAGTGGCTGTTCTCAATATAAATTTACCCTGCTGCTTCCAATAGGCACAGCTATACAATGCATAGTTTCCTCTATGCCAGCATCTCTCATAGTACAGGGATCCCTGAGGATTCCCAAGACACTCTCAGCGAGCCATGAGGTCAAAACTATTGTCATAATAACAGCAAGATGATATTTACCTTTTTCATTCTCATTCTCTCATTACATACAGTGTGCAGTGAAAGAGACCACTCTGATCTATCCTGAGGTAGGAGCCCAGATGTGAAGTATATCTATCTCAAGGAAGATTGTCTTCTATAAACTTAGAGAGGCTTCAATGTTTCCTTATATCATGCCCCTCTTGAGTGGCCCAATGTCTACTTCAACTCTTTATAGAAATGTAAGAGGGGCTTTTCTTCTCAAAGGGATACAAATAATAATCATGCATTGCTGATAAAGACAGTCACAATTTGTTACACCTTGTCCTACTTCCACCAGAGGTCCAGTTCTTTATATTCTTGCTACTCCAAGTGTGGTCCATGGACCAGCAACATCAGCAGCTCCTGGGAGCTCCCATAATTCCCACATGTTGTGGGAGGGACCTGGTGGGACTCATCATAATTGAATCATGGGGGCAGTTTCCCCCATACTGTTCTCATGGCAGTGAATAAGTCTCCCAAGATCCGATGGTTTTATAAAGCGTTTCCGCTTTCACTTGATTTTTCATTCTCTCTTGCCTGCTGCCATGTAAGACATGCCTTTTACCTTCCACCATGACTGCGAGGCCTCCCAAGCCACATGGAACTGTGAGTCCATTAAACCTCTTTTTCTTTATAAATTACCCAGTCTTGGGTATGTCTTTATCGGCAGCATGAGAACAGACTAATAAACCATCCTAGACTCACTGAATCACAAAGGGCATCTAAGAAGATGCCCAAGTCATTTGTATGTATATTAAGGTTTGAGATGCACAGCTTAAGAATTTTTTTCTGCAAAAATCCTCAAGTTTTAATCAAAATTCAATCAAAATGGAAGATAATCAAAATGGAGCTTCCACAGTAGCCTATAAATAGGAGAATTATTCTACCTTGGTTCAATTCCAGAAAACAGTTGATAGCCAAATATACTATCCAACAATCAGCAGTTTAATTATTTTTAACAACAAAAAACTCCTCACTAATACAAATGAAAAACAAAACTACTTAACACATTACCAACTAATTATTACATAAATTTGTATATTTGGCATTACTGTGTGGGTTTTCTGTGGCAGTGTGCTAAATTCTACTGCTAAAATATTGGATACAATCAGTTTACAAGTAGTACAGGATTAGTTTACATAGTAACAATTATATCTGAAAAAATATACCTTAAAATTGATGATGAGAATATGACAGTTTTCTTTCCACATGAAGTAGGAGCCTAAACATAAACCTTCAGCTTCCTAAGAGTCTACTGAAGATGATTAACTATCTCAGACTTAGACTTCTGTGATCTCTCTCTTTTTCTCATTGTTGATGAGATTGTAGCAGCTAATTTGTTTCTGGTAAATCTCACAATAAAAAAATTAGAAAAACGATGATTCTGAAAAATTCCCTTGCAAATTTCTGTATTGACCTAATAAATTCTGTAGGAGAAAAAGGAATCTATATTCATTCCCATTAAATGCTCTTTTCTGGACTTGGTGTGGGGGCTCACACCTGTAATCCCAGGGCTTTGGGTGGCCGAGGTAGGAGGACTGTTTGAGCCCAGGAGTTTGAGACCAGCCAGGGCAACATAGTGACACCTTGTCTCTACCAAAAAAGAAAAAAAAGAATTTTAGCTGGGCATGTTGGTATGTGCCTGTGGTCCTAGCTACTTGGGAGGCTGACCGGGGAGGATCACTTACGGTCAGGAGTTTGAGGCTGCAGTGAGCTATGATCCTGCCACTTTACTCCAGCCTAGGTGACAAAGTGAGATCTCATCTCTTAAAAAACAAAACAAAACAAAACAAAACAAAACAAAACTCTTCCCTCAAATTTGAGAGAAACACACATACAATTTTTAAAAGGATTTACAAGGCTGTCATCCATCTTCTTTACATATGATCACTCACAAAAACAATCTGTTTTAGTTGAACGAATAACACCTACCCTGGCAAATTCAGGTTGGGACATCATTTTTAAATACACATTATTTAAATGCTCAAAATATGCACGCTTTCACATTTATTAGTTTTATTAATTCCAACCATTTCATTTTTTGGTAAAATTACAATAGCTGGTGCCCCTTAATCTTTTCTTACTCATGGGTTTCTTTGTAAATATGATTAAAATCACAGATTTTTCTTTATTAAACAGTAACATTAATTACATCACAAATTATATTGGTTATGTAATAATAATAATAGTAAATATATTTCAAAGAAAAGTTTTCTTTGCAAGTGTGTGTGTGGAGGTGAGTATTCAGGGATTTTATCTTATGAAATCTCACCTAGCCATTTTCTGGTCCGCTCGTTAATTCATCATTGTGGAAGCACTAATATTTACAACTTTGAATTCCTAGATGACTATAGCCCTTGACAGGGTATACATGTTTAATGTAGCCTGAGCTTAAACAAAGGCAGCCTTTTTGATTCAATTAAAGAAATAATGAATACGTACTACATGCAAGACATTGATCTAGGCAGGTGTTTAATGAGACTTGCTAAGCTAACAAATTGGTATTTCCACCTCATATCCACTCAGACATAAAACCCTCCTACTATTGTACTTTTAAAAATAAATGCCAAAGGCTATTTTATGGAAAAAACAACTGTAATAAAATACTTCAGCTATGAATCTAAAAATGGTTTAGATCACATTCACCATTTTATATCCAAAAGGAGATTATTTTTCTTATGCTTTTAAAGTAATTTACATATCAATTTGACTATAACATTTACAATTTTTGTAAACCTTTGTTTTTTAATATTATACAGAAAATGTAACCCAGACAAAATGTCATCAAATCTGAAAAAATAAAGCAGGTGGGTTATTCCCAGATTATCTGTTGTTAATAGAACTTACTAAGCAGTCATTACAGTGGACACATCACCATATCCACAGCTCTTGCTGAAGGAGTGACCTAGTTGGCCACATTATGCAGGATTTATCTCCCTTTCTAGCCTGTCAACTGGCCAGGTGTGGGCACCTAACCTAAACACTAGCACTTAACGTGGCCAGCACTTAACTTATGATGGAGTCTTGCATGAAATATAAGTTAGGACTATCATCCCTATTTATAGAATTTAAATTTAGAAAGAAAATAATCCAGAAACTGGAGGTTTTTAAGATGCAGCTACGAGGTAGAGACAGTCACAAAGGAGATGGAACTTGAGCCAAAAAGAGTGTGGCAGGTCAAAGTTGGGTTTGGAAGTGATACAGCTGTGAAGACCCAGAGTCTGGGTACTTTTTAATATTTCCAGTAGAGGCAGGGTTTCACCATGTTGGCCAGGCTGGTCTCGAACTCCTGAGCTCAAGTGATCTGCCCGCCTTGGCCTCCCAAAGTGCTGGGGTTAAAGGCATGAGTTACAGCGCCTGGTCCTAATCCAAAAAACTTAATGAAAATAATCACCATATTGAGAGTACTAAGTGAAAATCTCAGTCAATTTTTAAGTCTCAGAATAGATGACATGAAAAATATACACTTGGCTGGGCACAATGGCTCATGCCAGTAATCCCAGCAATTTGGGAGCCTGAGGCGGGCAGATCACGAGGTCAGGAGATCGAGACCATGGCCAACATGGTGAAACCCCATCTCTACTAAAATACAAAAAATTAGCCAGGTGTGGGGGTGCGCAGCTGTATTCCCAGCTACTCAGGAGGCTGAGGCAGGAGAATCATTTGAACCCGGGAGGTGGAGGGTGCATACACTTATGCGACACATCGTATCAACAGAATGAAGGACAAAAACCATATGATAATTTGAACTGATGCTGAAAAAGCTTTCAATAAAATTCAACATCCCTTTATGATTACCCCCCCACCACAAAAAATACTGGGTACAGAAGGAACATACCTCAACATAAAGACACATACAACAGACCCACAGCTAGTATCATGCTGAATGAGGAAAAACTGAAAGCCCTTCCTCTAAGATCTGGAACACAACGAGAATGCCCACTGTCACCACTGTTATTCAACATAGTACTGGAAGTCCTAGCTAATCAGATAAGAGAAAGAAATAAAGGGCATCCAAATTGAAAAGGAAGGAGTCAAATTATTCTTGTTTGCAGATGATGTAAACTTTCATTTAGAAAAACATAAAGACTCCACCAAAAAACTATTAGAGATGATAAGTTCAGTAAAGTTGCGGGACACAAAATCAACAAACAAAGATCAGTTGCATTTCTATATGTCAACAGCAAACAATCTGAAAAAGAGATGAAGAAAGTAATCCCATCCCATGAAGTAATCCTTCAGAAATGAAGAAAGTAACAGGTACAAAAGTATACTTAGGAATTAACTAAAGAAGTAAAAGATCTCTACAATGAACACTATAAAACACTGATGAAAGCAATTGAGAGGACACAAAAAACTGAAACGATATTCCATGTTCATGGACTGGAAGAATCAATATTGTTAAAATGTCCATACTACTGAAAGCAATTTACAGATTCAATGCAATCTATATCAAAATACCAATAACATTCTTCATAGAAATAGAAAAAACAATCCTAAAATTTATATGGAACCAAAACAAACAACAACAACAACAAAAAACAACTCAAAGTAGCCCAAGCTATCCTGAGCAAAAAGAACAAAATTGGAGGAATCATATTACCTGCCTTCAAATTATACTACAGAGCTTTAGTAACCAAAATAGCATGGCACTGGCATAAAAACAGACACGTAAGACCAATGGAACGGAACATAGAACCCAGAAACAGCTCCATACACCTACAGTGAACTCATTTTTGACAAAGGTGCCAAGAACATACATTGGGGAAAGGGCAGTGTCTTCAATAAATGGTGCTGGGAAAACTGGATATCCATGGGCAGAAAAATGAAACTAGACCTCCCTCTCTTAACACATTAAAAATCAAATCAAAATGAATTAAATACTTAAATCTGAGACCTCATACTATAAAACTATTAAAATAAAGCATTGGGGAAACTCTCTAGGACACTGGACTAGACAAATATTTCTTGAGTAATACCCCACAAACACAGACAACTAAAATAAAAATAGACAAATGGGATCACATTAAGTTAAAAAGCTTCTGCACAACAAGGGAAACAAAAAAAAGTGAAGACACAACCCATATATGGGAGAAAACATTTGAAAACTATCCATCTGACAAGATATTTATAACCAGGATATATAAGGAACTCAAACAACTTAACAGGAAAGAAATCTAATAATCTGATTAAATAATGGGAAAAAGATCTCAACAGACAGTTCTTAAAAGAAGACATACAAATGGCAAACAGGTATATGAAAAGATACTCAGTAACAATGATCATTAGAGAAATACAAATCAAAACTATAATGAGATATCGTCTCAGCTAAAATGGCTTTTATCTAAAAGTCAGGCAATAACAAATGCTGGCGAGGATATGGAGCAAAGGGAACCCTCGTATACTGTTGGTGGGAATGTAAATTAGTACAACCACCATGACGAACAGTTTGGAGGTTCCTCAAAATACTAAAAATAGAGTTGCCATAAGATCCAGCAATCTCACTAGGTATACACCCAAAAGGAAGAAAATCTGGATATCAAAGAGATATCTGCACTTCCATGTTGATTACAGTACTAGTCACAATAAGCCAAGATTTGGAAGCAACCAAAGTGTCCATTAACAGACAAATGGATAAAGAAAATGTGGTACTTATACACAATGGAGTACTATTCAGCTATAAAAAAGAATAAGATCCAGTCATTTGCAACAACATGGAGGGCACTGGAGGTCATTATGTTAAGTGAAATAAGCCAGGCACAGAAAGGCAAACTTCACATGTTCTCACTTATTTGTGGGAGCTGAAAATTAAACAATCGAAGCAGAATGATGGTTTACCAAAGGCTGGGCAGAATAGTTGGGGTGGGGGCAGTGGGAATGATTAATGGGCACATAAAAAAAATGGAAAGGATAAGATCTAATATTTGACAATAAAACAGGGTGAGCATAGTCAATAATTCAATTGTACATTTAAAAATGACTAAAAGAGTACAATTGGATTGTTTATAACCCAAAGGTCAAATGCTTCAAGGGGACGGATACTCCATTTACCTTGATGTTTTCATCACGCATTATATGCCTGTATCAAAATATCTCCTGTACTCCCTAAGTCTATATACTTACTATGCACATACAACAATTAAAAACATTGCTTATTTTGAAAAATATTAACCTGCATGAGCAGACAACATACATAATTACAATGGTAAGATGAAATGATAGGGAATTTGATTTTAGATTTTCAACGGGATAGAAGCTAGGAAAAACAACACAGCAGCTTGTTTAATTTCTCTTCTGATAGCATTAGAATGTACGTTCCATGACACTGGAGAATTGTGTGTTGTGATTGCTATTGTATTTGCGTCATCTAAAAATAATGTCTGGCACATAGTAGCTGGCTCAAAAATATTAGCTTAGTGGATACTACAAATACCTGATTTTACTTTTGTAACTTAAATAAGGGTCATCTTCTAGTCTTAGTACTTTATGGAATTCTACTTAATATTAAATTTTTTATTATACTGATGTTAGAAATTTAGTTTTTAAAATATTCTATATAAAATCAATTACCTCCTAATTCTATACACTTTCTATACACAATTCTATACATTTTCTTTTTGTTAATTCTAAAAACTAAATTGATGTACTAATGTCAAGTGGATTTGATCCCTTAGAATGTGAAAGAATAAACAATATTTAAAATGTAGGCAATTATTTTAAGTGTGACATTCCTAAGACCAGGCTGGCAAGCATAAAATATCTAGTTTTAGACATGTTTTCTCAATCTCTATACTAAAGACATTTTGGACTTGATCATTCTTTATGAGGGAAGGGGCTGTTTTGTGCATTATAGACTGCTGAGCAGCAACCTTGACCTCTACCCACCAGATACCAGCAAAATAACCCTGGTGTTATCAACCAAAAATGTCTCCAGACATTGTCAAATGTCTTCTTGGCAGCCAAGAGGTGGAGGTGGGGATATATGGGGTGAGGGGAGGGGTGACTGCCCTCAGTTGAAAACCACTACTTTAGATATTGGGAATATATAGGCGACAAAATTTAACTGAAAGCAAAAATAACCAAAATATCCTATGAATTAAATAAAAATGTTTTCTTTCAATTGATAAGAAGACAGCAAATTTGAACTTAAACCTATTACAACTCAATACATACAATGTGAAGGGACAGATGAGTATCAGAAATTTAGAAACCACTTAACTGTACTCCATTGGAGTTACAGAATTGCAGAGTAGAAGAACTTTAAAGGTCACCTAGTGAAAGCTCATTTGACTAAACTGGGATTCTAAGCAGATAAATTACTTGCTGAAGGTCTTATCATCAGTAAATGGCATTTTTATGAGTAATACTACCGGTATCTCTTTAACAACTGTACAGATGAAACAACCGTGCAGCCCATAGAGATCCTAGTATGGTGTGGTGTGTCATATATAATAAGGGACACTTACTTAAATTAGTGTTCCTAAATTGGTACAAGAAGGAAGCATCACTGATGCCTAAAAAAGACAGACAGAAGTATTATAATAATAAAGAAACCTGTAATTCTGGCTGAAAATAGAAGCAGGTTCAAAAATGGCCAATTTCAGTAATAAAGAGTTATAATAACTTGCATTTTGATTTTGAAAGTCAATCTATCAACAAGACTGAATGCCCCTATTTATGAAATTTGATATTGTGAGACCATGTTTTGTTCTGAGACCCATTTTTAAGCTTACACTGAAAAATAATGTGCTATAATTCATATAACCTTCAGACATGCTATTAATAGCACCCTTGACTTACTTCTTAGCCAAATGTCTATGTGCGTATATACAGTGCTCACAAAAATACTCCTGGTGGCTTATTTCAATTTCCTAAGCTCTGATGAGAGTGTGAGTAAATGAAAATAAGCTTTAAGAAAGTATTGCACTGAAAACCATCTTTGACACCAAATATCAACATCTAAGTGGTTTTTTTCCTCTACTAATTTTAGAAATCCACACGACAAAGAAAGAACTCCTAAATATTAGTATTTTAAAAATTAAAAAAACTTAAAAACAGGATATCGTCTATTGTAGATATGTAAAAAATACTAATAATGAATAAGTGACATGATCCTGCATTACACAGAATATCAATGTTTATCAAATAATAAACTGTACGTACTTCAAAATAACTTTTTCATTCATTCATTCATCAAAAATTTAATTGTGAACCTACAATGTACTGGTGCTATGCTGGCAAATGGGAATAAAGCAGAGAAGAGATAAGGTCCTTGTTCTGCATGGATAATTATCCTGCTGCGGAATAAAAGTCAGGTCATATTTTAACTGTGTCACATAGAAGAATAAAAGTTACAGGGGATATATGGCATTCAATCTTAGATTTATTTTATTATAAACAGTTGTATTTTACTTTAGATTAAGCTTGCATTCTAAAAAGGAGAAAGATTTTAAAGAGAAAGTTGTGAAACTCCATAAAGTAACTAGTAATGCAAAGCACTTTAGAAAAATGATGGTTATGGCTGGGCGCAGTGGCTCACGGCTGTAATCCCAGCACTTTGGGAGGCAGAGGCAGGCAGATCATGAGGTCAGGAGTTCGAGAACTGACCAACGTGGTGAAACCCTGTCTCTACTGAAAATACAAAAATTAGCTGGGCGTGGTGGTGCATGCCTATGATACTCAGGAGGCTGAGGCAGGAGAATCGCTGGAACCTGGGAGGCGGAGGTTGCAGTGAGCTGAGATCAAGCTATTGCACTCCAGCATGGGTGACAGAGTGAGACTCTGTCCCAAAAAAAAAAAAAAAAAAAAAAAGATGGTTATATAAATGTTAGACTGCAATTCTGGTTAAGCCATTTTCATAATAATAATCTTTCCATTGACTAAATGCTTACTCTGTGCCAGGCACTGTTAAATATTTTATATTATTCTGCTTACTCCTTGTATAGTATCTTTTAACTCATATAAAACACAGTCATCCAACGAGGTAGGAATCATAATTCTGACAGATAACTTACAGAACACTGACACGTAATGCCAGGTAACTTGCCCAAGAATTCTTACAGAACACTGACACTCAATATCAAGTAACTTGCCCAAGGTTACAAGGATGGTAAGCAGGGAAGCTGGGTATCTGACTGCTCTGGTGGACACAAAGCTGTGCTCCTCCTCCTACATGTACTTCCTCTCCCTCCCTTTCTTTCTGATATTAGCAGGGCAGAGTAGGGGAACAGGATTTTGCACAGAGAAACTAGCTCATGCAATAGTCCAGATGTAGTAAAAAGCATATTAAGGAAAGTTTTAAAAGACCAGGTGCATACTGAGGGATGGATAGAGTGGTATGAAATGAGACTGGAGGTAGGCAGGGGCTAGATCATGTAGGGTCTCATAAATCATGACGTGGATTTGGGATTTTAACTAACCTGAAGAGAAAAACCACTGAAAGATTTTAAGCAAGTGTGTCATGTAATCAGACATATATCTAAGAAAGATCATTCCAGTTGCCTATAGAAAATGGGTCAGATAGAGTACGAAGAGTCCAGGTAGAAGCCCATTTTAATAGTTTAGGCAAGAGATGACAGTAGCTTGGTGGAGAGAGTGAGAAGTGAGTAAATTGGAGAAATAATTCAGAAAGAGAACTGACTACATTTGGCCATGCATTAGAAGACAGAGCAAAGAATAGGAATGTCAGGATTGCTTCTGCATTTCCTGTACTGCCATCTTTTAGATTTTGGAGGACAGAAAAGGAAAGAAATTAAACAGTAACTAGCAAATCAATTTTAATGTTCAGATTATTTTAGATTATTTTAGTATCTGTTTACCCAAAACTCACTGTATTCATCTCCCAGAACTGTCAGAATAAACTATTACAAACTGTGTGGCTTAAAACAACAGGAACCTGTTCTCCCACAGTTCTGGAAGCTGTAAGTCTAAAATCAAGGTGTCAGCAGAGACACATTCCCTCTGAAGGCTCTGGCAGAATTTTTCCTTGCCTCTTCCTAACTTATGGTGACTCCTGGCAATCCTTCATTCTTTGGCTTGTAGCTGCATCACTACTACTATCTCACTCAAGTTAGAGAGAGCTGACCAAGGAAAGCATTCCAGTACCAAAAGGAGGGGGTTCCATATAAGATCCTGGAAGGAAAGCTGAAATATTCGGCATAAACAGCAAGAAGGCTATGGTTTTAAAAACAGATTTTAAAATTAATAATACAGTAGCCATTAAAAGAAATTCAATGAAAATAAAGCACGGGCTAAACAACTTTACAAACACTACTTATAGATCTTTATTGTTTAAGAAAAACAAAATGACTAGTATATTAGCCATTTTAATGTTTTAGGAAGATGAAAGAAAGCTAAAATTTCAGCCTAATTAACACAATGAAGGAATTAAGATATTTACTTTCACCTTTGTGGAAAAATAAAAAAGTTAAAGTAAAAAAGACTACATGTACACGCTATGGTAGAGGGCAGTCCATGAAGATTATTTTTGTTTCATTTTTTACCTAACGGAGTGATGTCCTGACGTATAGTCCAGTTTCCCGAATTTCTGTGTTCGGTAGCCATGCCTCTCCATGACATCCATCCATGTTGTATAATTTGGATCTAGACCCTTAAAATTATTCCAAGATTCTGTTAAGTGAGTGAAGAGTCCACTCCACATTGCTGAGAGAGAGAGAGAGAGAAAAAAAAAAGGAATTGGGATTAAGGTAACGCTTAACAATTTAACTATTAGGCCAATTACTCTGAGAGAGCAGTCCACTAGTGTAGAGCTCATGCTCTGCAATAAAACGTACCCAGATTAGGTGCTTTAGCAAACATTTCTGATTGTTACCTCATTTTATCAGGGAGATACTCTGTGGGGAGTTACTATTTCCATTTTACAGATGAGTTGACTAATGCTTAGTGGTTAAGTTACTTAAGGTAAATACAGCTGGAATTAAATAAAAAGTGTGTGTGACTAGAGGCCTCTTTCAAGCACAAAAATAATCCCTAAGTATTCATTGGTTAATTTTCTAAATCAGACAATTGAAGTACAGATCTCATTTCCCCAATATCCTTAAGGATCTTCCCTTATTCCCTGTCCTTTTGCTGGCTTTCCACAAAAAATGTAAGTGTGCTATGCCTTATCTCTCATTTTCTACAACTATGATTGCTTATTCAATCAATACTTATTTTCCCATTTCTGTGTACATAAATAGAAAGTTAGAATAAGCTTTCTGTTTTCATCTAGCAAGATGTTTTCTGAGAGCTGGGATGGGGGATTACCTGGGTTTGAATCCCAATAACACCAGTTACTGAGTAGTCTTTGACAAATTATTTAACCTTGCTTACTCTTCAAAATATACTTCTTCCAGGAAAAATAACATCTGAAACCAGAAGACAGGGGAAAAGGAAAACAACTATTAGACAATAGATAGAATTTATAAAAATGGCAGTTTTTTCCTATTTGTTAATCATTCATGGCTTAATGTCACTGACATTCTGCCAATAAAACTATGTCTATTTGTTAAATTATTATAATAAAAGTGAACAATTTGACTTGGGATAAAAGTGAATTGAAACTGAAAGAAAGAGGTAAAGTATATAATCCGAAATAATAAGAAAAAATTCAGGTAAATCTAAATATAAGTTGTAACTACTTTATGGTATACTCTGATGTTCATAGAAGTCCTCCCCATTACCTATAGCGTTACCGAAAAATTTCCCTGGAAACAGAACTCTTCTAGGAAATATGTGTATTCCCTCATTTTCTTGGATGGTCAAGAGATTCTTAGTCCCCGGTCACAAGGAAATAAAATGGTAACACATGAACTAGACACCATTCTAAATGATAAAAATTCCTACTCTTGAAAAATACAATTTGAACACGCCCAATAGCCAATATATACCTTAAAATGCACATCTTTTATATTAAAACAATTTTATTGAAGCCAAATATAACCATTCTACTTTTAGTTATAATCTTTTAAACTGTGAATATAGCTTCAGTGTGTAGCCACTTTCTCCCATTCATATTAAGGATATTCATACCTGCGCGTGATGGGCAACAAATTGGAGAATTTGTGTAGGCATTTAGAAAGGAAGTCCCACGTGCCTTCATAAAGTTGATAAAAGGAAGTTTCACTACCTGACTTCCTGGATGAAATGTTAACCTTCCATCCTGGAAATAAGGAAATTTAATTAGCATTGATTGCATTACCAAAGAAGAAAATTATTTTCTTTAACCATAAAATTTACAATAGCAGAAGACTTCAATATGATTTTAAGAATCCTCCAAAGATAAAAACAAAACAAGTATAGAGAGTGTTCCCAGTATCTGGTACATAAATATCTAGAATTCAACGCAGTGTTACGCTTGGATTCATATGAATACAGTAAATAAAGGACTTCATAGAACGTTCTTTTGGGGGATGATGAACTAAGTATTTATTGAATACTTAACTATGTGCCAGGCACTGTGCAAAATCTGAGGATGCAATGGTGAATAAAACAGTCCTAGGCCCCATGAAGCTTACAGTCTAGTGGGAGAGGCAAAAAGTATACTGGCAAATAAACCATGAATAATTACAAATTATGATGTATGCTTTGAAAAAAAATCTGAGATACAGAAGGACAAGAGAGACCTATGTTAGACAGTGTGGACAGGGAAGTCTTCTCTGGGATATATGAGACCTAAAGAATGGGTAGGATCCAGCTATTCAAAGAATTTAAGGGACATACAAAGTTTGAGGTATCTGTGAGATGGAAGTGGTGATATCAATTAGGCAGCTGGGGTGGGGTGTGGTGGCTCATGCCTGTAATCCTAGCACTTTGGGAGGCTGAGGTGGGAGGATAGCTTCAGCTCAGAGGTCAAGACCAGCCTGGGCAACATAGGGAGACCTTGTTTCTACAAAAAAAATTAGGCAGCTTGATAAATGAGTCTGAAGATTAGGAGATGTTTGGGCTGGAGACATGCATTTTGGAGATGAACTGAGAATTGAAGAACTCACCTTGGTAAAGAGCAAGAACAGAAAAAAGAATATTCCAGTCCTGGAGTTCTATTACATGTTTTCAACATAAGTACAAATAAATTCCAGTTTAAAACATGAGCCAACCCAAAATACAGAATATATCTAAACCCTTGGGATAGCTGAGATTCCTAAATAGAGACATAAAGTAGGCTGTTGGATACAGACAGGAATCTGGAGTTGAGAGAAGTCTATCTTGGTGAAATAAAACTTGGGAGTATTTAACATATTCATGGTTTTGAAAACTGTGAGACTAAATAAAACCTTTTAGGGAGAGAGGGAAAGGAGGGGAAAGAAAAGGGTCTAGAAGAAGTTGTAAGGAGTCCCAAATAAGAGGGGAAAGCAGCATGGGAAACTGAGAAAGAATGGCCAAGGGAGGAAGATGTGAGGAGACCGAGTGCCATGACAGCTGAGAGAAGACAGTGTGCCAAGAAAGAGGTAACATCTGCTGTGTTGAGAATGCACCTGAAATGAGGCCAGAAAATGCACATTGGAATTGGCAGTATGGAGACAGCTGGTGACCTTGACAAGAGCACTTTCAATGGGCGGTAAAGATGAACAGCTAAACTGGAAAGGGGAAGGAATGGGAGGCAGGAAAGTGAGGCAGCAGCGGGAAAAAAGAAAAGCTCTTCTAAGAAGTTATTTTGCAAAGCGAAACAGAAAAACAGGATCGATGTTAGAGAATGGTGTGTTAGCTGGAAGAAAACGTGGGATTAAAGTCAGTTCTTTTTTTTTAAGATGGAGAAAATTATGCATGTCTTATGTCAAAATAAATTACCACTTCTAGCAAGAGTAATCACTGAATGCTAAGCAAATAACTATGAATTTCCTCAATGATGAGCTAGAAAGCCAAAGACAAAAGTACATAGAGGCCAGGCACAGTGGCTCATGCCTGTAATCCCAGTGCTTTGGGAGGCCGAGGCAGGCAGATCACTTGAGGTCAGGAGTTCAAGGCCAGTCAGGCCAACATGGTGAAACCTTGTCTCTAAGAAAAATACAAAAATTAGCTAGGCGTGGTGGCGGGTGCCTGTGATCCCAGCTACTCGGGAGGCTGAGGCAAGAGAATCACTTGAATGTGGGAAGCAGAGGTTGCAGTGAGCTGAGATGGCACCACTGCACTCCAGCATGAGTGACAGAGCGAGACTCCATCTCAAAATAAAAAAAAAGGTGCATAGCCCTCCCTCATGAGAATTTCTTTAAGCCCTTAAATTCAAATTCTCAGAAATTTATCCTTACAAATTCCAAATGTCTATATGTCTTATGCTTACAATCTTTTGGACATGGGGAGATAACAATTTGTGTCCACTGCCTAGAATCCAGACAACCCAGGCTTACCTGGTTGGGGGATGGAGCAGGAGGTCACAAGGTAGAAGAACTGTCTTAAAGGTGCTATATAATTTAAATATTGGGATTTGGACTCCAAGTCCTGCAGGCTAGGTTCAAATTGTTGTAACGACCACTGCAAATGACTACCGCAGCATATCAATAACTAATGCGTCAGATTAAAATCCATGTTAGTGATTTCCTGATTCATTTCTATGACTAGTACAGGGACATCATCTGTATCAAAAGCAGGCTGGAAAGCAGGACTCTTTGAAATATAATGGCAGAGGTAACCAGAAAGGGAGGGGGTGACTGCCCTCATGTGGGAAAGTTACCAACAATTCCATCAGTGAAAGGTGATCTATGTTACAACAACTGTCTGAGATGTATATAAGGCAGCGAGCGGGATGCAAATATTTAGTGAATGAAATGAAATGAATCTCTAATCTAGAGATTTGTTCAATTTAAAAAGGAAGACAAATTTATGCTCAAAATTCAACAGTATATTTTTGCAAAGCTTAATAAATTGGATTAAGCATATCAATAGCAAAATTTGGTTCCTAGGAAATATTTAAATTATGATATACATATTCGCAATGTGAAAAATATCAGTAATACTCTAAACGAAGACCAAAATGTTAATAGAGAAAATATTTAAAAATCTTCTAGAAGTTTTGGTTTTTGACTTCATGTAGTTTTTACACACTAATGAATCATTTAAAAACTAGGCTACTACTAGTACTGCTGATAATGGTATCAATGGGAGACGGTCCATAGAATATTTCATTCTGAACTGAAAGGCATCTTAACACAGCTGGTTGATGAAAAACAGAGAAAGTAAGTTTTCCATATTATGTTAATGTGGTTTACAACGGATAGCCAGTTATAAGTGAAAACACAGTTCTGTCAAATTTAGTTGGGAGAGAAAATCTTGCAGAATTGCTTTTGGGATAACTTCTATAATTTACTAATAGCCCGTTTCAATTTTCTCAAAGCCATTCCTATGGTTCAAACAAATTAAGCACTCTAAAATTGGGCATTTAAAAAATAAAAATGACCCATTAATTGGCTTTCTGCAAAAGTGACAGAAATGGTACCAACTGCCTTTAGTTGCTGCATTCTGCTCTTGTTAATTAATTCTCAGGGCTCTGTACATTTTTCCCCCTTGGGGTGGGTGAGCCTTTTGGTAGATATGATTTTGTGATTTTGATTGCTCCTTCTGAACCATGACTTGTACTTGGTTCCTTATCATTATGGGCCATGCAGAATCAGAGTTTAGATTTGAATGTATCATCCTAATGAAAGGATGTAACAGCAACTTTCATTTGTCATGTTAGCATGGCAAGACTGCTTATAGTGTTCTTCCCAGATCTGTTCATCAGACTGAATGAGATTCTCACTAGACTCTGTAGTGAACATTCCTGTACCTCCTCTCCCCTGCCACTCCCGAAACCTCACCAAAACTAAAACTGATACAGGTGCAGTGGCAGGGAATAGAGGTAGAAGTAGGAGTGGGGATGCAGAAGATGCCTATGTCCTTTAGGACCCAGGCAGAGATGCTTGTTTTCTATTATTTATTTATTTAATTTTTAAAATTTTATTTATTTTTTTGAGTCAGAGACTCACCCTGTCGCCAAGGCTGGAGTCCAGTGGCACAATCTCGGCTCACTGCAACCTCTGACACCTGGGTTCAAGCGATTTTCCTGCCTCAGCCTCCTGAGTAGCTGGGATTACAGGTGCCCACCACCATGCCTGGCTAATTTTTGTATTCTTAGTAGAGACGGGGTTTCACCATGTTGCCAGGCTGGTCTTGAACTTCTGACCTCAGGTGATCTGCTCATCTTGGCTTCCCAAAGTGCCGGGATTACAGGTGTGAGCCGCCGTACCTGGCATGTTTTCTATTTTTAAAAAAATGGGATTATTAAGGTATAATTCACACATTAAACAACTCATCCATTTAAAGTGTACAATTCAATGATTTTTAGTATATTCAGAAAGCTGTGCAACCGTTACCATAGTCAATTTTTAGAATGTTCTCATCATCACCAAAAGACATTCTGCACTCTTTAGCCATTACTCTCTATTTGCCTGAAGCCTAGACAACCACTAATCTACTTTCTGGCTCTATATATTTGCTTTCTCTGGACATTTCATATGAATGGAATCACACACTACGTGGTCCTTTGTGACTAGCTTCTTTCACTTAGCATAATCTTTTCAGGTTTCATCTACATTGTAGCACGTACCATATTTTTTTATCATTGAATAATATTACCAAATTTTATTTATCCATTTATCAATTAATGGGCATTTGGGTTGTTTATACTTTTTGGCCATTATGTATACTGAACATTTATAATGCTATGAACATTCATGTACAAGTTTTTGTGTAGACTCATATTTTCATTTCCCTTGGATATACACCTAGGAGTAAAACTGCTGGATTATACGGCAACTCTATGGTTAACCATTTGAGAAACTGCCAAACTGTTTTCCAATGGTTGCATGATCTTACCAGCAGTGTATGGGTTGTAATTCCTCCACATTGTTGCCAACTCTAGTTATCGTCTTTTCCATTATAACCATCCCAGTGGGTGTAACTGGTGTCTCACTGTGGTTTTGATTTACATTTCCCTAATGATTAACGATGTTGAGCATCTTTTCATGTACTTATTGGTCATCTGCATATCTTCTATGAAGAAATGTCTATTAAGATCTTTTGGCCGGGTATGGTGGCAGCTCATGCCTGTAATGCCAGCACTTTGGGAGGCCTAGGCGGGTGTGTCTTGAGGTCAGGAGATTGAGAACATCCTGGCTAACATGGTGAAACCCCGTCTCTACTAAAAATACAAAAAAAAAAAAAAAAAAAAAGATCTGGGTGTGGTGGCATGCGCCTGTAGTCCCAGCTACTCGGGAGGCTGAGGCAGGAGAATGGCTTGAACCCAGGAGATGGAAGTTGCAGTGAGCTGAGATCATGCCAATGCACTCTGGCCTGGGTGACAGAGTGAGACTCCGTCAAAAAAAAAAAAAAAAAAAAAGAAAATCTTTTGCCCATCTTTTAATTGCCTAATCCATAATCACGAAGACTTACACCTATGTTGTAAGAGTTTTGTAGTTTTACTACAATTTGTAATTTGTTTAATCAATCATTTAAAGTTTTTTTTTTTTTTTGTATATGGTGCAAGGCAGGGTCCAACTTCTTTCATATTTTTTTTTTTTCCCAGCACCATTTGTTTAAAAGATCATTCTTTCCCTATTAAATGGTCTTGGCACCCTTGTTGAAAAATCAATTTACTATAAACATGAAGTTTATTTCTGGACTTTAGATTCTATTCCATTGATCTGTATGTCATCTATCCTTAAGGCAATTACATACTACATTGATTGGTGTAGTTATGATGTAAGCTTTAAAATTGGGAGGTGTCTTTCAACTTTGTTCTTTTTATTTCAAGATTTATTTTTGGCTATTCTGGGTCCCTTGAATTTCCATATGAATTTTAGGATGGGTTTTTCCATCTCTGCAAAAAAAAAAAGTTCTAGGGATTTTGACAGGCATTGAATTGAACCTGTATATCAATTTGGTGAGTACTGCTATATTAACAATATCAAATCTGATCCATGAAAAGGGGATGTCTGTTCATTTATTTAAATGTTCTTTTATTTCTTTCAACAATGTTTTGTAGTTTTCAGAGTATAAGAACTACATTTCTTTGATTAGATTTATTTTAAGTATTTCATCCATTCTGATGTTACTTTAAATGGAACTGTTTTCTTAATTTGACTGTAAGTGTATTAATCAATTAAGTGTATAAAATATAATTTATTTTTGTACACTGATCTTGTATACAGCCTTACTAATTTATTAGTTCAATAGTTTTGTAGTGGATCTTTAGAATCCTATATACAAGATTATTGCAAGTATAGATACTTTTACTTCTTCCTTTCCAATATGAATGCTTTTTATTTAATCTTTTTTTCTAATTCTGTGGCTAGAACCCCCAGTACAATGCTGTATAGCAGTGGTGAGAACACACATCCTTGTCTTCTTTCTGATCTTAGTCAGAAAACTGATTTTTTTTTTTCTTTTAACCATTCAGTGTAAAGTTCTGGCTTTTTTTTGTAGATGCCTTTTAGTTCCCTTCTATTTCTAGCCAGTTGAATGCATAAGGATTGTTAAATCTTGTCAAATGCTTTTTCTGCATCTATTGAGATGGTCACATGGGTTTTGTCCTTTATTCAGTCAATATGATGTATTACATTAATTGATTTTCAGATAGTAAACTCACTGTACATTTTGGAGATAAATCCCACTTGGTAATGAATAATCCTTCTTATATACTAATGAATTTGGTTTCCTAGTACATTTGTCCCTTGGTATCTGTAGGGGATTGTTTCCAATACCTCCCTAGGATACTAAATCTTTGTGAGCTCAAGTCCCACAGTCAGTCCTGAGGAACCCATGGATAGGAAAAGTCAAGTTCTGTGAGTTCCACATCCCATAAATACCATATATTTTTATCTGAGGTTGGTGGAATCTGCAGATTCAGAACCTGTGAATATGGAGGGCCAAATCCATTTTGTTGAGGATCTTTGCTCTTATATTCCTAAGGGATACTGGTCTGTGGGTTTCTTTCGTTGTGATGTATGCCTGGCTTTGGAATCAGGCAAAAACTGTTTTTTTGTTTGTTTGTTTTTTTGAGATGGAGTCTTGCTCTGTTGCCCAGGCTGGAGTGCAATGGCAAGTCTCGGCTCACTGCACCTCTGTCTCCTGGGTTCAAGCAATTCTCCCTGCCTCAGCCTCCCGAGTAACTGGGATTACAGATGCCTGCCACACCTGGCTAATTTTTGTATTTTTAGTAGAGACGGGGTTTCACCATGTTGCCCAGGCTGGTCTCGAACTCCTGATCTCAGGTGATCCACCCACCTCGGTCTCCCAAAGTGCTGGGATTACAGGTGTGAGCCACTGCGCCTGGTCAAACTGGTCTTATAGTTTGGAAGTGTTCTCTCCTAATTTTTGGAAGAGGAGATGAAGAATTAATATTAATTATTCTTTAAGTATTTGGTAGAATTTATCAGTGAAACTGTTTGGGTCTGTGCTTTTCTTTGTTGGTAGTTTTAAAATTACCAGTTTACTCTCTTTACTTCTTATAAGTCTATTCAGATTGCCTATTTCTTCTTGAGTCAGTTTCAGTAGTTTCTGCCTTCCTAGCAATTTGTCCATTTCATTTAAGTTATCTAATTTGATGATATACAGTTGTTATATGTAAGTATTCCCTTGTAATTCTTTTATTTCTTAAGGTAATGTATCCATTCTCTTTCATGATTTTAGTAATCTAGCTCTTTTGTCTTTTTTCTTGTTTAGCATAGCTACTGTTTGTCAATTTTGCTGATTTTGTCTAAGAACCAATTTTTTGTCTCATTGATTTTCTCTACTATTTTTCCATCCTCTGTTTCCTTAATTTCTGCTCTAATCCTTATTATTTCCTCCATTCTGCTTGCTTTGCAGAAGCTTGTTTGATCTTCTCAGCTTGTCTCTCCTGGTATGGAACCTCTGTCCTACCTCAGAGCTAGGGCCAGGGCAATGAGGGTCCTAGTATTCTCAAGCTTCCGCACCTGGCATAAAGCCTCTGTCCTGTAAGTGGGGGCTGACTGAAGTAAGGGAGCCCTCAACTTCTCAGCTGCATTCATTAGGAATTTAACCTCTCCAACTTGCATTAGGAGAAGATGAGAAATCCTCACAGCCTGTCCCTTCTAGTGAGATATGATAACCAGTCATTGGGAGCTGTGGGGAGGAGTCCTATCTTCTTGGCCACACCCACGTGAGTGAAACCTCTGTCAAAGCCATAGTTCACTGCCACAGACTCTTCTTGCCGTTCTTACCAAGTTTTAGTGGATTTTCTTGAATAAATGTTTCTTCATTTGGTGTATGCCCTTAGGACAATTTCCAGACACTTTAAATGTTTCAAATATTTAATAGTTTTTATGTATAAAGTGTTTTCATTTGTTTTGCTTGTTTTCTTGGGAGTCGGTCTGCAAAGCTCTTGCGTTGTTATCCTGAATGTAAAACAAATGTGCTATCTTCTTCCTACAATTATTATCAGCTGAACTGCTCTATCTTAGCCTGTAGAGTTTTAGAAATGATAAATCAGTGTCAAGAATCTAACAGCATACCAAACTGGTATAATCATAGACAGAGGAATTATTTTAAGTTTAAAGACCAATCTTTTTACTATATAGTTGAATACACCTAAAACAAAAACTTCAAAGAAACTGTAAGCTCCACTCAGGACTAGCATTATTTCCAGTAATATTACTGTCTTATTTTTCAAACACATTGATATATACATATTATATGTTTGGAAAAAGCAAATAAGTAATTGTATTAATGTGTTTAGACCAAAATATTTGGCATAAGACAAAAAAGATATAAGTATAAAAATTAAAGAATGAACTCATAAATTTGAAGGGAAAGTATCAGTATAATCTCACAATTTATTTTTCTCTTTCTAAAATATATGTACTTTCTAGATTTGTCCACTGGAAAGGTCTAGATGCAATGAAAACCCTAACACTCAGATTGTGGTCTCTAAATACAAGATGGGGCAGGAAATACGCATTGTGGACACTGAACTCTGTTAAAGCAAGCTGTCAAATACTAATGGGGATGGGTCAAAAGGACTCAGAACCACCTGAAGGGGCTTCCACTGGCCAAAGATAGGACACTTTGAATACTAACAAGTATGTGAATGCCAAAAATGTAAGCAAATATAGAAAAATCTATGCATTCATACTATACTAAAGAAGTAACAAACCTAAATATCTCAGTCATCTTTAGAAGTTTCTGGGATGTTGTGATCCACATCCGAATTCCCTTTTAGGAATGAACAATTGCCTCTGCTGAAGACAGCTGCTTTGCCCAACATCATGCCCCATTCTAGGAGCAGCCCACAATCAGTGGCCATCCAACATGCAGGTAGAAAGGTCTGTTCCCCTCACTCCAACTGGAAAGCAGCTCTGAAGCACCATATTAGTTTTGAGAACTGTCATAATAAGATAGCAACAAAATTCAGCTTCTCCTCTGCACAATCCTGCTTCCTTCATTTGTCTTTGATTACAAGATCACTCTGTAATAAAATGCCATCTAGTCAATTTCCAGTACCGCCCATTCTCTAAGTTTAAATCACAAAGATAACTTTAATATTTTCAAAAAATCTCATGGGCACATCCAGACTATGCAATTTTAATCCTCACAGGTTAATCTATGAGAAAGGGAATACAACATATGATTGCAAACACTCTTTAGTGCCAGATATGCTTAACACCAACCTCTGTGTGACCACAGTAACACCGAGTGATAATAAACTAATATTACAATTAATAACCAAACAATTGTCTAAGCAGCACTTTTTAAAACATGTATCATCCTAAAAGCTTCGGTAAGGTTGACAGTAGCACCTTTGGCTTGGGAAAGTTTCAGAAACTGTTTAAGTTTGGGATTCGGCCACATTACCAACACACACACACACGCAAAATTTTTCTGGAATACGGGGGAGTGAATCAAGTTATACCAACGACTCCATTTGAATCAGCACTAACAGGATTATCACAAACCTGGATAATAAAAATAAACTTTCTTCACTTCTCACCCAAACATGAATTCCTGCAAACCTGAGGTGAACTGGGAAATGACTTTTGGAAAGCTAACACGCTTTTATGGAGATGCAGAATGTTATTTTACCACACAATTAAACCAAACCGGGGTATGGACTGAAAGTTCATTAGTAGTGGTAAAATAATTTAGCGAATCGAGGTCAGTATTAAAAAAAAAAAAATCTGCAAAGATGTTTTCAGTATTTCACTATTGTTTTACATGCCTGCATAGGTATGTGGTGTGCTTGTGAGTACACGGGGCCTCACATAAAATGTATTTCTTTCTTTGCATCGGGGTGAAAGGTGTTTGAAAATGTCTCAGGTTCTGCTACCCAAAGCTTGCAGCACAGGCGGCGGCGGGGAGGTCTCCGGTCCCTAGCGGGGGCCCCTCCCCTGCCTCGCGGTACTTACAAAGGAGTCGCTTACGACCAGCACCACGTTGGGCACTTTGGCTGCTCCCCGCCTCTGCTCCCCTGCTCCGGGGGCCTGTACCGCTAGCGCCGAGACTGCGACCAGCGACACCCACAGCAGTAGCATCGCTGGTAGCGGTTTTGAGAGCCTGTCGCCGGGCCAGCCGCCTCCCTCTGGCGTTCTCTCCCTGGCAGAGCAGGGTAGGGACAGCGAACAACTCCCAGAGCTTGCAGTTTGGTTTCTTGATAGTAACGTCGGGCTTCACCCGCAGAACTACAACTCCCATCAGGCTGAGAGCGCGCACATGCGCAACAGAGAAATCCCCGCTTTTACCCACATTAAGGCTTTTTAATCAAATACCGAGCAAATCAGAACCCAGCCACTTCCAGTCACGTGAATGATGCCTGGGAAAGGCGCATGCGCTCTCATTGCAGACTCGGCATTTGTAGAAGAGGAGCATCTGTCCCAGGTGGGTTCGGATCTCTGTCGCTTTTGCACAAGGGATCATAAAGGCGATTGAAATGGTACTTAGCGAAAGAAAGGATCGGGGCCGGGGCTGTTCGTTTTGGGCCGCGCAAGCGTGACTGAGTATTCGGCGAGAGCGTGAACTGGGCGGCGATGAGGTGGCGGCGCGGCTGTCACTTAAGTTCAATAGGGCGGTTCCTTGTGGGGCCTCTGGGTGGACCGCCTCAGGTGCGCCGTGAATACCTTAGAGCCCCTCGAATACCTTCCCAGAGAAATCTCTAGTCTGTCTCATCTTATAGCTTCTCTTACCCTGTGCAGTCAGGATTTACTGTGCTCTCATGGGACGAGGAGCGGGGCCTAGTAAGAAGTTTCAGGCTGTAGGCGGGGGAAAGCATAGCTGTTCCTTGCCTTCAGAGAGCAAAGGAGACAAGGGAAACTGGAGGGGGAAATGGGCTCTGCGACGTATTCAGTTAGTTGGCGTAGGTTCAGAATATCATTGTTTTGCTGCAGAATAAAAACCGGTCTCTTTTGACTGTTGAATTCCTTTGGAGAGTTCTGGAAGAAGATTTCTGTCCCAAAGCCAAATTCCAATTTCAGTATCTAGTTTCGAGTATATAATTTGCACATCACACTAGTAGTTTTAATATTCTGATAGTAAAAAGAGGAGTTGTACTACTTACTTAACATAATTCAACTGAATGCTAGTATCTGGCAGGTTTTTTTTTTGCATAAGATAATTGTAATAAGGAACAGATTTATTTAATACTCACATGACACTTAGGTGCTGAGCGTTACACTAAGCATTTACTGAGCATCTACTGCATGCCAGGTACTTTTATATGGAATATTTTCCATGATCCTCACTTTCACCATATTGCAGATAGGAAAACAGGCTTAGAGAGGTTAAATGACTGACCTGAGTTTACACAGGGAGCCAGTCAGAGCACGACTGAAAATTGAAGAGTCTGTGCCGTAACTCACTAAATGCTCTGTCTGCAGTTAATTACAAAATTTCTTGCCAGTCTACTGAGTTTATCTGTTAGTGTAGCAGAATTGTTACTCAAGCAGCGTGATAAAGATCTGCGGGTCACGCAAAAACGTAAACAGTGTTGGGCGCGGTGGCTCACGCCTGTAATCCCAGCACTTTGGAAGGCCGAGACGGACGGATCACCTAAGGTCAGGAGTTTGAGACCAGCCTGGCCAACATGGTGAAACCCCGTCTTCACGAAAAATACACAAAATAGCGGGCGTGGTGGCGGGCGCCTGTAATCCCAGCTACTCGGGAGGCTGAGGCAGGAGAATCGCTTGAACCCAGAAGGCGGAGGTTGCAGTGAGCCGAGATCACACCAATGCACTCCAGCCTGGGCAACAAGAGCAAAACTCTGTCTCAAAAAAAAAAAAAAAAAAAAAAAAGAACCTAAACAATAGTCTCGGTTTACACGAGGTTAGACTTCAGGGAAGCAAAACCTAGCATACATGAAATAATAATACAGCGTGGAACGTGATACAAGTGGACTCCCTCATAAACACAAATTTGTTTCGAATTTATTTGGAATGTAGGATGTATTTTCTACCATGGTGACAATATTGACTGACATTTGAATTCATAAAAGTTATATTTAACTTTGTGTCTGATTCCATAAACTGTACTTACTCTCTACAGCCTTGTTTCCACAGGATATGTACTCTGATGACAGAATTACAAGAATACATCTTTTTCTTCTTTCTCCCCTTGGCAGTGTCAATAGGAGCAGGTGCTGCAGTGATTTGGAGCAAGACAGATATTTTAGAGCCTTAGAGACATTGTGCTGGAAGAATCTAAGAGGCTTCTAGTCCTACTTCCCATCTGACATTCAGTTTATCCTAAATCATTCCTGCTGAGTGGATTGTTCAGCCTGTGCTTTTTCATCTCCAGCGATGGGAAGCACTTCCACTAAACGCCTCATTCCACATTTAAATAGGTCTCATTAAAAGTTCCTATTTTAAGTTGAAGTTAATCTTCCTCTATTTTTAACCATTCATTAGTTCATTTTTCTTCACTTTTACATGGATAATCTCTCCCTTTCAACAGTCCTTCCCCTCACTTCCTCTCCACCATTTATTTTTTTCCTAGTCCCCAGTTTTTTCAGCTAGTTCTCATAATTTCAGGTTCCCTCATTGTTTTGATTACTCTTTTGTGAACATATAACATTTTTGCTAATCAGTAACTATGCTATCAGAAAAGGTACTCAGGAGAATGTAACCATTTGCCTCACTGCCTACTTCCCTCCCACCGTTTTTCACTTCTGCATGCTCTCCCCTAGAATACTGAGTTGCCAAAGCCCTCTTTGGAAAGTGCGGGTCACAGATGCTTCTGTGGGCTTGTTTTTCCCCAGGAGCGTCCTCAAAGTGTGACTCGATAAACCTCTACTGATTGAGACACTTCCCTCAGTCACTCAGTTTTTTGTTAACACTGGTAAGCTTTGGAAGCTGGAAGATCATTAGCTCTTTATTGAATATGTATTATTCAGTAAGTGTTGGGTATTTAAGAAGCTCTGAAAATATAAGACCTACATCTAGGAATTTATTGAATTGGGAGACAGGTTATGTCTATATAAGATAATAAAAATAATATTTGTTAAGTTGTAGTTAAGTAGCTCAGTTAATAAGTGGTTTGGAGGAGGAAGTGATCCCTGTTGTAGGCTGTACTCTAGTATTCATGTAGTGTAGTAACTAATTTGAAGAGGATACTCATGTTTGATGATAGCTGTCTTTTGAGGAATACAGATGCTTCTTGACTTATGATGGGGTTACACCATGATAAACCCATTTTAACTTGAAAATATTGTAAGTCAAAATGCATTTAATATCCTGATAAGCACATCCTAAAGTCAAAAAATTGTAAGTTCAGCCATTTGTAAGTCAGGGGCCATTTGTATAGGTAAGAAGTTTACTTCTTGAGAGAGCAAGGAAGAAGGAGGTTGCAGAGAGGGTTGGGGATTTTGAATGTGTAGAGAAAATTAGTAACTGAGTTATCACACTAGTTGTTTTAGGAATGGCAAGTAGTGAAGTTGATTGAGAGACTAACAGTAGATAGGACATTATTAGTATAGATTATGTCCAAGTACTCCATCTATGTTTATGTAAGGTAAGTGATGCAATTCTTACTTTACCAGTGAGGAAATGGGCTTTGAGTAATGAAGTCAGGTACCCAAGGCCTAATGGCTTTGATCCTAGATCTATTTGATTTCCTAAGCTCACTCTCAACTAGGGTAAGCCTTGGTGGGTGGATATGACAGAGTAACGGGGCTGACAGGATCTAGGGTATTTTGTAAGAACAGAGCTGAAGTGACTGAGTGATAAATTAAAACTAGATTGGATGAGGAGGGCAGCCAAGTGTTACCAGGGCTAAAGAAGCCAGTGAAATAGTCAAGTTGGTACTTTTTTTTCTTTTTTAACTATTATCTTACTTTCCTAAACATTGTTTGGATTACTATACTTTCTTTTCTTACCAGTAAGACTTTTTACTGTTGAACTTATACTTCTATTTAGGTAGATCACTAATGAGTGTTTTGGTTAGGGAAACTTTTCATTCGTTGTTCATCCCTACCTGCCTCGCCTAAACATTGTTTACTTCCTAGTTCTGAAGTAGCATGTTTTTTTCACTTTATTCAGCTTTTCAAAACCACCTCCATTCTCTCCAGGGACCATTCTAGATTATTTTTTGTTTGACAGAAGCCACTTCAGGGATGCTATCAAAATATTCTTAGAACTTGTAGATGTGTAGTTAGTTGTGTTACTATTTTTAATGACTATTTAAATGCATTATTAACATTAAAAATTTTTCTCTGTTTTCATTAGATTACGAACTAATATAATTGTATTATACTCCTTATGTTCCTTAGAACAAAGTTCTATTCTAATATAATTAGGCTGCAAATTGGGTGTAAATAAGTACCCTTAGTTGTCTGTAGATGTCCTTGATTCAAAGCAAAAATGGCACAGAAATAGTAGATATTCTTTTTTGGCTCCATTTTTTATATTGACATCAGTGTCAAAATGATTCTGAAATGATTTTTCAGAATCCTTCTGATCTCTTATAGAGGTTTCCTTTTATCATCTGAGACCCTGGGAATATAGTTTAGACCAATTTAGAAATTTGGAGATTAAGATTAGTGTCTCTCTGGGAAAGAATACAAGTACTAAAAATCGTACATAATTATTTCTCATGTTTTAAATTATGAATTATGAAAATTGAATCTGATGCTTTAAAAAGTTTAGAAGGTTTTGGGTTGTGGGTGTCATCTTTTTATATGACTGTCTCATACTTGTTTTTATTTAATTTAGATGGAAAATGGGTAAGGAACAATCTGAAATTCAATTCGGGAAGAATATAGAGGTAGTAATAATAGGTAAAAGGTAAGTGTCTAGAATGCTAAATAATAAATTGGAATCTATTTTTACTTCATGATTTTTTTACTCATTCCTTTCAGAAGAAAGATTTAATGGCATAGGTTTTTTTTTTTAATGTCAGACTATGGGTCATCACAAAACACCTTTTGTTATTAGATTTAAAGGTATCATTTTTTTTCCTTTCTGTAATTAGCTTCCATTATCATTATCATTACTATTTATTGTTATTGTTGTTTTAGCTTTGTGGAATCTTTATATGAGCATATTGGAATATTATTTAAGGTTTCATAGCCTCAACTGGGGACAGTAGGACATATCAGTTCACTTACATATATATGTTGTCTTTGAGGAATATCATTGCCTTTATGGCATGACTGTCACTTTCTAACTCTTTTTAAGTGCCATTGTTGCCACTTTTTATGCTTGATTTATGTCGGATAAAAATATTTTGGGTTGGCCTGGCGCGGTGGGTCACGCCTGTAATCCCAGCACTTTGTGAGGCCGAGGCGGGCGGATCACAAGGTCAGGAAATCGAGACCACGGTAAAACCTTGTCTCTACTAAAAATACAAAAAATTAGCTGGGCGCGGTGGCGGGCGCCTGTAGTCCCAGCTACTCTGGAGGCTGAGGCAGGAGAATGGCGTAAACCCGGGAGGCGGAGCTTGCCGTGAGCCAGATCGCGCCACTGCACTCCAGCCTGGGGGACAGAGCGAGACTCCCATCTCAAAAATATATATATATATTTTGGGTTGGTAATAGAAAAAATTGAGTGAAAACGTACAAAATGAATACTCTTGTTTAAAAAAAGTCAGTTGAGATTGAGAAGAAAAGTGGGAGGAGAGGTATAAGAGGGAAGAATTAATAGGGAGTTGTGTTGTGGAAGAATGTTAAAGACATCTCCCTCTCTTGCAAGAGAGCTAGGTGTTTCTTTGAAATGTTAGAAATCCTTACAATCAAGGGAAATATCCAAAATAGAGGAGTATGGGGTTACGTGGAATCATTTTGGGTAGTAGGTTTTTACCCTTGGAAGGAAAATGGGTTTAAGTGGTACCTAGTAGGTGGTTGGATCTCAATAAGGGTTTGTTTAGAAAATTGGTGAATGGACCTTTCCCTTCCACCCCACCCCCTCAAAAAAAGAAGGAAGTAGCTTTTAGGGTTGAAAAGGGGCAGATTATTTTGTCTTTTTAGAAATTAACCTTCTGAATCTTACATACATACATATATGTGTGTATGCATGAGTGAGAGAGGACCTCAGTGCTAGCGTATTATGTTAAATGTTGCATCAAATGAAGAAGGAATTGGAAGAGAAGAATAGAGGATTCCATTGTAGCATGAAGAATTGTAATTACATATGGAGACACACAGATACTGAAGGATATTTAATATTAGAATTGATTACCAAGAGAAAAATGGTATTTGTTTCTATATAGTGGTCTTTAAAAACAATCTACTTACAAATTCCTAATGGCTTCCTATTTGCTGCTGTATTTTAGTTCATACTTGTCTTTTTGACTTTCAGGATCTGTAATCTGAGGTTCTGTTTGACCTATCCAACCTAATTTTCTTCTCTTCTTTAATAAGTCCCTTCTGATCCATTCAGCATGGCTTTCTCACTGTTTCCTATACTTGCCACAACTCATTCCCACTTCTCTCACTTTGCTAATGCATTTGCCTCTGAGTAGAGCAATTTTCCTTCTTCCCTCCATTCTTAAGTCTTGTCTTCTTCTATTAATAGTAGCTGTTAATAACATCACGCCACACACCTTTCCTCATCTAAATTCCTATTGCACTTCCACTCATTACCCTTAGTTTAGCATTTGATTACTGAATGACTTATATGTCTTAAGTCTTTCTCTTGATTTAGATTATATTCTTTATGTATTTTTTATATCATGCATAGCAAATAGCTTGGGGGCTGCATGTAGTTTAGTAGTGGTTGGTTCTACCTTGTTTGTATACGTGCCCTCTTGAATGTTGGGTGATAGAAGAGATGGTGAACTTCCTCCTTATGTAATGGTTGTGGTCTTCTGTTTGTTTTTAATTTGAGACTGTTTTTGTTCCTTTTCAACTTGGACATCTTTTGATTTTTTTACTTGAGTATCTCTTTTTGTCTCTTTTTATTGGTCTAGATCAGTTGTCATCATCCTTGATGTTATTTTCTTCTTTTTAGTCTGCAGGGTTTTTTTTAACCAAAGGAAACTGGTTTGAGAAAATTGTGAAATCAGCATTGAAATTTGTTACCTACTCCAATCAAGATTTGCAAACTACAAAAAAAGTTCTGAAGGTTTCACCTGTAAATATATACCAAGATAATTTCAGATAAGGTAGTAGTTTCTAAATCAAGAACATATGAAATATGGTGCTTTAAATTATATAATTATTGTAACTCGGCAAAAAAGTTACTTATCTGCCTATTTAGGAAATCTGGTTCTAGCTGTAGATAAATTGATTTTATGGTATCTTAATTTTTCTATTATTTTGAATCCTAACATTTTTTAAGTCAAAAAGATTAAAAAATATATATCTAACTTCTCAAGCTTCTTTGGTCTCATACTTCTGTGTTAGCTTCTTCTTTGGATATAAAGGACTGTCAGTTTACCATGTCAGTGATTCATCTTTTTGGTATATTTTACTCCCTTGAGCATCTGAAACCTATAAATACTTAATATTTACCCCAGCTTTGTTTTACCTTTCTATGAGATTAGAGGAACTGACAGAAAATACAAATGTTTCTTTTTTTCAACATTGAATTATGATTGAATTAGACTTGTTTACAGGTAAGCCAGAATAAGTTGTGAAATCTTAAAATATGCTAGTTTATTTAAAATTAATATATCTTAAGATTAAATGAAGAAATTATCTACTAATTAAAATATCTTCTTATGACTGAAATTAATGTACAACTCTTTTGCATTATCCATTGCTTCCATTCAAGTTTAAACATTGTTTTTCTTTAGAGAAAGTATGGGTAATAATCCTACAGTAATCCTTATTGTGAAGAAAGTTAATATCCTGATTTATGTTTCACAGAAACTAGCATTAAAACAATGCTTTCTTAAACTTTCCTATCACAGTCACTGAAATTATTTGTGTTGGTGTTTGATCTGTGACTTGGGCTTATTCTACTGGATCTTACTTTGTATAGAGTGGGAGAGTTGGATTGAGATTGGTATGTATTTTGAGTTCTGATCAACAAGATCGTTTGTATTTTAGCCAAAATATATGGAGAATGGATGTAAATAAAATATAACTCAATTTCAACACTTATTAATTGATCATCTGTAATTTGTAAGATACTAGGTTCTATGGATGCGGCAGTGAAAAAAAAATTCTTGCCTGCATAGAACTTACATTCTTGTGGGGGTTGGGACCCAGAAAATAAATAGGATAAATAAGTAGAATATATAGTATATTAAATGTGACAAATGCTTTCAAGAAAAATAAAGCAATGAAAGGGGTTCAGGAAATACTGGGTTGTTGAGAGTAGGGGGATGGCAAGATTAAAATGTTAAAATAGCATGTAGAGGGAGGGTTTCATTGAGGAAATAAAGACATTTGAGTACAAATCTGAAGAGGTTAAGGAATAAACTGTGTATATGCTAGAGGGAAGACTGTTCCAGATAGAAGGAGTCTTTTCTCTTTCCAGGTTCCCTTTCCAGATGACTAAGTTTGTTGGAACCTTTACGGGCGGGTAGGTATTACTGTAGATTCACTCAGGCTTTCTGCCTTGACAGAATGTCCAGCAAGGAAGTGAAGACTGCTCTAAAAAGTGCTAGAGATGCAATCAGAAACAAAGAATACAAAGAAGCTTTGAAACACTGTAAGGTAACCAGTATTTTTTTCTTCCACAATAAAAGTATGTTACCCATTTATAAACATTGTTGATTTGTAATATGTGAATTATTTACTGTCCAAACAACAAAAGGGGTAAGGCCATTTAGTAGAACCATTAGAATGGTTAGACATTTAGCTTCCAATTAGCAGGATAAACTACCTTTGCCAAACTTAATTTTCTCTGCATTGGTAACTTACCAAAACCAAGTTCTGAAAACCTGAATATCCCATAAATGTCTTTTGATGGTTGTATCATGGAATGCTACTGTATCTTAAAGTTTTCATTTTTTAATGGCATGTTAGTGTTCTTTTTCTATTTGGTTTGTGGATGAGAGAATCAAGATTATAAAGCTTATTTTTATGTTGATGGAAATGTTTCCATTCAGAGGGAGAAATTGGACGCAGAGGAGAGACAGAGGGTAGTGGTAGGAGTAAAGTCATCAGTAGGTGAGCGACACACTGGGATCCAGAGCTTGAGGGAGCCCTTTAATCCTTCTTCCATCTTAGCAGGAGAGAAGATAGGTGCCCATCATACAGTGTTGGGCTTGTAGATTTGGCGATGGGAAAAGCTTTCTTCTCGAATGGCTTCTATTTTCTTGGCGAAGTATAAGATGAGACTGGGAGAAGACTTGGTTAGGAGGTTTGAGATAAAAGAAGGTATGAAATAGGTTCTTTCTTTTTTTTTTCATGGTGGGAAAACAAACATGCTAGTAAGGACTGGAAAGATTAGTAGGCCCTAGTGATTGCCCATTTGAAGTTTCGAGCTATTAAAGTGAAATTAATGAACTCCGCTGTAGTTTTCTCTCTTCGTATTCAGCTTCCCAGGTTTGGAGATGGGCATGATGGGGTTCAAGTGTGGATGGAGAGAAAGATGAGAGGAAAGACATGCAAAGGAGTTGAGGTTGTGATGACAAGGGATTGATGACAGTGGTGAGTCCTGGAGTCTAAGCTGGGTAAGGAGGAATGAGAAATGAGAAGTGGGCTGATAGGCAATGGAAAAAGGGGTTAGGATAGAAAATATTAGAGAAATCAAAGGTTAAAGATTTGTTACCATGGATCCACTACAGTGATTGACCTGGGACGGTAGGAGAGGAGCAGATGAGTACCGTGCTGGGAATTCAGATTTTGGATGGGTGAGTAGCGTGGAGGTCATGTAACTGAGAGGCCAGAGTGTTCAATGGGACATCAACATGAAGGTTAGAATGAATACAGGCACTGAGGTGGAAAAGAAGGATACAGAATTTTCACTGAAGGAAAGGGGAGTTAGGAAGTTGGTAGACTGTAGCAACAAGAAGGCTGTTTTTAGTAGTATAGTTGGATGGCCTGAGCTTCAAAGGCAGTGGGGTTGCTGAAGGAGGAAGGAGCAGAAGAGGACTGTAGGTGACAGTGCGAGCGAGGAGAAGCCGCTTCTCATCTCCTAGGCCTGTGGCATGTGAGCTGTAAAAGAAGTCAGCTGCAATCTGTAGGATCTATAGGGGAATTAGCCATGTTTTCATTGAGGCAGAACTTGGTGTGGTTAAAAGAAAGGTTAAAAATATGGAGGGAACTTGGCTGATCCAGATTGGGAGTTTCAGAGGGCACAATGAAGAATTTAGGAGAGTGGTAGGGAGGGAATTGGGCAAGACTGGGGGGTATACATGGCAATATGAGGATGAGTCTAAGGAGTAAACAGATAAAGGATACCCTTGTGAGGTTTAGGTTTCTGGTGGTGACTGATGGAGCCTAGCAGGGATGCAAGGCCATGATAGTATTCATCTTGATTTAGAAGAAGGTAGGCCGTGTGTTCCAAGTGGGGACAGGTTGTGGATGGAGTACAAGAAGGGAAGAAGGACTGTTTCCTTCAGCACTAGGTTTATCTAATTGATGCACGTTTCAGTTATTATATACAGCACCACCATAGTTGTCTTCTTTCTGTAGGCTTTCTGCAAAATTCAGATACGAATTACACCAAATAGTTAATAATTTATACTAGAGAGACCCAATTAGAAAATGCAGATGGATAGCTGATCAGTTCTAAATGCCTGATTACTAATGTGCAGTAACCCAGAATATTGGTTGAGACTGAATGCATTTTTGAGTAAAGGAATGTTGCATTTGCTGTGGGTTTGTCTGATCGTCACCTTGTCTGCCTTTGGCTCTTTATCACATGATATGAGTGTCTCTTCAGGGAAGCCTTCTCCAGTTTGTGCAGAGTTCCGTACTTTTTTCTCTGTGTTCTTTCAGAGTCTCATACCTGCTTTCACCACATTGTTGATAATTTTTTTTTTTTCTGAGACGGAGTCTCACTCTGTGGCCGAGGCTGGATGGAGTGCAGTGGCGCGATCTCGGCTCACTGCAAGCTCCGCCTCCCGGGTTCACGCCTCAGCCTCCCGACTAGCTGGGACTGCAGGCGCCCAACACCACACCTGGCAAATTTTTTATATTTTTAGTGGAGACTGGGTTTCACCGTGTTAGCCAGGATGGTTTCCATCTCCTGACCTGGTGATCCGCCCACCTCGGCCTCCTGAAGTGCTGGGATTACAGGCGTGAGCCACTGCGCCCAGCCGATAATTATTTTCTTAAACATCCATTTCAGATTCTGAAAAGAATCTGGTCATGAGGCAGATAGTCGGTATTTAACTAACTGCTGGTTGACTATTGCATTTTGTTCAGCAGTTAAGTGCCAGCCATTGTAGCTGGTGTTGGGAACATAAGCATTAATAAGGCGCCAGTGTTTAGAGCTTAACTTTGGTAGTTGCATCATTGTTGTGGTTTGTTAGGAGGCAGCATTATTATGTTGAAGTCAAAATAAATAGAGACACGAATATTTAAATTGAATTTTATTTTGGGAAGCAAGAATTGCAATTTCGGGCATATGCACACAGGCTAAGTGGTCTTTTGTATGTCTGAAGAACAAAGAGAAGGTTGGCCATTTTATTGGAAAGAAAAATGTTGTGTATTATTTTGAAAGAAAGCTCACTGGTACTAGAGAAGCTTTTGGGAGCTGGCAGGCTCTGATTGGTGAGTGACGGTGGTAGGTAAAACTAGACTTAGAGTCATGGCAGCTACCGGGGAAAACTAATCTTAGGGTTACAGCAGGCCCTCTCAGCAGCTGGGCTTTTGGAAAATTTAAATCTTGGAGCAGGTGCTATGAGGCCTGAGTGCCTTTTTCCCCGGTGTTCCCTTTACTCTGACTTAGTCAGGTGACAAGAATGACCCAATTTGTGTAATCAGTGTGTTCACAAATAGAATGGAGCTTGTACTGCATATTAGGGACAGATTATTAGAAGTGTTATGTGGATGCACTCAAGTCAAATAATATGACTAGCTTAACTCATGGAAATATTCTTATTTTCTCTAGAATAATGTAAAACCTTAAGAAGTTAATTTCATTTCAGCTACCGGTTTTGTTTTTCTTTCCCTAGAATATACTTAACTAACTGCTTCAAGCTATTTTATTTTACCTTAGCAAGTAGTTATTTCTGAAAGCAATTATCTCTACATATAATTTTTATTCCAGGTGGCATGTGTTGTTTAAACATTCATTGCCACTATTTATTTTGAACATATTTGGTATGGTCACATCGGGGTGAATCTACTTTCCTAGTCTATAACCGAGAAAAATCCATGTGTCTAATATGGGGAAACTATCATGGTGAAGGAAATGAAGTGAAATGAGATGGAGTATGATTAAGTGAAATGAGATGGAGAACAGTTTTGTGAGTTTGACTCGTAGCAGTATGGAGACAGGCAGGATGACTGAGTAGTTACTGTTCTTTTTATACCCAGTATTGTCAAAGAGCATGGGGAGGCATTTGGTGGAGGTGTCAGTATCACTTGGGCAGCTTTAAAAAAACCACCTGTTATTTCAAAGCCATTATGGTCACTCATACAGTCCAGCTCCTTCCCCTGAGGAAACTGAAACCAGATAGGTTAAATGGCATTCTGAAGTTTGCCCTGTTAGTGGTAGATACGGATTTCCTGACTCATAAGTAGACTTTCTGTTATTGTTAGTTCATTTGCTTCCAAAATTTACTGACTTGCTCTTTTATTATTTTTTTAAATCAGACAGTGTTAAAACAAGAGAAAAATAACTATAATGCCTGGGTTTTTATTGGTGTTGCTGCAGCAGAACTAGAACAACCTGATCAGGCCCAGAGTGCCTATAAGAAAGCTGCTGAATTAGAGCCAGATCAATTACTAGCTTGGCAGGTATGTAGAAAAAAATTTTTTTTCTGTATTATGGGAATGGATTTTTTTTTTTTTTACATTTTTCAAAATACAGGTTTCAACACTAAACTAAGCATTTAAACCTACATTTGCCCCATATAAGAAAAAATTTAAATTTATTGGTTTTCTAAACCTAAAAGTTAGTTTAGAAAAAAAGTGGTGCGAAGGATGTTGTTTAACACTATTTAACATCCTATCTAATAGATTATTTCAAATGTGAGCACTCAAATATAAATCTCTACTTTAGTTATATGTGCATATAAAAGACTTGTCCATAATATCATTCTTCATGCTTACCTGAGGAAAAAGAAATGTTTTTTTAATGTTTCCGAAAAATAAAATAATATAAAAATGTTTAATGTTTCTATCTTTGAATGCAAGTTAAATTCTTTTTTCTTACTTAGTGGCCTTAATGTTTTTACTTAGATTCTCCAACTTTTTCACATTTAATAACTTTGTTTGGTATCTCAGTCACACCTTTGAAACTGATGAATTCAATGTTGTAGGCCCTGGAGAGTATGAACCTGTTTGTCTTAGGTTCATGTGAATAAGAACTTGAGGATATCTGGTAACAAACTTAGAGAAATTGATGCTTTTATAGTGGACTGAGTGGTTTAGGATATCTGATCCTTCTTTAAAGCAAAAGTGACAATTTTCACAGACTACTTGATTTTTTTTTTTGTTTGATTATATCATATAAAAGTATTGTCACATAGATCTTAAAATTAAATCTTCTCACCTCCCCTCACCCTCTCCACCAATGGTAATGCTATTATGTAGCATGGTTATGCTAGTTAGCTTGATTATGGTTGTCATTTCACAGTGAATACATATATCAAAATATCAAGTTGTACACCTTAAAAATAAACAATTTTTACATGTCAATGATATTGCAATAAAACACTTTAAAACACATGCTGAAATTAAAAAAAAATAGTGTCTTATAGTAATCTTACATGGGAAGATTGCGAAATAGCCATTAAAAGTATTTATTATCGTGAAGCACTTCAAATCAATTTTCAAAAGAAAAGGGAATGGTATACCTCTTTATTCCTGTCACCAATACTCAACAATATCCACTTTACCTGTGCCCTCAGACCCCCAGTTATTATATTTAGAGGCAAATCCCAGACAGATCATTTCATTTGTAAATTATAATCTTTTTCATAAATAATCTTTATAGATTATCATATTATTTGGCAAAATAAATGAATGTGAGAACAGCAAATGTTTTAGGAAAAAGAATAATCATGAGTACTTCTTCTTTTAGGGGTTAGCAAACTTGTATGAGAAATATAATCACATAAATGCTAAGGATGACTTACCCGGTGTTTACCAAAAGCTCCTAGATCTTTATGAAAGGTAAGAAATGTATGAGGAAAGGCCAGTTTCTTTCAAAGCTTGAATTTTAATAAACTGATTAAAATTCATATAGAAGTATTCCAACATTTACTGGGAATTGGGAGGCTTTTTTCTTTCAAACATTTGTCACAGAATCTTTTGTGATTGAAGTAGAATCAAAACACTACTAGTAAGAGGACTGACTAATTTTGGAACTTTGATATTATTTTCAGTCAATGTAATAGAAGATAATATTTCTTAGACCTTTTCTTTTTTATGAGGAGCTCATTTTAGAAAATTTTACTGTAGTATGAAAGAAGATATGTTCTAATTTAAAATAGTACCTGAAATTATTATTGGAATACTTAAATTTTAGTGTTTTAAGTCCTTGGTTATTTTTATTAATCAGATTCAAAAATCCTTTTGTGTGTGTGTTTTGTTTTGTTCTAAGTGTTGACAAACAGAAGTGGTGTGATGTCTGCAAGAAACTTGTGGATCTATATTACCAAGAAAAGAAACACCTAGAGGTTGGTGAATGATTTTCTGACTTCTTTTAATAATAGATGGGCTGGGCGCGGTGACTCACACCTGTAATCCCAGCACTTTGGGAGGCTGAGGCAGGCAGATCACCTGAGGTCGGGAGTTCGAGACCAGTCAGACCAACATGGAGAAACCCTGTCTCTACTAAAAATACAAAATTAGCTGGGCATGGTGGTACATGCCTGTAATCCCAGCTACTCAGGAGGCTGAAGCAGGAGAATCGCTTCAACCCAGGAGGTGGAGGTTGTGGTAAGCCGAGATTGTGTCATTGCACTCCAGCCTGGGCAACAAGAGCGAAACTCCATCTCAAAAAAATAAAATAAAATAAAATAAAAATAGATGGGGTTCTATGCTTTTGCGATTTTTATATATTAACAGATAAAAATGTTTTTATTTGCAGATTTTACATGTTTATTGACATTTTTACATTTTGGACAAAATAATTTAAAATCTCCTTCTTTAATAGGTGGCTCGAACATGGCACAAGTTGATAAAAACACGGCAGGAAGAAGGTGCAGACAACCAAGAGCTTCATCAACTATGGAGAAAATTGACTCAGTTCCTGGCTGAAAGTACGGAGGACCAGAATAATGAAACTCAGCAAATGGTATTGACTCATTTATTCCATAAGTTTGTTCATGAAAATTGATCATTTAATTGAATTTAGAAAATAGAAACATAATTGATCATTGTCATTTTAATTTCTATTTCCCTAGTAATGTTGAGCATCTTTTCATGTGTTTATTTGCACCTGTGTATTTTCTTTGGTGAAGTGTGTGTTCACATCATTGCTCGTTTTTTACTGAGTTTATTTCTTTTTATGGAGTTTTTTTTTTATGTTTAATTTTCATAGGGTTTTGGGGCACAGGTGGTATTTGGTCATGAGTAAGTTCTTTAGTAGTGATTTGTGAGATTTTGGTGCACCTGTCACCCGAGTAGTGTACACTGAACCCAATTTATAGTCTTTTATTCCTCACCCTCACCCAAATTCCCGAAGTCCATTGTATTATTCTTATGCCTTTGTGTCTTCATAACTTAGAGTGAGAACATACAATGTTCTATTCATATGTTCACTTATGAGTGAGAACATATGATGTTTGGTTTTTCATTCCTGAGTTACTTCACTTAGAATAATATTCTCCAGTTCCATCCAGGTTGCTGCGAATGCCATTAATTCATTCCTTTTTATAGCTGAGTAGTATTTCATTGTGTGTGTGTGTGTGTGTGTGTGTGTGTGTCTGTGTGTGTGTGTATATATATATATATATATATCACAATTTCTTTATCCACTCGTTGATTGATGGGCATTTGGGCTAGTTCTATATTTTTGTAGTTGTGACTTGTACCGCTATCAACATGCATGTGCAAGTATCTTTTTGGTATAATGACTTCTTTTCCTCCAGGTAGATACCTAGTAGAGGGATTGCTGGATCAAATAGTAGTTCTACTTTTAGTTCTTTTTTTTTGAGGCAGAGTGTTACTGTCACCCAGGCTGGAGTGCAGTGGTACAATCTCGGCTCACTGCGACCTCTGCCTTCTAGGTTCAAACAATTCTCCTGCCTCAGGCTCACAAGTAGCTGGGATTACAGGCATGTGCCATGATGCCTGACTAATTTTTGTGTTTTTAGTAGAGATGGGGTTTCACCATGTTGGCCAGGCTGATCTCGAACTCCTGACCTCAAGTGACCTGCCCACTTCAGCCTCCCAAAATGTTGGGATTACAGGCATGAGCCACCGAACCTAGCCTACTTTTAGTTCTTTAAGGAGTCTCCACACTGTTTTCCGTAATGGTTGTACTAGTTTACACTCCCACCAGCAATGTAGAAGTGTTTCCTTTTTACCTCATCCACACCAACATCTATTTTTTTATTTTTTTGATTATGGCCATTCTTGCAGGAGTAAGGTGGTATCGCATTGTGGTTTTGATTTACATTTCCCTGATCGTTAGTGATGTTGAACATTTTTTCATATGTTTGTCAACTATTTGTGTATCTTCTTTTGAGAATTTTCTATTCATATCCTTAGCCAACTTTTTGATGGGATTGTTGTTTTTTTTCTTGCTAATTTGTTTAAGATCCTTATAGATTCTGGATATTAGTACATGAATTACCTTGGAAATAGGACATTCAATGATGATTCAATGGATGCTCAAAAAAAAAAAAAAGGATTGTATGTTAGACTAGGTGTTTTGTAAATGTATAATTTTAAATTCATAGAGGCTCTTCTAGATAAAGTCAGAATTATTGGCCTGAGTCTCATGCAGAGTCTGGATGGAGTGGAATTGGTGGTACTCATGGTATCAGAATTTCATTCCCTTGTGTTCATAAGAATCTGCAATACATCAGTAACTTAATCACTATAAAAAATAAACTGAAAATTGACTTTCACAACACTGCTTATGGTGTCTAAAAAGTAGTACCTTTAAAGGTGTGTTTCTTTACACTTCTGAACTAAGAGTACTGAATTACTTTGAGGTTTAACAATTCCACTGTTTAGAGTATTTATATTTAATATTTAGAGTATTTATGCCTAGAAAAAAAGTCTTTATGGTGCAGATTTTAAAGTAATTGAAAAGAATTTTTTGAAAGACTAAAAAAAAATTGGTTTTGAGCCACATTTGGAAAATATATCTATCATTCTCCTTTTTTTATTTGTAACTTTAAAAGTCAACTTAATTTCTTATTATAGTAAATAGCTACTTAATGTACACTTGTTAAACTGAGTGGAATTTTTAAATAAACAAATATAGGCCCTATATAGGATAGGAAGTTCATTTATTTGTATATGTGTTCATTTGTTCACTCATTAATTTGTTTATTCAGAAAATATTTATTGACTACCTATTATGTGTCAGGCAGTGTCCTAAGAGCTGGGGATAAAAATATGAGAATAAGATTTCTTTTTTGTGTGTGATAACATGATTTATCTGTGCATATATTCAGTTGTGGAAAAAAATTGAGCAGTGACAAAATTAGGTAGCTTAGCAGTTTCTCTTAAATTATATAATATCATAATATAACTTCATTATTTTCCTTAAAATAGTGTAGGTTACCAGAATATCAAACACATTCCAAAATAAGTAAAGTAACTTTTTGGATTGTCTATCCTACCCTCCTCCATGACAGAGAATTAATTGTACTTATGATTTTAAGAATTGATTTCTAACTGTTAACAACAGATAAAAGAATGGGGGGATTTATTGTTATCTTGAATACTGAGTATTTAGAAAAAAATGTATCACAGATTTTTCATTTGGAATAATTTTATTACTGTTTTAAAAAATCTTTTGTGCTAGGCTGTTTTGAGCTATGTTAACTTTATCAGGGCAGCAAATATTTACTTATTTGTATAGACTTTATACCATACTTTCCAAAGAAAATTTGAGATATTAAACTACATTGTGGCTTTTTGGTGTTAAGTCATGAGTATTCATTTTAAAATGCAGAATGTGTAGCCAACTGAGTGGTGTGAAGTGCTTTATACCACGTGCCTTGGATTCTAGTATTCTGTTCTTATTCAAGACATATTTAGAAGGCCTGTTGGCCATCAAAGTCAGTTAATATTGCATAAGAGAAGTGATGGAATGTTCTTCAGAGTCAGCTAATACTGCATAAGAGAAGTGGTTTCATTTCAGTTCAGTCATATCTCTGCTTTTCTTTTGCCAAAAGTGTCACCTAACTTTTTAACTATTTTTTAAAGGTTGAAGATTTGCTATCATTGAAGATATTTCAAAGAACGTGCTAGTGATTTCAGAAGAATTGTTTTAAAAATGATACGTGAGCAGTAGCAGCTATGCTAGCATATAAGACTATACTCTGGTTGACTACTTTGTAGGAGACAGCAGGCACTGGGAAGTGTGTTTTGTTAAATTAATGTTGTTAATGCATAGTTGTTACTTACCAGTTCAGTGCAGTTTGCTGGCCAATTGGAGTTAGAATGCATTCCAAAACTTGCATATACATTTTTTTCCTCATTGGAGTTGTCAGGGTCAGACTGTAGAATACATTTGCAGTTACTTGAAGGTGTAGTTTGTGTAGGAGAGTCTTATACATTTAATCGTTTGTCATTTAAGTATGATACAGATGATAGCTTTTGTATTTGTTTCAGCTTTTAACTGCTTTTGAGAATGCACTGGGATTATCAGATAAGATTCCTAGTGAAGATCACCAAGTGCTTTATAGGCATTTCATTCAGAGTTTATCCAAAGTAAGTTGATTTTTTAAATCTCTAATGTGACTTCTATGTATTTCTAATTAGGAAAGTGTTCATAAATACATTTTACTACTACTAGAATGTAGTGTATTTTGCTTTTATATTTTCAAGTTGCCTCATGAGACTGCTAGATTGAAGAAGGCCTGTGAAGGAATGATAAACATCTATCCTACTGTACAGTATCCCTTAGAAGTGCTTTGTTTGCATTTAATTGAATCAGGTAATTTCTTCTTTATTATAGTGTGTGTCCTAGAGGTGTGTGATTATGTGAGTGATGGTATTAATCAAAACATGTTTTAGTGTCTACCATGTTTAAGGTGTTGTTTCTGTGTTTCTGAACATAAAAGGAAGTATAATGTGTAGTCTTTGTGTACATGAAAAGTCTAATGAATATAGGAAAGTACAGTAATACAGAAGAATTATGAGTTGCCAGATATATTATTGATCAGTGAAATCTTTTTAATGGTGGGAATTGGAGGGTGTCTTGAATTTTTTTATAGATACTAGATAAACAGGAGTAGGGGAAATGTACTCCAGCTGGCATGAGCAGAGATGTGGAGCTGGGTGCATTTTTTAGGAATGGTAAAATAGGTTTGCTTAGTATAGTGGAAGAAATAACTAAGATATATTTTGGCTAAGTAGGTCAGGCTCTATTACACAGAGCTATAAATATCACAGAAAGGATTTTTGGAAAGTTTAGCTGCCTCAGTGTTGATGTTATATCACAGTGTCATAAGAACATTGTTATGAATACTGTAATATTATAAAGTAATTAAATTCCTGAATCTCCTTTTTTAATGAAATAGAGCAAATTCAAGTGGGAGAATTTGTCTCTGTGTATGCTTCATGCTCTTGTATCTTCATGTACTTTCTTTGCGGGGAAGAGAGAAGTGATGACAACTAGCTTGCTGGGAGTTGGCAGAACTGTAGCTGTGGATGTCTTGTGTCCAGGAGTGGTAGTCCACCAGTTTACAAGAGGTTGGCTATATTGGTTTTTCCCGCCAGCCTCTTTCCTTTTGGTCAGTATCTGTGCTGAATACATTTGTTTTTTTTAATAACCTGAATTTCATGTCTGTATTCTCTTGAGGTGAACAAGTTCACAGAAGTCAGTCACTGAAATAGAAATATTAGTACATACACCAGTGTGGTAGTGATTGTCAGTTATTGCGGAGCTTTACTAATCCATTTAATTTTTTTCACTTTGTTGTTAAATGAGTATATACATGAGAATGCTTTGTATATGAATGACCCTTACATGTGTCATAGTGAAAAAGGGTTGAAAACTACTGCTAGAGATAACTGTGAAGGAAAATTCCTTGGTAGAAAATGACCATTGCACCTATCTCAGTTCTCCTCACTTTAACTCTCCTTTTAAGTCCTCTTTTACTTTTTTGTTTTTTTTTCCTGGTGTCTGAATGAAAAAACACTGTTACCTTCAGCTCTGGTTTTGGTGGAAGCAGATGCCCTTTGCCTTACTTTAACTGAGTCAAAGATAGATTTAGGAGAGTGCTTTTTACTGCCGTAAGGAGAAAGAGAACATAAAAAGTATAGTGAGCAGAGTATAAAGTCTTAAACTAACATGGTGTGCAGGACAGGTTGTATAGAAGGTAGACTAGCTCCAGTAGACTAAGTAACACTAGGTTTGAATGAATGAGGAGTATGATAGTGATGATAGAAAGGAACAGATGAATGAAAAAATGAAAGTGATTTCGTAGAGGGAAAGAGGCAAATATCAATTTTAACTTTCACCTCTTCTGAAAAGTTGGCTCAATATGGCCTGATGATTTGTATGAAATGTAGGTTATTGAGAGGAGATGTTAAGGGGGCAGTCAATGGGAAATGCCCATCAGTGGTTTGCAGATTAGAGATTGATACTAAGGGTAGACATATGGTTTGGAAGTAATTTGCATGTAGGTGAAAATGACATGGAATGGTTGCCATCAGAGGAGGACTAAAGGGAAAAATACTGAGAACTATACTTTGGGCAATGCTGGCTGGCTTGGAGGGAAGGAGATGAAAAAGGGAAAGGGAGTAAGTGGAGAAAGAGAAGGGATGAGGTCAGAGAAGAAGGTGGACTTTGATGAGAAACAGCGCAGATGACAGGGAAAGAGCATTTCAGAAAGATTATTATGGTCTGTCTTGACAGATTAAGCCAACTGAGTTTATGATTGTGAGGTTTTTTATTAAGGCTATCTTTTTAAATGAAAGTGATTGAATTAGAGCTTAGATTACAGTGATGGGGAAAGAATAGGAAAAGGCAGGTATACAAAGGAAAGTAGACTTGACCAAGTGCATTAGGGAGTAGTAGGATGAGAAAGTGAAGCCCGCAGAGGGGACAGTAAGCTGTTAGAGGGGTGGGAGAAGAACTGCAATAGCTGCCTGGCAGGAGTGGTGTAAGAAGAAAGAGTTCCTAGGTTACTTAGTTAATACTGTGAGTGTTGCACTGAGACTGAGGAGGATGAGCTACACCAAGCACAAGGAGCGTACTTATGAAGTCTTGTTTTTTTTTTTTTTTTTTTCCTGATAGGAAGCTTAGTTCCAAAATTACCCAGATCCTTCCAATTTTAATGTAAGACTCAGTGTGTTCCAAAGATAAGTAGGCTGATTTTCTTTATTGTATGGCCCCTGGTACCAATTATTTTTCCCTATTCTGCTGCTACTGTTGTTAGTGAAAAATTAATGGCTGGTGTTCACTCTTTTCTCTTTATTTCTTATTCAGCTATTTATGGTTTGCACCATTACCTCAGTCTTGGCTTGCTCACATGCCAAATGACACAGTGAATACTTTGAAAATTCTTTTTGAGGACTAATGGAGTGCTTTCTTAATAAGCATAAATGTAACTATAATGTAGACTTGTCCTTATATTCTAAAAAGCCTACAAAATAATAGAAAAAATAGGATCAACAAATAGGCTACAGAGTTTTGCACATAAATTCAGTAGTTGACAAAGTTCTCTAATAAAGAGATAGTGAAGGGATTATACTGATTGATTAGAAAGTGTCTTGGTTTAAATGAAAAAAATCATTTTTGAGTAAGCTTATAGATTTGTGTCACGTAGAATGGAAAGAAAAGGAGGTCTGTATCACAGCAGAAAAGAGTATATGTGGATATTTACACATATGGTAAAACCAGGGAAGAATTCTTTCCTTTCTGAATTGTTGGTTGCCGGAATTTGTGGAATTGAGCAATTTAGGTTTAGGTATATTTCAAGGTAAAGTAGTATGCTTGAGGTGGAAGTTCAATAGTTAATGTAGGACAATGGGTTGCTATGCTTTTTCTTTTTACTGCTCCTCTAAACCCAACTTCAGTGTATTAAGAACTTCTGAGAATTGTAAGGTCTCTGAAGTCTGAGCCACCCTCCCACAAAGTACTTCAGTATGTACAGAATTTGCTACTTTACAGCAGTTAATTACTGGGTTCTCTTCCACTGAGAACAAATGTATTTCTTTCTCCTTTGTCCTGCTTTGCCTGTTGAGAATTGAATATTCATTTTCAAAATGACTCAGTTTGTAAAGCTTCATATAACAAGTAGTGAATGGCTTTCACAGTTGTCATCTGTTGAAATGTTTTTTTCATGCTAAATGACTTTTTTTATTTATCTTATTTTGCTTTGTTACTGAAATGGGGGAGGATTAGAAAGGTTGGTTCTTCAAATTCAAGCAGAAAAGAGCTGGTTTAAGATTTTGTGCTTTAAAACTATTAGAAAATCCAGGTGAAAATAAAGATATGAATGCCACCAAATTGTACATGTTTTTTTTTTTCCCCCTCTCAAGCTAGGTTTATTTAAAAGAAAAATTAGATAGTTTTTTTGGGATGTCAGAAATGATTTTTTAAAAAACTGTTTTTGTAGTAAACTTTAAGAAACAGAATTTCATAGTTATTACTTAGCATCCAACATGGACCTCTTCAGAATACCCTCTATCCTTGGAATTTTAACATTCATTAGCCCCAAATCTGGCTTGTTTTTTTGAGAAATAAAAATAATATTGTCGGACTGTTTTAAAGTTGTTAAATCTGGAACCTTAGAATCCTTTAAATGTTAAAAAGAGCAGATAAGTAAATAATTTTCTATTCATTTGCAATGAATAGAATTCAAAAGCAATGAATTCTATTTCCTCTGTTTTTGTCCTCCACCAAGGTATTTATTTAGCTAATATTCTCAACAAGAATAAGTATGAAGAAGAGAAGGATTGAGAGTTGAAGCTGAAGTATTCCTTGTCTCTTTATACAAAGATCATTAGTGTTGTTATTACTGTTGCTAGTTTTGAGAACACTTACAGAGAATTCCTCTCAGTGCCACTGGGTCATATGCAGAGAATTGTTACCCAGGGCCGAACATGAACATAGTCTCCCCAAATCTTATTTTGTTTTTATTGCTATGCTCCCAGGCTTTAGCAGAGGAAATATGTTGGGAAGATTTACCTTGTTTTAAAAGTCGTTTATGTTCATCTCAGCCTTTTGGAAACTATTTTCATGTACCAACCCACACTTTGATGACCTGTGTGTTGTTTAAACTACCCTAAATATGGATGTTCATTGGAGAGATGCATGATTTTTCTTTCCTATTTTCATCCCGGGTATATTTCCTGTAATACAGGCAGTTTATATAGTCAAGGTAGTCTGTCATAAACTGTGTTTCTATGGAGGAAGAGTGTTTAGACTCAGATGGGTACAGATAAAAGGTAAGAGTTTGGTAGCTATTTTTTTTTTTTTTTAGGATGGTGAAGATTTTTAATTTTTTATAGTAATTTTCAGCTGTTACCTGTTAACAGACTAAGCCTTTTTGAACATCAGTCATGATGGTATTTTTAAAGGATCATCACAAAATTTAATGAACACCTACCATGTATCAGATGCCATGCTGGTCTCTACTCTCCAGAGGTTACCATTTAGCCACAGAGGCAATGAAGGCAGAATATACATGTTATAAGACTAATAGTAAAGGTGGTATATGGTATTAGCAAATATTATAGACCTGTGTTCTTTAAGTATGATCTCTGGACCAGTAGCATCAGCATCACCTGGTAACTTCTTAGAAATGGAGACTCTTAGGTCTTAAACAGACCTACTGAACTATAAACTTCAGGGATAGGGCTCAGCAGACTGTGTTTTAACAACTCTTCCAAGTGATTGTGATAGTGCAGACAATGTCTAGTTTAGACAATACCACTGGATCAAAAGGGAAAAATCCGCTAGTTTTCTTGGGAGGATAAAGGGTGTATGGAACTAGGCATATTTATTTTTGGATTCATATTTATGGAAGCTATGGTGAGAACATATTGACAAGGAAGTTCATGCCTGGAAGCATAATAGTAGCAGGCTTGTGTCTTTTTCACTGGCTTACTGATCAAAGTAGTATTTCTTCCAGTTTGTTTTCGTATTTTGCCAAACAGTACTGAAGTTTTAACTCTTTAGTCATTATGAAATCTTTTGATTTTTAGTGCTAACTTGGATTTCTAAATCAGTGTATAACATATTACTACATATTACTAATGGATTATACATTGGTTTGCAAATGGTTTTCAAAAATTTGAAACATGTAAGCTAGATGGTATTATACAAATAATTTACCTTTGACATCTGTGACTGAAACAATGTTCTACATGTGGTTTGGGCTTATATGTTTTATATGGTTATTAAAGCATTGGATCTTTGTTTTCAGGAATTTTTTTCCCCCATATTTATTGCTTCAAGTTGTAGTCTGTCTTTTTAAGAATTCTCCTATATGATTAAATGATTTATTAAAGTTGTGAATGCTATTCACAATTTATTCTAAAAACAGAAATTCCAATTTTTGTTTGTTTTTAAGCTTTTCTGGGATTGAGATTGGAGAAAATGGAAATATTACAAAATATATAAAGTTTTCTAAACTATTTTACCAAAATAAATTTGAAAATAAAATAAATGTAGGCATTGGATGACTATTTCATAAGTGTCACAATTCACTTATGTAGAAAAAGATTGTCTTAGAAAAATGTGGAAATGTACTGGTGAATTTGTAGACTTAAGTGGAATGTGACTAAGTCTTTGTGCAGTGTCCTGATGAGTAACCCGCCTATCTTGTGATCCTTGGATGCTGGAAGAGTCCACTGGATCTGACTGCCATGTCTCTAGCAGTGCATGGTTGCCTAGGAAGAGAACTCGAGGAAGATACTCTGCTTTGACAAGGGTTCCTTCATTTAACAATCAAAATTGTTACAGCTGGCAAGCAGTAGGCTATGTGACTTAGTCTACTGGCAAGTAGCAGGTTTCTTGTCTGAAATCCTAAAGTGGTTTCTACTTCCAGTATTTAAGAAGATAAAAAAGCATCATTTTTTAATTTAAGCGTTAATATTTTCTGCATTTGCTGGTCTATTTAATTTTTGAATTTCTGGAATCAGCATGTGGTGAAGGATGCATAAGAATATAAAGGCAGATTTTGAGATTTAAGAATATGGGTTTGGGCATTTAGAAACTTGATATATATGTGTATATATATGTATATATATATATACACACACACACACACACACACACAAATAACCTTTTCTTTTAATTCCAGGAAATCTTACTGATGAGGGACAGCAGTATTGTTGTAGATTAGTGGAAATGGATTCAAAAAGTGGTCCAGGCCTCATTGGCTTAGGCATTAAAGCACTGCAAAACAAAAAGTATGATGATGCTGTTAGGAACCTAACAGAAGGTAAATGTACAGTGTATGGCATGTAACATGAAGTATAATTATTATTCAGTCAGTAAGCATTTATCTTTGAGCCTTTCTTTAAGGAATGTATATCTAAGGTGGAAGGGAAAAAATGTACCTACATACCTTGAACTCTGCTTAGATTTGAACTTTGACTCTGCTAATCACTAATTTCAAAACCTCAGAAGAGTTAATTAAACTTTCTGTGTGTCAGTGTTTTCATTTGTAAAATAGGGATATCTATATATAAAGAAAAGAAAAGGAAAAGAAAAAAAGTGAAAGAAAAGAAAGAGAAAAGCAAAGAGAAGAGAAAAGAAAAGAGAGAGGGAAGGAGGAAGGCAGGCAGGAAGGCAGGAAGGCATATATGTAGATATATATGCCTTAGGAACCTAGGCTTTAATTTATTCTTATTAGGTATGATGTTTCTGGAAGAACCTACATTCAAATTATAGATCTGAATGGTAAATACAAGCCAGGTAGGTAGTTTAAGAGAATGGAAGGAACATTTTAGGCAGAGATGAATCTGTGAAATAGCCTGAACTGAGAGGCTGTTGTTCAGAGAACTGCAGGTAGTTCACCAGGGTTTGAGAATGAAGTGTATGCACAGGAGGGGACAACAAGTGAAATAGTAGAAGGGCCTAGCTAAACCTTGGTAAGTAGGTTGCACATTATCCTGACAACAGTGGGGAATCAGTAAAAGATTTTTAGCAGGGGAATGTTATAATCTGATTTGTATTTTTAGAGATATTCTAGCTACAGTGTAAAGAATGCACTGGGGTGGATGGCAAGCACTTGCCGTGATTTGGGATAAAGATGGTTGAGGTCTGAACTGAAGTGGTGTTGGTAGAGATGGAGAAAAATGTGTGGAGGGGAATGAATTGAGGCAGAGAATCAGTGTGACTTTGTGACTGATAAGATACCAGAGATGAAGAGGGGAGGAGTCTGATTTAGAGAGTAGGCAATGGTGCCATTCATCTATGTAGTCACAGAAACCTTGGTTTTTGTGGTTGTTTTTATCCTTTTAGGGTTAAAGGAAAGTCCTGTCTGCACAAGTGGATGGTATCATCTGGCAGAAGCCCAAGTCAAAATGCATAGACCTAAAGAAGCTATTCTTTCATGCAGTCAAGGTATTTTTGATACATTTTGGGTTGACACATAAGGGTGACCAACCCTATTTGTTTTTATCTTAAAGGACAAAGATAGTGATTTTAAAAACCAAAATGCTATATTTTGTATTTTAAATTGCTAATTTTAATTTCACTGAGGTTAAATTAAAGTCTGCATATGTGTATACTAGTGTGTTTATTTTTAAACTGGCAATGAATATTTAGCAACATTTTCTTGCATTTGGAATATCGACATAGTCAGTTTAGGCTTTGGTGTGGAGGTCCTCTGTCTTTGTAACAAGAAAGTTTCTGGTGTGTCCAAGACATACGAGTTTTTAATTTCTCGGATATAGAGAGGGGAAACCTTAGGTATATTGGAAGCCTATTTGAATGTGACAGGGTGAGGAATGGGGACAGGAAATCATGAAAGTGGTTCACTGTTTCTGACCCACCTGGTAGCTTGCCCTCTGTCACTGAGAAATAGTTCACCTTGGTCCATTCTAATTCAGCTGCTTTCCCCTTCCAGTATCTTTATTCCTTATATTTGTTACAGGTGCTTTGGTTATGGGCTAACCTTTATTGCTTAGCAGATATAGATAGTCATTGTCATTTTTTAGGATGTTCAGTTTTATTATATGTTGTGTGAAGATAGAGGTTTTAAATTCAGGTATGCTCTGTTTTAAATTCAGGTCTTTCCATAAGGAATTCAGGGAAGAATTTATATTTAACTTTGAGTTATTCTTCATGTATATTGTTTTGGAAATTTATGCTCATTGTGTCTGCAATTTATTATATGTCATCCTTAAAAAAGAAAAAAAACTGAAGTGATATGGCTGTCTTCATTTGGATACCCTTAATTTTGTCAGCTCTGAAGATCATAGATAATCTTGGTGCGTCTGGTGACCGTCTTTATCAGAGGAATCTTTGTCTTCGTTTGAAAGCAGAGGCTTTGATTAAACTCTCAGATTATGACTCTTCAGAGGAAGCAATTCGTACTCTTGATCAGGTAGTCTTACCAAGTTTGTTTCTTCAACTGTAGTTAGTTTCCAGTCAACCAGGCAACAACCATTCTATGCCTACCACGAATATTTACTTATACAGATTTTGTGTTAGAGGTATGAATTCACCACATCTGCACTTTCATAAGTCATTCATACATTTGGGCACTTCTAGAGTGATTTGTTTGCCTTTTGATTAAGGACTTACAGTACTTATCATACAAGACTATTTCTTTAGTTCTAGACCTCATTCTCCTTTCTTCCTGTTGCCCTCTTAGGTTATTGCTACTTGATTATTATTAATTTGAGATTCTAAATTTTTTCCTCCAGGAAGTATTCTGCAGATTTGACCAGAATAATTAAGGACACTGTTAGCTTCATGGTAGAGAATGTTTGTTTCATTCAAAGAAAGATTGATATTTCATAATGAAAACAATTTCTTAGTGTTTTGAGTTCAAGCAATTTGAAATTCCATACTAAAAAAATCTAGAACTGGTAAATTAAAAATTATAACATTATGCCCTAAAGATTTTTTGTCAGGTAAAGACTATTACTGGTTTAAAATTAAAATTGAGTTTTTAAATCAGTTTTATATATTTCAAAGGGCTTTGTATTTCATAATATTTCTTTCAAATCAGAACCGTTGTCAGCATCCTTCAAGAATTAATATTTTCTTGTTTTCTTTTTGCTATCCCACCAATAGTGTATTTTGTGTGAATGCTTTATAAAGGTTTTTCAAATAATATTTTTACAAAAAGACATATGACTACTAGTTTGGAGAACTAGCAGAGTCTAGGTCTGAGATAGGAAGTGTACAAGATGAACCAAGAACACCTTGTCATGCTAGAAAGCAAGAAACTATAAAAGGGCTCAGACTACAAAAGGGCTCAGGAGCTAGCATAAAGAGATTCTTACTGGCTAAAGAGGGCATTACTAATGTGGTATATTGAAACACATCAAATATGTTAAATCCATGTGTTCATGATGATACAGAAAACAAAAAATCAGCAAATGTCCTCAAGAAAACAAATCTTTGGGAGGATGCTAAAAACCCAACTGTGAAGAATAAAGGCATTTATCCTGCCTTTTCTATCTGAATCATTCCTCAGGATAATGAAATAATGAAGGGAGGAGAAATGTGTCTGTTGAATTATTCTGTCTAATAAGAGAAGATGACAGAAAATCACCATTTTGCAATCCTCAGTGAATTAACAGATCTAGGTGTCAAGGGTTAGTGGCGACTAACATCACAAAAAGACAATCAGGCTGAGCACAGTGGCTCATTCCTCTAATCCCAACACTTTGGGAGGCCGAGGCAGGCGGATCACTTGAGGTCAGGAGTTTAAGACCAGCCTGGCCAGTATGGTGAAACCCCATCTCTACTAAAAATACAAAAATTAGTCAGGCTTGGTGGTGCACACCTGTAATCCCAGCTACTTGGGAGGCTGAGGCAGGAGAATCACTTGAAGCCAGAAAGCAGAAGTTGCAAGTCAAGATCACACCATTGCACTCCAGCCTGGGCATTGAAGCAAGACTCTGTCTCAAAAAAAAAAAAAAAAAAAAAAAAAAAAAAAAAAAACAAACAAAAAAAGACAATCAGACACAAACAAATGCAAATACACCTGAAGACCTAAGGTGTCATTGGGAATCTTCAAACCTCTAAACCCAACTACTCATATACAGAAAATACAGGGAACCAAGGAACATGTTAAACACCTTGAGAATATATTTAGCAAAATCCAGACTCTAAGAAACTGTGACAAATAGGCCATATTTTTCAACAGTTAAATTGTAAGGAAGAAAAAAAAGAGGAAGGGGGCCTTATTGATTAAAATAGACTTAAGGCATATCAGTCAGTTGAAATATATATATCTTCTTTGGATTTTGATTTTTAAAATTGTTCAAATATTTTATGAGACAAGTGAGAAATTTGATGATGTTAAGGATGTTTGTTGGTTTTCTTTAAGTATAATAATGGTAATGTGGTTATGTAACTTAGAAATGAACTTTTAGATATAGATACTGAAGTATTACAGATAAAAAGTTACAATATCTGGGATTTGTGTCAAAATAATCTGAGCAGAAGTGTGGTAAAATTGGTGGAGGTATAGATGAAAAGAATGATTGCTTGTGAGTTTGTGGTTTTGTGGCTGGATGATGGGTACATGTGGGTTTATTATACTAGTTTCTGTAATTTTTTATGTATATGAGATTTTCCCTAATAAAAAGGTTATAAAGAGTGAAGATGTGTTAGTAGTGATAGAAATCAGGACCTCTATTTCTTTATTCTATTAGGATCCTGCTTTTCTGTGTTCATTCTTTAATTAAAGCAAACATTGCTGTGGTTGTGTTGAAGATTTATAGCAGTTCTTCACAATTATTTTCTAGATTTCTGATGCAGATAATATCCCAGGACTTTTGGTTCTCAAAAGCTTGGCCTATCGGAACAAAGGTTCATTAGATGAAGCTACAAAGGTTGGCTTTTTTATTCAAACTGAGCATTTTTTGAGTTAAAAGTCATTTTTATTTGGGTATAGAATTGACAGGTATCTACTTTATAGATTATGGAAGACCTTCTCTCTTCTTACCCTGACCTAGCTGAAGTTCATGCCCTTGAGGCTTTGATTCATTTCACTAAAAAGGACTATCTACAAGCAGAAAAATGGTAAGGATATATAGATTGCTCATAGAACCATTTACATCTTAGTTTTTTTGTGTTTCTCAAAAATTCAAAATGAGTAGGCTTGATGAAGATTTGATTTTGTATGAATTTGATCTTTGTAGGCTTTTAAGTTTTAGTATTTTTAAGAAATGTATTTAGCATGTTGTACAGTAGCTATAAAAAATTACATGAGGAGTTTCAAATCTAATTAGCTGATCTTGGCTGGGCATGGTGGCTCACACCTGTAATCCCAGCACTTTGGGAGGCCAAGGCAGGTGATCTCTTAAGCCCAGGAGTTCAAGACCAGCCTGGGCAACATGACAAAACGCCATCTCTACTAAAAATACAAAAAGTAGCTGGGTGTGGTAGCACATGCCTGTAGTCCCAGCTATTCAGGAGGCTGAGGCACGAGAATTGCTTGAACCTGGGAGGTGGAGATTGCAGTGAGCCAGGACCATTCCACTGCACTCCAGCCTGGGTGACAGAGCGAGACTCGGACTCAAAAAAAAAAAAAAAAATCTAATTAGCTGATCATCGTGTTCACTAAGCAGATGTAATGTTCAGTATAGTCTGAACACTTAGCACATGGTAGTGCTAAAAGGCCACTGTGCTTTTTTAAGCTCCTCTTCTTCAAAAACAAATCACTTCTTTCCTGGTGATAATATAAATCCTAAAGTAATGATTCGTTTCTAATTTGGCACCTCTGAATCACTCAAACTTTGATTGTTCCAACTAGGAGTTGCCTATATTTTGTGTGTGTGTGTGTGTGTGTGTATTTATTTTACTCTTTCTTTTTATTACCCTTTGGTGACTTAGTTTTCAGACAGCTCTTGAGAAAGATACTGAAGTTGCAGAATATCATTACCAACTTGGTTTAACATACTGGTTCATGGGTGAAGAGACAAGAAAAGATAAAACAAAGGCTCTTACCCACTTTCTGAAGGTAAAGCAAATGCTGCAATTCAATTCCTAGTTGAAATGGCATTATAAAATCATAAATAATAATCATATAAGTTAGTTACAGTTGCTCCTTACTGAACTGTTTTTTGTGCTTTATCTTTCGTACGTAAGGTTTTGTGATGGTGTTATATGGGTTTTCAAGGAAAAAATTAAAACATAAAATGTAAAAGTTACTTTTTAAAAAGCATGTGTTCTAGAAAATGAGACATAATTATCTCTGGTAAACAACACTTTTTAGGTAATTTTCACTGTAGTTTTATGAGCATACAAGTTAGATGTTTAAATTCCTGTTTTTTTAGATATTTCACATCTATAAGTCGTGCATTCTTATCTTGACTTGTAAGAGCAGATTAATTCAGTAGCAGCTCTAATTTCACATTTCCTTTACCAAAAAAGAAAATATTTTTATACTTCCGTTTACTTTCTATAAGCAGTGAGGGACAGCTTTCCTGTCTGTTTTAAATCTTACATTAAAGGATTTTTGGCATATTTTTGTATGTTTAATGAAATTATTTCTTTTTTCTTTAATCTGTGTATTTATCTTCTGTATTTGTAAAGATATTCATTAAATGAACTTTTAATATCCTGGTATTATCAATATTTATTTCAAAGGCTGCAAGACTGGATACATATATGGGCAAAGTTTTCTGCTATTTAGGTCATTATTATAGAGATGTGGTGGGAGATAAAAACAGAGCTCGTGGATGTTATAGGAAAGCCTTTGAATTAGATGACACTGATGCTGAATCTGGAGCTGCAGCGGTTGACTTAAGTGTGGAGCTTGAAGATATGGTATGTCTAATAACCACTTTTGCTTTTTGTTTTTTTATCCTGAGTATATAAATGAAAATATTTTTATATATGTATATTTGAAAGTTATTAGTTTTTTTTCTATAGGTGCAATATAAATATTTTCACTTCTATAAGTAAAATTTTTTTCCATTGGTGGATATTAAATTACTAACGAGCTATCGTTGAAACTGTAGTTTGGCGTATACCAGTGTAAGTTTAAAAAATCAGAAGTGGGAAATGAAAATATATTTGTGTACTTTACATGAGCGTTCTTTTTATAATGTTCAAATATCTAATATTAGTATTTTCTTCTCATTAGGAAACTGCTTTAGCTATCCTAACAACAGTAACTCAAAAGGCAAGTGCTGGAACGGCAAAATGGGCCTGGCTTAGGCGAGGACTATACTATTTGAAAGCTGGTCAGCATTCTCAAGCAGTGGCTGAGTAAGGCACCTTATTGTATTTAAACTATGTTAGACAAGCATAACGTTCCTTAAATTAAGCATTATTTATACCCCAAATGAACTTTACAGATTGTCTCTTTATGATTGATCGGTGTTTATTGTCTATAGGGCAGTGGAATTGCAGAGATGGATTACATGATGTCCTGTTGTTGAGGAGATAGCCAGATTAGTGAATTGAAGTCTTAATAAATATGTATAGTAGTTCTCAATAGAAGTTTTAGTGATGAGAAGCTGAGGTACATATCTTTATTGTTCTGCTGACATACATTGTTTTTGGCAAGGGAGACATTTGGCTGCCTCAAGGGCATTGGGAGCAGCTCATATATGATCAATTTGAGTCATTTGGTTTGAACAGTACTTTGTAAATAAATGTATTTGGATCAAGATAAAGTTGTTTCTGGTTTATGTTAGTATCTAGAGTACAGGCATTTTCACGGAAATGGAATTTGATCAGATATTTAAAGCATGCCTATTGTTTCCGTATTTAAACTGTGGTATTTCTGTTTGGTAAAAGGATTGCTGGTGGGGGATTATGGACTGATGAGACAAACTGAGATGGACACCTGTCCTGGTAGGATAGAAAACTCGAGTTCTTCGAGATAATCAAGGAAAAGAAATTTTGTTCAGCACTTTTTCAAAAAAAGCATTTTATTCTTATTTGTTCCAAAATTAACATTTCTTAGTATTAAAAAAATTAATCATAAAAGGAACAGATTTACCTACTTTAAATAGCACTTTTACAAGTAGAAGGAGCCACAGATATGTATGCAATTCAATTACTTGAATTATTTATTTTATATTTTCCTTTCAGATTTGGAGATAGTTCTATAACTTTTAGTTCTCTTACGGTTTTTTAAAATTTTAGTTTACAGGCAGCATTAAGAGCAGACCCAAAGGACTTCAATTGTTGGGAATCATTAGGAGAGGCATACTTAAGCAGAGGAGGCTACACAACAGCTTTGAAGTCCTTCACGAAAGCCAGTGAGCTGAACCCAGAATCCACATACAGTGTGTTTAAGGTTGCAGCAATACAGCAGATCCTAGGCAAATATAAGGAGGCTGTAGCTCAATACCAGATGATCGTTAAAAAGACAGAAGATTATGTGCCTGCTTTAAAAGGTAATTAATTTTTAATAGCTCCTTTGACTTTTATGATCCTGAAGTATAAAATCTTTGAGTAGATTTCCTGCCTAAATGTATTGAATAACGTGAAAAAAGGACTTCTTTAGTCAACAGCAAGCATCCAGTATGAACCTCTTACAGTATAACTTTTATAAATTTGAATATAAAAAGATCAAATCTTGTTTCATAAGTTAATAAATAGTAATATGATAGAGATTTAACTTGTAGACAAACAGTATAACTATTAGATCTAAAAAACGATCTCTAAAACATGTTTCCCTATTCTTACATTTTGATAATTAATTCATTATGTCTCCAGAATATCTTAATACCTTTCATTACTTTGTAAGTTATATAAGCTTATTAAAATTTTTTTAAACTTTAGAGACATCTTGCTTTGTTTTATAGTTATCTATTTTTGGTAGTATAAAATAAAATACCACCATCCATATATAACCTACATTTTTAATGATTGTATTAAAAAACTGGGAGCTCATTATATGTGCTTACTCTCCTCCATTTCCTCCTTCTTTTTTTTAAAGAAACTGTTTTTTATTTTCTGTTTTTTTTTTTTTTTTTTTTTTTTTTTTTTTTAAGGAACACTTTACGAATTTTTGTGTCATCCTTGCTCAGTAGCCATGCTAATCTTCTTTTTATCATTCAAGTTTTGGTATATGTGCCGCTGAAGTGAGCACATAAATAGTGTAAATAGTATATTATAAGTGACAAATAACTTAGGGCTTGAAACTTTTTTTTTAATTTTGTAAAACTCTTTCCTCAAGAGAAGGAGAACTCACATTTATGAAATCTTTACTAGGCACTTTAGGAAATCACTATTTCATTTAATTCTTATAGTATAGCTTGCTATACAGATTTTAATATAAAAAGATCATATCTTGTTTCACAATAGTTAATAAGTAGTAATATGATGGAGAGTAACATACAGATAATATCCGCATTTTTGTAGCCAAAGTTTTACCAGGTAAGTAACTTGCCCAAAAACAAGGAAATTCTTGGGTTCCGTAGATAACTTTTTAATAACTTCTAGTGCATGTTTACGCCAACAGAACTCTTCCATTTGAATTTCTTATTGAATCAATGTAGGATCATGCTTTAAGATAATTTTATAACATACCATTAAGTTTTATTTTCTGGAAAGTGCTTTAAAATAACACCAATAAATTTATTTGAAGTTCATTTTAAGTGTTTGTTTTATGTGTTTTAATAACAGTGACAAACTTACCTGATTTTAGGTTTGGGTGAATGCCATCTTATGATGGCAAAAGAAGCTCTAGTTGATTATCTTGATGGAAAAGCTGTAGACTACATAGAAAAAGCACTGGAATATTTTACTTGGTTCGTATTATTCTTATTATTTATTGTTTATTTTTGTAATATTATAATGAAGCCAAATTTAGAAGATCATTTTATGTATTCTGCTAGATAAAGCAATTACTCAGAATGTCAAACATAAAGAATAACAGACAAGCCAATTCATTCTGTAACATACATGTTGTATTAATTTTGCACTTGGGGAAACAGATGTAATTTCTTCTGCTCTTAGTAGTGGCTGGCATCCTAGATGCATAGGAAAGAATAGGAAGGAAGGAGCAGTCTGCTTGTGGAACAGCAGCTCTGACACCATGTGTTAGTGTTCTCTTTCAGTAGGCCTGGAAATGAGTATCTTTAATTGGAACCAATTGGGAAATAGGGCTGTAGGTGCTCAATACACTTTACATTCAGTGGTAAGAGCCAATTGTAGGATTATTAGTAGGTGTTGAAGGTAAGGGGAAATGACAATCTGATTGCTTCTGAAGAGAAACTGTGAAGGAAAAAAGTGATGTGTCTAATAACAAGAAAGGAATCAGAAAATTTCGAGTAGATTTGGCATTTTATAGAAGTGTGAATTCATTCGTTAGGTCAGAAAAAGTGTTACATGTGGTAGATGACTTCCAAAAGTCCACAAGTTAGATGTACATTTGAATTTTTTGTAACTCTTAAAAATCTTCTACCTTCCCTACTTTCCTGCTTGGTTTATCCTCTGTTTTCTATTTATTGGTTGTTCCAGGATTGCTTTTCATATGAACCAAATATGAAATGAAAACTAACCCTTTTTTATCTCACTGAATTTTATTCCTTCTTTTCAAGTCTCACATAATATAGTTCTTTCTAAAGAGAAGGTTACTGTGTAAAGGGCATGCTTTATTTGAACTGGTATTTAACAGTAAATGTGAACCTTTGGGTGACAGTACCTTAGCTACACAAATACTGCCTTTCTGAGCCTAGGATATGTTATTCTGGATAACATGTAACATAACCCATTAGAAGGTGGCATATAAAACAGTTATTATCTCCAAATGTATATTTACTTCTAGAATTACAAGGCATTAATACTATCACAATTATTGTGTAAGAGTGATATAAGTTACTTCAATTTATAGATATTTTATTTTTATTGAACTTAAAATAAGAATTTAGGCTGTTAAAATTGCCTCTGTTTTACTTTTCCCCTCTTTTTTCATTTTTTACTGTCAATCTTAGAAATTTTGCTAAGATATTTAGGCAAAGGAACTCCAAATCATATTGCCCTTCCTTCTGATTCTCAGTAGGCTTTCAGTCATGACCACAATAATTAATATTATTTCTTAGGAAGACATTGGAAAATGATTTTTGGCTGGACTCCATGAGTAGAAAAGGCTATGAAAAATGTTCCATCTGCTTATCCATCTGCCAGTAACATAGCAGCTTGTGATAGCTGATTATTGAGACTTGGCTTAAATGAAATTGCCATGTTTTATTTATAAGATCTTGAGAAGTGAAAAATGAAGAGAAATGTATAGCTGAAGTTTTTCTCGTTCTAAAAGGAATTGCCCTCTGTCACCATAATTAATATTTCTCTTTGCTTTTTGAGCTTGTTCATTCAGTCTGCTCTTGTATCAATAAATGTAGTTCTTCAGATTTTCATGTTTAGATTTTTGGTTTTTTTTTTTTTTTTTGGTCTCAGGGTATTAATGTTCAACATCATCAATCATCAGGAAAATGCAAATCAAAACCACAGTAAGGTATTATCTCACCCCAGTTAGGATGTCTGTTATTCAAAAGACAAAAAATAAAGGCTGGCAAGGATGTGGAGAAGAGGGAACTCATATGGTTTATGGGAATGCAAACTAGTATAGCCACTGTGGAGAACTGTATGGAGTTTTCTCAAAAAACTGCAAGTAGAACGACCATATGATCCAGCAATCCCACTACTGGGAACTTATCCAAAGGAAGGAAAATCATTATATCAAAGAGACATCTGTACCCTCATGTTAATTGCAGCACTATTCACAATAGTCGAGATATGGAATCAACCTAGATAGTCAACAACAGATGAATGGATAAAGAAAATGTGGTATTTATATACAATGGAATACTATTCAGCCATAAAAAAGAATGAAATTCTATCATTTAAGGCAACTTGGATAGAACTGGAGGACATCATGTTAAATGAAATAAGCCAGGAACAGAAAGTTAAGCACCATATGTGCTTACTCATATGTGGAAGCTAAAAAAAGAAATTGATCTCATAGAAGTAAAAAGTAGAACAGAAGATATTAGAAGCTGGGAAGTGTAGGGGAAAGGGATATATGGGTAGTATTTGTTAAAGGACACACAATTATGGCTAGATACAAGGAGTAAGTTCTAGTGTTCTGTAGCACTGTAGGATGACTGTAGTTAACAATAATATATAGTTTCAAATAGCTAGAAGGATAGTGAACATTCCTAACACAAAGAAATGATAAATGTTTGAGATTATTAATATGCTAATTACCCTGATATGATCACGATACATTATATGTATCAAAAAATCTCTGTACCCCATGAATATATATAGTTATGCCAATTAAAAAATAAAATTTATAAAAATCTTTCAGATCTTACCAAATATATTTGGTATATTTTATTTGAGGTGTCTTCATTGATTTTTTTGCTGCCATAACAATACCACAGACTGGTTAATTTACAAAGAATAGAAGTTTATTTGACTTGGTTCTGGAGGCTGCTAAGTCCAGGAGCGTGGTGCTGGCATCTTGGTGAGGGTCATCCTACGGCAGAAGGGCAGAATGCAAGAGAAAAAAAATGGAACTGAACCTACCCTTTTATCAGGAGCTCACTCCTGTGACAACTAACCCATTCTTACAATAACAGTATTAATCCATTTGGGGGGCAGAGCCCTCATGACATAATCACCTCTTATAGGTCCTACTTCTCAACATTGTTGCCCTGGAGATTGAGTTCTCAACTCATGAACTTTGTGGGGACGTAGTCAAAACTACACAGCATGAGAGAAGATCTAAAAGCAAAAACCTGAGTTTACAATGGTCAGTTGTAAGAGAGTTACGAACTTTACTGCCTTAGTCATTGCTTAAACACAAAAAGCATAGTTTTAACATTTTAATATTAAAAGAAAATTGGTCCTGGAAAACTTATTTATTTATTTGTGTGATTGCTGCTACTTCTAATAAAAATGGTGAAGAGTAACAAAAAAAAAAGTGTCCACAAAATTTCTGGCACTTAAAGTAATCCCTTCCTCCCTCCCTTTCTCCTTTTCTTCTTCCCTTCCTATTAGGGAGGTGGTATGATATAATTCAGTTAAGAGGAGATTAGTAAAGCATTTGCAGTGCTTAGTGTACAGTTTTTCTGTTTTAAGTAATAATCAGGGAGATAAACTTCATACTTTTTATAAATAATTTATAAGAATCACACTGTTTCTTTTTTTAGTGCTCTACAGCATCGAGCTGATGTGTCCTGCCTCTGGAAGCTAGCTGGGGATGCTTGTACCTGTCTGTATGCTGTCTCACCATCTAAAGTGAATGTTCATGTTTTAGGAGTCCTTCTAGGTCAGAAAGAAGGAAAACAAGTATTAAAGAAAAATGAGCTCCTCCACCTTGGAGGAAGGTAATTTGCAAAGATTGCCAGTTAATAACATTTGAATTGAATTAAGGCATTATAACAAAAACCATAACATTCACTTTTGTATTCCCATAGGTGTTATGGTCGTGCATTAAAACTGATGTCTACGTCTCATACATGGTGTGATCTTGGAATTAATTATTATCGCCAAGCAAAACATCTAGCAGAAACAGGCAGCAACATGAATGATCTTAAGGAGTTGCTGGAGAAAGCTTTACATGTATGGTTTATATAAATTTTTTGTAAACTTTTTAAAAAGCTAAATGCTTTTCTCAAAGATGTTTTGAAGTAAATAGTGTTTTCACATAAAACCACATATATCTTGATATACATGCTGCTATTCCAAGAAATAAAAATTAATCTAATTTAACTTCTTTTCAGTGTCTGAAAAAAGCAGTGAGACTCGACAGTAATAATCACTTATACTGGAATGCTCTTGGTGTGGTTGCATGTTACAGTGGTGAGAATTGAGTAACACTTCAATATTTTTAGAAGATTGTGTATTTGAAACAAAGTTCAGTTTCATCAAGTTCTGTATTTTTCAGGTATTGGAAATTATGCCCTTGCTCAGCACTGTTTCATCAAATCAATCCAGTCAGAACAAATTGTGAGTATTCTATGCGTCTATAAAAAATAACTTCAAAATTTAGTATTACTAATTTTCTGAGACTTTCAAGTAGACAAGAGGCATATTTTAAGAAAAAAAATGTATGTTTTTTAGAATGCTGTTGCATGGACCAACTTGGGAGTGTTATACCTCACAAATGAAAATATTGAGGTAAATATGTTGCCTGTCTGTCATATTTAAAATAAAAAATGTTTTCTATATTATTATCTCCCCAATAGCTCAGCTTCTTGTGGAGAAATGTTTTTGCATATCGTTATCTAGCCAGTATGCTCTCCAGTATGCTAGTTAATTGATGATACTCAATTTATGTTGAATAATTAATGTGTAAGATTTATTTTCCTTTTTATGACCTTCAAGAAACTTGTGGTTTTATGATTATGTTGGTTTTTCATTTAGAGATTAAGACAGTTCTATTCTGAATCAATCTGGCATTTTTTTATCTGTACACATGTAAGAGAAGTCCTGTGTAGATAGTGTTGGAGGTGGAGTGGATAAGCGCAAGGGAGACAGTAATCTCTAGAAGCTTAAATTTAACCTTTGCTTGGGTACTTCACATTTTGGCTTTAGTAGATGTTAATCTCTTTAAATAGCAAGTGTAATTTGTCATACTTGAGCAATTATTCATTAGGCAATTACAACTAAAGTGATTGGGAGCATGTTTATAGGTCATGTTTGGAAAGTTTCCACAAATCTATAGGTAATACCACGTCTGAACTGTTTTGTGTTTCAGCCAGTATATTGAGTCTCATTCCAAAAAGCTTTCACAATATTCTCAAGGATACATTAAGTCACTGCAAAAAAGACTGGATTTAGAAAATTGTAAATAGATTAAATAAAATATTAATTTGGATTTTAAAATACATTTAAAAAAATTAAATAAAAATTTTTAAAAATTTTAAATAAAACAATGTCTTAGTAAGCTATGGATGTGGTTTTATTGTAGCATGGGATAGTTGTTACCCGTGAGCTTACTTTTTAAAAACAGGAAAAATAAGACTGTTTCCTGCCATACATAGATTATTGAGAAAATAATATAAAGCAGTATGTAATAAAAAGTTATTTTTTGTGGCAGAAAAAAAAAAGCATCAAAGTTAATGTGTCCAAGTTAGATATTTTTGAAGTTTCCTCATTGCTTAATGCAGAATTATGTTGTTGATCACTCCTTCTCTAGTGGCAGTATAATACATGTCTGGGACTTCATTGGTTAGGACTTCATTAGTTGTGAGTTCTTATCCTCCCAGTTAAGCTAAAAGAAAGGGGAATAGATAGCCTTATTTAATCATTGCCTTCAAACCTATGGCTAGCTAATGGGCACATGATTGGTTGGTTAAAAGTTCTGCAGACTACCAGGTAGAACCCCCTTTTGCTGGGGTTCAGAACTCCTAACCTGGGGAGAAATCTGTTGCACCTAGGAGTTCTAGAACTGTGCAGTTAAGCTAATTATGCTTAAACAGTGAAGTTTTATGTTCATACATATTTATGATGAGAGGTTTGACTTATTCTCTTATTTTATGCTTTTTAAACATAAGCGGTTTGATAAGTTTATAAAATGACTTGCTGTAATATTTTTTGCCTTTTTTTCCTAGCAAGCTCATGAAGCTTTCAAAATGGCCCAGTCCCTTGATCCATCTTATTTAATGTGCTGGATTGGACAAGTAAGATATATAACATATAGTTACTAATAAGCTTGTTGATATAAGTAACTGACTGATATACATAATAGTGATAATAATGGTAACGGATAGCATTTGAGGACTTACTTTGTGCCAGTCACTATGCTTAGCTCTTTGTATACACTATTTCAGTTAATCTATCATCAATTCTTTGATATATGGTTAATGTTATACTCTCTTTATAGTTGTGGAAATGGAAACTCAGAGATCCTAAGTGTCGTTCCTAAGGCCACATAGCTCGTAAGGATTTAACTCTGATTTGGGGGGGCCTCTGAACACTTAGCAGTCTGACATTACTGTGCCTAAAAAATAAACCCATAACTGTATTGTGTAACTCTCATGTACAAAGAAAATGCACATTTACAAAGATTATTTTGAGTATTAGGTTTCTGTAAAATCTTCATATTTGATTTGTCACTTGTTTATGAGTATTCTCTCCTCCCCCAAAATTTAGATTTTTGTAATGCCAAATAGGAATCAGGATACTTTGTTACTAATCTGAGTCTGTTACCTACTGATTTTTTTTCTTTTTTTACCTTTGCATATCACTTTTCTGGATTTTAATTTTCTCACCTGAAAAAGAAGGAGATTAGACTGAGTGGCCTCAAAGTTCTTGCCTGGTTGAGGAATTATAATGAATTAGTAAGCAGTCAGTTGCTTTGGTTCAGAGAGTAGGAGCATCACCCATATTAGAAAATTATTAATCAGGGTTTAGAGATCTTTTATTGTATTTTAGACTCTTGGGCCTAATTCTAGTTAATTGGTGAAGCAAGCAGAGCTCGAAAGGCAAACTCCTGTTCCCATTCACTGTGGTGGCATCTGGGAGCAGAGGCATTGCTATGCTAACCTCTATGTCAACCATTGAACCCAGGGAGCCCAAGAATTTGCATTCTAACTGCTCCCAAGTGATGATTGTGAGGCTGGTCCAAGGGACCTCACTTCGCGTAGTACTGCTCTAGGTCAGTAGATCTTAGATGATTATCAGAATCACTTTTTTTAAATTTTAAAAGTATTTTTGGTTTTAAAAATAATTTATTTTAGCAGGTAACTGGAAGATTTAGTTAAAATAACAATAGAAGTGAAAAACTTTGGTTAACTTTGCTTTTAAGCTCTGCTAGTAAACCTTTGGTTCTTCTAGACAGTTTCATTTTTTATTATTATTGTTATTTTCTTTTAAACACACTAAGAGTCTGTTTTTTTCCTTTTGTAGGCTCTTATTGCTGAGGCAGTTGGAAGTTATGACACTATGGATCTCTTCAGGCACACTACAGAACTAAATATGCATGTAAGAATCTGAACATTCTTCTTGAGTATTCATTAATGAGAAAAGTATTATCCTTGTTAAGGGAATGAATAGATATTGGGCTAGGCATAGTGGCTTACGCCTGTAATCCCAGTGATTTGGGATGCCAAGGCAGGAGGATTGGTTGAGGCCAGCCTGGACAACATAGCAAGACCCTGTCTTAAAAAAAAAAATTTAAAAATTAGCCAGGTGTGATGGTATATACCTGTAGCCCTAGCTACTCAGGAGGCTGAGGCAGGAGGATTGCTTGAGTCCTCGAGTTTCAGGATACAGTGAGCTATGATCATGCCATCTCACTCCAGCCTGGGCAACAGAGCAAGATTCTGTCTCTAAGAAAAGGAAAAAGAAAATGAATAGATAGTGGTATTAGATGTTAATGACATCAGTTGTTTTAATTATTTATTCTTTCTTAGAAACAGTTGTCTTGAATTAAAGAACTACCATTTTTCTTTTTTCTCCAACTTTCAAGAGCTGGTGAAGAAATGACATGACATTGAGATTTAATAGATATAGTAGCAGTCATATATTAATAAAATAGAAACTGAGACTCTAGGAAAAAGATAGACATGAGATAAGGAGTAGGCATGGTAGACATTTCTAGATTATTTATGAAAATGTTTTAGAATTCTTTTTTTTTTTTGGTTTGACCTTTGGCAATGGTGCTGAGGAGGGGAAAGCCAACCCATCAGGCGAGGCTCTGTTTTCTGCATTTTATCCTCTTTCATTCTTCTAGTTAGGATTGGAACAAGTAATTTCAATATGTTCTTTGCTGTGTTTTATCATAGAGACTCTTCATTTAAAGGTACTTTTAACAGTTGACTTAAAGAACACTGAGATGTGTTCTAGGATATTTATTGTATTGAAGTGCATTGTTTTATTTATTATAATTTTTATTGACATATTTATTATTCTATGTCTGCTTGTTAACATTGGCTTTTTAAAGACTGAAGGAGCTTTAGGTTATGCATATTGGGTCTGCACAACATTACAAGATAAAAGCAACAGAGAAACAGAGCTGTACCAGTACAACATCCTCCAGATGAATGCTATTCCAGCAGCACAAGTTGTTTTGAATAAATACGTAGGTAAGTTACCTGTTATATAATAGCAAGATATTTGAATAACTATTGAAATAATTTAAATAATTTTTAAAAGTAAAATTTTTTAATTTAATTCATTTCAAATTCAATATTGGTGTTCTTTAAGACATGAATTTGCCTTCTTTTTGCAGTGGTGAAGCAGTCTTTACTTTGTAAACTTTACTAAAGGCTTTTGAAGAAAGATAATTGTTACCTAATGATGCAAGATAAAAGTAATTTCCTTATTATAGTGGAGAGTGTATTATAGTGGAGTGTATTAATACACTGTCCACTATACACTATACACTAGAACAGTTGCTGCTGTTCTAGCTTTGCCTTTTACTTTCTCTGCAGTCCTAGGCCAAGTGTTTTACCTCCCTTAACTTCTATTTGCTGCTTGGATAGTGGATACAACAATACCTGGATTGTAGAGTTGTGAGAACTAGGTGAGATAATATAAATGAAGTACCAAACCCAGTGACTGTAGCTTCCCCACTTAACACCTAATTTTTCTTGAAGATATTGGAAAAATACGTTTAGGTTTAGGAAGTTGACAGAGTGATGAAGTTTTATTAACTATCTATTGTAATAATTTCTTGTCTTTTAAAATAAAACTACCATTGGTTTTGGTTATTAATCTCTGCTCCACCAATTAGTAGCCTTGATTGAAACCTTGGGCATGCTACCAAAATTCTCAACAGGAAAGTATTTATTGCTTAGTGTTTAAATAAGGTGATTTGTACAAAATGTTATGCAGAGTGCCTGGCATATCCTAGATGCTCAAGAAAATGTTAGTTTCATTAACTTTTGACAAAATACTAATAAAGAAGCAAGGAGTTTAAGCAGGAATACTGAAAACAGTAAATATTGACAATCAAATAATATAAAGAATCAGACAAATTGTGAAAAACAGGAGAGAAAATGCCTCACTGTAGATATTGTGGGGATTGTGGCACTCTGCATGCATTTAGCCTGAGGCAGTAGACTAGGCAATTAATTTACAAACATCAGCACTTAGGGTAGGTTTGCCTTAGGGTGGGTGTGGCATGTGAATGCATGGATCTCCTCATGCTCATTTTTTATTTATTTATTTTTTTGAGACGGAGTCTCGCTCTGTCACCCAGGCTAGAGTGCAATGACACAATCTCGGCTCATTGCAACCTCCGCCTCCCAGGTTCAAGCCATTCTCCCGCCTTAGCCTCCCGTTTAGCTGGGATTACAGGTGCATGCCACCATGCTCGGCTAATTTTTTGTATTTTTTGTAGAGACGGGGTTTCATCGTGTTAGCCAGGATGGTTTCAATCTCCTGACCTCGTGATCCACCTGCCTCAGCCTCCCAAAATGCTGGGATTACAGGTGTGAGTCACTGTGCCTGGCCCTCATGCTTATTTTGACTCAGTTTTGTTGACTCTTTCTGTTGTGACTTGAAGGATTTTTCAAGAATAACTATGACTATATGATTTTAACCTTAGTTGTTGATCTTAGAACCTAACAATCATAAGATATGGTTACGGTGTACTTTGTTAAATAATCTAAAGGATTTGAAGGCTTACTTTCCACTACTGCTTTTAAGTAGATTATATCAGATATGTTTCTTTTTCTACATTTCACCTTCTTCGATAGGTAATCACCCAACGGGTTCACTTTGCCCGCTGCATAGACAGAGCCAATTCATCAAGACAGGGGAATTGCAATAGAAAAAGAGTAATTAATGCACAGCCGGCTGTGCGGAGGACTAGAGTTTTATTATTACCGAAATCAGTCTCCCCGAGTAAGCATTTGGGGATCAGCATGTTTGAGAATAATTTGGTGGATGGTGGTGGACAGGCCCTGAGTTGGAAGTGCTGACTGGTTGCGTCAGAGATGAAATCATAGGGATTTGAAGCTGTCTTCTTGCGCAGAGTCAGTTCCTGGGTGGGGGCCACAAGATCAGATGAGCCAGTTTATCAATCTGGGTGATGCCAGCTGATCCATCAAGTGCATGCTCTGAATAGTGATGTTATCCCCAGGAGCAATTTGGGGAGGGTCAGAATCTTGTAGCCTCCAGCTGCAGGACTCCTAAACCATAATTAATCTTTTGACTAATTCGTTGGTCCTGCAAAGGCAGGTCTAGTCCCCAGGCAAGGAGTTTGTTTTGGGAAAGGGCTGTTGTCATCTTTGTTTCTATCTATAAACTATAAACCAAGTTCCTCCTATTTTTAGTTTAGCCTACACCCAGGAATGAATGAGGACAGCATGGAGGTTAGAAGCAAGATAGAGTTAGGTCAGATTTCTGTCACTGTTTCAGTTATAATTTTGAAATGGTGGTTTCAGATACATGATGTTTTTTGACATTCAAATTTCAAAATACTGCACTGAAATTACTAAACTTACCTTCTGTTTCTAGTGTACAATACTGACTTTGTTTTTTTTTTTTAAATACATATGTGTTGGAACAGAACCACCAAGAGAAATTATTGCTTAATTTAATCATAGGAAGGCTTAAGTAATTAGCCAAAGAACTGAATTTCTTTATAAATCTCATGACTGGTTTTAACAAGAACTGTAATTTCAAGTTATGATACCTTTGGGCATAAAAATGTTTAAATTCTAAAATACAACTAAAACTAATACAACTAAAATCAAATATAACTATTAAACATTATTCAGTGATTAGAAGAGTTAATAAAGTTTTTACTGCCATATTATATTCTAGATAAAATCAGGCCACTATTCTTAACAGTGTGAGTGATCTCAAGAGGTAATCTGGTATTTAAGATACTGAAAAAATAAAACTAATATTTTGTTAATACCATCAGTATGCATATGTAAAAATGAAGATATTTCTCATTTTCTAGAAAGAATTCAGAATTATGCTCCAGCTTTCACAATGTTGGGTTACTTAAACGAACATCTGCAACTCAAAAAGGAAGCAGCAAATGCATACCAAAGGTAAACTACATTTAATTGTGATAGATGCAGGAGGAAGATGAGAGGAGGGGTTCCTGGAGAATCTCTGACTGGCCTCTGCATTGGGAGAACGGAGTGAAGCCTGGGGGAGTTCATGCCATTTGCAGGCAGAGAGGAACCTGGCCTCTTCATTTCTTGTGTGTGTGGCCTGGAATCAATCTGTGAGACGGGGGTCTGTTAGCAGGAACCTCTCTCGCTTTGCTAAGAGGTTTTTTTCTTTTTTCCTTTTCACCCAATAAATCCGTTCCCCTCACCCTTCAGTGTGTCTGCATGCCTAACTTTTCCTGCTTGTGTGACAAGGACCTGGTTTTAGCGGAACTAAGGAACAAAGTTCTACATCAGTTGCAATGCAATCATTGTTTATCATTTAGCTTTTCAAATGTTAGTTTCATTCTCAGGAAGAAGGTACTAAATAATTGTTTTGACTCCTTTCCTGATGTTTCCTTGTATACTATTATTACATCTTAGAAGGTGAAAAGATGTGATCCCAAATTTTCAGCTATATTTTGGTTTTTGTTGCTCATCTTAAGGAGGTTGGGTGGAGAAATTGAGAGAAAGAAATAGATAGAAAAGAAACAAACAAAACAAAAAACTTATCAGATTTTTAGAAAAGTCTGTCTTTTAAGAACTTATCTAACTTTATTAGATTTGAAAATGTGTTCAGTGAGACAAGAAATAAGAACATTGTGATGTGTTTGTTTGAATGACTTTAATATCTACTATGTATTTATTCATTTAATAAATATTTGTTGACTACTGTGTGCCAAGCAGTGTTCTTGGCACTGGCTATTTTGCAGTAAATTAAAAAAGACAAAGGCCCTGTTCTCATGGAACGTGTGTTCTGTGGCTGAAGAGACATGATGAGCTAATAAACTTCTGTGATGATAATAATTGCTAAGAAAGAAAATTAAAGTAGGGTAAAGGGCCAGAGAATGCAGGGCAGGAAGTGACATTTCAGGTGAGTTTAAGAATGGATAGATTAACTAAGGAGGCAGTTGAGGCCTGACTTCAGTGAACTGAGGCCACAAGCCACTTGTTTATCTGGGCAGGACGATTCTAGGCAGAAGGAGCAGCAAGAGAAGTGGAGAAGTGGAGGAGTAGATTTGGCATATTTACAGAATAAGAAAGCCAGTGTGCTACAATGGAATGACCAGCTGGAGAGTGGTAGGAAATGAAATCTACATAAATTTCTATATAAATTAATGGATAGGTGATAAGAAAATAACTATTGATCTCATGACCAACTACTAGATGAAAAGTAAAAAGACCTGGTTGCCTAATCTCTGAGGCACATTATTGCCCTAAATCTAAATAAATATTTACAGGAAGCCTTGTCAAGTGAAAAATAATTGAGGTTTCCTGAATGCTTTCCCATATCCTTTTATGGATCTCTCTGTAGTTCAAAGGAGTAATCACTAGATGGTACTGGAGCTTGTGTAATCAAGAAGTTATTTTTCCAGGTGTGTATGGAAAGAAGTATGTGAAAATAAATGTATATGAAAAACCACTATTTTGCTTCTTTCAAAGCCAACAAACTTAACAGTAAACTATAAATATGACAGACTGCAACAGTGAGCAAGATTTTTAAACAGAGAAAACTAGGCAGCTAGGGTGTTTGCTATTTTTTTTTGCAATAGCAAATGACATATATATAAATGACATAAATAAAAACGACATATCATTATTATTGCAGATATTGTGAATTTAACATTGGTTGCACCTTAGGCTTAAAATGGCATCTCCACAGTCACTTGGGTGTGTGTACCACTTTCTTGACTGATCATCACTGCTGTTTTCTGCTTTAAACAAGTATTTGATGGTTGAAACCACAAATTAGGCATAAATCTAAATAGGGGTATAGTTTTTCATCTCTGTAATACTGTCTTTAGGCTTCTCTAGCAAATTCTTGTTTTTCATGCAACATCAGGGAGATAGAAAGTCTTTATTGGCTATTTCTCCCTTGCCAGTCCTCTTTAAATGGGAATGAAAATAAAAACCAAAAATCTTGTTAAATATCTAACCCTTTTTAGTCGTTAAGACATTTCCCTGCCTGCCCATAGGGAACTGAGCATGAGAAGAAAATACACGTTGTCAGCAGGTTATTTATTCCAGTCCTTGAGGGACTTCTAGTGACTAGTCCTCTTCCCTTAACTTACTTTTCTCTAAATATTTTTTCTGTATGTACAAGCAAGGACGCATGAAAGCATTCAATTTCCTGGCTTCCTAACTCAAACTACTAATATATAAATAGTTTCAAGAGTGTTGTCTATGAACTCCAAATATGTCAAAACTTTAAACTGTGACATAGTTATTTCCCATATTTAGATTTTTGGAATATTTAGAGCTCAAATGTAATAAATAATTTCACTTACTAAGAGGTCATTTAGATATTATTTTCCCAACAGTTTAAAATCTAAATATCTGTAAGTTCTTTTGTTGTACCAACTTAATAAAATATGAATAAGCTATTATAACTAGCACCAAAGAATTAGTAGAACTAAATGAACAAATATCTGTGGATTCAGCTAAAGAGGAAGGTAACAGAATGCTATTGCACAGAGATAAATTAAAATACCTTGATTTTTTTTTTTTTAAGGGCAATTTTGTTGTTACAGAGTGCAGAAGACCAAGATACTTATAATGTTGCGGTAAGAAATTACGGCAGATTGTTATGGTAAGCATATTTTTTTCTCCATTAAGTCTATCAATTGATTGTATTTTTCTGGTGAAAGCTATGGAACTGGTGATATGCTGACTAGTTCCCAGAACAGTGGGACATGTAGGATACATAATTTCCACAGAAACAGGCTCCGTTAACAGTTTCCTGTACCTATAATGCTAACTAACCCCGGTGTGCTTTATATGGAGCAGATTTAGAACTCATGGTTTGTTGACTGGAGATGAGAACATTTGGAAGAGAGGTAGTGGCCATCTGTAATAGTAGAAGTCTAGTTAATTGGAAGAGGAATTAGATTTATTCTGATTTGCTATATATTCTTAAACTGGGGATGGACATTAGGGGTCCAGTAACCCCTTTGAAATAGTACACAAAAATTGTTGTGTGGGTACCTTTTGGGGATGAGGAAGGAGCTCTATATCTTTCCTCAGTTTTTCAGAGACTTCTCACTCTAAAAAAGAATAAAAGAAAGAAGGATTAAGAACCAATTGTTTTAGAGGGTAGAACTAACACCAGAGGATGGAAGTATTGTAGGAGGAAGGTTTTTGATTCAAGTTAAGGCAGCATCCTAGAGTGCTCTAAACTTGAATGGTGCAGTTTGCAAAACACTGTTAAAACTATACTTTGATGCTTTAGGATTAGTGCCACATCTTTTAAGGAGCTACATGGTAGACCTTAGGTAGCCGGTTATTTTCTTTTATAACTGTGTACTTGAAAAATATCCAGAATTGGAAAATTATACTGTTCTGACTGCATCTCCTTTTAATCATTTAAACTGTTAATTTTTAAAAGTTGAAAAAATATTTAAAAGTTGAAAGAGCTGTCAGTTCCAAGATTTTGTTGAAGTAGAGGACAGATACATTGTATGGAATAAAGTATCTGTTCTTTTTAGTTTTGATGTTTTATATAATCTAAGTACTAATGTAAGTATTTTAGAAGAAAATGTATACCTTCAATTGAAAACAGATTATCTGTTTTTTTAAAATTTACTTTTATGAAATGTATGAAATTTGCAAACATGCAGTGAATAATAGAATAATTTAATAAAAACTCACCAGTCAAATTATATCTTAAAATTCTGTCAGCTTGTTTCAGGTTACTTTTCTTTCTTTTATTTTTTGAGATGGAGTTTTGCACTGTTGCCCAGGCTGGAGGGCAGTGGCATGATCTTGGCTCACTGCAACCTCCACCTCCAGGGTTCAAGAGATTCTCCTGCCTCAGCCTCCTGAGTAGCTGGGATTACAGGTGCCTACCACCACGCCCAGCTAATTTTTTGTATTTTTAGTAGAGACGGAGTTTCACCATGTTGGCCGGGTTAGTCTCGAACTCCTGACCTTATGATTCTCCCACCTTGACCTCCCAAGGTGCTGGAATTACAGGTGTGAGCCACCACGCCCAACCTTTAGGTTACTTTTTCCAGAAAAAATTCAGATAGATTCATTGAAGCACCCACATTCCCTTCCATAGTTCCATTCTTTTCTCCACAAAAGCACGCACATCTTAGAAGATAGTGTTCATTTAAAGAAATACTTTCAATATATATGTATGTATCCATAAACAATCTAAGGTAGTCCTCTTTCCTTTATCAAAATTTAAGTATTGATTTTGTAAGTTCTTTCACTTTTTGAAAACTTATTTATAAGTGAAGGTTGCCTATATTTTTAGCCCCCATTCATATCCTCAAAGATTAAAAAGATTTTTTAAAAAGATTTCCACAACACATTAAAAATAAAAACAGATTCAGATTATGGTGATGGATACCAAAAAGAAGAATCTTAAATCTCTTCAGATGATGGCAGTTGAGCTTATACAAGTTCCTTTTATCTTTAAGCAAAAACAAGTTATTTTTCTGTTATTAATAAGTATTGCACTTTAGTATATATTACAGTTTATATTTTCCTCCCTCTTTTTTTTTTTTTTTTTTTTTTTTTAAGATGGAGTTTCTCTCTTGTTGCCCAGGCTGGAGTGCAGTGGTTTGATCTCGGCTCATTGCAACCTCTGCCTCCCGGGTTCAAGTGATTCTCCTGCCTCAGCCTCTCCAGTAGTTGGAATTACAGGCGCCCACCACCACGCGTGGGTAACTTTTGTATTTTTTTAGTAGAGATGGGATTTCATCATGTTGGCCAGGCTAGGCTGGTCTTGAACTCCTGACCTCAAGTGACCCGCCCATCTCGGCCTCCCAATGTGCTGGGATTACAGGTGTGAGCCACTGCGCCCGGCCTCCTCCCTCTTAAACACAAAAAAGAATAATATTTTTGTTCATGGAATTTTAGTGTGTCTATATGCCCTCCAAAAAAGAAAAATGTGCAGATAAACAGTTTACACAAAAGATAGGTTTGATTCTGACTACGCATTTTCTGACTTGTTAAGCTTAGCAAAGATACTAGAACCATACTCATAGGGTAATATTTAATTAAGTATTAAGCTTAAAAAAATTAGAGATCCATATAAAAGTCAACTTGAAATTGTTTTCATAATTTGGGATTTTAATTAAAGTTTGTTAACAAAAAGAGAGAGACAATTTGTAATTTAGTAGACCACTATAAAAAAGGAAGTACACATGAAATTATCAGAAGAAACTTAGTGTAAAGTATTATTTTTTTTTTGAGAAGAGTCTTGCTTTGTCTTGCTCAGGCTAGAGTTCAGTGGTACAATCTTGGCTCACTACAACCTCCGCCTACCGGGTTCAAGCGATTCTCCTGCCTCAGCCTCCTGAGCAGCTAGGATTACAGGCATGCACCACCATGTCGGGCTAATTTTTGTGTTTTTAGTAGAGATGGGGTTTCACCATGATGGCCGGTCTGGTCTCGAACTCCTGACCTTGTGATCCACCCCCGCCCCCCTCAGCCTACTAAAGTGCTGGGATTACAGATGTGAGCCACTGCGCCCAGCCCAACTTAGTGTAATTGTTTCTCTGTATTTTGATGATACATGCCAGAATTACTTTTGATATTAAAAGTAAGTTGTGTTTTACTTCTTAGTTCCATTGGCGAATATGATAAAGCTATCCAGGCTTTTAAGTCAACACCCCTTGAAGAGTTAGAAGACATCATAGGTTTTGCTTTGGCTTTATTCATGAAGGGGCTTTATAAAGAGAGCAGCAAAGGTAAGAATATTGCCCTGAAGCTAAAGGACATGTCTTTTCTGGAGTTGAGTTTAATCATGATGAGCATACATACAGAAAGATGTAATAATGAGATGGGGTGGGGGTTGCAATGTTTATTAAAATCTGACTAGGAGTCAGGAACAATACTAGGCACTTTTTATCTGTTACCTCATTTAGAATGTTGTTATGATGAGTAGTCTTTATAGTAGTGTTATGAGCTGAGTATTATACAAATGAGGCAACTGAGGCCCAAGGTCACTTATGACAAATATGTGACTTAGCATTTGAAAGCAAATGTTTACTGCTCTACACTGCTTAGATAATAATTTCTGATAAATGAAGACCTCAACCATGTTAGGAATATATTTTGATTTCTCCAAATATGTTAAATGATGCATTTTCACATGTATGGGCTTAGCCCACATGTGTATAGAGCATTTAAGTATCTACTGCTTGATGGAGTTGCTTGGCTGCACGTGGGAATTTTGGTGATATCTCAGTGGCTGCAGGCCTCTGCTTTGGCCTTTAAAGACAGTGACCTAGATTCCCATATAGATTCTGAAGGTAGAAGTTAGAGATTGTCACATAATAATCCTAATGATACCTGAGAATCACCTTGGAACACTGAAAACAAGTTAGATTATTATAAATTTTTATTCTATCTGCTTGAGAACAGGAGAATACAAAGATGTAATTGTATTTAGACCTTTCTGAAAAATAGGATTCAAAAAGAAAAAATCCCATGCTTCATCAATCAGGATGGCTTTTATATTGTTTTGTTTGTTTTCAATTTTATGTAACAGCCTATGAGAGAGCCTTGTCTATTGTTGAATCAGAGCAAGACAAAGCGCATATCTTGACAGCTCTGGCAATAACTGAATATAAACAAGGAAAAATGGATGTAGCCAAGACATTGCTATTTAAATGGTATGTATAGTTGACATCAACATTTAACATGACCAGATACTTAAATATTTGGGTTGAGATTTGGAGCAATGTAAAATGAAGTTCTTAATGCTTTAGGAACTTCTGGGTGAACAAAAGGGATTGGGCCCACCTGGTTCTGAATTGATAGTCACAGGTGGAGCTACAGATTGTAATTTAATTCTTAGCCCTTAATCTATTGGATCTTTCAAAACTGTCCTATACTCTGTTGCGTATTTTTTTTAAAGATAATCTGATCACCTGATAAGTAGTATCCTAAAATTTTAATGAAGATAGTTGTAATGAAGCCTTGTTTTTTGGCTTCTTGGATTCCCAAAGAGATGTTTTCTTCTTTCCTTTTCACGATAACCTGTTAAAAGGTTCATTTAAAGGTGAATCTTTTTAAAAACGAGTAACAAAACTTAAAATTATTTCTGTGTTTTTGGAGTAAGTTAATAAAATAACGACCTGTGTTATTTGTGGTTACTTATATAATATTTTCTAACTTCTTGAAGATTAGTTTTTTAGAAAATTGGCCTTAATTCCTTCACAAGCAGTAGTAATTAATGCATGCTATTGAACAGTGGCCTCAATGAGTGTTTTATTGGCATTTTTGAGTGGTACTAATCTTCATGGTACAGAGATATTCTCCCATTGCAAAAAGCTTATATCCTTGCCTCCCACCTACTAAGTGGTAATATTAGCACCCCTCAGTCATTGTGACAACAAAAAAATTGCCTCTGTAACTACCTCATCTCCAAAGGTGGGGGGATAGAGATGGTTAGATGGTACTGGATGAGAACCAGTTCTATAGGATAAACTTGACATGCGTTTATTTGATGTAATGCCTTTGCCTTATCCTGTGCCATTACAGTCATTTCCTTGTCTAATAAATAAGCAATTTTTTTTTCTTCCTCTTTGCTGGTTAGGAAAAACCAACCCATTTAAAAGAAAATCCTGTCACTTTACATGCCTATATCCTTTTAACATGTATCTATGGTTATATATAACATGTTTTGAGAACTTAAATTTGCAAATGGCTTGGTGACAAGAATCATAGATACTAATGATGACTGCAGTTATCAAGGGCAAAAGTAACCCCATATTAGAGTCATTAGATTTGTCTTTGGTTACTGCTTAAGACAGGAAATGGAAGTGGGAGAAAAAATAACAATGTAATCTTTTTTTCCCCTTCACCTATGTGAAGGAAAACCTTTACCCCTACGTTTTATGTTGTTGGATCCAAGCCTAGTTTTTTTGTTTTTTATGTTTCTTTCTTTGTTTTTGATTTTCTGCGTGTCTTCACCCAAGCTTGACACTACCAACTGCTTCCATCTCTGCCCATTGGCACTCTTTTCTTTGATTTTCTTTCTATGAAAAGTTCAGTTACTTAACCTATATTGCTGTTGTTTGGCATTCATATGTTGGGAACTGAGCAGTGTTCTAGGCACTGATTTAAGAGGAACAGGATTTAGTTCATTATGGGAAAAAAATCTGGTTACCAACTTTATACACTTTATGATAGTAAATAACCATGTGTAAAATCCTGAGAACATGGTAAAATACAACATACAGGTATTGAGCATTCAGCACGTGTTTGCTTAATATTAGAATGTAGTCATTTCAGTCATAATTTAGATTTTGTTTATTAATAAGTATTAAATTAGGTAGTTTTTTTTTTCCATTGAGCAAGGCACAAATTAGAATTTCTTTTTTTGTTATCAATATTGAAATTTGTATTTTACTATTTGCTTTTTGGCTTTTTTAGTTGTACCCATTAGCCATATGGTTATTTGCTAGACATGACACTGACTGACATACTTCCATATTTGGACACATATGTATTAACTCTTATTGTAAAAAGAGTTACTATGGATACTTTACGTAAGCTATTTACTTCAGAGCTGCCTCAGAAAATTCATGATTTCATACCTGCTTGTCAAAATGAAGTATAAAACTCTTTAATTTCCCCCTTCCAAAAATAGTCCAAAGAGGTAATGGTAGATATGTGACATTTTATAATGTTATAAATATTTCTGTTATATTTCAATGAGCATTGTTTAAAACTTGGACCTGCTAAATTATTAGTTTATTTTTTATATAAGATCACTTAAATGAAAAGTAATTAAAATATATCTTTCCTGCATTGCCATCTACACAACATCAGATATTACGGATGTTAGATTGCATCTCCGTGTTAAATCTTCACTGATAGATGTACTTAGGTAAATCATGAAAATTCTATTTGTAACTATAGAAGTGAATTGTGAACGTAAAATGGTTATGCCATTTGGATAATGGCACTAGGCAGCATCTGTATAATAACTAATGGCAAAAATTCATGGCTAGCGATGTATAAAATAAAATATTCTTTGAGTAAAATATTCCCCTTATTAATGTTATAGAAGGAGGGATACAACAAAGAACTAACAATTTGTATGACAGTGTCAAATATTATTTTGATTTTAGTATTTCCTATTTTGGTTTACTTGCATTTAGAAGAGCATAATGACATTGTTTGATGAAGCCTAATTATGCTGGACTGTTTTGACCTGGTTTAACCCTTCTGATAGGAATTTGGGGATGAGAACTGAATAGTCTTTGCCTGGAGTGACATTACACTCTAGAATTTCCACTTTGGAGAATACTCAGTCCTAACTTGTGATTCCTGGTACAACAAACTTTATTTTTCTCACCTAGCAATGATCTAGAAGCAGAGGAATTCCAGTGCCTTTTAAAAGTTATTATGTGGTTTTCTTTTAAAAAGCTCCTGTTTTTGGAAAGTAGATCTGTTCATTATTTGCACATAAAATAAAACCACTTAAGTAAAAAAAAAAAAAAAGTTTAAAAAAATTCCTTTATTTTTATTGCAGTATAAAATTCATAATAATTCTTATAAGTTTGATTGTTAGTGGAGAGCTAAGTTTTTCTTTATTTAAATTAACCGGGATTCCTAAACATTAATAGATTTTCCTCCATAAGGCTAAGTCAGATATTGTAGTTGAAAGAGGAAAAAAATGCTAGATGTTTACCTATAAAATCTAAATTCTCCTTAAATTATAAAAATACTCATTTGGAGTATAGTGGATATAGAGACAATTTGTACTTATTATGTAAAGTGCTAGTTTCAATACCATAGAGCAAATAGGACAAATCTTTTTCGGAATGATAAAAATCATATTTTAATTGAAGAGTTTTTTTATTATTTATACCTTCTAATATATTATTGGAACTCAATATTTTAGCAAAATTGTGCTAATTACTTACCTAGAAGTGAAACTCAAAGAAGCTAATTTATATTTGTTTCTAAAACCTAATGTGTTAGTTAGTTCTAGCACTGCTATAAAAAATACCTGAGACTGGGTGATTACAGAGAAAAGAGGTTTAATTGGCTGAAGGTTCTGCAGGCTGTTGTACAGGAAGCATGGCAGCATTGCTTCTGGGGTGGCCTCAGGAAACTTATAATCATGACAGGAAGTGAAGGGGAAGCCGGCATGTTTTACGTGGCCAGAGCAGGAGGAAGAGAGAGGGAGGCGCTGCATACTTTTAAACAACCAGATCACGTGAGAATTCACTATACAGTACTAAATGGAGATGGTGCTAAACCATTCATGAGAACTCTGCCTCATGATCCAATCACCTCCCACTAGGCCCACTGCCAACACTGGGGATTACAATTCAACATGGGATTTGGGCGGGGACACAGATCCAAACCATATCACTTAGATATAATGACCAGAAAATAAGTTTGGCTTTTGTCGCTCTGTGAAAAGTCATTGATGTTTTTAACTGCTTCAATCAGGGAAATTGCTATCTGTAAACACCAAGAAATTTGCTTTTATATTAATCTTAAAATTGAGTTTAGTTTGGTGAATCTTTATATAAATTGCTTTTTATACTAAATAATGTTTTAATAGTTACAGATAAAGACTACTGTAGTCATAGGCCGGGTGCGGTGGCTCACGTCTGTAATCCCAGCACTTTGGGAGGCCAAGACGGGCAGATCACCAGGTCAGGAGATTGAGACCATCCTGGCTAACACAGTGAAACCCTGTCTCTACTAAAAATACAAAAAATTAGCCGGGCATGGTGGTGGGTGCCCGTCGTCCCAGCTACTCTGGAGGCTGAGGCAGGAGAATGGCGTGAGCCCGGGAGGCGGAGCTTGCAGTGAGCCGAGATCGCGCCACTGCACTCCAGCCTGGGGGACAGAGCGAGACTCCGTCTCAAACAAACGAACAAACAAACAAACAAACAAACAAAGACTACTCTAGTCGTAACTAATAGGTAATTTTAAAATATATTTACAGCTCTATCTTAAAGGAACCAACCACAGAAAGCCTTCAAGCCCTGTGTGCTCTAGGGTTGGCAATGCAGGATGCTACACTGTCAAAAGCAGCACTTAATGAGTTACTGAAGCACACCAAACACAAAGACAGTAATTATCAGAGGTGCCTTCTTACATCAGCGATTTATGCACTCCAAGGTCGCAGTGTGGCAGTGCAAAAACAAGTATCTAAAGCTGTTCACAGGTAAATTCTGTATTTGTGAACTTGGAACCTAATTATACTTGATATCATTGCATTTGACATTTGGACTTTATTAATACTATAAAATAAGGTAAGAATATACATTTGAAAACGACACCCTGGTTTAATGCAATTTTACGCAGGACCTGACTATATATATTATTTTACCTATAAGGATTGTGTTTTTTTAATTCAATTGATAAGTTTGGCCCTTAGTCAGGTTAAGGCCCAAACTTTGTTTTGCTATTAAAGCTCTTAATTCCCAAGTTTGTAATATTCTTAGTCTGTTGTCTGGTACTGTCTAGATTGATGGTTTTAGTAATTTTCAGCCATTTAAAGATTCATTAATTTCTTCAAAATTTGAAAAAAGGAAAGCTGTCATTAGCAGCAGTGGTTAATTATTATATTTATTTTTAGCAGTAAAGTATCGTGTCTGTAGTCTCTTTTCCTTTCGGAGTTCATTTTTATTAACAATCTGCTGGGGTTTTTTTAAGTTATTTTAATATAAAGCTTATTCCTTATGTCATTTTTATTAGTAGTCATCTTCCTGCCATGCAATATTACTTATCCTATAATTTTTAATCTCTTTGTGTTTGAACACAGTGTGTTAAATTTCCTTAACTTTTCTTAATTATCTCATGACTTTATAATCATCCATTGTTGATTTTTTTCTTCTTATTTTCATAAAGACTGTTGGAGTATATAAGTGATATAAAGTATGTTTTCTAAAAATACTTTCAACCAAACATGCACAATTAATATGAACTTGTTTTAGATGTCTAAAAGGTTTTAAAGTTAATAAATTGTTGGTTGTTTGTACATTTTGTGGTTAAAGTAACTTGTCCCTAAGCCTGCTACTTTCGATGATCTCTTTAGCAACCCTGGTGACCCTGCTCTTTGGTCTCTGTTGTCTCGAGTTGTTGCACAGTATGCTCAACGAAATGCCAAGGTAAAGTAATGTTTCAAATTCTAGCAAAAAGATAAAATAACTTGTGATGTGGTAAATATGATAATTTTAAACTATGACACTATTCTTCTGAAAGATAATTTATACAATGAAGAAAGTTCTGTTATTAGCTAAATTTTCCATTAGTAATCCAACGAATACTAGACTGAGTTTTCTCCAGATGTTGTGGGAGCTACAAAGAAGTAGGAAGATCTTTTTGAACACATACAGATTATGGTAATGATATGTGATAAAATAATGTAACACTGCCAATAGTAAGCATTAGCTATGTGTTTTTGAATCCCAAAAGATAATTTTATTTAAAATCATCTTAAAGATAAGGCAGTAAGAACTAGAACACTGCTAATATACAACTATGTAATTATAAATATGAAGTCATTGACATTCTATAAAGGATTATACACTACATTTTAGTTTCTAACAGCCAGATATTTTCAGGAGTCTGTATTCTTCTATTAACTTCTGTGGTTAATATATCCTCTCATAGTTCACTTCACAAGTTGGTAAACAATGGTAATAGCTAATGTTTTCAACAACTTACCACGACTAATTTTCCAGTATCTGAAATCTACAAGACCCACACACTTGTTTGACGTCTGTGAGTCTTGTTTGTTATTCCTACGGAATTTCATTCTTGGTGGCTTTGTTTCTTTGTTTACCCAATTGTGTGTACTTGAAAATTATTTCTAGGAATAATTTGAGGCCTAGAATTAAGGTACCTTTCTACAGAAGTAATTTGTACTTGCTTCCGCTGGGTGCTTGGGAGGTCCACCAATCTGGGACTACATTAGACAAAGTTTAGAACTTGGGGTTTTTGGACCAAGCAGGCTACTTTGTGCTTGGGTTGCTAGTTCCTGAGACCTGGCTTAATTCTGATTCACGTTGAATCTTAGGGTGTGGCCTGTTGGGGTCTCAGCTTGTTCTGATGTAGGTCTCCTCTATACTCCCCTCCTTGTGTTAACCTGGGCCTTAATTTTTGTCCTACCAGCCCATGCGTCCTTCAGGATTAAAATTAAAATTTGTTAGTATTTGGGCCAGGCACAGTGGCTCATGAATGTAATCCCAGCACTTTGGAAGGCCGAGGAGGGTGGATTACCTGAGGTCAGGAGTTCATGACCAGCCTGGCTAACATGGTGAAACTCTGTCTCTACTAAAAATACAAACATTAGCTGGGCATGGTGGCACACACCTGTAGTCCCAGCTACTTGGGAGGCTGAGGCAGAAGAATCACTTGAACCCGGGAGGCGGAGGTTGCAGTGAGCTGAGATTGTGCCACTGCACTCCAGCCTGGGCGACAGAGCAAGACTCCATCTAAAAAAAAAAAAAGAAAAAAAAAAGAAAAGAAATTGTTAGCATTTGCGAACGGCAGAAGCGGCTTCCCTGCTCACTTGTCTCTCTGAATTCCAGTTTTCCCTTTCAATTTTGACCTGGTAAGTCCTTAATATCGTGTCAATCTTTCAGTGCTTTTAAGAGTATGTTTTTAAAATCTTTTATCTCAGTGCTTTTCAAACTTTAATGTGCAACTGAAGTCACCTGGTGATCTTGTGAAAATGCAGATTCTAATTCTGTAGGCCTGAGACGGCACCCAATATTCTGCACATCTAACAACCTCTTAGAGAGTGTGGACACTGCAGAGGCACAAGCCGCAGTTTGAGCAGCAGGGTTTTATTTCACATTTTTTGTTATTTTTAATGAGTGAGTTGGCTCAAAGGACCTGGAAGACCATTGTTATTCGACTCCAAAATTACCTGAATGAAGTGCTTTATTATGTGTCAGCTATCAGCATTTTTATAATCTCAACAACCATATGAAGTAGCTGCAATTATTTAAAGTTATAGATTTCAAATTGAGCTAATGAAAACCCTGTGATGCTACACGTATTTTTCTTATTTTTAGTATTGAGTTGATTATTGAAGCAATGATGAGGTGCCTTGAACTTTATTTATTTTACTGCAGTATGTAAGTTTTGAAAATACTATGTATTTTCATATAGTAAGCCATGTTAATTTATCTTTGTGATCTCTCTCAGTCTTTATAATCTTTTATATTATTAGAAAATGTGTACATTTGGTTGGTAAAATTACGTAACTTGTAAGCCTATAAAATCAATATTTTGAAAGAAAAGTTGGTCACAATAGAAAAGATTTCCTTTCACAAGATTATTAGTCTTTTCAAACAGTAATAATAAATTGATACTTTTAAGAAGGTTAGGAGTTATGAAAGTGGTAAAACTGAACCTTTCCAGTGATTTAGTGGAAAGGCCTTATCAATCTTAAATTTACTTTTTCATGAAAGTTTTTGCATTTGTATAAATCATCAATATTTTCTGTTCTAGGGAGGTGTGGTAGCAGGAAATGTGGCTCATATCCTGGACTCAAATCACGGAAAGGTTAGTTTGTCCTAGTACAAAGGAAATGTTGAATTTATTAAATAATACTGATGAAGGAATAATAGTTTTCATAGCCTTAGTGATTATATCATATCAAATGGAGTCTTTTAGTCAGTTTGAACGAGAGGGAGCTATAAGGAAAATTGGCTAACATACTTCTTTTCTCTTATGTAGAAGGCGTTACTGTACACTGCAGTAAATCAGTTGGCTATGGGAAGCAGTTCAGGAGAAGATGAAAAAAATATTGCACTAAAGACCATTCAGAAGGCAGCTCTCCTTTCTCCAGGTGCATATAATATCTATTTCATTAATTCCAATTTTTTTTCTAAATACATATTTTGTAAGTGGGGGAAAAATCTTGCACACAATATATATTTTGTTGGCATTGTTTATACCAGACAAAAATGTGTGTAATTTAGATCTTCTACAACAGGAGTTTGAGTGATTAAAGTATTTTGCACTATGTAAGTGTTTAATGCAATATATAATGCTATCAGAAATGACTTTTTAAATAATGCATTATAGATTCACATAGTTTCAAGGTGCATGTGATAATTCAGTACATTTATATTCTTGAATTTGGATTCTATCAATCTTGCATTTATTTGTGATTTATAGGAGCAAAGTTTATATTTCCATGAAATAAGTCAAAAGGGAATTTTAAGAAAATATTTCAAGATTTTGCATATCATTTGATTATCAGCTTTTGGCTACTGATAATTAAGAGAGCATCAATTATCGAAATAGGCCTAAAGGAGTGTCTGCTTAATGATACTTTATTATTACCTGTTACTGAAAATCTGAACTATACATGTATTTTCAAGAAACAGTTTTATTTCCATTTTGCATCAATATGGTTTAAAGAGTTTCACCTATAGTTGCTAAATTATTTAACATACATATTTAGATATTTTTATGTGTAGTTAGCTTCTTGAAGGATGGGGATGTATCTTGTGTGGTAACTGTTAGAAATGCCACAGTTATGGCCTCACCTGAGCTAACTGTGTCATATATAGGCTGTTGATCACAAAGGTACTGAGGAATGTTACTTAAGCGTGTTCCATCACTACTACTGGAAAAATGCCGTAGAAGACTGGAATGTCTAGCAATATAGGGTTATAAGGTATATTTTTACATAATACAGTATTTTAAATATGAAATAATGCATGAAATTTATTCTCCTTTAACTCTTCAGATGTGTTAGATCAGAATGCTATTGCTTTTGGCTAAGCACAGTTGGGAAAGAAATTATACCAAGAACAAGTTCAGTGTTACCTTGACAATAAATTGTAAAGACTCTCATTAAGCTGCAAAATATCTAACATTTCAGGGATTATTTTGTAAACTAAGTAAAAAATCAATATTCTGTTGTTTATGTTTTCCTTCATTTTGACATAGAAACAAAGAGACTAAACATTTTGATTTGTCTATGTTATATATATATTGGTAGGTTTTTTATTTTTGGAGTTCTCAAGCAGATATTAGATAAACTTACTCTCAATAATTCTTATTGTGGATCCAGAATGATAAAAGATCTATTAGCCTTTGATTGTGCAAGGACAAAAACTTTAGAAAGGTGAGATTGCCCAGATTAGGTCCTCTCTAATGATCTCTGATGTTTCCGGATTATCTGGATAAATACATACTCAAGGAAGCAGAGACATCACATAAGATGCTAGAACAGTGACTTAGTGGCAAAGATGAGTGCCTGTTTGAGACTTGTCCTTAGAGTCCAATGAAAATGAATATAACTGTCGTTATGTGTAGTGGCTGTACACCTAGTCCTTGTAGATCTTTGGATGAACGAAGCACAGTTTTGATAGATGTTATTCCGGGGGATCTTGTCAGGAATTTAAAGATAATTCCAAGAATTTAGAATTGAATGGAAAAAATTCCAATTTCTGCTACATTAGTGCTTCTGTGATACTAAGAGGTATTTTTAGCAAGCTGTACTTTAAAATTTTGGGGTTTGTAGTTTATATATTATCTTAGAGTCACTCTGTTTTATAGGGAATTTGGTTTGCTGGTCATCTGTGGAAGAGTTCAGGGAAACAGTAATTATTTTGTGTTGTGATAGAGAAAATTGCTGCCAGCTATTGTCCATTCTCCAATCAGAAATCCAAACTATACAATACTGTAAGATCCCTAAAGGGGCTATCCCCTTAATCTTAGGATTAAGTTAATATTCAGAGATTGAGTCCACTTCAGTTGGAATCATAGAATTTAAGACCCTATGGCACCTCAGCTATTATCTAGTTTAGTTGTCTTGTTTTATAGGAAAATGAATCCTAAAGGAAGAACTGCCACACATTAATTAGTGGCATGGCTAGACCTGACACCCACATCTAAGGCTGTCATGTGCCTTTATTTATATAGTAATCAGATTTTATCATAAATTCTAGAACATAGTCCCCATTTGTGTATTCTGGAATTTGATTATGTCTATGCTACTTAAAATAAGGTAGTCATTATTTGGAGTGGAAATTGTTTCATTATATGGAGGTATGTATTGAACTTTTTGTAAAAGTATTTGATCTGCATAAGACTTTAATGATTCTTGTAATTTTGTTGATTTTTGTACTTTTAGCAGCAATACTAGTCACCTATAACTGAAGTAGATATATATTTCAGATATTTGATAAGAAACATATTGGGTGGGGTGGTCAGATAAAAAAAAATAGAAAACTAAAGCTAAAAAGTATGATCAAGTGACTATATTGTTAACTAGCACCCCCTTGTGAGATTTTGAAAACGTTCATTTGTTTTTTAAGGGTAGCAGGACTAAAATACTAACTTGTTGAAGTAAAGGGCAAAATAAGATTTATAAAAATAAATGACCAAACAAATGAAAAGAAAAAACTTCTAAATTCCAAATCCCCTTCACGTTTTTTTTTCACAACTTTCTTAAAAAGAGAAGTCTTTATACATAATCTTTTCTATGCATAGAAAGTTACCTTCCAACTCACTGCTGTTGGACTTTTCTCCTTTTCCCTCCCCTGAAGCTGCTGTGAAGGGTGAAGGAAAGAAAGAAAGATCAAATGAATGAAGGATATATAGTCATATAAATGCTTCACTTGGAATGATGAAGTTACTTTCATGCTTGCCTATTAGAATATAATTAAAATCTTAAGTCTTTCCTTTGGCTTAAACTTTTCTTAAGAACTGGTGTTATCTTCCTTGTCCTAGGACTGAGTCTTTAAAATGGCAACTACTAAGTGACGAAGATGAGTGAGACTTATCCTTGGTGTTCAGTGCAAGTGAATCTAATTGCCCTTTCCACAGTAATACAGCACTCTCGGCAGCTGAGCTAACCAGCCATGGAAGAAGAACTTAATAGGATGTTTCTCATCCTCTGATATGTTTGGAAAAATTGGCAAATCTTGAAAGATGAATGTAGCAATGTGTTTCTGAAAACAAGTGCAATTTAGTTTTCCTTTGAGAAAGTGAAATTTTTTTTTAGATACAATTTTTTTTAACTTGTAAACTCTTAGTCTCATTTTTGATAGTTTTTAAGCAACATGTTGATTTTAACAAGACTTACCACTGTGTGTTTCCTGTTTTTAGGTGATCCTGCTATCTGGGCTGGGCTAATGGCAGCCTGTCATGCTGATGATAAACTGGCCTTAGTGAACAAGACTCAGCCAAAGAGGATAGATTTATACTTGGCACTGTTATCTGCTATTTCTGCTTCAAGTAAGTTTTAAAAAGCTTCTTTATACATGATTTAATTCAGATTTCTTGAATGGTTAAATCTGGAATACAAACAGCTTCAGCACATATTGTTATAAAAAATATATTCATTAGACCGGGTGCGGTGGCTCATGCCTGTAATCCCAGCACTTTGGGAGGCCGAGACGGGCGGATCATGAGGTCAGGAGATCGAGACCATCTTGGCTAACACGGTGAAACCCTGTCTCTACTAAAAAATACAAAAAATTAGCTGGGCATGGTGGCGGGCGCCTGTAGTCCCAGGTACTCTGGAGACTGAGGCAGGAGAATGGCGTGAACCTGGGAGGTGGAGCTTGCAGTGAGCTGAGATCGCACCACTGCACTCCAGTCTGGGCGACAGAGCGAGACTCCGTCTAAAAAAAAAATATGTGTATATATATATATTCATTAAAAATCCATAGTATAATATTTGTACAAAAGTATGATAAGCATATGTATTTTCTCTTCCAGATAGCTTAAAAGCCCAATAGGTTCTGTTAGCTGAAATCTTTCTTTTGTAGCATTACTTACTTTGAGACTTTACCAGCATTTTAGGATAGAGGCGACCTGGAAAGAATCCTTTACTGAAACCTGCATTGAAATTGTCCCATGATTCTTCCTGGGAATCTTGGTCAGAATAAGCTGTTAATCTAATCAAATTTAGTTAACATTGTATTGTAAATCTATAAATTTCTTCACTGAAAAGTGACATAGATTAATCTACTTAAATTAATAAATAGATTAGCCTACTTTTGTCTTGGGACCTTAACTTTTCACTGAATTAATTTTAGGTTATTAATCATTGTTTAGTAAATGTTAAGCATCATTACTGCCAGTCTTTTGACTACTAGGGCAAATTAAGAAAAGTAGGCTTTTGTTTAATGGTATTAGATTATATAAGATTGAAATATTTTAATAAAATGAATTTATTAAGTGGTAAATCAGAAATACCTATAACATAGTTATTTTTAAGCCATACTCTTCAGATTAAAAGAAAGAACTACCTATTTTTATTTTTTATCCACATTGACAATCTCTGTCTTTCATTGGTATGTTTAGACTATAGGTGTTTGAAGTGATTGTTGATATCATTGGTTTAGTGTCTACCATGTATTTTACCATTTTCTATTTGTTGCCCTTGTTCTTTGTTTCTATTGTTGTCCAACTATTTTTCTGTGTTTTGTAGTTTTAATTGTGTGTTTTATTTGATGCTATTTTCTCTTCTTTGTTAGCATGTCAGTCATATTTTCTTTTTTACTTTTCTTTTTTACTGGTTGCCCTTTTTTACTGGTTGCAATATACATTTACAATTAATCCAACTCCATTTTCAACTAACACTGTACTGCTTTATGGATAGTGCAAGTCCTTAGAGTAAAACAATCCTAGTTATTGTCCTTTATGTCATTGCTCTTTTGCTTGCACATAAGCATACAAGTCTGTGTACATCCATATACACATAAGCACACATAATCAAATACGTTGTTGCTATCATTATTTTAGTTTTTTTTTTTAAGAGATGAAGTCTTGCTGTGTGCCCAGACTGGCCTCAAATTCCTGGGCTCAAGTAATACTCCCGCCTGAGCCTTCCAAGTCAGGCAGGAGTCACCATGCCAAACTAATTGTTTTGTTTTAGAAATGAGGTATTGCTATGTTGCCCAGGCTGGTCTCAAACTCCTAGGCTCAAGCAATCCTCCTGTTTTGGCCTCCTAAAGTATTGGGATTACAGGTGTGAGCCACTACATCCAGCCTATATGTGTCTTAATAGGTGAGACTAGTTTCTTGTAGGCAGCATATATTAGATAATTTTTAAAATCTATTCAGCCAATCTATATATTTTCAATGGAAAATTCATTTACATTCAAGGTTATCATTGATGTGTGATGCCTTATTTCTGTTGTTTAATTAGTTTTTTTTTTGTATATGCATTATTTCTTTCTCTCTTTATTGTATGTTACTGTATTTTGGTGGTTTTTCTGTAGTGGTACCATTCATGTCCTTTCTCTTCCTCATTTGTATGTTTGCTTTACCAGTGAGTTTTTACTTTTGTGTGTTTTCATGATGGTAAATATTGTCTCTTCTCTTTCAGGTTTAGATTCCATTGAACATTTCTTTTAGGATAGGACTGGACTAGTGGTGATATTCAACTTTTACTTGTCTGGGAAAACTTTATTTTCCCCTCATTTATGAAGGATAACTTGGCTGGGCATAGTATCCTTGACTGACAGTTTTTTTCTTTTCAGCAGTTTGGATATATTATCTTATTCTCTACTGGCCTGGAAGGTTTCTACTGACAAATCTGCTGTTAGTCTGATGGGTGTTCATTTATAAGTAGTATGTTTTTAGTATTCTCTCTTTGTCTTTGACTTTTGGTAGGTTAACTGTAGTGTGCCATGGGGAACATCTTTTGGAATTGTAAATATTTGTGCATCTCTAAGCCTCCTCATATTTTCAGATGTGTAAATCTCTTGCTAGAATTGGGATATTTTCATCTATTATTTTGTTAAATAGTTTTTCTTAACAAAATAATTATGTTTTATTTTTGCCTTCTAGGACACTGAAAATTTAAATATTTGGATGTTTTATGGTGTTCCATATGTCATGTAGGCTTTGCTTATTTTATACTTTTGTTTCACTAAGTTATTTGAAAAGATCTGTCTTCAAGTTCTGAGGCTCTTCTGCTTGATCTAGTCTGTTGTTGAAGCTTTGAGATGGATTTTGTATTCGTTCAATGAATTCTTCATTTCTAGAATTTCTGTTTGGTTATTTCTGATGATATCCATCTCTTTGGTAAATTTTTCATTAGTATCCTAAATTGCTTTTTGTAATTTCTTTGTACTGGTTTTTAGTATTGTCTTGTATTTTACTGAACTGCTTTACTATCAGTATTTTGAATTTTTCCCCTAGGATTTCATAAATTTCTTTTTGATTCAGATCTGTTGCTGTAGAATTATGATGTTCCTTTGGAGGTGTCATATTGCCTTGCTTTTTCTTGTTTTCTTTGTCCTCACATTGATATATGCACATCTAGTCTAACAGTCCCTTCCAATTTGGGAATTTTCTTTCGTAGGGGAGCATTTTTTCCTGAAGATGTATATCCATGGTGTTGTTTGGGTAGGTCACTTTGGCTTTGATTCTGAATGTAGTCTCTGATTTCTTTGGCTGTAGACAGCATCAGTGATATTTGTGATTTCTTTGGTTTGTTAGGATACACTTGTTAGTGGAGGCTTGGTGAAGTTTTGGTGGGGCCTGGGATGCCAGATAGGCCAGTCTTTGGGCCCCAGTGGTGGCAGCAGTGGGCCAAGCTTGCCTGTCCTTGGACACCAGAGCAATGTACAGTGGCACTGGTGTTAGTGGGTTTAGGCAGGCCCATTCTTGTGCCTCTGTAGATGGATTGCCCAGGTTCTAGGAATGGCAGCATTGGTGTATTAGGGTTCTCCTAGAGGGACAGAACTAATAGGAGATATATAGATAGATAGATAGATAGATATAGATATCTATACTATATATCTATATAGAGTTCATTAAGTATTAACTTACATGATCACAAGTTCCCACAATAAGCTGTCTGCAAGCTGAGGAGCAAGGAGAGCCAGTCCCAGGCCCCAAACTGAAGAACTTGAAGTCTGATGTTTGAGGGCAGGAAGCATCCAGCATGAGAGAAAGATGTAGGATGGGAGGCTATGCCAGTCTCGCTTTTTCGTGTTTTTCTGCCTGCATTATATTTGCTGGAGGCTGATTAGATTGTGCCCACCAGATTAAGGGTGGATCTGCCCTCCCCAGCCTACTGACTCAGATGTTAATCTCTTTTGGCAACACCCACACAGGCACACCCAGGATCAATACTTTGTATCCCTCAGTCCAATCAAGTTGACACTCAATATTAACCCTCAAAATTAGGCTGGGTAAGTGGGTATGTTCTTGAGTCCCTGGGCAGCAGGCATGGTGTGGATGATGGCAGTAGCAGTGGGACTGACCCTCTGGGACCCAAGCAGTCCACACTGGCATTAGTGGTGGCTGCAATGGACTGAGCGCACCAGTCCCCAGGCCCACGTGTGGTACATGTGAGTGAGTGCCAGCTGCGGTGTTAGCGGCAGATTGGATGGGCCTGACCTCAGACCCCAGAGGAGTGCTCAAATGCTAATGGTGATGGTCTAAGCTGGGCAATCCCCAGGCCCCAGGAGGGCATGCTTGGGTACTCTGGGGAGTGGAGCCAGGCCAGGTAGACCTGTCCTTAGGCTCCCTGGTGGTGCATGCAGGCCCTGGCTGTGATAGGCAGGGGCAGAGTGATGCTGGGCTGCCAGGAAATACTTTGTTGGGAGCAGCAGCTGCTGTTCTGTGACCCTGCTACTGGGTAGGGTGGGGTTGCTTTCAGTGTGAGCAGCCATAGGCAGCTGGTTGTGGGGGTTACAGGCTTCAGTCATGCCTCAGTTCTGCTGTATTCCAATGCAGTGATAACTACAGGGCAGTGGAATTTGTTCTCAGGGCACTTGAATATGCATGGCTGCTCCTTACTGGCAGCTCATGGTGGTTCACAGTGGCTCTCCTCAGCTCCAGTAGCAGTGGCTGTGGGCAGGGAATATCAGTGGGGCTGCAGGGCTGTGGAGATACAGGGGCTGTTGGGCTGCATGGCAAGACACAGCCTGGTAGAGGGCTGGGCTCTCAAAATAGTGCCTCACTCTAGCTGCTTAGGACTCAGGGGTTTGTGGGACTCAGCGTGACCTGATCCCAGCTGAGCAGACGACCTCACTCCCCTCTCCTTCCTTGCTTTTGGTGTTTCCTGTTACTTTTCTGTTGAGGTCCAGTGTGCTTTTTCAGATAATATATCTGAAATGTGATTGTCTACTTGCTATTTAGTTCCTTTCCATGGATGAGGCGAGCACCAAATGCATCTAATCAGCTATCTTGAATAGCTATCTTAAATTCACTTACTAGTGATTTTACCAAGCATTTAAGGAAAAATAATACCAATTCTACTCAAATTCTTTCAGAAAATCTAAGATAGTAACACTTTTAACATCTATGAGGCCAGCATTACCCTAATACCCAAACCACGCAAAGAACAACATTGTTTGTGAAGGTAGATTGAGAAATTCATAACAAAACTTCAGCAATTCAAATCCAGCAATACGTAAAAATGATAATAATACATCATGATCAATTATGGTTTATCCCAGGAGTGCAAGGTTGATGTACCATTTGAAAATGAATGTAATTTGCCATATTAGCACCCGTGAAAGATGCCAAAGAGTTTATACCATATGATTCCACTTATATGAAATTTGTGGAAATGCAGATTGGTCTATGTGACAGAAAACAGATTAGGAGCTGACTGGGGACAGAGGCTAGGGGAGGATGGAGTAGGTTGGGGACAAAAGTGGTTACAAAGGGAGAAGTGGAAAATTTTGATGATGCTGAATATGTTCATTATCGTGATTGTGGTGATGGTTCACTGATATACATGTCAAATATCAAATTGTATAGACTGAAAATATACAGCTTACTTTACATCAGTTATATCACAGTAAATCTTTACATGTTTTCAGCAACTTATTTTATTGTTTCTTTAGAAGTCACAATTATAAGAGGCTTTGAGTTATTTAACCACAAATACTCCTGCCATGAAACTTTTCAGAAACCTGCCTCTTGTCAGGATAGTCTATGGTACATGTGGCACATGTAACTGAAAAACTGTGTATGGATGATAAGTCTAATGGTAACTTTTTAGGAACCAGTTACTCCTCTGAGAACACATTATAAATTGCAGAATAAAGTAACATTGACATTTTTTGTTTACAGTTAAAGACAAAAAATTCTTTGAAAATTACAACCAGTCTCTTGAAAAGTGGTCTCTGTCACAAGCTGTCACTGGTCTAATAGACACAGGAAGAATATCTGAAGCTGAAACTCTCTGCACAAAGGTATTATTATGGAATGTGCATTGAAACTCATGGATTCTTATCTTACTTGGAAAATAACTTCAAAAATAGAATATGTGAGGCCAGACGCAGTGGCTCACTCCTGTATTCCTGGCACTTTGGGAGATTGAGATGGGAGAATCACTTGAGGCCAGGAGTTTGAGACCAGCCTGGGCAACATAGCGAGAGGCCGTCTCTACAAAAAATTAAAAAATTAGCCGGACCTGGTGATGCATGCCTGTAGTTCCTGCTACTCGAGAGGTTGAGGCAGGAGAATTACTTGAGCCCAGGAATTTGAGGTTGCAGTGAGCCGTGATCACACCACTACACTCTAGCCTGGGCAACAGAACAAGACCCTGTCTCAAAAAAAAAAAAAAAAGGAGGAATGCATATTATTTAAAGAGCATGTAGTGGTGGTGATGACAATTATGATGTTAACAACTAAAATTTATTGATTACTCTACTTGCCACAAACCAGTCACTGCATTTAGCATTTTGTATTTGAACTTCACAGCAATCTTATGATATAAGTATTTATTATTATCCTCATTTTTACAGTTGAGGAAAACTAAGGCTTAAAGAGGGTAAGTAATGTGCATAGGAGCTCACAATTAGGAATGGATAGAGTTGTGATTTGAATTCACATTTGTCTGACTCTAGGACTCAAGCTCTCATTAAAGGTCTTTAAAATTTTTTTTTATTTGGGTGCCATTAGAGAGACAGCATTTTCCTTTAATTTCTGATTGCTTCCATCTTAATGCTATATTTTCCAATATCCCTTCAGTTTTCCAGAGTTCTGGATCACATAGAATGACTGTGGAGATTGTCGAGTGGGTGACTGGAACCTACTCAGTAGTCTGTTTTTACATGTCAGAATTGTAGGGCTCTATGCTTGCAGGCTCTGTGAATAAATGTGTAGTACCTTGCCTAGAATATAGTAGGGACTCGAATATTTACTGAATGAATGAATGAGTTTCCAAAGCTCACTTAGAAATAATGTAATGGTTAAAGAGAGTTTTGAACATAGCTTTTCCTGAAAACATCATATTTCATAATTGCTTACCATGGAGGTTGTGTAATGTTTTTTTAAAAGATCAGTATACATTTTACACAGAAAGAAGAATGGACTTTTGAAGATTTCTTTGGTTCTTGAATTCTGTGAAAAGCAGAGTAATACATTTTTTCTTTTATTTAAGGAATTCCATCTGAGATAAGTTCAGGACAGGGTATTACTCAGTAAGTGCTTACTAAGCATAAATTGACAGTTGCTATGTGCTCTCTGATAGCATAAGTGATGCCTTATGAACCTTTCCTTGTCAGTTTGTTGTTCCAATCTCTTACTTAGAAGAAAGCAATCAAATACATTTTAGAGGCCGGGCGCGGTGGCTCAAGCCTGTAATCCCAGCACTTTGGGAGGCCGAGACGGGCGGATCACGAGGCCAGGAGATCGAGAGACGATCCCGGCTAACACGGTGAAACCCCGTCTCTACTAAAAAATACAAAAAAACTAGCCGGGCGAGGTGGCGGGCGCCTGTAGTCCCAGCTACTCGGGAGGCTGAGGCAGGAGAACGGCGTAAACCCGGGAGGCGGAGCTTGCAGTGAGCTGAGATCCGGCCACTGCACTCCAACCTGGGTGACAGAGCAAGACTCCGTCTCAAAAAAAAAAAAAAAAAAAAAAAAAACAAATTTAAGATCTAATGAGTAAAAAACAGAAAAGTATGCTGTTGAGGGACAAGCGATAAACATTTGAAACAATAGTGGGAGGACTTGTTTACAGAAATTCTTCATATATATAAATATATACACACACAGAGGATATAAATATATACAATACATTTATGTATGTATGTAGGTAAGTATTTTAAGATATAAATAGTGGCTTAAGGAAATGGGGAAAATAGGTCATTTTTCTTACTCGAAGTACTCAAAAAGGCTGTGCCTAGAAGAAGGACATGTAGAGTGAATATCTTTGTTAAGTTAAAAAAGAAAAAAAATGTATGCCTCTTTTCTTCTTACATAGTGCAGTTTTTTCCAGTATGGAATAGTGATAGCCTTCCCACTTAATTTTATATTTATATTTTCTTAGTTCAACTATTTACTTACATTCAGAACCTAAATTTTTCAGGATATCACTTAAGAGTAAACTAAGTCAAAGGGAAATATATGTAGACTACAATAATAGTGTTACTGATTGTAAAGGTTATTTAAATGTAAAGTTTGATGTTTACAAGCTGTTCATTGTTTTATTTAGTTTTTGCAGTTGTTTACTCTTTAATAAGAAAAGGTATAAACATTCAGAATTTTATTTTCCCAACTTGGAGAATATGCCTTTTACTTTTAACACTTAAGAACCTATTTGATGTATTCCTATTTGGGATTTGATTTCTAGAATTTAAAAAGTAACCCTGATCAGCCAGCCGTTATCTTACTTTTGAGACAAGTTCAGTGTAAACCACTCCTGGAGTCACAAAAGCCACTCCCAGATGCTGTACTTGAAGAATTACAAAAAACAGTCATGTCCAACTCAACCTCTGTTCCAGCTTGGCAGGTAAGTTTTCTCCTTTCTTTCCTGAGTCCTCAATTAAAGCACTTCATAATATTAGTTAATGTCAGGGCTATGCTCCATCTTTATTTGACTTGCTGTCATTCTCACCATGTTATCTCTCAGTTTCAAGGTCTAAAAAAGGTATTGTGGTTAGAGGAGCTAAGGAAGTTTAATACTAATGTAAAATCTGCTACAATGATGATTTAAAGCTTCTTAAGTTATTGATTATAAATTTTCTCACTTTAAAACAGTGATGAAAATACTGTCTTTTATATGAGTTGATATGTTTTGACATTTTATAATAAGGGTATCATAATGGTGTTTAACTCTGCCTTTAGAGGGGATGCGTATAGTTTCTCCCTAGCTACTTTACAGATAACCTGTATTTAGTGCTTTTAGAAATAATTATTTTCAGGATTGATGCTTGAATCAACAGATATCTGCTCTTTCAGGTGGCTCTGGTTACCCACAGTGACAAATGTACAATGATCACTGTGTACTTTGTTCTTATTGATATTAAAATACAAGGAAGCACATAATTATTTTATACAATTATATTTTCTCTGTGCCCCAGAGAAAGTATCAAAGGCGCTTTTTGATACAGATTTATAGAAGCTTATTATCTTACTATAATTTGTTTTTTATTCTGATCTTTTATTGTGCCAGCTTTTTTATATCCCTGCTTTAGATAATTTGAAAAAATTATTTGGCCTAAAATTACTAGATTATGAAAACTAAGCCTCCATTTTACTGTAATTCTTTTTTCCACTTTCTTAGAGTAAGTTTTCCATATGAGATTTAGGATTTAAGATCAACATCTAGTTGACCTTAGAACATCTAGTTGACCTTAGATACTTAATCAACAGCTAGATGTTGTTGATTTCATATTCATTATCAAAGGGAGAAATACATTGTCAAACTAAAAGGGAAAAATTGAAGGATAAATTATATCATAAGTGTATTAGTCCATTTTCACACTGCTGATAAAGACATACCCAAGACTGGGCAATTTACAGAAGAAGGAAGTTTAATGGACTTACAGTTCTCTGTGGCTGGGGAGGCCTTGCAATCATGATGGAAGGCAGAACGCGTGTCTCACATGGTGGCCGACATGAGAGAGAGCTTGTATGGGGAAACTCCCCGTTTTAAAACTATCAGATCTCGTGAGCCTTATTCGCTATTATGAGAACAGCACAGGAAAGATCTCCCCTCATGATTCAGTTACCTTCTGCCGGGTCCTTCCCATAGCACATGGGAATTCAAGATGAGATTTGGGTGGGGACACAGCCAAACCATATCAGTAAGTAAAGTCTTAAGAGATTGCATGTGTGTGTGTATGTGTGTGTTTTCTTTTATGTTATGATATAATTCACAAGGAATAAAGTGTAAAAATGTTTAAAGTACTACTCATTAAATATGACATGTCTGTTTAACACCTCCCATATCAAGATACAGAACAGTTCTAACAACCCAACTGCCTCCCCCAGGCCTCTGTCAGTTGATCTCCTTGCTTGACTTCCCCCACCCCAATACAAGGAAAACCTCTATTCTGACTTCTATTTAGTTTTTTCTGTTTTTGAACTTTGTGTCAGTGGAGTAGTACTCTTTTGTATCTGGTTACTTTCACTCAACAGGATGTCTGTGAGATTCATTTGGTGGTTTTATGTAGCCATAATTATTTCATTTCATTTTATGAACATACTATAATTATTCATTTTACTGTTGATGGGCATTTGGGTGTTTCCAGGTTTTGTCTAGTATGAAGAATGCTGTTGTGACCATCCTTGGACATGCTTTTTGGTGGGACATAGGGTATATGTACGGTTACTTTAGTAGATCCTGCCAAAGAGTTATCTAAAATGGTTACACCAGTTTACACTTGCACCAGCAGTGCATGAGAATTCCAAGTGCTGATATTGCCAGATTGTTGTGTTTTTCCCCCATTTTGGTGAATATGTAGGTAATAATATCTTTTGGTGATTTTAACTTGTATTTACCTGATATCTAATGACATCATACAACTTTTCATATGCTTATTGAGCCTTTGGATATCCTCTGTGTAAAGTGCTTTGCATAATTTTTAATGGACTATTCATTTTTTACTTACTGAATTATTGGAATTTATGATATTTCCTGAATCCAAGCACATTTTTGGATATTTATATTGAAAATATTTTCTTACACTTATGGCTGCCTTTATTTATGTTATTTTTTGATGAATAGTTCTTAATTCTAATGAAGTCTGATTATGGTTAATGCTTTATTGGGATATTCTATTTAAGAACTTTTTGCTTACTCTAGGTTCATGAAGTTTTTTTTTATGTTTTGTTTTAGAAATTTTATTGTTTTACTTTTCATATTTAGGTCTATAATTTATCCTGGATTAATCTTTGTGAATATTGTAGGAGTTAAGATTTATTTTTACCCATAAGTAACATAGTACCAATCTTTGAAAAGACTACTTGGTCCCCATTGAATCACGGTGATGCCTTTGTCATAAATCAATGTGTGGGTCTTTCAGGCCTCATTATTTTCCGTTGGTCTATTTGTTTATTCTTTTGTTTTTTATTCTTGAGTATAGCTTTATAATTAGTCTTGATATGTGGTAACATTAAAACCTCCAACTTTTTGTTCTCCTTCAAGTTTGTCTTAGGTCCTTTGCATTGCCAAATACAGTAGTCCCACCTTATCTGCAGGGGAGATGTCCCAGCACCCCTAGTAGATGCCTGAAACTGCAAATAGTGATGAACTATATATATGTGTGTGTGTGTGTGTGTGTATATATATATATAAATACCTATTATTTTTTCCTATACATACATACCTACCTATGATAAAGTTTATAAATCAGGCACAATAAGAGATTAACAACCATAATAATAAAACAGTTACAACAATATATTATAATAAAAGTTATATGAATGTGGTCTCCCTCTTTCTCTCAGAGTATTTTATTGTATTGTACCACAGGTAACTGAAACCACAGTTAAGGGGAGAGTCTACGGTAAATTGTTAATTCTCACCCAAAAAAGCTCTGCTGGGACCTTAATTGAGATTGTTTAGAATCTACAGTTTAATTTGGGGACAATTGATGAAGTAATACTCTACTGAAGATTTTCTGTCCACAAATGTGGTATATTCCTCTATTTAATTAAGTTTGAAATTTCTCACAGCATTGTTTTGCGATTTTCAACCTAGAGGTCTTTTATACTTTTGTGTTAAATTTATTTCTAGGTATTTGGTATTTTTTGTTGTTGTTCCATTGTGTGTGTGTGTTTAAATTATCTCCAAACATTTAAAAATTCAGTTGATTTTTATATGTTGACTTTCGAGCACCTTGCTAAATTCACTTATTCTTTGAAAGGTTTTGGATTTTGTATATAGAGAGTTATGCCCCTTTTACCTTTTTCTTCCCAATATTTACATATTAAGGTTTTTTGTTTATTTGTTCTGCTTTATTGTACTGTCTGGAACCTTTAATACAATGTTAAAAGTGGTGCTAAGTAAACATTCTTGTTTCTTCTTACCTCAGGTAGAAAGCATTGACTATTTCATTACTAAGAATGGTGTTTGCTAGAGATTTGTGTAAATATCCTTATCAGATTAAGAAGATTCTACTTTGAATATGCTAAGAGAGTTTTTTCTTAAAAAATAATGGGTCTTGAATTTTATTAAAACTTTTTTATGGCATCTATTAATCTTTTTCTTTATTCTGTCAATGCAGTGGATTACATTGATTTTCAAATATTAGGCCAACTTTGCATTCTCAGAATAAGCCCTAGTTGATCATTATATATTATTGTTTTTATATATTGCTGGAATTGATTTGTTAATAGCTGTTGTTAAAAGAATTGACAATATGACAATTTTTTGACCTGTAATTGTTTTTTGGGCACAGAACTTACCAATAACTAAAAACATAGTTTTACTACATCAAAGTTTATTGAATTTGTTGGAATAGGGGTTACAGACTGCATAGTAAACTAAAATCCTTTGCCTCCTTCTCCCGTTTTGTTTCTTAGTGGCTGGCACATGTGTATCAGTCCCAAGGAATGATGAGAGCTGCAGAGATGTGTTACAGAAAGAGTCTACAAGTGGCATCTCAGCAGGGCAGTTGGAGTGGGAAGCTCTCAAGTCTGTTGAGACTAGCACTGCTTGCATTAAAAGTCTGTATGGTAAGATCATGTTATAATTATGATCATGAAAAATTGATATTTTATCTTTCTTTGACATGAAGTCTTTTTACATAGTAATATTTGATTGAATTCCTGTTGTTTCATTGTCTTCTAGTGTGGCTTCTTGATACACTTTGTATTTTGGGTTTGTGATGGACATAGAGCAACATAAATCTATAGACTACAGCAGAACATTGTCAATGTTTGGGGGAAAAGGATTACAGTTTTAAAAGTTGAATTATAGTAGGATATACATTTTTGTTTCTTGGTGAAACAAATTGTATTAGAATTAAATTTAGCTACTCAACTGTGACAAAAATGGTAATAGTGAACATTTCAGTCATTCTCATTTCAATTCAGCATTCTTTAAGAGGGATTTCTAGTAACTTATGACCTAACAAGCTATTTTCTGATACCAATTTACATATATCAATCTGAAAATTTTACATGCTGGTAGGGAAAATTTGTGAAGATACATGTTTAAGTGAGAGTGAGGGCAAACTGCAGAACAAGATGTATGATATAATTCTAATGGAGTGTTCATATATGTGGTATGAATTTTTAAGAATGTATATCTCTAAATACACCATATGTGTTTGTGCAGATGCTTGAAAGCACAAAGATATAATTATATGGAAAGATATATAAGAAATATAATGGCAGTTATTTGGAGAAGGGGACTGGGGGGTTTAAGGGATGGTAGACGATAATTTTTCATTTTGTATCTTTCGATGGTGTTTGGATTTTTTTATCATATCCTTATTATTTTGTTAAACTGTTATTATTTCAGTTTTATATGGTTAGAAGAAATTATCCTACACAGCTAAAGTAACTCTTGTTTTTACCATAGTAACCCATGAGAATGTTAGTTATTCACTTTAGGCATTTTGATAATGAAATATAGAATTAGGACTTATTTTTGGCTTTGGTGCCATTATTGTAGAGCAGATTTAAGAGCTTCTTATGTCAGGGGCTATTTCTGTTCATTTTTGCTTCCTTGCTCTGTCAGTCTGCCTTGTGCATAGGGGGTTCTCTATAAATGGTTTTGAATGAATGGACAAATAATAATAATGTGGCCAACTAATTATAGTTCACTATTTTGTTTTGTTTGCCCCATTTTTATATATAACAAAGGTCTTTATGATCTTGGTAACTAGTGAGCCATAGAAGCCACACATAGTACCTATAACATGCCCTACAGTTTGTGAACTGGAGAAGTAGACACTCTTTTCGCCTAACTTATTATGGATTACTTTTCAATATTATTTGTTGATTTTTATTAATGCTGGGAAGTTAAATCTGACCTGGAATAGAACAAATTAATAATAGTTGTAATAATAGCAAACTATAGCACTTAGTCTATGCTAGGTACTGTTATAAGTGCTTTACTCTTATTAACTTATTTAATAATAATAACCCTGTTTGACAGATGAAGAAATTAGCTTGCAGTTCAGTAATACCCATGTATACCTGTCCGCCCACCACATTCCCCCACTCCACCTCTACCAGTACTACACCACAGAATTATTTTCTCTAAGATCCCATGTTCTGGTTCTACCATTTACTACCTGTGAAACCTTCAGCCAGTTAAACTGTTTAAAGCTCTTTTCTTGTTCTGTAGTAGAGGAGATCAGAATACCTATTTTACATTCTTGTGGCGTTATTTGAATAATGAAGTAATGTTTACACATGCCTTTGTAAACCTTAAAGTGCTATCAATCCAATCTGTTCTTGAAAAAACATTTGACATCCAGTAATTATAAAGGAATAAAAGGTATGCCATATTTCTATGGTAAACAGCTGGCAGTATGGGGAGGATGGATATATTAAAATAAGACATTTATAAAAGTCTTTATTTGAAAGTTTTATTATATGTGATACAATGTGACACATATAAAAACTGACAGTTTGGCTAAGACACTACATATCAGATTCCAAAGTGAGATATCAGATCAAGAGAGATTGCTGTGTAGCATATAGGATCCTCCAGGATAACCTGAACTCAACCCTGAGCCATGGGACATTCCAGTGCCCCCAGGGCTGTGGCATGCAACTCAGGAGTACGGAGCTGAAATCTGCGGCTGACACTTGAGTTGGGGAGGAGTCCCTACCCTCAAGAGCTGAGAGGGGTGAGACGCATGGGTTCCTGGGCAAGGACAAGAGTGGGGCATGCCTCCCTTTGCAGGGCCAGTCCAGAAAGGTTTTGGCATATCTCCCTGTCATAGCCCCTGCACAAGGGGACCCCACAACCCAAATCACCTAACAAAAGTAACGTGGGCATGGAGCGAATGATCAGAGGGGGCTTCCCCTAAGGCCCTGGAACAGAGCTGGTGAGGTGGTCATTTCTATCCTGTCCCCGCCATCACTGCTGAAGAGAATGCCTGTGAATGTGAAGAAGTACAAAAGAGCCATGTGGCTAAGTGTTAGCCTAGGTACCCACTGTTACTCTTATGCACTATCTACTGGATTGCAGCCCAAACTACAACACCAAAAATTATCTTGCTAACATATACACCTGTGAAACCAAGTGCAGGAATTCACCTACACATAAAGATCCTGTACAGAGCCCTGACTCTTTTTAAGCATCCAGAAGTAAGCCAACTGACTATACTCAATTTATACCACAGTTAAAGGAATACCAACTGTATTAGTCTGTTGCATTGCTGTAAAGAAATACCTGAGATTGGGTCATTTATAAACAAAAGGTTTTAATTGGCTTATGGTTCCACAGGCTATACAGTAAGCATAGTGGCTTCTGCTTCTGGGGAGACCTCAGGAAACTTACAATCATGGTGGAAGGCAAAGGGGAAGCAGGCACATCTTACATGGTCAGAGCAGGAGCAAGAGAGAGAGGGGGGAAGTACCACACACTTTTGAAAACCAGATCTCATGAGAACTTACTCAGCGTATAGTACCAAGGGCAAATGGTGCTAAACCGTTCATGAGAACTCTGACTCCATGATCCAATCACCTCCCACCAGGCCCCACTTCCAACACTGGGGATTACAGTTCAACGTGAGATTTGGGCTGGGACACAGATCCAAGCCATATCACCAACCCTCCCAGATGAGAAAGAATCAGCACAAGAACTCTGGCAATTCAAGCAGCCAGAGTGTCCCTGTACCTCCAAATGTAGCCTACTGGTTCCCCAGCAATGGTTCTTAACTAATCTGAAGTGACTGAAATGACAGACATAGGATTCAGAGTCTGGATGGCAAGGAAGCTTATCAAGATTTGGGGGAAAGTTGAAACCAAATCCAAGAAATCCAGTAAAATAATCCAAGAGCTGAAATGTGAAATAGTCATTTTAAGGAAGAACCAAACCGAACTTCTAGAGCTGAAAAATTCACTACAAGAATTTCATAATACAATTGGAAGTATTAAAAGAAGAATACATCAAGCTGAGGAAAGAATCTGAGAGCTCAAAAACTGGTTCTTTTAATCAATTCAGTCAGACACCAAAATAATGAAAAATGAATATTTTAAAATGAACAAAACCTCTGAGAAATATGGGATTATGTAAAGAGACCAAATCTACAACTCATTAGCATTCCTGAGAGAGGATAAGCAACTTGAAAAATGTATATTAGTCCGCAAAAATTTTCCTAAATTTGCTAGAGAGATTGACATAGAAATCCAAGAAATACAGAAAACCCCAGCTATATACTGACATACAAGATGGTCATCCCCAGGGCACATAGTCATGAGATTTACCAAGGTCAATGCAAAAGAAGAAGTCTTAAAGGCAACTAGAGAGAAGGGTCAAATCACATGCAGAGGAATCCCATCAGGCTAGCAGCAGACCTCTCCACAGAAATGTTACAAACTAGAAGCAGAATAATTTGGTGCCTATTTTCAGCATCCTTTTTTTCTTTTTTCTTTTCTTTATTTTCTTGTTCTGAAGCATCCTTAATGAAAAGAAATTCTGACCAAGAATTTCATATCCCACCAAACTAAACTAAATAAGTGAAGGGCAAGCAAATACGGAGGGAATTCATTGGTACCAGTACAAAAACAGACACATCAACCACTGGAATATAATAGAAAACTCAGAAATAAAGCTGTACACCTACAACCATCTGATGTTTGACAAGGCTGACAAAAACAAGCAATGGAGAAAGGACTCCCCTATTCGATAAATTGCATTGGGTCAACTGGCTAGTCATTTGCAGAAGAATGAAATTAGACCCTTACCTTTCAGCATATATACAAAGTAACTCAAGATGGATTAAATATTTAAATGCAAGACCTCGAGCTATTAAAATTCTAAAAGAAAACCTAGGAAATACCTTTTTTGACATTTGCCTTGCCAATGAATTTTTTGGCTAAGCATCCAAAAGCAATTGCAAGACAAACAAAAATTGACAAGTGGGACCTAATTAAAGAGCTTCTGTACAGCAAAAGAAACTATGTACAGAGTAAACAGACAACCTACAGTATGGGAGAAAATATTCACAAACTATGCATCTGACAAAGGTCTTATATCCAGAATCGATAAGGAACTTAAATCATTAAGCAAGAAACATAACCCTATTAATGAATAGTTGAAGGACATTAACAAACACTTCTCAAAAGATGACATATAAGTGGCCAACAAACATGTGAAAAAACGCACATCCCTATTAATCATCAGAGAAGTGCAAATAAAAGCCACACTGAAACACCATCTCACATCAGTCAGAATGGCTATTATTAAAAAGTCAAAAAATAATAGGCTGGATGTGGTGGCTTATGCCTGTAATCCCAGCACTTTGGGAGGCCAAAGCGGGTGGATCACTTGAGCCCAGGAGTTCAAGACCAGCCTGAACAACTTGGCAAAACCTCATCCCTACAAAAAAAAAAATTAGCCAGGCATAGTGGCATGCACCTGTAGTCCCAGCTACTTGGGAGGCTGAAGTGGGAGAATCACCTGAGCTCAGGAAGTTGAGACTGCAGTGAGCTGAGATCTTGCCCTCTCACTCTCTCCTGGGCCACAGAGTGAGACCCTGTCTCAAACGAACAAACAAACAATAACAACAAAAATAACAGGTGCTGGTGAAGCTGCAGAGAAAAGGGAATGCTTAAATGCTCATGTCCTGTTGGTGGGGATGTAAATTACTTCAGCCACTGTGGAAAGCAGTTTGTAGATTTCTCAACTTAAAGCTACCATTTGACTCAGCAATCCCATTACTGAGTATATACTCAAAGGAAAATAGGTCATCCTACCATAAAGACACATGCATTCGTGTGTTTATCACTGCACTATTCACAATGCAGAGACATGGAATCAACCTTGGTGCCCATAGAGTGGATTAGATTAAAAAAAATGTGGTACATATCTGCCATGGAAATACTATACAGCCATAAAAAAAGAACAAAATCATGTCCCTTGCAGCAACATGGATGGAACTGAAGGCCATAATTCTAAGTGAATTAACACAGGGACAGAAAATCAAATGCTGCATGTTCTCACTTGCAAGTGGGAGCTAAACATTGAGCACACGTGAACATAAACATGGGAACAACAGACACTGTGGACCATTGGAGGTGAAGGAGTGGGACAGGGGTTGATAAACTGCCTATTGGGTATTATGCTCCCTAACTGGGTACAATATACCCGTGGAGCAAACCTGCACATGTACCCTCTGTATCTAAAGTTAAACTTGAAATTAAAAAAAAAGAAAAAAGCATCAGAAGAGTGGAGTTAGAGAAGGATTCTTGAAGACATTTCTTTGGAGAGGGCTGTTGCCTCGCCCATTTTCCCCCTGTCATGTTTCTGTAGACAGATACACACAAAGTTGAGGAAAGGGGTGCTACCAGAGAGAGGGAGGCTTCAATCTGTGTCCTCTGGGGTCCTGGAAGCATGTGTCTAGAAGCATATGAATGGGTATCTAACATGTTTCAGAGACTGTGGCACTCAGTCGAAGGTGTTAAGACAGAGAAGAGGAGAGTTGCTAGCGTTTTAGAAAGTGATCACATGTTTCTGGGAGAGAGTGGTCAACAGTAGATTCATCCCAAAGGTAGGTAGGAGTATCAGTTTGTGCTATAGGGAGGAAAGAATGAAGGAGAGTTGCTGCAGACGGAATCAGCAACACTCTCAGAGTTTGTTAGATCCAGAAATGAGCAATGCCAGTGGTGAGAGTGGGTTGATATAGGAGTTATCCTAGATCCTGTTCAGTAAGGCCACCTAGAGGGATGATGGGATGTCATCAGAAAGGACTCTGAAGTTTCCACATTGCTAGAGGATGTGGAGAGAGTGAGAATAGAATACATTTGCTAGATTAGTGGAACTGCAGGTGAGCAGGGCTGGCTTCATGGGCATGCAGCCTCTGCAGTTACACAGGGCGTCATACTTGATTTAATGTTCTGTAGTTGCTATCTTAGAATTCTTTTTTTTTTTTTTTTTTTTTTTTTTTGAGACGGAGTCTCGCTCTGTCGCCTAGGCTGGAGTGCAGTGGCCAGATCTCAGCTTACTGCAAGCTCCACCTCCCGGGTTTACGCCATTCTCCTGCCTCAGCCTCCCGAGTAGCTGGGACTACAAGTGCCCGCCACCTCGCCCGGCTAGTTTTTTGTATTTTTTTTTTCAGTAGAGACGGGGTTTCACTGTGTTAGCCAGGATGGTCTCGATCTCCTGACCTCGTGATCCGCCCGTCTCGGCCTCCCAAAGTGCTGGGATTACAGGCTTGAGCCACTGCACCCGGCCAGAATTCTTGATAATTTTTTTAACAAAGGGCCCTATACTTTATTTTGCACTGGGCCCCACAGGTTATGTTGCTGGGCCTGCTGATGAGAGATTACCCATGAAGTTGGGAGTCTCTGCTAAAGCCAAGTTGAGGAAAAGAGCTTTAAATATCTGTCAACCCTGGAGAGCTTGGCACCACCTTACAATGGCACCAGTTAAATACAAACTTCTAGTGTTTCAGTAGGGCCCTGAAGCTACAATTAGCCACAGGAGGTGGGAGTACTGGGGAAGAGGAACCAGCTACCTGCTACTGCCTGTAACCATAGTCTAGCCTGGGAGCCGAGGGGAATTGAGGTGGGGCAGGGAAGTATGTGCAAATATTACTTTTCAACAAAGACTGAGTGTTGAGAAAAAAAGAGGACATTCTAATTGAGACTATATTTGTGGATGAATGTAAGAAAAAAGGAATAAGACTCATGGGGCCTAATGTAATTTACATCCAGGGACACAGAAAAAGTATCTCTCAAATAAATGTTAAAGAGGTAGTGGGAAAACAAAATAGAAGTATTCTGATCACTTTGTTTAATATGCCAGGTATATATAGCGACTTTTTCCTTACAAAGTCATCTTTGGGCTAACTTTACAGAGTGTTTTATATGATTTCATAGAATTTAGAGAGTGCATTATTGAAAGCATCCAGTGAGAGTTTTATGTTACTGGTTTTTAATAATATGTTAAGAATAATTGTATTAGAATGTGCTTTGCCTTACTTTCTTTGTCAGATGTATCCCAGGGTTGCCGCTGTTTATAGATGATGCATCATAACCGCTGTTGTCTATTTTCACGTTCGTTATAGCTTCCTCTTACTTAATTATATAAATTGCTACTGCCTATACTTCACTCAGATAATTGCTCTAATTTTTGTTATGTAATTTGGTGTTTGAAGTAGACTATATTGACTCATTATATTGACTTTATTAAAATATATATTTTAGATACTTGTGGTTATGAAATCTCAGTCAAAATTTGAGATTTTTAAATGAAAGTTTCTAATGCATTTTTTTCTCTTTACATAATTCAGTAAAGTGTTAATCACTTTAGTTTGTTACTGTTTCTTCAGAAATACTTACCTTTGCTATTTCTGAGTCAGTACCTAATGTGAAAATAAAGCATGTAACTCAAGTAATATATGCATTGATATCTTAGCCATAAAGTGAAATTTTTAAAAGATTTTTTATCTCTGATACCTTTATCTCTGATCTGTTTTGTACTTTTTTATATTGGGAGTTTATTAAAATACTTTATTTCAGCCTTTCCTCTCTCCTTAGATAATTTTTTAAATGTAGAACTTTATCACTACCAGTTAAAGAATCAATTATGTTAAATTGAGTTTTGTATATTTAGTAGACACAAGACTGATAGATTTTATTCCCCTATGTAGTATAATAGTGCATTTTCTTTGAACAAATATTTTAGTGTTTTTTAAATATCTCCTCTTTGAAAACCTCCTTTATCCCAGTCTACCCCATTTTGTAGCTCCTTAAGAGCAGGGATCAGATCTTAAATCATTTTGTAGTAATTATACTCCTTGTATTATTTCTATGGTGACTTGCACAAATAGGAACTCAATAAATGAGAATTGAATTGCATACTTTTCAAATAAATATACCAAATCTTTGAGTTAATATTTGTCTTATATTTTTATAGGCTAACATTTCCAATGATCACTGGCCATCTTTGGTTCAAGAGGCTACAACTGAGGCCCTAAAACTTTGCTTTTGTCCACTGGCTGTTCTTTTACAAGCTTTATTACAATTCAAACGTAAAATGGGGGCAAGGTATGAAGAATCTTCATCTTTTTCTTATAAATGCTTCTTCACTTTAAATCTTTCTAGGAAACAAGGAAAGATTATAAACTTTAAAGTTTATAACAGATCAATTTAATAAACTTTGAGGGGTGTTTATATATCTGTATCTACTTTGGAAGAACTGGCTCCAGAAATCCAGTAAGGGAGAAATAAAGCCTTATATTTGTTTAAGAAGGCAATTTGATACATATTTATAGGGCATGAGGGATTTGGCATGATAGCATTTCCAGTGAAGAAGGTCTTGGAGTTTTTGTTCTTCACTGTGTTAGGAGGCGCCAACAGTGTGATGTGGGTTCTAGAAACAAACAAAACCAAAAGACCCCAGTTCAAGGCTACATTATCAGAAATTCTTGCTAATGTAATAGGCTATGAAAAAAGTAATAAATATTGAAAAGGCAGAGACATGTTTTTTATAAATGATGTGGTTTCCTATCTAAAAAATCCAAAAGCTGCTCTGATTAAAATATAAAAATTCTATAGCAATGTATATGTTGGAAGAAATGCACTTAAATTTGAAGAACATTACTTAAAGATCACATGGCTAAAAAGTACAGGCAAGAATACTTTAAGATTTTGAAAATATCTAGTTCTAATGTATATTACATATAATACAAAGCATCTGTAAGTAAGGCAGTGATAGAGGAGCAAACATTACTGGAACAGAATAGGTATGGTAGAAATGGAGGTTAGTACATATAAATATGTAGCAAAAGACACATCACAAAATAGGGATGGTGGAAGATTAAGACCATATGGCTGATTAACAACTCCAGCACTATTTATTAACATTTATTTATTTTGGGCCATTTTTATGTGTGACTAATTTCACTAAGAAATGTTTTAGGCTGTAATTTAAACTTCCTAATGAACTACTTCTGCTCATGCTCAGTGTTGGTAACTTAGAGAGGACTATCCCCCTTTCGCCCCCTATCCCAATAATCTTTGTTAACACCTCCCATAATTTTTATCACCTTCAAAACCTAGCCCAAATAAAGATGTAGTCTAAGAAAAATAACAACGTACTTACTACGTGATCCCTCTGCAAAAGCATCTTCAAGACAAGTTATTTAGTTCCTGCTTCAAACTAATTGCTACTTAGAAGATCCTTCTGGTTAGCAGTTCTGAATATACTATGGTTTATGTTGTTTTTAGCAGTACAGAAGTTTTGGAGTCATAGATGCTAGTAAATTAGGAAAGAAAAAATTAGAACACAGCTGTAAATCAGCCTGTTATTACATGGGTTTACGTTATCATACACATCCTTGAAAACATATGCTAAAAGCCTGATATGATATACATAGCCTGTAATGTAGACGCTGAATATTTCTTGTTCCACTCTGTATCACCCTTGTATTATTTAGTGACTTAAGTAGTGACTTAAGTAGTTTCTGCCTACTTTTCAAAAAGATTAGAGGTAGAGCACTCAAAGTAGATTATAAAATAGGGATTGCCTCCCTATTCTCTTTGGAATGAGAATAAATTGGAATAATTTAGTTATCTGCCATATGGGAATAATAACTATCTACCTAATAAGGTTGTGAACATTAAATACAACCATATTTAGCATAGTACCTAGTGCATGATAAACACTTAATAGATATTAGCCATTATTACCTTTATTGTTATCTGAATTAAAAAATCATAATCAGGTACCACATCTGCAAAAATATGAGAACGACAATGTGTATGTGAAATTAGTATAGGAGATATCTTATGGTAATTTGCATGCTTTGGACTAAATTTAACTTTTTTTTCCAGAGAGACACGGCGTCTTTTGGAAAGAGTGGTATATCAGCCTGGGTATCCCAAATCTATTGCATCAACTGCACGTTGGTACCTGCTGAGACACTTATATGCCAAAGATGACTATGAGCTTATTGATGTAAGGCATTGATTTTATTTAAAATGTTTAAGGCATTGATTTTATTTAAAATGTTGTATCTTTGATCTAAGGGTTTTAGAGTTAATTGTTCAAAGTTACCTCACTTTTATGGTTGAATTTTTAAAAACTGAGTGTGTAATTTTTTGTCTAATAAAAGACTACAATATCTACTGTTACATCTGTTGAAAATGAGAAATATTTATGCACATGGTTTGAAGGTTAAATATATAGCTTGTATCTTACCATGGGTTAGTTGTGAAATTCTCCTTTCGGTATTAGAATATCAAAAGCTGGGGCTTTTTGGCATAAATAACAGAACTGTTAAAACCTGTGTTTTAAAAAAGTTTAATGTGGATTTAACCTGTATATGTGCAAGGTGCCTTTATATAGGGAAACTGTACAGGTTGAGCATCCCTAACCTAAAAATCCAAAGTCTGAAATGCTCCAAAATTTGACACTTTTTGAGTACCAACAACCTTGGGGTCATGATCAGTTGTGAAGCATGTTGTAAGTAATTAGATACTAACCATAGGTGACAAATGGTTTTACTTTTTTATTTTCAGTAATACAATATAACAGATTCATGGATATTTTTATATATCTCTCTATTAATGCATCCCTATAAGCTTTTTTAATTGAAAGAAAAAGGTAGAATTTTAAGGAGCTTGTCTAATTGCAGGACTTTATCTTTGAACCAATGAGAACATCACAAGTTTAAAAGTCATCCGTTAAATGTACTGAGGTTTATAAAACGTTGCGAACTGCTGATCTAAAGCCCTTACCTAGTGAAGTTTATAACAATACAAATATATGACCATCTAAATCCAACCTAAAGCAGTATCAAAAATCAACGTTTTCTTTCCCTTTTTTGGCCAGAAAGGAACAACTTAACTACACTTTCTTTCATATTATTTATATACCTTTGTTATTTCTTTAGAAATCGATGGATAAAATATTTTATCCAGTTTTTGATAAACATTGGATTATTTTCTAGTAAGGAAGCAAAGAAAAAGCCATAAGAATGAAGCAGTAAATCAAGACTTTTTCCCAAAGCGACATTTGTTTAAAGCTATAGTTATTCATACTTTTCTTTTTTAAAGAAAGGACTCTAAAGAAGTTGAAGTTTTTAACTGTATTTAAGCAAGAAGCAAGGCTAAGTAAAAATGGCCAACTGGTAAACCAAAGGAGAGAATGTCCATGCATGAATTGTCACTGGTCTTGTATTAACATCACAACAATTATACTGTTTTTGCCTGCCTATATTTCTCTTTTCCTGAACCCGGGATATGATACACCGCCTTACAGTCTTTTTAACCCAGAGTTTCTCATCTTCAGAGATCTCAACTCAACCTACTGAGATTGTGGAATGCACAATTTTTTCTTGGGTGTGGGTCGAGGGTGGGTATTGTCCTGTGCAATGGTGGATATTTGGCAGCATCCTTGGTCTGCTAGGTGTTAGTTGTATTTTTGTGGCCATTGCAGTGGAGGCAAATAGGCAGATAGGATGGAGTTAGAGGTAACAGAATCCTATTTCTGTTATTTTCTGTTATCCTATTTGCCTTATTGTTGCCTTTACTATGAAATACATGTGACAGTTTCTACTCTACTTCTCATGGGATGGCTCTGGCATCTAAATATATAAACATATATGTATCCAAAATTATTTCAAATAATGTAGATAATATACAAATGTATTAGGTTAAAATTTTCGTAGCTTTAGCCAACAATTTTTAAAACACAATGAAAATCACTGAAAAGCTTTTTCAGTACCTACAGCATTTTGAAATACTGTTTGCCTACAGCATTCTGAAATACTGTTTACATTAAAGAAATAGTAAAGAAAACAATGCTTGGAGAAAGGCATTATAATCAACATAAGCCAAACCAAAAAGGTAGAACATTCATGAATGTTGGGAGACAGTTCAGCATGGGTCTCTTGCATTTCTAAATATCCTGTGAGCAGGAGGCCTGATTAACTCTTTGTTCTAATCTATCTTTTCAAAGATATTCGTATAGTGAACATCCTTGGAAGACAGAGCTAGTGTCTCCCTCCAGAACAAAGGGTAGATATTCCTGTCCATTATAAAAGATTAAGCATCCTAAGTTTAGGGTTCCTATCTCATAAATACAACCAACTGCATATGTGGGAAACTATATCAGTCCGTCCACATCGCAGGCTGAGAGGACAAGAAGAACAGAGGAAAATATATTGATGCTCATGCTGTTTGCCATACCTTGAGCAATGAAGACTTTTCTCTGTGACCTGAAAATCCTGTGTCTTCTGGCAGTATCTATGGAACTGTGGCAGGCTAACTTGTTAGCTTGCAAATAGAGCAGAACCTCAGACCCTTCACAATGCTTGACGATGAACAACCAAAAAATGTTTTAATATGAAGGATCAGCTGAAATTGAATCTCCTAGTTTGTGAAATTGGTGAAATCATGGAAAAGTTCTTAATAAAGCCTAGAACCTATAGCTTAGATCCTGAGCTGTGGTTTCAAAGGGGAGCAATTTCATTTGAACAGTTCTATGCGTAAAGTGGTCTTTTTAGAGGTGACGTTATTATACCGTTTAGAGGTGATGGTATTATTAACAAAGCCAACAAACAAAACCTTTAATTTTATACGGTGCTGATAATGATAGCAATCAGGCTGGGCACAGTGACTCACCCCTGTAATCCCAGCACTTTGGGAGACCAAGGCCAGCAGATCACTTGAGGTCAGAAGTTTGAGACCAGCCTCTGGCCAACATGGTGAAACCCCATCTCTATTAAAAATACAAAAATTAGCCAGGCATGGTGGTGGGCGCCTGTAATCCCAGCTACTTGGAAGGCTGAGGTGGAAGAATCTCTCGAACCTGGGAAGCGGAGGTTGCAGTGAGCCGAGATTGCACGACTGCACTCCAGCCTGGGTGACAGAGCGAGACACCGTCTCAAAAAAAAAAAAAAAAAGCGGAATGTTGGCATCTATACTAATTTGAATGAATTGTGCATCTCTCTGATGTTAGCTTTGTTTGAACAATTTATATCTGCAAAAGTGACTGAAAGACTGCACAGAGTCACTTTTCCTAGTGTAGTTTAATGTTGCCTTTTCAAGACTGCAGCTCTTGGGTTACTTGGCTTCAATGAATCAAAATACAGATATTGTTAATAAACAAAATGCTAATGTTCCTGTATGTGATTTCCCATAGGTGCTGGTAAATAATGCCAAAACTCATGGAGATACAAGAGCATTGGAACTGAATCAGAGATTGTCCTCACAATAACATTGGATTATTTTAGTAAGGAAGCAAAGAAAAAGCTGTAAGAATGAAGCAATGAATCAAGACTTCTTCCCAAAGCAACGTTTTTTAAACTATATTTATTCCTTTTCTAAAGGAATCTAAAGAAGTTGAAGTTTTTAAGTTAGGAATGCAATTTTCCGTTAACTCCAAACCTGATTTTAATCTAAAAAAAAAAAAAAAAAAAAAAATGGGAAAACCAGAATGAAAGGAAAACCATTATTGCCTTGGTTGCTTAACATTATTTGTAAACCATTATTTTCTGCATCTTGCATGGTGCACAATAGAATATCTTTTACTGTAATCCCTTACAATAAAGCCTTAATAGCCATTTTCTATGTAATATGCAAAAGTAGATTAGCACAATGCACAATTTTCTTTTGTTAAAAATCAAATTCAAAGATTTAATTCCTCCTATGAATTCTGAAGTTCGGCAAACCAACTCATCATAAAATCCAGATAATCTTGTAACCTATTTATCTAGTGATTCATCTCAAATTCTATTGAAAAAGCATAATATAAATGTTGATGAGTCTAGACTCTAATGGATATGTTTATATAATTCCAAACACTAAAGTATGTGAATGCATTTAAAAACATTAATGGAAAATAATGCTGATAATTAATTGATCATGCAATTCCTTCAATTATGATGGAAAGACTTGAACTTTCTGAAATAAAACAAAAATACAGTGTCTTGTTTTCTTTATAATATCAATATCAGACATAATTTCTAAATTTCAAATTTTAAAACTTGAAAGCACAGTTATCTATTTTTTAAGCTCTTTACATATTTGAAGAAAGTCACTTTGGATTTGTGGTTTTAAAAAATATTTTCAGACATTTACGTATATTATTTATTGCACAGAAAATATGTGGTTATATGATTTATGTATGTGACTTTTCAAAAGCAGTGGCGTCAGGATGTTACTTTTTAAGATAATATAAATTGATGATATTCTATAGTTGTACTTCAGCGGTTAATAATTGAACTGAACTTTGATCTGGTATTTCCCAAATCTGTCTGAACATTATAATCATTCATACCTATGCAATCAGAATCTTTAAGGATGGGGACAGGCCTAGGACTCTGCATTTTAAAGGTATGCCAAAGAAATCCTAATGTTTATTCAGATTTTCAAACTACTATATTACTCCAATGATTATTCTTCCCTTTATTTCTTCAGCAAGGTTCAACACATGCCATTCTCTGCTTATTTCTTCCTTATCTTCATAACTGTCAATCTGATTCAGTGATTTTAACAACCTGGTCCACAGACTTAGCCACAGATGCACTTCAAAAGACTGCCTGCGTAGCCCTCGTCTCCATGCTCCCATTTCCTCAGGAGAACACTTCAGCTTTTTCTTCCAGAATGGGTTGGCTCCATCCACCTAAATGCTTTGTATTCAGTTCTTGCCCTTCATCTGTTTTCTGGAGTGTCACTTGCTTCACAAGATTACCCTTTGCTTCAGGACCATAATCAAAGGGTTTTTGACTTCCTTGCCAAATTCTGCCTTCCAGAGACCTCAAATGCAGGTTTTTCTAGACTGGAGGGTTGGAAAAACACCTGAGTTGATGCTGTCTCAGGTCATTCTTTTTTGCATTTATGTGCACACATTCTCTCTTAACTTTCGTTGCCTTCTTGTCAAATTACCACCGCCCGGTTACCATGAGCCTCAGATTATTTCTACTCACATAATTTTTATAGAGCTTACTTTGTGCCAGAGCTAAGCTAAGTGTTCTTAACATTGTCATTTAATACTAATTAATAAAGGTGAATGGTGTTAAACAATATGCCTAAAGCAAAGGAAATTCAAGATGTATCAGTGTTATAAGATTCCAGAAACTCTAAAACAGTGGCCAGAATTTCTTTTGGAAGTTTAAAGGTTTTTTTATGATTTTTTTTTGTTTTGCTTTATTATCATTATTTTTTTAAGACGGAGTTTCGCTCTTGTTGCTCAGGCTGGAGTGCAATGACGTAATCTTGGCTCACCACAATCTCCGCCTCCTAGGTTCAAGTGATTCTCCTGCCTCAGCCTCTTGAGTAGCTAGGATTACAGCCACGCACCACCACACCCAGCTAATTTTTTTGTATTTTTAGTAGAGACGAGGTTTCTCCATGTTGGTCAGGCTAGTCTCAAACTCCCAACCTCAGGTGATCCACCTGCCTTGGCCTCCCAAAGTGCTGGGATTACAGACATGAGCCAGCGCCTGGCTCTATACATAAGTTTAATTAGAGAAATTAGATTAAAAATTGTTTCCTGAAGGACCAGTATTTAATTTCCATATTAGTATTTCATTACTTTTGTTATATTTTGTTTGGGAATTGTGAATTTTCTGCTATTTTTATCCATTTTTTATTATTGATTAATTAGATATTTATACACTCGTTTGGCATCTGATAATTTCCCATGGGAAAAACATGTTTCAGCTTCCAAGTAAACTTTTGGAACACAATGTGTTTGTTTGGGGTCACTTGTCATTTTTTATGAAGTGTCCCTTTTAATTTCTGGTCAGGAAAAAGCAATCTAAAATGCTGTGCTCTCTTTTCATTTTACAAAAAGGAGCTATTAAACTTCCTTTAATTTAGAATTCTCTACAGAACAGGATTAGATAGAAATACTCACACATTAAAGGAATTAAAAGATGTGGTTATTTGAAACAGTATAAAACATTAGGTAAATACGTACTAGTTTGTAATGTATGAATATGAAGGCATACATATTTGGTTGCTGCATAAAAAGTTTGATACCTGCTTTGGGAAAGTTTTATAGGAACACAAAAATGAAGTATATTTTGGAGTATGAGTGAATGTGGCTTGCAGATTCCTTTTTGTCATGGCACATTAAAAAATGTAGAAACTTTGTTTTGACAAGGTTGACTCTTGTCTCTCTACAGGTCTTCCTTTCACTCACTTTAGTTGTTAATGGCTAGAAAAAGTCTCAGGCTGCCATGCTGCTTGTTGTAAGGTATAGCACTCAGCTGCTGGTTATAAATTGACCCTCAGTTTGCAGGAGAGGTTTTTTTTGTTTTGTTTCTATTTTTGTACATTAAAAAGATATATTTGTATATATTATACAGGTACAATAATGTTTCCACTTGTGTTTTTAAAGACTTTTTATATAGATGAAATGAAAGTCCAAAAACTTCCTCATTTAGAGTATGTGCCTCATTTTTGGTTTAGAAAATGTAGTTAGTCATATAAGATCTGTTGTAACTCCAGACCATTCATGGTGTCTAGCTGTCCCTATGCTACAATAGTGGGTTTTTCATTCTTTTGGATTAGAAACTTTTTGAATAGCAGTATTTTAAATCCTAGTATGCCTAAATACCCTATACAACCATGTTTTTATAAGTGCTAAACTAACTTTAGACCTCAAAATGTTTTGAAGTAGGAAAATAAAGGTTAGTATCTCTTTAACAAGAACTGTTATGAAACATTTGAAATATTTTTTCTTATTAGTTATAAACTTAGAATTGAAAATACCTGTTTTAGGGAAGGGAAACGGCACCAACAGAATGATGACTGAAGTTGGAGTATCCACCAAAACAAGAGTTGGATTTCATATTATATCACTGGACTGTTGAAATAATTGTCATGTCATGAGGGTTCAAATCATTTAAAAAAAAGTTTATTTTGGGCTTCATTCTTCACCATATACTTTCCCTGTATGTAATGCTTATTATAAAAACATATTTAAATTATATTAATTTTTCTAGGGATAAGGTGGGTATTAAAAAAATGCTTATCTTGCACCTTTTTCTTACAGTAAGCAGAATAATGGCTCACAAAGATATTCATGCCCTAATTCCCAGTTTGTGAAGACGTGTATAAGGAATGCAGTTGTTCTTTTGTATAATAGCTAATGTATGAACTACTCTCACCCAACATGCTACTTACAGTATAGTATCACCAACACCATTTTTAAGTACTTCACTCTAATTCTCTTTAAAATAAACCACATTAAATTATACTCACAAAACGTAAGTGGTATGTTTCAAGCTGAGTTTCAATATTGAATGGGTATGAGACTAGATAAGTCTTGGCCTTTGGTTTTTATTTGAATTTGTAAAATAGGCCTTGAGCTAGGTTTCTAATGGCAACATTCTGTTGTTCTAAGGCTATCAATGTTTTCCAAGTCAGAAGTGAGCTGAAATAAAATACTGAAATAAACTGCTGAGTACAGCACCTGTGAAGCAGCAACCCTGGTTTCCATTGAACAGGGGGGCTCCCTGCACTTGAAGCCCTTCTTAGGGTAGAACCCCTTTGCCAAGAAACCTATACTGTAGAAAGAGATGCATAAACAGGTCTTGGTTCTTGGTGCTAAAACTCTGAGAAGGAAAGTTGTTCGACACTCAGAGAATACTTCAATGGAAGCCAGCATCTATGAATAGCTGAAAGTAATTACAGGTGTCTGCTGCATGCCAAATAGGTTATACTTCTTACGGAAAGACTACCCACATTAAATACAACATTTGCATTGTTTTATTATCTGACTCCCAGGTGACAAATAACTTAGTTTCTAAGACCCTGCCTTTTGCCATTTCCTTCCCTTTGATCATATAAAATATGGTCATTAATCTTCAGAGAAGAAATCCTACATATTTTAGTATCAAACAATCAAGAGTGTTTCTGGAAAACATCTATATAATAGTGGTTTAAAAGTTCTAATCTTAATTTGTTCAATATAATAGATAAAGGGAGAATACTGTGCAAATAGTCTTTATATACACGCTAGCTTCAGAAGTTTGGAAATTAGCCTGTGAAGAAGTTAAGTGGCATGAAATAAAAGACAAGTACAGGTTTGATCTTTGCAGAGCGAGTTATGTGTTTTCTTGCCTATACATATTCCTGGCAGTGCTAATTTCTCTTGTGTTTGGGACACAAGTGTCTCTGGGCACAGGAGAAAAGCCAGATGGAGCAGAAGGTTTTTTTGTGTGGAAAAAAGGAGGAGGTTAGGTAGAGAGAAAAAGCATTGCTGAGAAAGCAAAATTACATTGTTATAAGCAGCTTCTATTAGATGGAGATAAATATATTTCTGAATTGCCTGAGGCCAGCCTTCCAGTGCCTCAGAACAAGTGTTATATATATGGTTGGAAGGTTTTTCTAAGAAATAGATTCAGCGTAAAGAATTAACTCACTGGGCCCAGATTTACATAAACAGTGGTGAATAATTTGTGAATATTGGAAAATACGTAGGCAGCATAAAGTTTTTGTGTTAGTCAAGTAGCTTCTAAGAAAGCCCAAATAAGATCTAGTATTGCAAAGGATCTTGATACTGCACCAGCCCACCCTTTGTTTCAGGAGAGGAGTTTTTTTGTGCTTATGAGGTAGTAATCATTACCCACCAGGGCTTCAGCATCCAGGGATAGATTGAATGCCCACCATGGTCCAAGCTCTTTACACTATTGCCTCATTTAATTTTCACGTTATTTTTTTATAGTGGCTATTATCCTTATTTTACAGACCAAAAAAACTTTTATAAAGAAGTCTCAGAGAGATGATCTTTACTAAAATTATCTGTATTCTTAGGCAATTAGAATCTGGCCCCAAAGTTAGTTTCCAATACTGTTGTCAAATGTTGTTAATGGTTGCTGTCAACTCAAAGAAATGTAAAAATGTTGAGGTGTGCATCTTTGAGACTGACTCAGTTATCCTACCAACCTGTATTCAGATGCTGCCATTTACCTTTTGGTACTATCTGAATAGGAGGAAGCTTAGGAAGAAGGGAACTTCCTCCCGAGGATTAACTTTGCAAATTTAAGCCTATGTAATGATAGAGAATAGAATACTCTACTCTTGTTACACTTTGAAGTTGATACAAGCCAGCTGAAGTGAGCATATTGTTTCATTTAATCATTTAATCCTTGATAACGTCACAAATGCCAACCCTTGGTTTTCTCTTTGGCTTTTTCTAACCTCTCTTCCCAGAGTTCACCTTTCTTTTGGCCATCCATGTCTAAGGTACAAAGGACCTTACGTTTTTTTTCTTTATCAACTAATTCCTGTAGAGGAGATAGTTGGTAAAAAGCTCATGGGTCCTTCATTCTTCTTTCTTCCTCTACCTGTCCATCCATCCTGCCTTTTTTGAAGATTTAATATTGCTCTTATGAATACTTAAAAGCTGTTAAGTGCTAAGTGATAGAATTTTGGCTTAGAGACTAGATGGATTCCTTAGTGTAAGAGTCATTTTGGGTTTCAGGGGTGGGGATTTGTCTGGTACCATGTAGGCCCCACCCCATTTGAAGCCCATCCTTGAATGTTTGCCTACGAACACAGTGTGTTACTTTTTTGTAGAAGCATCTGCTAGATGAGTACTAATGACTTTTACCTGGCTGTAATGACGATTGGGTTTGCTCTGATGGCCAGGACTTTTGGAGGAAACATCCTTCACTGGACATTAGCATCAGCACCTTGTGCACCTCCAGTCAATCTCCAAATGTTGCTTCAGCTGTTAGCCTCCTTCTTCAGGCACAATTGAAAGAAGAGCTTTCAATTGTCCTTCAATTGTATTTTAAAAATAGAGGAATAATTCCTCATTATAATTTGTTCCAGGAGAAATCTGTATTTTGTACTTCCCTCTACTTTTGTCCATTGCTAGAATTATTGCAAGCCAAGGTATTTCTTCTCATGCATAGTAAAAGGACCTTTTTTAAGCTCAAGTATTTTTAGATACTAATCTGAATCAGAGTTATATGACAGCGCACCATGGAACTTTCTTTTACCATAAAAAAAAGATCTGTCTACTTGTATTAATCAATACCATTTATCAAGTACAATACCTGCTATGTATCAGACACTAGTATTAGATGGTTTACATAGGTTTACAGAAACAGTGTAGCATAATGTTTACGAACAAGTTCTCTGCTCTTGTAAGTTCAAATCCTTGCCCATCTTTTACTAGCAGTATGACCTTATGTAAGTTATCTAACCTTTCTTTGCCTCGGTCATAGGCATCTGGTAGATTAAATGCATTAATCTATGGAAAGTACTTTGAGCTGTCTCTAATATATGATGATAGCTCAATACATGTTTCTTCTAATTCCTCGGTTGCCTACAAGATAGGTATTGCTATCCCCATTTTAAGATGAGGAAACTGAGATTCTGAAATTAAGGAACATATATCCAAAGTCACACTGCTAATGAGTGGTGGCACTGGGTTTAAACTGAGGCTTGTTAGACCACAAGGCCCTTCAAGATTTCTCAGCATAGAAGTTTGGGGTTTTTTTTTTGTTTTCTCCGTGTTCATCTTTTGAGACTGTTGAAGAAGACCTGGTTTATGATGTACTGCTGAGTTCCTCAATCATTTCTGATTTGTAACATCACATTTGTAAATATCTTCTGAAATGAAGTAGCAAAACTCTACAAAAGAACGGAGAGTTATGGAAATTCAGTCAATGAAGTCAAATTTTTATAACTGTACATCAAGGGAACAATTTGACATAATAGTAAACCCTTACCACAAGTGTGTGTAACTCTAATCTGAAGAGGGAAATGCCTAACTAGGAAGAGGCCAAAACAGCCTAATGTTTTTCCTGGCAACCATCCTTCCTCTTTCAGGGGGGCTCACCACCCTCTCTCGTTGGAGAAGATGCAGCATGTTTATTTTATGGCATGGAAGGGGACTCGAAAGCATTTGTAACTATTCTTCACTGAGTTGCGTAATACACCCTTTCAAGTTGACACTGTAGGTCAGGGTCCTCTTTGATAAATGGAAAACTAATGGTGGGTCTTGAAGTAATACTAGTAGAACTCCCAGTGGATCACTGACACCATCTGCCAGCAGGAACTCCCAAGGAACACTGAAACCTTCGAATGATTACACTCCCTCTCCTACTTTACTGCTGCACGTCTCTCCATACTCAGCCAGGACTCTTCTGCTGTTCCTTCAGTGTTAGGTATCTTCAGTGTTAGGTTGTTCTTGGTCTGTAATTCTCACTGTAGTCTTCATGTCCCCGACCCCATCCCACCTAACCAAGGCAATGCTTTCCTCCCCAGTAATTCCAGTAACCGTTTCTCTGCTGGTGACTTCCAAAGCTAAATCCCTAGTTCAGATCTTTCTCTCATGCTCCAGGCCCAGCTGTCTCACTAACCACTGGACATCTCCCCTTGGATGTCCCATAGATGCCTCAAAATCAATTAGTTTAAAACATCTCATTATCCCCTCTCTGCTCTATTATTTCCCTCCTTTCCCGCCCAAATTTGCTTCCCACACTGCGTCTGATGTATTCTCTACACTGCAGCCAGAGGGATCTTTCTATAAAATGCAAATCTGTCACTCTCCTATTTAAGGTCTTTTAAAGGCTACTCTGGATCCTTAAGATACAGCCCAAGTTTCTCAATATGAGTTACAAAGCCTTTTGTGATTAGACACCCCACTTTCCCTAACTTCTCCAGCCTTCTCTCTCACTCCTCACCTCCACTAACACACAGTGTAGGCTCTGACCTACACTTACTGAGCTGCTTGCAATTTCTGGCATATATCCCATTCTCTTTTGGCCTCCAGGCCTTTGTTCAGGCTGATCAATCTGCCTGAGCCCTCACCTCTACCAATCAAGCCTCTTTCCCTTGACTCATGTCTGCTTATACATTGGAGGTCTCAATTTAGATATTCTTTCTTCTGGAAGACCCCTCTTCCTGATTCCCTGTGTTTCTGGCAAACACAGGGAATGTGTTTCCTCTCCCTGGTTCTCCCATTATACTCTACTTTCCCATGTATTTGCAATATTAATTGTTGGTCTTTTCCACTAGACTATAAACTCCCTAAGGGCAGGGTTTGTGTTTAGGTTGTTCAATATTGTATCCACAGTGCCTAACCCATGGATGTATGGAAGCTGGAAAGATAGAAAAAGTAATACTTCACAAAAAGTTTAGAGATCCCCTTTGTAAGGCAACAATGTGCACTGTGCGTGTGTGTGTGTGTGTGTGTGTGTGTGTGTACTATAGATCAAATTTTTCCTTCTTGGTGTTTTGGGATACTACTTGCTGCTACTATGGGTGAAGCCAATGGAAGGGAGTCTCTGTTTGGAAAGTTAGAAGACGGGAGGGCTGCTGGTGTCTAGAGTACTCTGGGAATGCTGTTTCTTTGACCAAGGTCTTGGGCCTTGCTGCTCTCCTGACTACCAGATGGTGAGCATATATACCTCACAATGGGGCTACGAAAGCAGTTACCTGTGTGGCAGAAGGGGAGGGATTTGTCCTTAATTTTTAGTGCAGAAGTAAAAGACTTTGGACATTACCATCTAGTCCTCAGTATGAATAATTTTATATGATTTCCCCAAAGAGCAATTTTAAAATTTTTTATTCTGCATATGTAAGATACAACAATGTGGTTTTTAATATACATTGTGATACCTCAAGCTAATTAACATATCACCTCACATAGTTACCATTTTTGTGTGTGTGGTAAGAACACTGAAGATCTCTCTTAGCAAATTTCAAATAGATAGTACATTATTAAGTATGATCACCATGCGGTACATTAGATCTCCAGAATTTATTCATTTTAAAGTTTGTATCCTTTGACTGAATCTTCCATTTGCCTCAGCTCTCAGCCCCTGGCAACTACTGTTCTATTCTCTGTTTATTTCTATGAGTTCTGGCAACTACTACTCTATTCTCCGTTTATTCCACATGTAAGTGAGATTGTGTAGTATTTGGCTTTCTGTACCTAGCTTATTTCACTTAGAATAATACCCTCTACATTCACTCATGTTGTCACAAATGGCAAGATGTCCTTCTTTTGTAAGCTTGAATAATATATATATATATATGTATATACATAGATGACAGTTTCCTTAACCATTCTTCTGTCAGGTGGTTTCCGCATCTTGGCTATTGTGAATAATGCTGCAGTGAATGAACATAGGGTGCAAATATCTCTTTGACATACTGTTTTCACTTTATTTTCCAGAAGTGGGATTGCAGGATCATGTGATAGTTTTATTTTTAGTTTTTTGAACAGCCTCCATATTGTTTTCCCTAATGGCTGTAAGAATTTACAGTCCTGGGCCAGGCGTGGTGGCTCACACCTGTAATCCCAGCACTTTGGGAGGCCGAGGCGGGCAGATCACGAGGTCAGGAGATCGAGACCATCCTGGCTAACACGGTGAAACCCCATCTCTACTAAAAAATACAAAAAATAAGCCAGGCATGGCGGCAGGCGCCTGTAGTCCCAGCTACTCGGGGAGGCTGAGGCAGGAGAATGGTGTGAACCCGGGAGGCGGAGCTTGCAGTGAGCCGAGATCACGCCACTGCACTCCAGCCTGGGCGACAGAGCAAGACTCCGTCTCAAAAAAAAAAAAAAAAAAAGAGAGAATTTACACTCCCACGTACAGTGCACGAGGGTTCCCTTTTCTCTACAGCCTCACCAACACCTGTTGTCATTTGAGTTTTTATATATCTGTTGGCTATTTGTATATCTTCTTGGAAAAATGTCTATTCAGGTCCTTTGCCCATTTTTTAATCAGGTTATTTGTGCTTTTGGCACAATATTGAGTTGTTGAGTTCCTTATATGCTTTTGGATACTAGTTCCCCATCAGATAATCGGTTTGCAAATATTTTCTCCCATTTCATAGGTTCCTTCATTTTGCTGATTGTTTCCTTTGCTGTGCAGAAACTTTTTAATGTGATGTAATCCCACTTGTTTACTTTTGTTGCCTGTGCTTTTGGTGTTATATCCAAAAAGTCATTGTCAAAACTAATGTCAAGGGGCTTTTCCTCTATGTTTTCTAAGAGCAAGTGTTGATAATAGGAAGGAAACAACAGAAAATTTAAGGGCAGCAGGACCCTTGACTATCCAAGACTGTTTAAATGGTGTTTGTACTTAAAGTAAAAACTGAGAATAATTTTTACCCCCCCCCCCCCCCCCCCCCCCCCCCCCCACCCCCCCCCCCCCACCCCTCCCCCCCCCCCCCCCGCCCGCCCCCCCCCCCCCCCACATATGCCTCAAGTCTGTAGTGTGGATCTGGATTGCAGATTCTCCAGTGCTCAATCATCCTATATTTGTGGGAAAAGAAGTCTGACGTTTCCCAAAGGATTAAGTAATATTGTTTGATATGGAATAAAGTGCCATGTATATTGAGCTTCTTTAGGAGGATAGTTTTATTTATCTTTTTGGATCTCTGTCAAAATAAATGCAAGGGGAGGGAGGCCCAGTGCTCCACTGGTCCCTTGAACAGAGGTGAATTTACTGTGAAACAATGGCTTTTAAGTTTCAGGGGCTCCTGCTTGCATTAGCCCTAGCCATGTATTTACAAGATCATTGTCAAATTTACAGAAGACATTTTAAACATAATTGATGAATACCACTTATTAAGACCGCTGCCTCTTTTCACTCCCACTTCCCTTGATGTCAGGTGGTGCTGGAGTGGCTGTGGACAAAGAGAAGTTGAGTTGGGGATACATTTGGATTACAGGGATATATTCATGTTGTTCACAGTCACTTCTGTATGGAGTTACTACTGGCTGTCCTGATGTAGCAGGGGCTTCCAGGAATATTCTTACAGACTTCTGTGCTAACTCATCTGGCATCAGGACAGTACATCAATAACAAACTGAAACATCATAAGCTTTAGACTCTGAGTAACCTGGGTCCACCTACTCAATGAGCATAGTTCTTTGACTATGTAGAGTCTGTGCAAACCTGTGAACACCTCAATTTGGCATCCCAAGTAGGAGAGTGGTGGTAGAGGATTCTTTGATCCTTTGATTTACTGCCCCACATGTTACTGTCCTGGCCAATAACAATGAAAGATCTATTCTGGGAAAACTTTTGGCCTGATTTTACACTATTATATGAACTACAATCTAATTTAGAACATTTTAGAACATTAATTGATTGATTAATTTAGAACATTTAGAACAAGGAGAAAATATATATATTTTTTTCAGTTGCTGTGTGTCATCTGCTTTTGTAGCCATGTCTGTAGAGCAAAAAGGGAGTGAGATGACTTGACTGTTAGTCTGTATTAATTCCTAATTTAACACTCCCTAAAATCATTTATTTATTACAAAGACTCTTTCAGCCTATTATATTTGTTGTTGTTTTTATAAAATATTTTTAGTAGAAACAAAAATATTATATAAAAATATAAAAGCTTTCATAAATCCTTAATGTAGACAACAGAAGTTTTTTAAAAAATAGAATCCAATAGGTTTGTTGTAAATTCTTACCTTTTTTGGTATACAGTATATGCATATTATGTTTAACTTAGTTAAAACATTTTATCACAAAAGTGGATCATATCCATATTGCTTTTAAACTTGTCTTTTTCACCTAACAGTGTGTCTTGGACATCTTTCTGTGTTCTTTTTAAAGGGCTATCCAGCATTGGGTGGTGGAGGGAGTGGTCTGGTTAATACCATTTAATCAATCAATTCCTTATATTTGAGTGTTTTCTGGTTTTGGTGTTTCTTTTCCTTTTTTTTTTTTTTTTTTTTTTAAACTGTAACAAATGATGCTGTAATGAGCCTTCTTATTTGCACACTTGGGGAGTATTTTTCCCCTGTAATATAAATTTCTAGCCATGAATTGCAGGATCAAAAGATATTTACATTTAAAAATGTTAACAGATGTTTTCAAATTGCCATCTAAATCATTGTACCAATTTATAGACTTGCCAATAATGTATAAGAGTGCACTTTTTCTCCACCCTTGCCAGCCCAATATTATCAATCACTTTACTCTTTGCCAGTCTTGAAAACAGTAGCTACAGGTTTCTTTAATTTTTATTTATTTAACAGTAAAGTTGGACATCTCATACCTTCATATTATCATATTCTTCTATGGCTTGCCTGTTCATATCCTTTGCCCATTTTGAAAAAAAATTGATTGATTATTTTCTTATTTACTTGTAAGAGTTATTTGGGATTGCTTGGGATATTAGCCTTTTGCCTTAGTATGATACTTGGTTACAAAGGACACTTACTATTGCATTATTTTAATATTTCTTACTTTTTCATTGGATACCATATCATCACTAAACATACTGCATTTTAAACTCTTAAGTGAAATTCTGCTATGAAAATCCCTTCAATTATAGACTCAATGATTCTGCATGTGGGTTATTAATAGCAATAAAAGGGGATGCTTCATACAGTTAAAAAATTATAGAAGTGACCATTAGTCAAAAATTTACTTAGAAGGTAAACTTGTTCTGTATTAGGGGAGAAGTTGTCACTTTTCTTCCCTAAGCCAAGGAAGGAGCCTAAGTTGGAAGCAAAGGTCCCATTGCCAAGCTTACAAAAGTTATGTGATTAGAAATTAGTCCTTGTTATAGCAGAGTGCATATCATGAATAGTTCGTTTTTATTTTTCATGAATTTACTGCTCAATATTAGGCTCTACATTTAATATTTATATATAGAAAAGTTAAACAATTTTTTTTTGAGACTGAGTTTCACTCTTGTCGCCCAGGCTGGAGTGAAATGGCATGATCTCGGCTCACTGCAACCTCTGCCTCTTGGGTTCAAGTGATTCTCCTGCCTCAATCCTGAGTAGCTGGGATTACAGGCGCACGCAACCACACCTGGCTAATTTTTGTGTTATTAGTAGAGAAGGGGTTTCACTATGTTGGCCAAGCTGGTCTCAAACTCCTGACCTCAGGTGATCCACTCACCTCAGCCTCCCAAAATGCTGGGATTACAGGCGTGAGCCACCGCACCTGGCCGACAATTTTTAATTATATAGGAAACTAGCATTTATGAAGTACTTCTGAATTTAGCGCCTAGGTCAAATTACGCTGGATATGTTTTCATGGAAGCTGTTGTATTCTCTTATTTTGCATGGTTTGGCTCTTAATTGCTTATAATTCTGGTACATAATGAGCACAAGGGAAATATATTTTAAATATGCATAAGTTAAACTTGCTACAAACATTGAGATTAGAAGTTGCAAACTGACCACTAGGTCATATCTGCTCCACAGGCATCTCACATAGTTTGAGAACTATTTTGAACTAGTTGCTAAAGCTTAAAAATAGAGGGATTTCTCTTGAAAAATGGAATTTTGGATAATAATGGATTTTTTATATATATATATATATGTTAGTCATGAACTGTCACTACATAGTAGCTATTATTTTTAGACAGAGTACGTGCTCTCCAACTTGACAGAGCTCCTGTCATTCTTTAATGTATTACAACTGGCCTACTTCACTCATATACCTTATGTAGATTCCTTTTTCGTTATTTGTAGATTTATATATATATACACACACACATATATACACACATATAGATATCTATCTATCTATCGAGAGAGAGAGAGAGAGGCAGATATATAAGGAAATTTCTTAGTTTTTTCATTAATAAATGCAAGACATCCAAAGCTTCTGTGCTTTATTATTTTTCTGGTACATTCATCTCCTTAAAAGGAGACATTAGAAGCAGTAAACATCCCAGAGATAGTAACTTTCTTCTTCAGAACTTTTCCCAACAAATCACTCCATTGGCTGGTGAAAAAGAAGATGACTGAAAAGGTTTATACTTCCTGGAGTTCCACTATCTTACGCTGTAATTTCTTCAGGTCTTTCTGTACTTTACATTTCTCTAAATCCATCTTTGTTTTCTGTATTTGCTGGAGAGAGCTGAGAGAGTCATGAATTGATTTAAATCCTGTAAGAGGGTAAAAGAATAGGTACACTTAAACAATGCATTAGAACTTTTTTTTAAAAAGTTGCTAATTGGCAGTCCTACCATAATTGATTATCATTTAATTCAAAGGGCATTAAATTCTATTAAGACCAGCCAAAAATTGTACATAATCTGTTTCTTGTATGTCATGAAGATTCATTCACAATAGTGTTTCAACTTATATCTGGTTATCTGGTTTCATTGTGAAATTAATTATTTTTCTCCTCCTCTCCGCAAATACATTGCATAATTCTATATTGCAAGAGAGAAATTTAAAATATTTTATTCTTTCCGTATGCTTTGACAAGAGATTTGTGTGATTTTTTTTTCAGTCTTGTTACCAAATTGAAGGTAAAGATCCCAGAGGAGAGTTTAAAACTTCTCTGAAAGTAGCCCATTTGAGGGACCTCAGAGCAGCCCCCTGCTGCCCTCCTCCCTCCTGGCACTTTGTATATCTCTTACGTCTAGTCACTCATGACCACAGACCTATCAAACCTCAAGGTCTTAGGGCACAACCCATTTGTTATTCACTGGGGCCTTTCACATAGTCGTTTCTCAACACATTTTTATTAAAGGCATAAAGCAGCAAACCGTTAATTTGAAGTTCCCACTTTCTAGAACTCCTCCTCGTTAGTAAAATGAAAGGACTTGCAGATGGTAAATTCCTTTTCAGTTCACTAATGGAATGAAGTTTTACTAATGGAATAAGTACAATTAAACCTCTGATAGTTAAACAGAAAGCAGGGCCTTTAAAAGAAGGGCCAGTTAAGTTTGGGACATGATTCCTGGCCAGATAATTCATTATTTTGATATGACGGTGGGAGGGGTATATTCTGAGGGTTGAACTTCCAGGCAGCAAATTCTACTTATATGCCAGGAACATCTGGCAGATTGAGACCATCATGTCCTCCCAAGGCACCTCCAACGTATCTCTCTACAGGACCAAATTTGGTAGAATTTACACATGAATTTTTCTGAGATCTAGAAGAAAAAAGAAAAAAAATTACTTGGGACTTTCTCTAGTAAAGAAATTCTTCTGAGCCCTGGTAATTCTCTCAGAATTATGACTCAAGGCAGATGGCTGCTCCACAGCACCTATCCCATGTCCTTCCCTTTGACAAATTAGAAGAGCCTTTCAAATTAATCCTCTTTGATGTTAGCTCAGCTTGACACTGCTGCCATTAGCTTCTTTAAAAGAAAAGCAGTCATTATACTGGACTCTACTAATTCATCCCTCTTTCTCACTTCTAAAGGTCAGGTCTCCAGTCTGACATCTGTCCAAGCTCATTACTTGTAGTTGAATGAGAAGGGCATTTGATTTAGGCTCTTAATTTCATAACATACCCACAAGTCACGTCTTGGGTATTTCCAAGGATTTTCCAAGTCTGACAATTCCGTGATTCTATGATCTTAGTTAAAAAAAAAAAAAAAAAAAAAAAAATCTCACGCCAATGGCAGGCCTGTGACATTCCAAGTATGAGTGAAGAAAGTTAATTTATTTATATGCCTTCCAGTATAATACTCATATTCTATAGGATATTTAGAAAAGTGGATTAAATACATAAGGATGTCACTGATGACAAGATTGATCCCTGACCATTAGCTCAAAGTGGAAGACTGAGGGATTGAACAGGAAAGGACAGATATTCTACCTGATTGATATTCATTCTGCATTGTCTCTAATTCACCCCAGATCTGCTTTTCCATTTGTTCCATCTTTTTGGACAATTTATTTTCCATTTGCTTTACTTTACTTAGTTGTGTTTCCTGTTTCTCTGTGTTAATGAAATTCTCTACTTTGCTTGAAAGCTGCAGCAGTTTTTCTTCCATTTTATTTTCAGACTTTTCCTGTAAAAGAGATTATGGGATAAAACTTCTGAAACGTACATGGATTTATCCTTCAGCTTAGAGAAAATGTTTTTAACATTCATTTTTCCATGCTGAGCATGAAAATTCAAACCAAGTTCCTTTGTATCTAAAACTGTGTTCATAAGTATAAGAGTTAATCCCTTTGGCCCTGTTCATTTGTAGTTTCTGGAATTCAACATGTTACGGAATAAAAGAAAAGGGCTGTAATGTGGCCCAAATTCCTTGAGAATTTGGCATTTTAGTCTAATATTCAAAGATATTTTAGATACCGCTTTTCCTGAGCTCCTTGCACATCCTCCTTCGAATTTTATACCTCCATGTGGACAGACTTCAGCTAGAATAGTGATTCGTCATTCCAGTCATTTACTAGAATCACCTGGACCATACCCCCCGCCCCCAGAAATTCTGATTTAATTGGTCTGTGATGGAGCTCAAGAACTGATAGGATTTAAGCACTCTCCAGGTGATTCTAATGTGCAACCACGGTAGGGACTGCAGAGGCAGCCTTAGGATGATCAGCTGCTTTTCTCCTCACTTCTCCACAGGGAATCTGGGAGCAGGAGCTGGGCATGGCAGGTATGACCCCTTTGGTTCTCCTCTCTTTGGCCCCATCTACCTCAGGAATAAGAGTTGGTGGATTCCAGTCTCTGCGTTCCTTATGGTGGGAGGTTTCTGCCTGCACGATGACCCCATGGTTACCTAGTGCCGCCTATAACTGGTAAAGGAATCTGCCTAATTCAGGAGTGAAGAGCTAGCAGCCCCACTTGGCAGCTGCGATCTCACCACACATACTTCAGTAGCTTTACCAGCGATAAAGCTTTGTTCATCTCCAACTCTTGGACTCCTTTGTAACTCTATCAGCTATTTACAAACTCGGGTTGGAGCTGGGGACATTATTTCCTGAGCGGCCTCTGCCTGAAGTCTCTCTACCTAAGTTCTCAAAACATCTTTAGTCAACTGCAGGACTGGCAGCCATTGACCACAGTGATGGCGCTGTGCTGCCCTTCCTATTGGGTAAGATGTGATGGTTGCAGTGGAACAGGGGACTCTTGAAATAAGTATATTTCTCATGTACCTTGGTAGCCTCACCCCAAAGCTTGGCGCTGTCTTTACATGGTCTGATCTGAAAAAGGAGTTTTGGAAACCTTTAATCTACTAACAGATCTCCAGAAAAGTCAAATGATTTGTCTGCACATCACCCGGGGAGTGTGCCTATAACCACTGATTCCCAGGGGAGGCCCCTAGAGAGTCAGATTCCCTAGGGCTGGGGTGGCAATCTGTTTTTTTTTTTTTGAGACGGAGTCTTGCTCTGTCGCCCAGGCTGGAGTGCAGTGGCCGGATCTCGGCTCACTACAAGCTCCGCCTCCCGGGTTTACGCCATTCTCCTGCCTCAGCCTCCCGAGTAGCTGGGACTACAGGTGCCCGCCACGTCGCCCGGCTCGTTTTTTGTATTTTTTAGTAGAGACGGTGTTTCACCGTGTTAGCCAGGATGGTCTCGATCTCCTGACCTCGTGATCTGCCCGTCTCGGCCTCCCAAAGTGCTGGGATTACAGGCCTGTATTTTTTTTTTTAAACCTCTTCAGATTCTTTTGATACGGGTAGAGCACACTCTGAGAAAGACAGGTTTGCAGAGTTGGGGAGTAGCAAACAGGACCAGAAGACAGGCCTCTGGGCTCCTATTGTGGTGCTTAAAAAAAAAGTGACTGAAGCAGTGAAGATTACCATAAATGTAGAAGTGCAACCTCCCAGACCTTTACTCCCTGCTAACAAGGACCATGCAGGTGTTTACTTCACAAAATAACAGAACTCCTCACCAGTTTCTCCTGTAGGACCTTCAGACATTCATTTATATGGCCCAGGTGGTCTTTTCTATATTTGAGAAATTGGTTTTCTGTCCATTTTTTATTATTCTCAACTTCTTCATACAGATTACTTGAAAGTGAATTAAATCTAAGGGAAAAAATGTTTTGTTTCATTTTAATAAGTGAATTTAAACGTAAAAAATTAGTGTTGAAAAAGTCTGCAGTTTTTTGAGGTGATAAGACTCAATGTGCCTAGCCAAGTATTTGTGGGGTGATAATGGGAGGTGCAGAGGCAAGGCAAGTACACTCTGGGTTCCTGTCCTGAGCTTGAGTTCAGTCCAGCTACTGTTAACACCTCCTCTACATACCCTAAAATACATACACACATGACAGGAGCACTGTTGGCTAGGAGCTAACCACAGCCACACTGAAATGTAGCGTTATCCATGCAGAATTGCTCTCATGGCCTGGGGCTCACTGGTTGTGCGTGGAGGAAATACTTTGATAAGTTCACTTGGGGTGGGGACTATTACTCATGCTAGGAGTTGTCTGTCAAAGGCCAGATAGTAAATATTTTAGGCATCGTGGGCCATATGTTTTCTGTTGCAACCACTCAATGCTCCATTGCAGTGGGAAAGCAGCCACAGGTAGTATGTAAAGAAATGAGTATGGTTATAGTCTAATCAAACTTTATGTAATATTCACATGTCATGAAATATAGTTCTTTAATTATTAGAATGCATAGAAACCATTCTTAGCTGTGGGTAGATGTGGCTAAGGGTGACAGTTTGCTGACTCCTGCTAAGTGCCAGTATGTGACTGGGAGAGGAGCAGGGGCAGAGAGGACCTGCCTCTGACCTTTCTCTAGCAGAGGAGAGAAAGGTCAGAGGCAGGAAAGTGGAGGGAGAAAGCCCCCAAAGAACCTGGGAAATGCGCCAAGGGGGACTTTATGTTGCCTTTGTCTCAGGCAAAATCTTCCATAAAGTCCCCATTGCTACCAAGGAGTCTGTGTGAGTGGATTTTTTATAGGGGGCATTTAAAGAGGCCCTGAATTACTCATGTGGGGCAAAAACAGAAGTAATAGAGGTACAGGAAGGGACCTATGGGACCTGTCAAGATGCTGCACCATAGAAGTATTAAATAACAGAGAATGAAGGATTTTTAAAAATGGAAGTGGATAAAAGGGTTGGAATCATATATCATCAGTTGAAAAGTCACTGTAGAGTGGCTGCGGGTTTGAGGAGAGAGGGGATTCCAATCTGAATTAAATCAGGTATGGGACTGGGAAGAGGTAGGATGAGGGATGGGGACTTGTGAGTGGTTTCTGTGTGTTTTCTGCATATGACTTGCTCGTGATAAGATGTCGGCTTCAAATTCCCTTTTAGAATAGGTAAAACTTTTAGATTGGCAAGAACAATGTTTGTTATTGAAAGTATTCAGACTGTTTTACAATGTATGGTATAGACTGTTAAATTAATAATTGCTCTGATGTTTTCAGACAAAATTATATGCATATAATTTAGTTTGTGATGTTTATCATTGGAAATTAATGATTAAATCATCCTGGACATACACTGCATGAACATGCCTCTCTTTATCTTTGGAAAAAGTGTTTGGGCTAATTATTAGAAAATACAAGTTCTGTGAAATCATTGCTTTTAGGCTAATGGCTCTCAACAGGAGGCAATTGCCCCCTCCCACCTTCTCGCCCCCAGGGGACATTTGGTAATGTCTGGAGACAATTTTGGTTGTCACAACTGAGAGATGTTACTGGCATCTAGTGGGTAGACACTAGGGATGCTGAGAAACGTCTTAATGCATAGGAGAGGCCCACAACAAAGAATGATCCAGCCAAAATACCAATAGTGCCAAGGTTGAGAAAACCTGACTCAGATGATGAAACCAAGGATGGGAAATGTAAGTTCATTTTCCAATAGTTGTATTAGTTACAGTCTAATAGCTAAATTCTGATCTTCGTCCTCTGAATTCTCTCATTATTTTTGACACAGAGTGATATTTTTCACATAGATATGAGGCATATCTTGATTGACTGTTGAGTACCTCAATGCTGCAGACGACGGAGTTGGCTTCTATTTGTGTTCTTTAGTCTACTTATGATTCCAATCACCTGTGCTATTGGTTAACAGCTATTGGATCTCAGACAAATAAACCCACCCACTGAATATGTAGACTCCCTTATTTTAGCCAATTGTTTTATCTATCTGGAATACTCTTCCTCAGAATATCTATTGGCTCCTGCCCTCATTTCATTCAGATTTACATTCATACACCACCTTAAAAAATAGAACTCTTTCTCCTTATTTGAAACTTCCTATTCTCTTACCCTACTTAATTTTTCTCCAAAATTCTCACCACCATCTGACATACACTAATTTGTGTTCTATCTCCTCCACTGAAACTTAAGCTCCATGAAAGCAAGAATTTTGCATTGTTTATGGCTGAGAACAATGCCTGGAATATAATGAGTGTTCAATAAATAGTTGGCTAAATGAACAAATGGATCATTCTTTCTCATTAAGTATCTTTTATTAGCATTGCTGACAAATAACAAATCATAGATTTGTGAATTTATTTAGAAATCTAATCTATTTTGGTTTTCATCTTCCTTTCCCTGCCTCTGGTGGAAGTATTAATTAATAGTCATAGTTTAGGGGGCCAGTAAATCCCCAGATAATCAAGAGATAGCTTTACAATTGAGAATCCAGCCTTCAGTGCTCACCTTTACTGTATAACAAATAAATGAGAGCATCTACTCTTTTATCACTGATACAATATTAACTTCCCTCTGAAAACCAAGGAACCATTAAATATGCCCATGTAGTATCTCTGGAAGGGCATATCAGTAATTAAATTCTGAAATTAAAGCCATAAAGAATGAATTACTACTTATGATCCTTTTATTATGAGATTTGCTTGCAATTGAAAATTAATTTTCCTAGTAACACTCAGAAGTTGGACTCTGTTGGTAGTTTATTAAAATTTGAAAGCATTTTTGAAACAGCAATCTCCTTGAGAGATGAAAAGAATAAGTAAAATAAAGGTTTGTATAACTCTTTTTCTTTGCATAGGATTTTCCCAGACATAATGGACATGATTTGCCATAATCTATTAATTACAGAACTTACAGTTAAAATGTCAACAGTATGAATCTATCTTAGATAACATTCACATTTTAGATCCCAAATCTTCTATTTCAATAGGTGTAAGAGCATTTCTATTAGATGTAGATAGATAGGTGATTAGATAGAGCTTTTTCTTTCCTTTTCCTCAAAACACAAAAGTCAGACATTTAAATTATAGCTAGAGACCTCACTAGGATGATGAGGGCTATTGGTTGTTTTTATGTTTTTGTTTTTAAGTGTTTATGCTGATTTAATCAAATTAAAATATACACCGAGAGCAATTGCAAGGGAGAAAGTTACAAAAGAGTGAAGGAAAGCTGAGTGAAGATCTACAGACACAGCAGAGCACAAGGAAGAGAGCTGCAGTGAAGGATTAGTGGTGAAGGCAGCCAGGGTCTGCCTTCCTTGGTCATGGATGACGTACAGAAATGAGGATGTAGCTCTATCCTAGGCCAGTTTTGCCAGTGCACTTATGTCCCAAAACCAGTGTCTTGTGTTAAAAAAATCTATTGAATGAACTTTTCCAAGATTTTGAATTCTTGGAAACTATTACTGCTGGCAGCCTCTCAAGAACTTAGATAGGGCTTTGACCAACTGTGAATGTAAAAAGAATTAGTGGCCTTTCATTTGCTGATAAACAGAAGATATTTTCAGTTTTTTGTAATCATATTTGAAAAAGAGCTTAAGACAGACCATATGCTATTTTATTTTAGAGATTGAGTCTAAGATTCTAAGTTTCACATCAGAAACCAAAAATTAGTTCCAAGAAATACTGTATTTCTACTAACTTTATACCTACAGATAGAACTCTCAAACTAATTTCTTCTTAATGTTTTATGATTTCTAATTAGTGACACTAAAAATCAATTCTGCCTCTACTCTGATAGAAAGACTTTTGTTTCTTGGATATTCCAAATTGTTCAAATCCCAATACATTCATAGCCTGTTTCCCAGCCACCCAAGTCAATGTGGTCTTTCCATTTTTAAAATTTCTGTGGTAGAATTAGTTTTCAATAGATAGAATTGTGAGATGGAGACATCATGAATTGATCAAAACAATTTGAGCTTTAGAATCAGACACTTTCTAGCTGTGTGATTTTGGGCAAATTAATCTCCATGGTTGTAGATATCCTCATCTTTAAGATAGGGATAAATAAGAGTTACCCTGCAGAGCTGGGTGCATTGAGTATCTTCAGCGCTAGTGGTTGGTAGGCATTCATTAATGACAATTACTATATTTATTATTTCTGCCTATTGATATATCATCTCATTTAACATTGTCTTAACTTTTGCTTTTCCTGTGTTTAGCTTTTCACTTACGTTTTTTCTTCCCAACTGTAAGTGGCAAGGATTATGTTTGGATATTCTAAAACACAATGTGCATAATATAGGTGCTCAAAAATCATTCATTCATTCATTGGCGTCTACTTCTGTTTCAATGTGCTGGGTGCTAAAGATACAAAGGTGAATGTGACCTATCTCTGCACTGGGTAATTTTTAACTTTCTATTGTGGTAGTGTTTTCAAAGTTGGATGATATTATTTGAGTCTATGCATTTGCTTTGTTGACCAAATACTTTTTCTTTTCTTATAAATCACTGTCTACTAAACAAGCATCAGCAGTAAGAGGTATCTAGGGAGTGACTATTAAGGGCTGCCCCTGCCAAACCCTTGTTAAAAGACAGCTTTATTTCCTGACGGCCAAGACTCTTGCTATGTAAGCACTAAGTAGTTGGCTTAGGACATTACTTAGCAGAAGCTCTGAGGGTGATCCTTCTGAGGAGGAGGAACAGTGGAGGGGTTCAATGTATGTCTTTGTCGGATCCAGTGATGAGTGCCCAAATCCCAGCAATTCACTGGAAAACCGTCAGAAAACATTGTAGCTTTTAAGTTCAATATAAGTTTAGTTGACCATTAAACTTGAATTTGTAAATGTTTCTAAATGGGAAGATTGCCTATTTAACCTTTTTTTTTTTTTTTAAATTTGCAGACATAGTTTTATTATTTATTTATTTAGATACAGAGTCTCACTCTGTTGCAAGGCTGGAGTGCAGTGTGGCATGATCTCTGCTCACTGCAACCTCCACCTCCCGGGTTCAAATGATTCTCTGCCTCAGCCTCCTGAGTAGGTGAGACTATAGGCGCGCGCCACCACACCCGGCTAATTTTTGTATTTTTAGGAGAGGCGGGGTTTCACCATGTTGGCCAGGATGCTCTCCATCTCTTGACCTCTTGATCCGCCTGCCTTGGCCTCCCAAAGTGCTGGGATTACAGGTATGAGCCATCAAGCCCAGCCAGATGCATAGTTTTAATTTTGAAAAATGCGCATGTCAACTTTGAGGCGTCTCAGCTGCTGTTTCTGGTGCTCAGCCGCCAGGAATGGTGGCTATGGAAGCCAAGGTTCTTTGTATGTTTTGGCCACTGGTATCATTTTGACAACCTGCCTTAACAGGTTTTAATTGTATCTTGGCAAGTGAGGTGACACGAAAGCCATCATCTTGGATTTCAATTTACTAATGAGGATGGTGGTGGAGATGGAATTACCTCGGCATTTTGAAGGCATTTGCTCCTAGATTCCTTGTCAAGACACCTGCGAGTAGGTGTGGCACGGGGAAACCTTTTCAGTATTGCTCTTTTCTTCTTTCCCACCCTCAAGGTACCTGGGTCATTTTCCATGATTGACATCTGGTAACCACAGAGGTACCCTGAGTGAAGGTGGACCCGGCCTGCAGCAGCTCTGCTCTTTTTTTTCCTACTTTCCTAAACTTTATTAGAGAAAAAAGCACTAGAACATAGTCACTTTTCTGGGATTCCTCCCCCAAAAATGTGACGTTTGATTTCCAAACATGCCAGAAGTGTACATGGTTCCCAGTTGTACTAAATAGGTGAGAAGCTGAAGTCCTAAAGTGTTCATCTTCCAACGTCTCCCAATCTGTGGTCTGTCCTTGGATCAGCAATAATTGTCTGAACAGCTACTATGGCTTCATTAATTTTTGTCTGTAGCTCTCTGAGCTCTTTTATATGCAGCAATTGCAGAATTTGAGCAGCTGCATTAAGAACTGCATCTCCTGCATCAAAACCAATAATATTTTGTCTAAAGCAACAGGCAAACCCTCTTTTGTTTGATTTGCCTTAGCAACTGCACCCTGTGTCAGGTGCTCCTGGGCCAAAATTCGAATTGCCTCAGGCATTGCCAGGTAATCGTCATGACATTGAATCTGAAGCAGGTTAGCCTTCACACCAGCCTTAACATCAGGATTATTTACGTCCAAATTGATCAACGGTTCTGCATTTTTAGGCATTGTCAGCAGTTTTTGCATAATCAGGTAGTAAGTCCTTGTATTTTTCAGCATTATCTCCATATTCAAGCCTAACAGCTAGAGAAACCAGTCAATAGCTTCTTGTTGATCTTGAATCTTGAAAGGACAGTCAACATCTCTGAGACACTTTTCAAAGAACTTGGGCCAGTCACTGCTGTGGATGTTCCTTAAATTACCTGTCTTCAATCTTGTAGTGTCTAACTTTCTGGTCTTCAAGCCAAACAAAGGTTAACCTTAACCTTGCTAAAAGACTTTTTTAGAGACCGGGTCTTGCTCTGTCATCCAGACTGGCATGCAGTGGTGTAATGATAGCTCATCGTGACCCAAACTCCTGGGCTTAAGTGATCCTCCTTGCCTCAGCCTCCTGGGTAGCTGGGACTACAGGTGTGTGCCACCGTGCCTGACTAAACTTAACCTTTAATGTTATTAAAACACTTTTATTTAAAAGTTAATCTCTTTATTCAGAGAAATTTCGTTCTTAAAAAAAAGCAAATTCTACACATTATCTACTTTATTTTTAAATTTATATGTACCTCAAAATCCTAACATTAGCGACAATTTACTTTTTTTTTTAAGTAGTAGAACTACTTATTCTTATTTTTGTTCAAAGTTAACCTTGTTAAAAACTAAATCCAGTACACTAGATTGAAACAGAAGTGCTCTGGAAAAAACAAAAACAAAAACAAAAAAACCCTGTCTTACTTTCTCTTTGAGCAAAATACATTTTCAATACATATCTCAGTCAAATGGTTAATATCTCTAATGTGAAAGAATCCTACACATTGATAAGAAAATGACAAAAATCCCAATACAAAATTTGATAAATAATAATGGGCAATTCACAGAAAATTCAAATAGTAAAAGGGAATGCAAATTAAAACAGATGCTTTTTTCATCCTTTGGCCAGTATTAAAAAGAGAACACATTCATCATTGGTTAAAATGTAGAGAAAGGTCTTCTCATACATTGCTGGTGGAAGTGTAAAACCCTACAACATTTTAAAAAAGAAATTTATGAAATTAAAAAAAAATATATATATATATCTATATATATATATTCTTTAACCTAGCAAGCTTGCCTATAGAAAATAAAAGTGCCAGTATTTAAGGATATCTAAGGATATACACATACTACATTTTTTTTTGTGATGATCATAAACTAAACATAATCCATTCAGCAATAAGATAAATGGTTGAATTAATTATGGCACATATATAAGTTAAAAGATTGTACAGCTATAAAAATGTTAGAATATTTACTGATCTGGAGAGATATCCAGTATGTACTAGAAAAATCAAAGAATTGAGTAATATGTATAGAAATTATTTTTAAAACCCATGCTTCCTCTATACATGTAATGCATACATATCCTTTCTATTATATATTTATATTAACAAGCAGGAAATTGAGGATGGCTACATCCCTGGTATTGATTACAACAGAAGGCTGATATGCTGACCTCTTTTTTCACTGTTGTTGTTGTTGTTTTTACAATTAATGCATATTTTTAATTTTTAAAACCGGAGAAAATTTAAATATAAAAGTCAGTTGTGTAAAAATGAATTATTAGAATTATTTGCCTGGGGAAAAGCGTGCTTTATAGATTCACTGTCACCTACTGTAATACTACTGAAATGTTAAGACTTCACTACTTAAAGTGAGAAAAAGATTCAAGTTTACACTGTTATAAAAGTGTCCAGATTCAGATTTAACTACTCAGATGACTTTCCATAAGCCAAATTCCCACAGTACCAAACAGAAAAAATAAGCATCATCAGTAATGAAGCAGTTAGCCCTGGATCTCAAACATTTCCTTTTTCTCTGTTTTTCACTTGTTAATATACCTCATCCCATTTCAGTTTATAAATCCCATCCCTTCCCTATACAATCAATTCTTATTCTGTATATCTAGAAACAGATTACTTTTCTACTTTTCCTTTGGACAGTTTTCTTTGTCTTAATTCCAAGCTAAAGGTATTAGATCTAGTATCACACAGCTATTCACCAAATACCCTCATTGTGCTAGAATTTAAGAAAGTAGGAATGCTTTCTTAGAATATGAAGAACATGGGTATTTTCTGTTTACTCGACAACTACTCCAAATTTTAGTGAGGACAATTGTTTTACATCAACTTATAAGACACACATATTTCACATTTTAGCATCTCCAAAATCAAGAGCTATCTTAAAATGATGATATGCTGTGGTTTAATTGTTAGCTTCATGTCTTACAGGTACAAAATTATAATGGTGCATGTTATATTCAGTGGCACTTAGATTTAATAAAATATAGTACAGACGGGAAAAAAATAGAGAAAGTAGAGTATTATCAGGATACTGGATTTGACCAAGGCATTAAACCCAAATGGCATGAGACATAGAGGAAAAAGAATAAGAGTGTAAGGGACAGTAGATAGTATCCAAGTGACTAGAATTTCCCTCTGCCTGCACCACGACCCTGGGAAATGATGATCTTTTTTTTTTTTTTTTTTTTAAAAAAAGAGAGATTTGATAATAAGGAAGCCAGTAATTTGAACATTTGTAGAGCCCTGTCTCCTTTACTGCTTTCTCCATTGAGTGGAGGAAAAAATTCAGTTTAAGATGGGGTAGAGACCAGTCTTAAAAAGAAATAATGTAAAGGAGTAAATAGAGGACCTTAGAAAGAATCTTAAAGGAAAAGCTTGTATCAAAATCATTTTTAAAAATATTTGATAATCTTGAGAAAAGAAATAATTTTCCATAGTGCTTTACTTTGAGACATTTTAATATAAAATTGATAATAAGTAAAAATTACAGGAAGGGCAAAAATGATTGTGTCAATTCAGTTGAGACATTGTGCAATCAAAGTGAATGACAAGATTAATCTTCATAATTCTTTTATTATAAATAATGTATAAATTACTTTAGTGTAGAATATTCTCTGTGTTAGTTCACTGCTTTATTTCTTGGCCAGGTTCAAATTCCTGGGATAGGTTTTTATTTCATGCTAATGCTTCATTAGTCAAAACTCTTTGGAATGCACTTAACAGAATTAAAAATCTTCTATTCACTTACTTGAATTCCAAAAGGTTCATTTCGTGGCGATAATCCCCCTGGACCATCTTTAACTTTGAGGTTTGCTCAGAACTGGCAGTCTCTATCTTTCCTAAGAGCTGCATCACCTAGTCAAAGTACAAGAGGGTTTTTTGTGTGCATATGAACAAAACCACCAGCATTCACATTAATATACTTTATTCCTTTCAGGAGCCGGGAAACAGATTTGAACGTAAAGCATGATTGCATTTGAAAATGCCTTGTGTTCAAATGAGTATTATAGTTATGCTATCTTCAAGGAAAGAATAATAGGGAGTGTTCCATTCTGTTGTGTAGAATATTCTTTTTGATCATAGGCCATCTAATGATATAGCAAAAACATGCTATTTCCATTAGTTTGTTTATTAATCTGTTAATTTGATTATATCTCTACTTCTCTATTGTCTCTCCAGTTACAATACAAGATATGTTATGCTACTGCCACCATATCCTCAGTGCACATTAGGTGATCAATGGTAAATGATCAACAAATACGTATTGAATAAATGTTTAAATACACAATCAGGCTCTGAGGAAAACACACATGACTGGCCCAAGATTTCCAGATAGTATTCTGACATGAACACAAATGAATCCCAAGTGAAATGACTTAGGGCATTTAAGGATAGGAGAAAAACAAATTCTAGTTTTAGAATTTAAGATTAGAGCACCTTCCAAATTGCCAGAAACATTGAGAAAGTTCCTTTATGTAAAAGAACTGGATTAAAAAATAGATGCAGAATTGCAATCCATAATCATGCCTAAAGTAGTACTTCTAAGGAGAATGAAACTACATGATTGGCTTTGGTCAAACAGAATTCATCTGCTAATAAAGGTGGTCATATGGAGGAGAATGGGCATTTAATAAAATAAGTTCTTATGAAAGAAAGAGGGGAGTAACGGAAGGATTTGAATAGTTAAGTGTTGGGTGGGCAACCAACAGTCCTTGAGTGGCTATTTACAGGAGAAAGATACACTTAAAACAGGCTAAAGATGGAAATGTTTGAAATAAAATAATAGGCAATTTATTATAAAGAGAAATTATAGGTAAAGGCAAAGGAAAAGAAAGCAGCAGAGCAATATTAACATTAGGTAAAATATCACTTAAAGCAAAACACATTTAAAAATGGGACAAAGATGGTCATCTTTATAAATGAAGAGTAAAACTCATTGTGAAAATAGAGAGCTGTGAATATTTATATATTGAGCAAAAAAGTAACAATACATTAGTGATTTTAAATGACTTTTCTTGACTCTTTACTGGTCAAGTAAGTAAAATATAAATAATGATACAGGAAAATATAAAAACTATAAATGTATTTAATAGATTTATATACCAAACCATGTAACTTGGAAACAGCATTCTTTTTTTTTCAATATGTTGTTGATATGATTGAGTACCTTGAAAAACAAAGAGAGTTTAAAAATTATTGGGCCTAATAAGATGGGTAAGAGGTAGATAAGGAAAGCCAGATGACAGATGAGACTAGAGGAAACTATGTGCTCAGTAACACCTGCTCTGGACTAACTGGCTCCCACCAACAAATAATCAAATGCCAAACTTTCATATTCCCAATTTCCAGAGGATTTCTACTTTGCTCTGCCCAGATGACTTCAGAGGAGAAGAGAAGTGATTGTTTTGCATAAGATATGTGACAAAGTGGAACACAGAAAACTTGGCATTGGGCTGCACTTTAGTGAAACCGTTGACTGGGAAGATGAAAAAGAGACACTTCAGGCAGAAAAGAGCACAAACTAGGGGAAGATGTGTAATATCTTGGTGTGAGTGGGGACCTACCTACAGGGAGCTCAGCATCACTGGACATAAAGGGTGAGTCAGGGAGCACAGTCTAGAGATGGCCTTTAAAATCCAGACCAACCAAAGGACTTACATGTCATTTTGTAAGAGATACAACCCATTGCAGGGCTTTAAGCAGGGATGTAACATGAACAATTCACATTTATGTTGGACTTTTAATAATAATAGCTTCCATAGGAAATTCTTTTGTTTATATTCCTTGGTTCCATAGTCTTTGAGTAAAAATCGTTTTACTACTTCCAGAGAGTAAAACAATAACAGCAATGGTGGACTCAAGCAGTGTATGCTTAGAGTAGATGACTGTGTTGGAACACAGCAGACAATTCATTAAACATTTGTTGATTGAATTGACTGTTCCCACGGTGTACATGAGTGAGTTGTCAGAAGTACACCCTTTGGAAGAAAAGAGTTCTCTTAAAAAATTACCACCTGATTGGGCATTTTGATAAGCTATAATGATCTTACTTCTGGCAGTAACACATAATATGAGTCCCATCTATTTTCAGTTACCTTCATGTCCAAATTCTTGGAAAGGGTTTCCAGGGCGGGCATGAATTCTTGAATGGCTTTCTCAATTTGCCGGTACTCTTGCCTGAAGAAGTGAATGTCTCCAGAAAGCTTCACGATGCTTGAATCACATCTAATGGCAAGATGGAAATTGGTGTGAGATCAATATCTTTATAATATTTGTAATACTAGAGTAGACACCTGCACATTCATTTGATGGCCAAAGTTCTGAAGTCATTTGAAGAATGAGTTGGTAGATACTGGAGTGTATTCAGGAATCTCTTCATTTTTCTCTTCTCTTTCTGATGAGAGAGAAACCAGGTTGAATGCATTGGCTCAAACTAGAGCACCAACTTGAAATAGTTTAGATGGGGATATTGTGGTAAATTGAGGGAAATTTTACATTTTCAGCTTGATATTAACTTAGTCATAGAGAGTTATAGCAAATTTTGATGTTTTGGAAATACAGGCTGCTGCCTATGGTTAGGCAAAATTAAAATTTGTTCCACTTTTATATCATGTTCTAAATCCATTTTCCTCTCTTTATCCGCTTTTCTTGGCCCCCGGACTGTCAATTCTCCTTTGGCAAGAAAAGGTGTCCCAGCAACCCAAAATCTTCCAATCCATCTTCTCCAATTCCTCACCCTTTTAGCCTCAAACAAAACTCCTGTTCCTTGAATGGTCTCAGTCAGGCATTGCCATGTTAAGACAAAACCAATTCGCACTAACATATGAATGAAGCTTTGGTCCATAAAGTTGAATGTGATAATTTACGGAAGGAATTCTGGTCAGAAGGAGCTAGTAAGGTGAGCTGAAGATTATCTTCCCAGTATGTTAGGGAAGATAACACACAGAACCACACCCTCACAGCCATTACCCTTGACTCTCTTGGGAGAGAGCAGGTTGTACAGTGTAAATGGTCAGTTTCTGTATATTTTCACATATGCATGAAGGATAGGTTGAAGAGCACTGAACGACTTTATCTTTTGTATATCTGAGTTATCAGGATTATTTTGATATTTGTCATTTTATAAAATAACTGTTTTGACTGTCATCAAATAATATTAATTAGGAAATACATTTTCATATTATTATGCTAAGTGATATAAATATTGTTTGCTTTATGACTTCAACATTTTTAGGATCCCAGAATGAATCTTTTTTCCTTAAAGTTTTTGGTGCAAAAGATTTGAGGCAAAAGTGAGTTAAGACGGCAATTTTGCCTGAGCATTTCTTTAAAAAGATCCTGAAGGTATCCCTTTAGTATCACCCTTAAAGATGACTGTAGTGGAGGCGAAGAGGCTGCTGGGAGAAAAAACTAGGAATTAGTCTGATCAAGAATGGGAGCAGGATGGTAGGCACAACATTCCTGATCAAAAGATGTTTTGCACCTTTGCATATATGAACTGTCATTGTCAGAATGGCACCTCTATTGTTGGTTAGTTAGAATGTCCTGATTTGAGTCCGTATTAAAAGCCCCCAAAACTACTCAGGAGTGGCGGCTGCTGCTACCACTACTTCCTGCCATCTCCCTTCCATCCTTCTCTTGTTTCCCACCTTCAGGGACAGCAGGGTCTGTGCAGTGGAGGCCACTGGTTAAAAATGTGGTTTCTGGTGTCAGATAGACCATGCTTCTGCTACTTCCTAGGTTTATGATCTGGGACAAGCTTCTTAATGCCTATGGGTTTCAGTTTTCCTCATCTGAAACAAAGGGGTAATGATGCCATGGTCACTGCATACAGTTGCACAACTTGTCTACCACACAACTCCGGGGGTGCCAGAAACACATGGTTGACAATGCAAATAGTGTCTCCTGGAGTGCTCAGCCTTCAAAACTGTAAGTGGCTGTCCTGAATAGTGTTACTTTGTAGGTTATTTAGGGATGGAAGGAGGCGATGCATGCAAAGCATATAGCCAGTGCCTGACACAGGGGGAGCACCCACATAAGATTAGCAGCTAGGATTTATTTACTCATCTCGAGAGTTGCCGCCTATTCATTCTCACCTCCCCTAACCACCACCCACTAGCCTAATCCCACATGTTGAAGTCAAGGATTGATTCATAGCTTTTCAAAGCTGCACTCTATATTCCAAAAGGAGTTCCTCTGCCTACTCCTTCTTTAGAATGATTTTATTGTTTCTGTTAAAATAGTACATGACTGTTACAAAAAATTTCATATCATGCCTAAAAAACAAAGGTTAACATCTTCCCAAATCCTGCTTAAAAAGTAACATTATGAATATTTGATTATCATTCTGTTCATCATTATACATATATACTTAAAATGTATGTGTTCTTATAGATATATATATACACACACATAGAGATAGGAAGGAAGAAACATAATTTAGAACACTGGGATTATATTACATGCATCAACTTTAAAATATTACATTTAATTTTACTTTAACCTAAGAAAAGGTAATTGTAGCGAGAAATGAAGAAACCACTGAGTTTCAGATATGTATTTCTTCACTATGAGAGAGATTTCTTTTCTAAAAAAAGAAGCTATAAAAAGCTATCATAGATTGGAATTGTTATACTTGTCACAGCTACCATCTCAATACCAACTTTAGATATTACTAACTTTAGATATTATCGTTGACCATATGCCAAAAAATGAGAAAATAAATAAGTTTATATACTTGTGCCTTCAACATTAAAAAAATAACTTGCTAATTTAAAAATGTAAAGTTTTATGACATTTGCACTGTGTTCTGTCACTAGAATGCCTATGGTTATTTAATGTTCACTTTATATGTAGATTAGACGTTCATTGATCATCCTTTCAAACCGTGATTTCTTTTCTAAGATCCTTATTTTGATTTATTCCATGGTTGGCCAGAGTTTGTCATCCAGATTTTAAAATCAGGGCTCAGGAGTGCTAGAATTCTCAAGTTATTGAGTGCTTGAGAATGCCTGACTTCTCTTGTGATTGAAAGGTAACTTAGTTGAGATAACATATTTTTCTTTCTTTCAGAACATGACAAACATCAATCCATTCTTTTCTAGCATTGGTTGAGGTGGAGAAGTCTGAGGTGATGACATTTCTTTCCTTTTTTATGAGACTTGCTTTGACTACCTGGATGCTCTGTGAGTCTTTATCCTTGCTGTTCAGCAACTTCAACCAGGATATCTTGGTTTCATTGTTCTTATATCATTTTTTCCAGGGTTACAGTGTTTCCTTTTAATCTATAGATTCAAATCTGTATTTCAAGAATGCTTTCTTCTCTTATATGCAGGATTTTTTTTTGAAGAATTTGTTCTGTTTCTTCTTTAGGGCCTTCTATTAGTTCTATGTCGGATGAGTTTTCCTTGTCTGTCATATGACAATTTTTCTACAATAATTTTTATATTGAAAAGTATCTCTTTTCATTTAGTGTGGTTTACTCATGTTTTTACTTTCTATAACTCATTATTTTTGGTTGCATTTGTTCTATTTTAGGAGTTTCTAAGGTAGATTAATCTTCATAATATCTTGACTTTTTCTTTTTCCTATCCCTGAGCAATTCAGTTTATCTATCTCCTTTTGTTATCTGATAGTCTCTTTTGGAGGGAAACCTTTTTATACCTTACTTTGAAAATTATTATTTATTTTATCGAAGTAAAAGATGCCTGTAATTTGAAAGTTAATAATAACAAGTTGATAATAAACGACAGTGGTTTCTGACCCTTCCTCTCGCTGCCTCTCTCAGTTCCTCTCCCTAGTGGCAAGGGCCTGAAGCCTTTTGAGAATTCTGTTGCATAAAGTTAAGTTGTTCTCAGCTTATCCTACAACTTTAAAATTGGCCTTCATTCTGCTAAGGCAGTTTTCATGTTTCCATCTGCTTTCTAAGTTCCAAGACTTCTATGCTGATATCCCCAGTCCCTATGGGTTCATATTTTAAAAGAAAAAACCTTTCTACTATAGATTCAGTGGGGCTTTTGGAAGGGCCAAATTACACGTGACTGTTCAAAAGTAACCTTTTTTTAAACAAATAAAATTCTTTGTCTTTCATTCTTAATTTCTTTGAAACCGGGAGAACTTTTGGTTTGAATTCTTCCTATACTTTTCTGGGTAGTTCCTTCATGAAGTATATTCACTAGTCTTTTGCTTACGTTTTTGTGTATCTATTATCTGTCTGTCTGTCATCTATCTATCTGTCTTCTGCCTATCTGGGGATGATAGTGGAGGTGATTCATATGCATGACTGCATTCCAACAATCACTATTATGTCTTTGAATGTTTCTGCTACCTGCAGAGGATCAGTGAGTGTGTTTGGTGGCAGGTAGATCGCATCCTCTATTCAGGCTTGCAGTATCAAATCTCTCTCCTTCCTCAGCCTGTTGCACTTCAGCCAGTTTCTCTCAGGTATAAGTGGGCAAGGAGGGAGGTCCTAGATGATAGGAATGATAAAGAACATGGTTGCATCTTTGGCTATACCTCCCAGCTGTTCAGTGTTGCTGACCTGAATCTCTAAGGGGACATGTCGTCTTTCTCCGATGACCCACCCGAGCCTCTACGTAATGCTGCTTGATTCCATTTTGCCAATGTCTCTCAAAATGATGACTGTTGACTAGTGGGAAATCATTATGTTTAAAACCTGAGAAGGACTGTATCAGTCCAAATGTCACAATATTTGGTAAGTGTGTTCTGTTTGTGGTTACTAGCTACAGCAACTTCCTTATTATATTAAAGATGGAGTTTTTGTTTTCCTCCTTTTTCTTTTTCACTGGCATTGAGCTGCCTCAAGTAAGAGGAGTGGAATAAAAGGTCTTTATTCTGCCCTCTGTAACCAAGACTGTTTCCTCTTAAGTGGTCAAAAGTCGATAATATCCACACACTATATGTTTCTTTAAAGAACATGATTTTGCATTTAATCACAAATCAACAAAATTTATATATATTTTTCCCCCCACATGTAGGTTTGTTCTGGAATCCTAAAGAGCCAAATGGGGCTAGAAAGTTGACCTCAGACTGCTGCTACGGATGGTAAGTCATATGCATCCCTAGGGTGCCCTTCGCATGCTCGCCTTTTCCTTTTTTGCACTTCATCTGAATCTCTAAGGGGATATGTCCTCTCTCTCTGATGACACACCCAAGCCTCTAGTCTATTAAATAAAGGACAGGGTGTCAAAAGCAGGCTGGCAACTTTGAGAACCTCGTCTCATTGGGAGGACTTACTTTTAAACAGCAATGTATTGCCATGGGAAATAAAGTGTAAAATTCAAATCTCATTGTAGTTATTAAATGTTGAGACTGATTTATGAAGCAGTAAAATGTTTGCTAGCAATTATGTTAAAACAACCAACTTAATTTTACTTATGCCAAAATGCTAATTGGAATAGAGGTCCCTCTATGTGGAAAGACAGTAATCAATCTGCCTTAGCTTGTCCATTAGTCATTTGCCTGGCAAAGGCACAGAAAAGGAACAGGAGGAGGGTGAATTTAAGTCTCATGGCTCTTAGCCAAATTCTGTCTCAGATTGCCAAATAGATTTTAGAAATTTTCCATAAAAGGGAGACATTTCAAGGAAAAATAAGACCTTGTACTAAAATCACTGCTTATGATTGAAGGGGAAGGTAAGCAAAAAGCTAGCAGAGCAAAAAGAATTGCACATCTTGATGTAATTTCATTGATCTCTTTGTTTCTTTGAGATCCATTTGCTCTTTTGTCTTGTAAATAGAACAGGGTTTACAAAAATAAAATAATTGGTTTGTAAGTGGTTTGCAGGAAGAAATAGTTGGTAGGAGTGTCGTCAGCATACCACCAAATTTAACTGAATTATATTTCATTTAAAACATGTTTGAAATTAGCCAGTCATGGTGGCATACACGTGTAATCCCAGGTACTCATGAGGCTGAGGCATGATGATTGTTTGAACCTGGGAGGACAAGGTTACAGTGAGCCAAGACTGCACCACTGCACTCCAGCCTGGGTGACAGAGTGAGACTCTGTCTCAAAAAAGAAACAAAGAGACCATGTTTGGTTTTATCTTCTTTGCAAAATCTTGGCACACCTAAATAGGGTTATGGGTTTGCTGATATTTGTCTTGTTATCTTGTTTTGTAACTTACCCAAATATTATAAAACTTCTTTGGTATTGATCAAATATTAAATAATGAAATAAATATTTCTACATATATTTTATTTATATATTCATATACAACATAAATTCCCCTCTTTACTCTCTGGACTGACCAGCAGTTATTTTTTTCTTTGATGAGAGTTTTTCAAACATACGTATTATTTCCTAGACAGCATCTTTTATTTTTAACAAGAATGAAGCCACACTCCAGAACTACAAAGTCTTTCCCAAAGCTACTAAGTCATTTATGTTGTGGGCCAACCAGAAACCTGGGCATCCTTGACACCTCCTCCCTTCCTCCCCTTTGAGCTCCATGCCCATTCCAGTTAATATCCTGATGGTGTCTCATACACAACATGGTGGAAACCAAACACTTTATTACTTCCTGTTTCTCTTTCCCCTTCCTTGTTATAATTGCTCCTTATTTCATATTTCCTTCTCTGTGGAATAACATGAGTATTCAACCAGTCTCCAAGCCCAGAAACTTTGGTCATTATCCTTGACCTCTCACTGCTTAATTCATCCTCCATGTTTATTCATGCACTAATCCTGTAGATTCTATTTCCTTAATGTCTGTGTTGTCTGTCGTCTGCTCTGGGCTTTCATGGCTAGTGCCTTGGTTTAGGCCCTGCCACTTCTCACCTGGATTGGTACAACAGCCTTCCTCTGATCTCCACATCCTCTTTTGTATCCTACCAATTCAGCTACAACTAGAATGTCACAAAACATGATATGCCACCCCCTACTTAAAATTCCTCCATGGTCATTTATAACCTTCTACGTAAAGTGCCAACTCTTTACCTTAGCCTACAAGACCCCTCATCTTCCAGGTCTGGACTGCTTCTCTGGCTTCATGTCCCAACTTTCTCAAAATGCCTGCTCCAAAATGCCATTCTCCCAGGTAGGCCCATGAACATGTCACAGGATCCTTCCCTCAGTTCTTTTGCATATATTATTCTTCCAGGTAAAGTGTCTTTCTCACTTTTCCTTATCTAGTTAACTGTTATAAATCCTTCAAAACTCAGCTCAAGTGTCACCTCCCCTGGGAAGCCTCTCTTCTGCATGGGTCTGATTTGGACATTTCCATAGCCTCCCAGACTTTTAGTATAGCATTCACTTCATGAGTTATTGATACAGCTTGTTTTCCTTGGTAGACTGTGAACAGCTATAGAAAGGAGAACATGTTGCTGAATTCTAACACATGGCCTGGCATAAGATGAGTGCTTAATACATTTTTGTTGAATTAAATGGGTAAATACTCTAGGAGAGCTTTGTCTTAGGTAGTAATTATCTAATTCCAAGAGGATTAACCAGATGGAGACAGCAGTGTTACAGGAGAGAGGAATGAGGTACTGGCAAAAGATGTAGAGATGGAAAGGTGTCCACAGTCACCCATTCACAAGTCATCTTTGACGTGTCCACCAGAGTGGTCCTGCCATTCTCAATACCTACACATATTTGCTGAACTGCATACCATCAATTCTTTTGATTTAGAAATCCTGTACAAAAGATGTTATTCAAAACTTTATCCATTTGGCAGTAAATCCCGTCAGACTATTATAATCCTTGTATATTTTAAAAGTTTCACTCATTAGCATTTGACATATATGGGGATTTCGTACATGGTTATGAAGGTGTGTCTATGTATGGATGTTGGCATTTGGACAGTTGAGGCCGTAAAGACAGAACTCTGGTCACTTCCATCGGTACCAAACTGTGTAAGGGGTCTTTTTTTTTTTTTTTTTTTTTTTTTTTTTGAGACGGAGTCTGGCTCTGTCGCCCAGGCTGGAGTGCAGTGGCGCGATCTCGGCTCACTGCAAGCTCCGCCTCCCAGGTTCACGCCATTCTCCTGCCTCAGCCTCCCGAGTAGCTGGGACTACAGGCGCCCACAACCGCGCCCGGCTAATTTTTTGTATTTTTAGTAGAGACGGGGTTTCACTGTGGTCTCGATCTCCTGACCTTGTGATCCGCCCGCCTCGGCCTCCCAAAGTGCTGGGATTACAGGCGTGAGCCACCGCGCCCGGCTGTGTAAGGGGTCTTTACAGAAACTTTGAATCTCACAGGTAGTGTGAAGCATTCAAAGTTCTATGGTACACTTTCTCAACTGCCATCTCATTAGTTTAGCTTAATGTGTAGACAATATCTTTTTTCTACAGCATGGAACTTGTTTGGGAATGAGAATTCACTGGCCAAGAATTGACCATTAAACATTAGTCAATATGCTGCTTCTCACCTGGCTACTCTTCCTCGAAGATCTCCAACTCCTTGTAGGTGTTTCATGTTTATCTCCTGCACTGCAAAGTTAGTTCCTGTGGCCGCCTGATCTCGAGCTCTTATTTGGTCTTCTAAAATCTGTAATTTTGAGTCAAATTTCCCATTAATTTCCCATCACACATGATAAGGAAACATCATTTAAAGCAGGGGTTACCTAATTGAATGCATTTTGTAGTTAGGCTGATGGTGTAAATGAGTGAGAGAGTCCTAGCTCAGAGAGAATTGATCTCTGCTAATTTATCTGAGGGACAGCAGTGGTTTGATTCTAGCTGATTATTGCCAGGTGGGAAAGATATCTCAATAGTGTTTTAAAGAAAGCTAGAAATCCAGATTTTATATGAAATTGCTCAAATTAACAATATTGGCATATTATTCAAGATCTTTTACAAACCATATATGGACCAAACAGAACATATTTATTGTGTTGATATGGTCATGGGTTGCCATTGGCCATCACCAACATAAAAGCTTTTCACAAAAATGCATTTCACGATTGGTGCCATAAGTTTGAAAAAGGATTTTTTTCAATATGGCATCAGGCAAGATTTTTTATGGATTGAACCAGAACCACAGTGAAGTTAACATAGTGCAAGCAAATCTGAATCAACCTGTTTAATACACAATGCAAAAGAGTTTAACTAGATTACTTAGAGAATATGAGAGATTTCTGGCTCATTCGTGTCCAGATTTTGTCCATGAATATTGTTAGTCATGTCTTTATTGTGTTTTGGTGTTCTGGAAATAGAACTGACTTTCTTGTACCACCAGGCTATTGGTCCCAAGAACCATGGATTTTAATTTTTTGTACCTATTTATAAGTATTGATTTAAAAAAATAAAAAAAATTCTGCTTGTCCATAGAAAAAAATTGTATTATACTTGACATTCAAATAAATTCCAATGTAAAGTGAAGACATATAAGAAATTGGTATTTACTAAGGAAAAAAGTGAGAGTTCTGTGTAGGCCTTTGGAAAACACAAATCTGTTACTTGGGGAGACATTTCAGTTTAAGTATTATATTTGACAAAGTCCTAAATTATGTTTAAACTATGGCTATGAATTTTACTAGGAAAGAAAGAATTTTTATAGCAAATAAATTATAGGAATTTCAAAGACCACAGACAGACTCTTGCTCATTTTTTAACTGGGATTGAGACAACCCAAGGGCAAATAAAGCCTTAATTGAAGATGTAAAAGTGTCAACAACACTAACTAGAGTTTGGTTTTTGTCTTTTTGCATGTATGCAGGTATTTTGTTTTCTGTTTTGGTAAAGTTAGTGATGAAAGGAAACTTATTCTACTATATACTAAAATATTTTCTAAAATAAGGATAAGTAAATCAGTGTAGTAAAGGTACATAGCTACCTGTGATGTCATGAAGACCTTGGCAAGTGTAAGAAAGGAATATGCTCTATATGCAACGCACAGATCAATGGAGGAGTAATTTCACAAGTGGGTTGGGGTCTCTAATTACTCAGAAAATTATTAATTTAGATCCTTACCTCAAGTCATATATCATTATAGATTTCAGAAAAAAATAAATCTAAAATATTTTTTAAATTAAACCATAAAAGTCACAGATAATAGAGGAGATTATTTTGGAACTTTCTAGTCTGAGAAGTATAGTAGTCCCCTCTTATCCAAGGGGGATACGTTCTAAGACCCCCAGAGGATGCCCAAAACCTCAGATAGTACTGAACCCTATATATATAGTTTCTCCCTACACATACATACCTATGATAAAGTTATTTATCAGTAAGAGATTAACAATATCTAAAAATAGAATAATTATAGCAATGTACTATAACATCATACACACTGTGGCTGTAACTCTTGTAGCTTGAAGTGTGACAGCAAAACTAGCATGAATTTCTTTTTCCTTTGTCACAATTTCATGGATAGAAGATTTGTTCTTACCGTAGATTTTAGCAAACTCAGCATACAATTTTTTTTTTTCCTTATTAAGTTGAGAACTTCAACCTTCTCACTTAAAGAAAGCTCTTTACAGCTTCTCCTTGCTATAGTGGAATTGCCAGCATCACTACTTTTGTGCTTTGGGGCATTATTAAGTAAAATAAGGGTTACCTGAACATGAGCACTGTGATACCTCATCTCAAAAGTTGATCTGATAACCAACAGGCTACTGAGTGACTAATGGGCAGGGAGTGTTGACAGTGTGAATGTGCTGGACAAAGGGATGATTCACACCGTGGGTGGGATGAAACAGGATGTGCAAGATTTCATCCCACTACACAGAACAGCACACAATTGAAAACTTATGAATTACTCATTTCTGGAATCTTCCATTTAATATTTTTGGAAATTTTTGAAATCACAGAAAGTGAAACCACAGATGAAGGTGGGAGGACTACAGTAATGAGAGAAATTACAAAGCTAAATATTTGAATATTTACCTTTGTTTAAAACTTATAAAAACATTGTAAATACAATTAAGATAGAAAAAGCAAACTGAAAAAAAATTTTCATCATATACTATTGCCAATGGTCTCAGTGATATACTGCAAGCAGCCTGGATCTGTCTGTGAAGGTGGATTGTATACATCTCTTCTGATCTTTGTGTACAGTGTCATCTTGCTGGTTGTTTGAAATTATAGTAGGAGTATTTACACCATAGAAATAGGCAAATACTACAAACCAGGCTTTCTTTTCTCCTAGAAAAGGACTGATTGCTGATTGTTAAACACTTACTCTCATTTACCAGTTATTATTTCTAATATGTAAAATAAAAGAGCTCATCAAATCAACAAAAATTTAAAAGTACTAAAACCCAAAAGATAAATTAACAAAAGACATAAATCATTAGCAGAAGAAACGAAGCTGTAACTTTATTATTATTAATTTTTTGTTGTTGTTGCTGTTGTTGTAGAGACAGAGTCTTGCTGTGTTCTTGCTGTGTTGCCCAGGCTGGTCTCAAACTCTTGGCCTCAAGCAATCCTCCCAAGTCAGCTCCCCAAACTGCTGGGGTCACAAGTGTGAGCCACAGAACTCAGGCAAAATTATTACTTTAATTAGTCACTTTAAAAAAGTGGATTCAACACTTTCACTAAGAAAAAAAATCTTATTTCTGTTCTATGAAGTTAGCAAAAATTAAAGTAATAAATTTCAATTCTGGCATAGGTAAAGTGAAAAAAAGCACTCAAATAATGCTAATGGAAGTGTAAATTAGTATAAACTTTCTGGAAAACAATTTGGCAACATGTACCAAGAGCTTTCACAGTATTCATACCTTAGTAATTCCACTTCTAAGAATAGATACTATGGAAAGAATCCAAATGCAAATACATGTTTATGCACAAAGGTATTTCTTTTTAAAATTATTTTTATTTTGAGACAGGGCCCAGACTGGAGTGCAGTGGCATGATCATGGCTCACTGCAGCCTTCACCTCTTGGGCTCAGGTAATCCTCCCACCTCAGCCTCCCAAGGAGCTATGTCTATAGGCATGCGCTACCCTACCCAGCTAATTATTTAGTTTTTTCTTGTAGAGGCAGGGTGTCACTATATTACCCAGACTGTTCTCAAACTCCTGGGCTCAATTGGTCCTACTGCCTCAGCCCCCACCCAAAGTGATATTTCGACATCAGGAGAATAACTAAGAAAACCATGGTGTATGCACCATGCAAAGAGATTTTAATGAGATATGATAGAGTTTAGGGTGAATGTTAGAATAAAAATCATGCTTACAAACATAGTCTCAGCCTCCTAAATGGAATACTTGGAAAGACTAGAGGGAGATTCATCTGGGTATTTGTAGAGATCACCATTTGGTGGTAGAATTGTGAGATATTATTTCCCCAAGTTTAAAAATTTTTTTTCCTAAACTTTCAAAATAATGATGATGAACAAGTATGGCTCTTGTAAGTTGAGGGGAAAACCCACAATAAAATAACGCTATATATAAAATTTTCTTTGAGTTAAAAATAAATTAATTCTAAAACTTTTATCAACTGCCTCCTTAAAAAAAGGAATCATTTGATTTTTAAAAAGAAACAAGCACTTTGATGCAATTGTGGTAGATTAAAAAATTTTTTTTTCATTTAATTTAAAGACCTGTGTCAAACTTTAGCTCACATTTGAATTGATCTTGTTAGCCAACTTGCAAATGGGCTGACCTGGTTAATGAGGTGAGTTTCTTTTAAAATACTTGAATAACATCCATTTCTCTATAAAGTGCTTATAGTTATTTACCAAAGGTAGCTGAATAGTTTCTTCTTCATAATATTTTAACTATGTTATCTACAGCCTTTAAAATATTTTCTAGTTCAATTTCCACAAACTCAGTCCAGTCCTTTTCATTTTCCTATATATGCCAAACCCTTAACACGATCGTAGGTATTTTGAGGTTTTTGTCCTTGTCTTTTGGAAAATGTTTTGGATTTGTCTTTTTTTTTCAGAGAGATAATCTAAGATAGTCAATTATCATAGGAGAATAAACTGTCAACAAGATTTCTAGAGATTTGAAAGAAAGACTTTCTCCTTATTGCTAATAGCATTTTACTGGTGTATAATTTATATGTATTGAATGCACAAGTCAAAGTGTACATCTGGGTGGATGTTTCTAAGAATGTCATTGGCTTTTTCAATTACCAAGAAGTTTTGACTCCTAAATTGGAATCTTGTTTTAGCACTATGCTATACTTACTTGATTTTCTAGTCATTTCAAAAGGCACAGGGTTGCTTGCCTCTTGTCACTTTCATGATACTTCATTATGCATGGAAATACCTTTAATCACTTTGAGACTGGCATTGACCTTTGAGGCATTGAGGTCAATTCAAAATGTGCTAAATACCAATAAAGTGCCTTTTAAAAGTTCACTGAGGGTTTTTAACTTTTCACAATGACTCAGATATATTATGGGTCTGCTAAACCCTGCAGATGAAAAATAAATTAATAAACATCCTTGCCCTTAAGTACAAATTCATGAAGAAGTAATTGCTGGGTCAATCCCATAATTTTAATAACATCCAGTATTCTCTCTGATAGTAGAAAAGGACAAGTATCGTGAGAGAGCATTGTTGTCGATTCTCATGATAACTCCACAAGTTTTGGGCCAGTTTCCTAAAGTGCATTCTCTACAGCCCTTGCATGAAAGTTGTTAACCCAGATTCATCATGTACATTTGTACCCTAACAACTCTCAAAGACCTCTTATACAAGTATGTTTATCTTGATTTAGACAAATAATTTTCTTTTTTTGATGAGAAACTCTATTTTTACTTTAATGCCTTCAAATTCATTTATTTATTCACTCGTCAATTTAAGGATTATTTAGAGTGCTGACTATAACACCACTGTTGTCTAGTATGGGAGGTGGGATTTAGTATGAAGAAAACAAACTCTTTGCCTTTATAGAGATTATATCTCAGAAAGAAAAAACAAACAGGAATCAAATATAGACCATGGTAGTTTGCAATGAGTGCTATGTGACAAAAAAATAAAGTAGGCTTTAAGGGAGATTGAAACCATGTGGGTAGAGGTGCTATTTTATAAAATGTCATGCAAATCCTCTCTTATGAGGTTATATTTGAACAGAGACCTGAAGGAATGAAGAACATTGCATAGAAATATCCAAGGGAAGATGATTCAGCCAGAGTGAATTATGAGTGCAAAGGCCCCAAGGCTAACAAGTGTTTGGAATGTCCTAGGAACAGCTGGGAGGCCAGTGTGGCCAGAGTGAAGGAAAGAAGGGTAGAAGATGGGGCCAGAGAAATTGCTGGCATCAGATTGCAATGGCTATACAATGGAGCATTACCGATGTGCATTATGAAAATCTCTATTTGAAATTATTGCATTAATAGAGTCTTGGAGATTTAAGCTAACATAAGCATTTTAGCACAATGTCTGACATAATGTCTTTATTATTACAAAATAAATACACAGTAAATATTGTTTGAATCGAAATTCCTTATCCTTTTTGGCATAAATGAGCAGCTGAAAAATTGCACTGTTTCCCTCTTAGACCACTAAAATGTAATCATCTGAACCTAAGGAATAGTGATATATTTCTGTACTTGAAAAATGACACTGATGGTTGATAATCTTTATCAAGCAATGCTGCCAAAATACAAAACAAAAACAAAACAAAATTTAAAAAAAAAAAAAAAAAAAAAAAGAACTACCTCAATGTTTTGGCTGAGTTTTTTGACGATGCTGGTGATGGTCTGGATGTGGCTTTCCAGTAACTTCCTGGCAAGTGATTCCTCTTTTCGAAAGCCATGGGTCCCCTGCAGACAAGCAGAGATATCCTCCTTGATGCGGAAGGCTTGTTCAAGGAGGAAAGCTATGGTACGCTCCTGGTTATTCAGTCTGTCTTCTAGCTGACTTCTCTGGGTGTTTGGAATGATGGGGAGAAAAGGATGACTCCTGATCAGAAAAAGGAAAAGGAAACACAAAAGGGGCGTTACAAGAATGAGCTGGAGGAGCCAGGAACCAGAACTAGAATCTTCACTTCTGATCCTTTATTTTTCACCCTGTGAGAAGTTTGATAGGATTTTAAGCACCTGTCATGGTAAGAGTTTGGTGAAGGTCTCATCTAAGAAGCGGATCCACTTTTTCATGCTTCAAGCCAATTGGTGATAGTTAGGAGTGGGTAGGGGGATTCATGAAAGAAGATATTAGAAGCCTTCTTCCAAGACTGATGCCTTTATATACCCCTCATTAAAATTCTACTTTAATGTAGAAAAAAATTAAGTTTTTATAACTATAAAGATACAAAAGTGACTGTGTTAGAGAGTTTTCCAAGGTGTGAGTCCTGGAATAGCAGTCAGGAGGATAGGCCACCACAAAAGAATTCTATGATCAAATATACTTAGAAAACCTCGCATATGATGTCTCTCCCTGAGAGATTCCCATTGTGCATTTTCATATTGTCTAACAGAATTATTCTAATTTCATACATAGGGAAAATAGTTCATGAATGATACCAATCATAAACCCAAAAGACATAATCCCAAACATTGAAATTCCTAAAGTTTAAAATCTCTTGACTGGATTAAGGGGTACCTAGAACCTGGTGAAGCAGTGTATCTGTGAGGGTGTTTCCAAAGGAGATTAGTGTGTGAGTCTGAGTGCACTACACGAGAAAGATATATCCTCAATGTTTTGAATGTTTTGAAAATCATAGAAGTAAAAACAGGTGAAAAATACAACAAATGTCCCCTGCCAAATGATTCAATCATGTATGACTTCTGCCCCTTCACACATAGTGCCATGCTTGCCTTCAAAAAACACTCTTCATCAGAGAATAAAAAGAATTCCACAAACTGAGCAGCATTCTGAACCAAAGACGCTTGCTGATACAGAGGTTCCTCCAGTGTTCTGAAACTCATTGAATGATGAAATATTCTTAGTTAGGGATTTGACTGTCAAAGAAGATAGACTTCCTAAGTTTGCCACTAAATCTAACATAGACAAACTAGTGCATGCTTCACTGTGGCTGGAATGGCACTTTCAAAATCATCCCCATCTTTCTTATCAACTATATGCCATCATGCCCCAGCTGGATCCAAACATTCTTGAACTTACCTGCTTCTTTATATATTAATGACTGGAAAAAGTGAAGTACTTTATAAACATTTATTTGAAGATTTGGTGGACTTTGCAGAAGAAAATGGATTTTAGTAGAATCCCCAAACCATGACAGATTTGGAATTAAGTCCCATCAAGGCTTCTAAAAGTGAATCTCAAGGTGTCATCAATAAAATTTGTTTTTGTCATTCAGCCCAATGCATTTGGTGAAAAATTCAGACAAGTGGATTGACCACCCCATATGGTTTAAAAATATTTCATTTGTTTGCAGTGGCATTCCTCCCAGCTAATGACATTTTAGGAAATTTTAATGAATTAAAGTCACATTTGCCTGAAGAGAAGCCAGCAAAGTTGCCAACTGTTTCAAATATAATTATGCACACAGTAAGATAAGAAGACACACAATAGTGTGACTATTTGATTATCAGTATTGCTTCTGCATATGAGTGCATGTGGAATGAATTTCTGTATACCAAAAACAGCACAGAAAAATTATGCAAAGATGGAAATATTTAATAGGGAGTGCTCATGTTGGTGTATGTTGAATCACAGAATTTCAAAAAGAGCAGTGCTATGTGGAAAATCAATGAAACGTGAACATGTTCTCTGAGGAGAGCCATGTTTTAAAAGAAAAAAAAAAAAAGCAGCAATTCATTGCCATGCAAGACTTCAAAATATGATTGTGAAAGTTGGCCAGCTATAATGGACTACCTCCATGCAATTGCCCATAATGTAGCCCTGTAATATACTTTTTCAAATGTTGAATTTTCTTTTTAGTTTTTTCCCACTATCTTAAATTGTCAGCATTGTTATTATTACTCTTCACAATTTGCTATACTATGTATTTCATCTTCACATCATTTGCAATACTGGAGTACAAATTGTATAAAGACTTGCAGAAAGTTCTAATTTGTTTTATGCATATTTTATAAATTTCTCCACAAAAGTGCATTATCACAACATTGACTTCGTGTGTAAGCATCGTGTATGTAAAGATGTTTAAACTTCCCCAATAAATGAAGAGATGTCCTTTTTTGTACAACTGCATTTGTGAAAGATAAAATTTCTCAAGATCTCAGCTCTTTGTGCAATTGCATATGCCATAGTGACTCATTGAAGTTTTGGATCAATCTTATCAAAAGACTTAGGTTATCTGTCATGGTGTTTCAGATGACTACAGTTATAAAGCTGGGTTGCACAAAACTACCATCCATAGTATTATGCATTTATACATTTTGAATTTTGACATTTTTTTATGAATATGGTTCATCCACTTATAACATTATACCCATATGACTGTTGTTAGTATATCTATATGTTTATGCTTCTAAAAATGCATGGTACTATTGCCTATTTTATTATGTAAAATGGCCTGTGAAATGCTCTGTCATGTTTTCATATGCTTCTAAAATAAATCTCCTTTTATAAATGTGAAGAAATGTCTTTTAAATTAGTTTTTCCAGAATTATATTGTAGGGATTTTGATCTTTTTGGGATGTCCACACTTGGTATTATGACATTCAGGATTGTGTTTTTTGGGATTGCCAAACCCATTAATGGAGTAATTAACTGGTCCTCGGTCATCCAAAGCCCATGCACTAAAACACTTGGTTATATAGTCCCCAAATACAGGTTATTTCCAAAGCCCTTATGTGTACTGATTTCTGACCCTACACCAAGTCACATTTTTAATACATGAACATGACAACCTTCCTTCAAATCTATGTAACTGAGTTAGAAGTTTACTTTAAATTTGTCTTTAGTGCTATTAAATTTCTTGGGGATTTCTTATTATCCTATCACCCAGTAGAAGGGGCTGTGCGTTTTCTCTCTTTAATCTTACCTGCTTAGTACACTGAATTTCTGCACGAGTTTTTATTTGAAGAAATATTTCAATGTCCCAGAACTATTTATTTAGTAGGGCCAGGATTACCTCTACGTCACCTGTAACCTAGCCTAGGATGTTTTCCATGTTGTCGCCTCTGAATGGTAGCAAATTATGTTGTGAATGTCACTGTAAAGAGAAGTCAGCCTTAAGGAAAAGGGGATTTGGCCTTTGTTAGGGCCTGGGAACAAAATGATGAATAAGACAGATAAAGCCCCTGCCCTCTTGGAAATATATATTTGTATCTATATACTTATGTAGATGTATAGATATATAGTATATATATTTTTAAAACGACTATTATATATGCTAGATCATAAAAAGCCAAGGCCAAATAATTCATGCTTATTCCCATTGCATGAGCCAAAATAACTATTTGCTTTAGGCCAATAGTGACAAATTTTCTTGGAAGCGAAAATGTCCTCAGGACAGCAGATTTTAGGGCTAGATTGTGAACATTAGCATTTTCTGGACTGCAAGTTTCAGCTGGGGTTGTGTTTAGCTGTGTTTTTGAAAAACCAAAGAGAGTGACTTAAGTAAGTAGGATTTATTTGGCTCATGTAACAAGAAGTGGAGAGGTAGAGCAGCTGACCGAGGAAGTCATCAGGTACCCAGCTCCTTCTGGCTTCCTTGCCCACTCATAGTGTGTGACCTTTACCCTCAGGTCTCAAGGTTGTTGTTCCACCTTGAAGTGTTGTGTCCCCATTCCAGATAGAAAAGACAGAAGGCAAAAAATAAAATAAAATGTGTGCATCTGTTGAGTTTATCAACACCCGTCCTTTTTTAAATCAAGACAGACTTTCGAAAAGACTCACCATAACACTTTTGTCTGTATTTCACTGACTGAAGCCATGTCATATAGCCACCTCTTACACCTTCTTTTGTTTTGTTTTTTTGAACTGGGTACATTGCAGCCTTAAAAAAACTGGGACTTTTATTAGCAAAGAGGAAGGAGAAAATGTCTCCTGGATTGACTACTGGTAGTATTTGCCATATGCAATTTTCTTCCTTTTTACCTCTAATTTGATATCAAGTATCTCTGCCAAAAGAATTTAAAAAATAAGAAGTTTGTGTCTTCCCTGTTGGTTGTTTGCTGTCTTAGGATTAATCTGCAGCTAAATTTTTTTGGGCTGTGCCAGAAGCTGGCTAAATGTTGGCCACAGATATCATTATTATTACCCCAGTGATGGATGGTTGCTCACAAGGATCAGTGTGTGCAGACAGCAAGGTTTCAGCTGCCCAGTGAAGGTCAGCAGAAACTGGTTGGCCCATAAAGGAAGAAGAGGGACTCATGCTATGCAGATAAAGAAAATATAGAAATATTACTTCTTTTTAATTTAGTAGCTCTGTAATTTCATCTTTATAAAACTGCTCAAAAGAAATATAATGTAAACCTTATAGACAATTTTAAGCTTTCTAATAGCCACATTAAGAACAATTTTTAAAAACCTGATGACAGGCCAGGCGTGGTGGCTCACACCTGTAATCCCAGCACTTTGGGAGGCTGAGGTGGGCAGATTACTTGAGGTCAGGAATTCGAGACCAGCCTGGCCAACATGGTGAAACCCCCTCTCTACTAAAAAATACAAAAGTTAGCTGGACATGGTGGCGCACGCCTGTAGTCCCAGCCACTCAGGAGGCAGAGGCACAAGAATCACTTGAACCTGCGAGGTGGAGGCTGCGGTGAGCCGAGATTGAGGTACTGTACTCCAGCCTGGGCGACAGAGCAGAGCTCCATCTCAAAAAACAAAATAAAACAAAACAAAAAACTGATGACATTAATTTTTAATGATATATTTTATTTAACCTATTATATCTAAAATGTCACTGTAACATGTAATCAATGTGAACTTTTTAATGGAATATTTTACATTCTTTTTAAAAATAAGTCTTTGAAGTCCAGTGTGTATTTTACACTTAGGGCACAACTCCTCAATTTGGACTAGCCACATTTCAAGTGCTCTACAGGCACATGTGGCCAGTGGCTACTGTTTGGGATAATTCTAGAACCTGAGAATCAGAAAGCGGGAGGAAAACACCACTGAGCAGTCAAAAGCGTTACCACCATGTCCATACACTACTCCTGCATTTTATAAATAGTTACAGCTAATATCTTTGAGCATTTAATATAAGCCAGACCTTGTGGCTAGCACTTTAAATTATTCATCTATTGAATCTTCATGATAACACCATGAAGGATCTATTAATATTACCCCATTTTTAACGATAATGAAACTGAGGCTTAGAAAGATTGAATAACTTGTCCGACTTTATTCAGCTCACAATGGCGGACCAGTATTCAAGCTAAGCAGTCTGGAGTTCATACTACGTAACATGCGGAGAAGAGGTCCCCTTCAAACTTTGCCTCCAAATCACCCCTGGAATGTGCTTCCTCCTCAATTTACCCACTATTCGAACAAACCAAGTTGGATGATTTCTGGATCCATATAAATGTAATACCTGATAATTCTATGCTGAGGAGAGGGTTGCCTACCAATAGATGGAAGAAATCACAGATTAAAGGCAAAGATGAGCAAAAGAGTCAGAAGTTCAACGAAAAGTAAACAAAGTAAATTAGAAATGGGAAAAGACAAAGGCCAGGGCTCTTTCATGTACGCACGTACGAGCAAAGAAACTTAAAAATCCTGATTACCTCTCTTGGCATTAATCTATTACTCCTTCCCTTCACAGATCAGCTTCTTGAAGAAGCAAGCTAGTTTTGTTGTGCCTTTCAATATGTGTGGTTTGCTCCTCACCCTATGATAATCAGATACCTCTCTCTCTTTCTCTCTCTCCCTCCCCACTTCCCTCCTCTCTCTCTCTCTACCTTCAGGCATTTTGGGGGAAGCCAACTGCCATATTGAATAGCCCCAGGGAGAGGTCCACATGATGAGGAACTGAAAACTCCTGACAATAGCCAGCAAGGGTCTGGGGTGTCCTATCAAGAGCTATATAAGTGAACCATCCTAGAATTCCTGATCCTGAGAAACTGTGAGGTAAATATTTGCTGTTTTATGCCGCTGAGTTTTGGGATACTTTGCTACACAGCAATAGATAACTAATATGGACAGTAATCTACATGAAAAAATGAGGAAGGTCTGAGACTCAGATGGTGATCTTGGACACAAAGAAGGAGGATAGATGCTACAGATATTATAAACCTAGAAGCTGTAGAACTTTGAGATGGATTGGAAATGAGCCTGAAAGTGGGAGAGATTCTGATGTTTTGGATTTGAGCTTAATGTATGATGTCACTTTTCATCAAGACTGAAAATTCAAACAAAAAACAGTTAGGTTTAGGGGGAAGAAAACAAATTTGAGATTTTGTATATGGCATCTATATGGAGATGCCCCTTGAACAGTCTGAAATGTGTCTGAAGATAGAGATTTGGATGTTACCAGAGAAGTAAATGGTAGTTAAAGACTTGGGTGAAGAAAATGAGATTGCCTGAGCTGGCAGCTGTGTGTGTGTGTGTGTGTGTGTGTGTGTGTGTGTGTGTGTGTGTGTGTAAAAAGAGAACAGGCATTTTTGAAATCACTTAGGTAGCTTTCAAAAGGAAGAGTTGCACCATCACTGCTCGCCTTGGCTCCTACCCCATCCCACATACTGCAACTGTCTGGTGGGGTGGGGGCCTGGGACCTGAGAAATGATGGGGGGTTCTGTGGGACTTACAGAGCAGATTTTGGCCCCATGGAAAATATTGCCATCCCCCCTGCCTAGAGGTGTCCAGAGCCAGCACACCTCTGCTCAGCTCTGGCTGAGTCTTCAGAAGACTCACTCAGCTTCAGCCTCCTGGGAAAATAAAGCTTTGAGCAAGCAATACAGAACTGAGGGCTAGCGAGAATATGGGAGCTAAAGTAAATCGACTCCAGAGGGATATGACAGCTCATGTCAGACAAAGTTCAGAAAGAAAGGAAATGAGTTACACAGTTATTCAGAGGTTAAAAAACTCCTGGGCTGACTATGATTTTGACAAAAAGGTTGAATTAATGTGGCTTCCCATCCTCTCTCCCTCACAAAATCCTGAAGGACTTGGAGAAGGTGAAAAACCCCTGGGGTAGTGGGGGCTATTTTAAACTGGTGCATGTGTGGGTGGTGCTGTGGATGCCACGATGTGCCCCCCAGCTCCCTGTTCAGGAAGGAAGGACTTATACCCCCCAACTGTTGGGAGTGCTGCCAGCTGGCAGACCTCAGCTGTTAGCTTTCTCTGAGAACTGCCTTGTCAAGGTCATGCCCACTTTCTGGGGCAGCTTCATTCAGTGATTGGACAGTGTGTGGGTATAAAGGCCTGACATGCCTGGTCTAACTCTGGACAACTTTGAAGGGCTGTCCCAGCTCCAGAGCTTCCTGTGAAGTTGGCTGTAGTCTTCTTTGGTTCAAGTATTGGAGCCATGGTACCTAATGTATATAAAATCCATATATAACTAATTGAAATTAGTTGGCTCAACTCACTTTGTATAGTTAAACTATTCCTTCTGTTCAGTTCCATTCCTTTCCCTCCCCTTCCACAGGTGTTGATCCCAGTGTGCTCTATAATAAGCCTTCTATTCACCAGTCTCCATCTCAGAGTCTGTTCCCTGGGTAACCCAACCCGAGTCAGATGGCTGCGTTGGCCTGGGACAAGGGACAGCTTGGGAGGGCTGTGGGAAGATAAAATGGGGAAAGGGAACAAAGTAAGTCTGCTCTTCTTCTCTATTGCCTTGGGACCAGTTGCTCTGACTCATGTGAAATGTCAAACTGTTCCAGGTGTCCTCTAAAGAAAGATTAGGCAGGGCAGAGAGACTGTGTTGGTAAGGAGTTGGAGCAGTAACAATAACAACAGACTTGGGGAACAATTGACTCTGGGGAGTTGCTGCCACCTTGCTCCACTTCTAAATGTCCCCAGGGTGGGAAAGCAACTGCCCTCCTAAACCTGCTTCTTCCTGGGAGCAAAAGGTGAAGACCTGGCAGGAGAAGTTATTTTGTGGAATAGTGAGTGGTTTTCTGGTGCCTGGGGCTCATCCACACCCCACCCCTGGACTCACTGGAGCTGACAAGGCTCCACTGGAGACCAGGATCTGGCTGAAATGCCCAGGGGAAGTGAGTTCAAAGGCCAAATTAATAGGACTTTTGAGGAGCACAGCCTTTTTAAAAGTAATTAACCTACAAATTAACAACCTACTAGATTACAGATTCCCACAGAAGAGAGATATTAAAATGTACACAATAAATTTTTAAAAGGCTAATAAACATATTAAGAGAGAAGACAATAGAAGGTATTAGTAAAATAAGAAAAACTAGAAAACGTAAAAGTAAACAAGTAGAACCATTAGGTATGGAAAATATAATTGAAATAAAAAATAAAAGGTAGGATAAATATAACAGAAAAAATAGCTAAGGAATGAATTAGTGATTTGGAAGACCAGACTGAGGAAATTTACAAGGCAGAACAAGGAATGGTCCACAAGTTGGAGATGTCAGGGTCACAATTTGAAAGTTATGGATTCCAAAATCAAATGTTAACATTAACTCCCACATTTTCTCATCATTCCAACAATAAGCAGGGGACCTTAATGCTACTCATGTGCCCTCATAGGGTAGCTGCATAAATAACACCCAGAAGTATTCTTAGACTCCAAACCCACAGTTTGTTTAGTTCTTTCTTCCTTTCTTGATCCTGGCTACCATTATCTTTTCCACTTTTCCTCCTAACAAATAGCACATCCTCCGTACGGCAGCTAGAGTGGTCTTTCTAAAGTGTAAATGGTAGCCCTTGACTACTTAAAACCTTCCTATAGCTTATCCATTCTTTCAGAATAAAATCCTATCTCTCCTTTCTAACCTCATCTCCTCCCATTCTTCCCTCCGTTTATCTCATTCAACCACATAGGCCTTCTCTCATAATACCCCATTTTATCTTCTCCAAAGCATTTGTCATTACCTAAAATTATCTTATTTACTTGTTTCTGTTTATTGTCTATCTTCCATCACCAGAATGAGAGCTCCCTAAGTGAGGCACTTTTCTATGTGTTCTGCACAGTCCCCTAACATTGAGAAGAATGCATGGCACATAGGAGGCAGTCAATAAATATTTGTTGATTGACGGACTGATTTCTCTACCTGGACTGTTCCCTTAAGACTCAGTCGTTGAAAAACTGGACAAACAAAACAAAACAAAACAAAATGGCTCCATAAAGTCACAGTTCGTTGGAGCCTCAAGACATAGTTTACTCTCTTGAGCAATATAAAATAGTCTCAGCATGGGTGAGATTCTTCTTTTCTTTTTTTTCAAATTGAATATTTCATTAACATGGTAGTTGTTTTTGTAACACATGCATACACACTTGCACACTCAGAGAGATTCTTCTTTTCTATCACCTGTAAATCTGAGGTGCAAAGAAGACTTTGCCAAGGGGTTTTGTGAGTCAGATTGCATTTACCACTCATTTGGTTCAAAAATGTTCTTTTGGAAAATCACCAAATGGTACCTACCATATATAAAATCCATTCCCCTAAAACCCCCACCATGCTGACAGTGCTACCCTGGATTGGATGTATGAGTCAGAGGCAGAAGGGAAGAAGATGCCAGGCTCTGCTGAAGGTGACACATAGCCTCGCGGTGGACTGCAGATTTGCTCATTATTTTCTTTGAGCCAGTGTTGCTTTGTGGCCTCTAGACAATCTATAGCCCAGATTTGCCAGCAAAGGTATTTGATCTCCTGGTTTTCAGTCCTGTACAGACACTTATAAATTATGCTTCATTTCTCCCCAAATTTAGAAATTGTTTTCTCCTAGATGTTTTCAGTATGGCAGACACCATTGGTTACCCTCCCACCAGCCACCCCTACTTCTGCCTGACTTGATTCATCCTTCCTGTCCCCTATAGCCTTCTGGGGGGCAAACTAATGATAAGGATTCCATTCTTCTGGGTTGAGATGCAATTGATCATGGTAAGAGCATGTGAAGCAATTCTGGCCCATGAGATGCAAAGAGAAACCTGCTACGTGGCTTCTGGGTAAAGTGTCTTTGTCTTCAAGAAGGAATACACAAGAAGAAACTTCCCTCTTCTTTGCTGAATGTTGTCCTGTCTGTGCAAGATGCTTGGAACTACCAAAGCCATCTTGTGATCATGAGGAAAAAGGAAATCGTAGAGAGAAAGGATAAAAAAAACACCTGGCTGCTTAATGATGTTCTGAAGCTACTAAATTTACCAAACTCTGGATTTTTTTTTTTGTTATATGAGCTAAGCAGTATTCCTACATTTAAACTATTTTTGGCTAGTGCTTCTATTATGTGCAGCTGAAAGTATTGTGTGTGTATCTAGTCACTTACCAATAAAAGTGTCATTTCAAATAAAGATACACTAAGTACTTACTAAATATTTACTCTAGTTCATATACAATATTTACTCTAGTCCATACACATGTTTACTCTAGTCCATGCCTGTAATACTACATATTTAAATATAATTGCTCTGTTCCTCAAGGAACTTAGATTAATTCTGATTTCTCATACTTCAATTGGTATCACAGGGGAGAGTGAGGGAGGGAAGTTGTTAAAATATAGATTACTCCACTCCAACACAGACCTACTGAATCATAATTTTAGGGTAGGCAGGGAGATTAAGAATATGCATTTTAAGCAAGTGCATAGGTCATTCTAATGTATCCTAAAGACTAAACACCACTCATTTGTTTAGGATTGGTCATGTGAATCAGCAAATAATATAAGGCAGGATATATAATGAAGTGCTAAAGTAGTGAACTATGGAATATGAGCTCTCAAGTTCTGCAGACATCCAGAAGCAGCTTGGCAGGTTGGAAAGCAAGGTAGACTGAGGGTAGAATACAGGCTCCACCACTTACCTACCAAGTGTTCTAATTGCTTCATCTGTAAACAGGGTCAACAAGGCCTGTTTTGCTGTGTGGTTGTAAGTTCTGAGACAATAAGTGAGAATCATGCAGTAGGGAGGGTGGTGAAACCAATGCCATACAGCTATATGTCTGGGGTTAGGAGGGTCCCAGTGCCTCACTCTTGGGGGTGAGGTGCTGTTGGCTAATGTCAAGATTATGTCCAGAAAGAGCAATGAGGGGGCAGACCCAAGCCAGCAGGTCTGTGGTCCTGTCTGTCAGGTCTGATTTCAATGCTGTGGCTATTTGGCCCATTGAAGGAAGCCTTTTAGGAGGGTATCACCTACTGCTATGCAAAGCTATTTGTCTGCAACCATGGAGACATTAAGTGGGATGCAAATGCTGGACTGTAGTTATTTCGTTTCCTTAATTTTTAAAGATATTTTAAAATTTTATTTTATGTCTAAATGGAGAGCTTTCCTTTTTGAAATTTCTTTTCAGGCCTGGAATTTACTATTAACTGCAGTCTTATTATTATTGCTAATTCTTAAGGTTTAATGAAGCCCCAAATCATGGCTCTGTTTGGTTTTATTTACATGGTTCCTGCAAGATAACAGACAGCTTATATTTTTTCCCTATTTGCATTGCCACAAGGACAGAGAATATTGTTTTCCAATTGACCTTTCTAAATCAACCATGGAAGAACAAACGCATGAGCATGTCTCAATTTTCTAAGAGCGATTCCTGACGAGGCCATTATTCAAATCATTAGGTATTCCTAAGGGATACAAACTGAGGGCTTTCCCTAGTAGTAAGATGTAAACTTAAGAACCTCACTGCTTTCTTAGTATGTTATGTATGTCAGTGGAACCTAGATCTAAATTTAACTATGAAAGGAAAGAAATAACTGAATATTCCAGACGAGTGCAGATGGAGTCACCAGCCACAAGAGGAAAAATTCCTAGGGGGCCTTTTCAGAGAGATATTTGGGCTTCACATAGATCATTGATTATGTAGCTGACAACTGAATCCGAACAGATTTTCCACAAACTCTGAGTTCTATTTTTCTGTAATTCGGTGTGACTTACACCAGCTGTGCTGTAGCTGGCAGATCGGCCGGTACATGGAGCCTCTCACTTCCCTGCCTGTTCTGTTCTTGTGAATAGAGTCCTAAATTTACTGAGGAGATTCTGATAACCATTTTGGCAACCTGTAATACTCAGAGAATCAAACTTGAGAATTTAACCTTTTTCTAGAACACAAAAAGGCATACTGAAGAAAGATTTCTACATTTTTATGAGATCTAATGTATGACTAGTTATGGTCTGAGTGCAGAGAGTCCTACAAAAAAAAAATCTAAAGTGAAATCTCAGGGAATATTTTGATGCCTCACAAAAATAATCTATGAGTGTGTATGTGGGGAGTGATGAAATAGAAAAAAACATTTTCTATAGTTTCTGTGTTGCTTGTTTATAACCACTCTGGCAAGTGGATGTTTGTAGCTGGAGAAGCTCCCACTGCTGAGTTTTAGGTAGGGCTGAATGCTCTGGGGCCTGAGGCAGGCAATTTGAGTTCTGGTGGCCTCAGTCCAGGAGGAAGTACACCAGGCCAACATGGGTAGGCCATCACAGAGCACCAGAAAGGGCCCAAAAAGGAGAACTCCATATAGTGGCACGGTCCAGAAGAGACTGGAGAAAGAACTGGTCGTGATTCTTTTCCAGTGAAAAGTGATGCGCTCTATAAGGCACACTCCTCATGTTCAGTAGAATTTTTAATAAGATTGCAAAATGAGTGATGTGCCTGGTACAGGTTTTCCTTTATGTGGAGGTGTCAAGGTTGACAAAGGTTCCAAACAGAGTCCCTGTGTCAGTGAGGACAGGGTGGATGTCTGGGTCATATTTACAAGTAAAGCATATGCAAACTGCAGTGGCAAATTGTTTTGATGATGTTGGGAGTTCCTGTAGCATTTGTGGCCCTCTTGAGATACCATATTACCTTTCTCCTCTCGAGGGGAAAGAACGCTGTACTTGGAGTCAGAGGACCTGGGTTCAAGTTCTATCTCTGTCACAAGCTACCTTCAACCTCTCTGAGGTTGCCCAGAAGAGGGCTCCCTCTCTGTGCTGTGGAGAGAGGGACTCCTGACCCTCCCACCCGGCTGATGAGATCAAGTTAAAGGATGTGTACCTGAAATACTTTGCAATGTCTTGTAACCATGTCTTGTACAATGTTGTATATATGTGTTCTTACAATTATATATAATTATTAAATGGTATTGTGGGTTGAATTGTGTCCCCCCAAAAGAAATGGTGAAGTCTTAAGCTTAATACCTCAGTATGTGACCTTATTTGGAAATTGGGTCTTGCAGATATAAATAGTTAAGGTGAGGTCCTACTGGAGTAGAGTGGGCCCCTAATCCAGCATGGCTGGTGTCGATGTGAAGATGGCTGTATGTATGTATGTATGTATGTGAAGGTGGCTGTATGAAGACAGAAACATAGGGAGACACCATGTAAAGATGGAGGCAGAGATTGGAGTGACACATCTATAAGCCAAAGAGTACCAGGGACTCCCAAAAATCACCAAAAGCTAGGTGGGAGACAAGGAACACATTCCCCTCAGAGCCCTCGGAAGGAACCAATCCTACTGGCACTTTGATTTTGGACTTCCAACCTCCAGAATTGTGAGGTAATACATTTGCATTGTTTAAAGCTACCCAGTTTTTGGTAGGGAGTTCCCAGCCCAGGAGAAATATAAGGAATTTATTATAACACTATCTTATTTCTATTTAGTGCTTATAGTCAATGTATCATTTTCATTGCATTCCCATCACTACCCTGTAGCATAAGTAAAATTTGTCTCTACTCAGGAGGAAACTGAGGCTTGGAGGCTGTGAGTCACTCAGCAAGGAAACATTCCAGTTAGCCTCTCCTCTTTCTCCTACATCACAGCAGCTTTACTTGGGCCAATTAATGGCTCTTCCTGTTACATTCGTACTTTTCTCAGAGGAGAAAGGTGTGTCTTTCTCTCTGCTTCTTAATATGTAACTTGCTGCCAACATCATGTAATTTTTCACCAAGTCACCTTTCCTGTCTGGCTCACATCTCTCCTTGGAGTCCTAAGGGTCTTCTCAGAGGCCCAGAGGTTGAAGGGGGCTCCCTCTCTGCTCTAGAGAACTGAGATCAGCATCAGCCTGACCTCAGTGGAGTTCTCACGCTTGAGCAGAAGGTCTTAAATGTGACAAGAATCCAGACAGCCTCCTGGGAGGGACTGAGCATCACTTGGGCGCCCCTTCCCTTACTAACTGGGGGTCCCTATGGGTAATGCCCAGTCCCTGCAACTGTGCCCACTCTCTGCAGAGCCTTGCCCATCACAGGTGACGGGAGGCATGAAAAGAAGAAAGAGAAAGAACAAAAGACTGCACTGTGGCTGATAGCAGCACCATCCAACCTAATATGATCTATCCATAGAAAGTTCAATCAACAGAGTTTTGTCTTCCTTTCTCATGCATTGTAGTGTGAAATATCTGTGTTCATCATGTAGTAACAAAAGCAATGCATCACGGAATAATAAAGTGTCTGCCATGGTGCTAAGCAAAACCTTGAAAATGAATACTTTCAGACCCTGAACTCCATATTCCACTCATGAGGGGAAGTCATTAATCATTTATTATTTTGCCCATTTGACTTGCTGAAAGTTTTATGTATCCAGATTTTAAATATCATTCTTTGGTTGTCAGCCAGACCCTCATCTTCACAAAATGTACTCTTGAGAGAATTCCTGAGATATATATTGGCTATAGCCCAGCCTGGAAAACTCTTCGGTATAAAACGTCATTTCCTTGGCCTCCTTTTTGTTCAGGAAAGTTGGAACTTGCCTCATGGACAGCAGAAACTCAGGATTCATTCTCTCTAGAGACTTCCAAATAGGATCCCAGATGCTATCATAGTTCCAATTTGTATTTCCCTCCTTTTCACCCCAGCCATCCTTGCCCCCATTCTGTTGCTGCTACACCATAAGAATGTTCTTGCCTTAGAAACTTTGCTCTTCCCCCAGATGACCACATGGCCAAATTCCTCACTTCCTGGTCTTTTCTCAAATGTCAACTTCTTAATGAGGCCTACCCCAGCCAGCTATCTAATAATTCGTTTCTCTGCTTCCTGCTAGAATGGCTCCAAATGCGTTATTAGATAGCTCCCTGAAGGAGCTTCTTGTCAAATTCTTATCACATTTGAAGGATCTTTGTCTGACTTGTTCACAGGTGTCTCTTCAAGCGCCTAGCATGTGCCTGGCACATAGCACATGCTTAATAAATAGATACTAAGTAAGTAAATGGTAACAACCAGTTTTTGAAGATCAAAGAATTGTAAGGATGGAAGAGACCTTAGAACGTATTTGAGTCCACGGAAAAAAACTTCCCCCACCCCCAGGAGAGTCAGTTAAAGAAAAAAAAAGAAATGTACAGGCAGAATTGATTTTACATTAAAAATTAAATCCCATGGGAAAATAATATACATTCCTAAAGCTTAACCGCTTACTTTATTTCACAGGACAATGTTGATGAGAAATTGTGGGCAGAGTTGAGAAGTAGCAGGCGCTCATCACTGATCACTTGAAACCCCCACCCCATTTTATAGCATAGGCAGATATTGCCAGAGAAGAAATTTTCTTTTTCTCAAGGTCATATAGCTGATTAGAGGCAGATGCAAGAGTAGACCTGAGGTGTCCTGGTGTCCTTTTAGTGCTCCTTCCACCACCATCAGCAGCAGAAGAATCAGAAAAAAAAACGCTCTGGTACTTTTCTGCTCAGTTAAGCTTAAATGAGCATTGAATACCCTGTTGTAAAATTAGTGGATATCTGCTCATTGTGAATCAATGAACAAATGTGGAAATCTGAATTGTTACCTTTAATAGAATGTCACCATAATTGTCCTGTCAAAGACTGAAAGCATCCCTCCTTACCGTGCCCCATGGATTCTTATGACCTAGCATTTATCAAGTACTAATAATGCTTGGATGCTGCTCCAACTGCCTGAGGCAGGAAGGGCTTTGTAAACACACCCCATCTGCCTGTTTCTTGAATGTGCGTATCTCTGCTCCTAGAGATAGTCCCTCCTTGGCTGAGAATTACCCCTTTAGTCCCTGGATTTTTCCTTTTTGAGTTGTTATTCTTTGCTGATAGTATTACCTGTAAATATACCCATAGAGGTTTTAAGGCCAAACCTCTGAAAACCTGTAATATATATTCAGGACATTTTACGAGTTGATAATGATTTTTACTTAAGTAAAAATGCTTTTCACATAAATCTACAGGAACCTCTGGAGGTCATTTAAAGAGAAGGTAGTTAAATCTGCTTGTTCTGTCAATCCGAAAGGAACAGGATCACGTTTGTCTTTCTGACGTGATTTAGTCTCTCCTGAAGGCAGAGAGCTTAAGGTCGCATTCAGGCACATTCATCTCTGACCGAACAATTAAACACAGGATGTTTTCTTTCTTGCATGTGACATTTGTCACAATAAATGCAGTTAATACTTAAAACTAGTTGTAATTTACACACTTACTTGTCAACATATTCAACTAGATCTGTAGAATTCTTGGTTGACATTTTGGCTGGAGATAATCTTACCTAGAACAAAGGTTACAGATTCAGAATACATCATCTGCTTCTTTGCAGATTCCTTTTACGCAGTTTATCTTTAAAGTGTTTGAATTTTAAACAAAAGATATACCATAGACCAGATAATCAGCCCAGTTAATCTTATACATGCCCCCTTTGTGCTGCTAATGACTAAAAACAAAATTACGTTCTGTGGAGCTATGAGAGAGCTGTATTTCATAGATTAGGTATCACATTCAAGAAAACTTTTTTGGAAAAGTCAAAGCCATAGATTATTGTTAGATAATGTAAAAATGAAATATCTAATGATTATTGACTGAATTACTAAAGAAGTCTTTACAGAGTGAATGATTCCTGACATGCTGATTTCTGAGGAGAAACAGCTAATTTTCAAACACAAAGCCCCGAACTACAAAACTAGCCTATCTAAGTATCTGGATGTCAGATTATTATAGCCAGAGCCCAGTCATATACATAATTTATTAACATTAAGTATAGCTGGCCATATGTACACTTAACTGGCAACTTCTAATTCAATAAAGTGGTGCTACTAGAAAGTTCTATTTTCATGAAAGTTGATAATTTGCAGCATTTTTATGACAGGAAAGAAGATGCCCAATGTACTCACTGTTTTTCATATCTCGAAAATGCCTTTAATTCTTTTAAGTTTAAAAAACAAGACAGATTTATCCTAATTTTAACAGCCTGTTGCTGAACTGGATTCAATATGGAGAATATGAGTGGTATTCCACCTCAGCTAAAAACTTTAACAAAATATATTCCTAAGATATTTTTTCTTGCTTTATGTTACTGTGTACTGTAATGGTGGGCAGAATATGTTAAGACTCACATACAGAAAGCATTCCTTTTTCAAAGGCCCAAGGAATTACTACTTCTTAAGTTTTAAGAAACTTAATTGGATACCTCCCTCCTCTAAAAAACTTAAAGAAAAAAAATGTTAAGTCCATTATCAAGGATGCTAATAAAGAAAGCCTGACAAAGTCTCTCCGGACCCAGCCTTGGTGGTGGTGGGCGGGCAGAACAGGCTCGAGGCTGCTCATGAGGGAGCCCGTGAGCCCCCAGGAGAGAGCTTTTACCCTCCCCGCATTGCTGAATGGGGTCTGCAATGGGTCTAATGCTGTTAAGCCATGTCTTCCCCTAGAAAGTGTGGAAACTGTCCTAAGTCCCAGAGGACCTGGTGCCTTCTAGCGTGCAGCGTGTTTTCACTCCTGTTTCCCACTGAAACAGTACTGAGTCCTGAGACCTCACCTACTTCATTGTCAGTTCTTTCCTCGTCACCTTTCCACCGCTCCCTCTGGTCTGTGGGGGGATCTATTTTTGGCATTTCCTCAGCAACCCGTTGGTCCCTCCTTGTATGTTTGCAAACAGTAGTCCTCTCCCAGTATTTGCAGAATTAAAGTGTATGATGAATACAGTGTCCAAGAGCACTAACTTGTCCTTTCTTCTTCTGAAGTGTAACAAGTAGATCTATGTTTTATTTTTATTTTATTAATTTTTGAGTCTTATTTGAAAGACCATAAGTAACATCTTCTTAAAAACACACCTACGACACACACTTTTTTAGTGACAAATGTTAAGCACAATGATGGAGGAATATTTGGAAAAGTATAGAAAAGTTAAAATACAGAATAAAAATTCTTGCTTGTAATTTTGCTACCTAGAACAAAAGCCATTGATGTTGGCTTTTGGTGCAATTTTTTAAATGTAATTTTTAGGTATCTAAGACAGTATTTAAATTTTTATATCTTTGCTAATTGAACATAAGAGTCAGTTCTCTTTTATCCTCATTCCTATAAGCTAGGATGTTATACATAAAAATTGTCTCACAAACAACTTGATGACTACTATGGGAATTTATCAGTTTTTAGCCATTTCATAATGATACTTTAAAATATTATAGCTTTTTGGTTTTATGGGCTATGAAATACTTTCTTGTATGTGACATACTTTTATTTGACATGATGCCCTATAAAGTGGATATCATTACCTTTACATTAGTATAAGGATGACATTAGTTACTTTAAGTAGCTGAAATCCTTATTATGGAAAGAAATTAAGATGATTATTTTTTATAGGTGAGGAGCTTCAGGATCAGAGAAGTACTAGACTTGCCCAAGATCATGTAGATGATGATGATAATCATACTATAGCCCTTCCTACTTGCTAAGCACTTACTTAGGTGACTCATTCAAACCCACAATAACTTTGTATGATAAGCCTAATTCACCCATTTTACAGAAGAAGAAACAGGTTAAGTAATCATTTCAAAGTCCCACAGCTAGTTTGTGGTACAGCCAATATAATACATACCAAAAATCAATGTTTGATATTGTGCTAGTTGTTTACGTAACAAGTGACTGCATCTGCCTCTTGTTATGTAAATTACGAGGTGTTAAGAGAAGTACAAAAAAAAGTCTAAAAACACTGCTTTAAAAAAATGTTCTTTTTAACGGAGAAGATATGACAAGTTCTAATAAAGGAAACATTCTATTTAGCTATACTGTTTTTCATGTTAGAGATAAAGTCTGCACCTTTAGTTTATCATGGTTCCTTTTGAATCATCATAAAACATACATCATGATCAACTTAAAACAATATTAGCCCCATATATTAAAAATCAGTCTAATTAGTGAAATTGTAAATCGAGGCCATTTTTCTTTTCAGCTTGTGTTGTCAGCACTCATTTTGCCAAGACAGAACAAACAGGAAATGTGGGAAAACTATTCTTCCAGGATGTCTGAAACTCTCTGAGCACTCTAAGCTTTAAAAAAGCTGAGCAAAGTATTCTAATTTTAATGTAAATATTGAAAAGTACTTGCTTTCTTTTCTTGGTTATTGGCTGAGCCAGGAAGGGGGCCATCAGGTTCATCTGGCTGTTCCTCTGCAGTCGCAGTTGGAGAGGCACTTTTGTTTACATCTGTATCTAGGTAACCAGAATGCTGAATCAGGTCAGGAACTATGGCAAATGAATTCTTGCAGTGCGGCTAATTTTTTTTTTTTTTTTAATTGAGGAAAGTTTCTGTACATACAGCTTAGCTTAAAGGGAGGCTTTCAATTTGTTTTACATTTCCCCTTTCCTCACTTATCCCAATTCTCCCCCATACCCCTATAACATCTATAGTTAGCTAGAAGGGCATTTCTTTACAGATACTTCTATAAGACTTTTAGAAACTTTGTTAGGATCAGACGGCTCTAAAATAATCGGGAATATATATTTTTTAAATTATACTTTAAGTTCTGGGATACATGTGCGGAACATGCAGGTTTGTTACGTAGGAATACACATGCCATGGTGGTTTGCTGCACCCATCAACCCGTCATCTACATTAGGTATTTCTCCTAATACTATCCCTCCCCTAACCCCCCAACCCCCAACAGGCCCCAGTGTGTGATGTTTCCCTCCCTGTGCCTATGTGTTCTCATTGTTCAACTCCCACTTGTGAGTGAGAACATGCGCTGTTTGGTTTTCTGTTCCTGTGTTAGTTTGCTGAGAATGATGGTTTCCAGCTTCATTCATGTCCCTGCAAAGGACACGAACTTATCCTTTTTTATGGCTGCATAGTATTCCATGGTGTATATGTGCCACATTTTCTTTATCCAGTCTGTCATTGATGGGCATTTGGGTTGGTTCCAAGTCTTTACTATTGTGAACAGTGCTGTAATAAACATATGTGTGCATGTGTCTTTATAGTAGAATGATTTATAATCCTTTGGGTATATACCCAGTAATGGGATCATTGGGTCAAATGGTATTTCTAGTTCCAGATCCTTGAGGAATCACCTCACTGTCTTCCACAATGGTTAAACTAATTTACACTCCCACCAACAGTGTAAAAGTGTTCCTATTTCTCCATATCCTCTCCAGCATCTGTTGTTTCCTAACTTTTTAATGGTCACTATTCTAACTGGCATGAGATGGTATCTCATTGTGGTTTTGATTTGCATTTCTCTAATGACAAGTGATGATGAGCTTTTTTTCATATGTTTGTTGGCTGCATAAATGTCTTCTTTTGAGAAGTGTCTGTTCATATCCTTTGCCCACTTTTTGATGGGGTTGTTTTTTTTCTTGTAAATTTGTTTAAGTTATTACCCTGTTGTGCCCAAGCCTTCTGAGGTTCTTCATTGGGATTCATTATTTTGTTTATATGTAAAAGGAAATATAAGATAGTGCAGTAGGAGAAATTTAGAGACCTCGAGTAGTCCATAAGTACCTGAACTCATGATGCTTGGATTTTCCAGCTTTATTTTTTGTTGATTTGATATTTTTGAAAAAAAACTCTGTGATTTTTTTTCTTTTTTCTTAGGAAGCCAGAGTACCAAGGAATTGTAAGTGCATCCTAACTAAGGTCTTGCTGTTTCTGGGGCCTCTTCCCAAGGGTGACTTAGTAGCATTGTGACTGCAGGAAGGATCTGTGATGTCAATGTGGCTGGCCCTCACAACTGAGGTCAGGAAGTCCCTGGGATTTAGAAGCTTTTAGCATTTTCTGTAGTGCTCATCGTCATACAAATCACTAAGCCCTTCACTTCTTTGTCTCATGGGGTGGGAAGTGGCCATTGTTAAACTGATATTTCACACTCTTCTCCTGATTTCATCTTCACAGTTTGAAAAGAGACCAGTTATCATCAAGTTGGACCAAGAGGAAATGAAATGCTGCGGTATTCCCAACTCTTTCTCCAAGTATGTTAGGGAGGAAGTTAACTCTTCTAGGTTACAAGGTGACTTCACAGATAGTGCAGCACTAACGAAACGTGACATGGGTCAGAGTTTTACAGAAATAAAAATATTGAACTTTGCCTTTGTAGGGGAAATTTTGTTCAGTTATTTAGCCAAAAAGGGGTGGATGGCTTTAGCTGTAAAATGTTTGTCCGAGTTTTAAAATTAGAATTTGAATGTTTGTTAATACTACTTGGCCTCCATATATGGAAATGATGCTTTGGCTAAGTTGTTGTCCAAATTATGGTATCAGATTTGCCTTGTTTAAAGGCACACAATGTTCAGGATGCTGAGTGACAAACTTTGATCCCACAGATAAAGGACACCTATGATTTGGGTTTCCATGCATATCCCCTAGTCTTAAGCTAAGCCCTTAAAACTCAAAGATGCAGTAGTTCATGGTTTGCAAGCAGTCCAAAAGGCTCATTACGCTACCCTAATCATCATTTTATATAGTGCCAAGGGACACTGATACACAGCAGTGACTAAGAGCAGGTGGCTACAGATTCCGAGAGAGTGTGTTGGAACCCTGACTCCTCAACCTACCAGCTATTTACTTTGGACAAAAGTATATCACCTCTTTAAGCCTCAGCTTTCTCCTCTGTGAAATGAGCTAATAATATCGATCCCATAAGGTGGTTGAGAGGGTTAAATGTAATAATATACTTACTGTGTTCAGCTGAGAGCAATGCCAGGAATCCACTAAAAGGTAACTATTATTAGTGGTTATTTCACAAGGTGCCAATTATCCAAGAAATAGACACAAGCAGAGTCTGTGTGAGAAAGAAAAACTAGATTTAACCTTGCTTAACAACTTTTTGAGATTCTTTCTCTTCTTAAATTCAGCTTTTAATCCATGGTATTTGGTTAGAAAAATTGGCCCTACTAAATTGGACAATTTTAGTAGGTTGTTCTCTAAACATAAATGGCTATTCAATTTTAACATAACAATGCACATAATATATATGTATATTATTCATGTCTGCTCTGGTTTGAATCTCTCCACCAAAACTCATGTTGAAATGCAATTGCCATTCTTTTTTTTTTTTATTTTTCGAGACAGAATCTCACACTGTTGCCCAGGCTGGAGAGCAGTAGCGCAATCTTGGCTCACTGCAAGCTCGGCCTCCCAGATTCACACCATTCTCTTGCCTCAGCCTCCCAAGTACCTGGGACTACAGGTGCCTGCCACCACGCCTGGCTAATTTTTTGTATTTTTACTAGAGATGGGGTTTCACCGTGTTAGCCGGGATGGTCTCGATCTCCTGACCTCGTGATCTGCCCACCTCAGCCTCCCAAAGACTTGGATTACAAGTGTGAGCCACTGTGCGAGGCCTATTGCCATTCTAATAGTATTAGGAGGTAGAGGCTTTAAGAAGCAATTAGGTCATAAGGGCTCTCTCCTCATGAATGAATTAAAGCCTTTATTGTGGAAATGAGTTAGTTATCATAGGAGTGGACTCCTGATAAAAAGGGTGAGTTTGGATTAGTATCTCTCTCTCTATCTTGCATGCTTATTTCCCTTCTTTTTATGTTACGATGTAATACAAAGATGTATCCTCTCTATCTTGGACTTCCCAGCCTCTGGAACCATGAGCCAAATAAATACCCAGACTTTGGTATTCTTTTTTTGGACAGAGTCTTGCTCTGTTACCCAGGCTGGAGTGCAGTGGTGCGATCTTGGCTCACTGCAACCTCTGTCTCCAAAGTTCAAGCAATTCTCATGCCTTAGCTTCCTGAGTAGCTGGAACTACAGGCGCGCACCATCACACCTGGCTAATTTTTGTATTTTTAGTAGAGACGGGGTTTTACCATGTTGGCCAGACTGGTCTCAAACTCCTGACCTCAAGTGATCCCCCCAACCTCAGTCTCCCAAAGTGCTGGGATTACAGGTGTGAGCCACCGTGCCAGGCCCCAGACTATGGTATTCTGTTATAGCAGAAGAAAATGGACTAAGACACCTTCCCACTTGTCTAAAATGTGTATGCAAAATCCTTCCGAGAAGTCAGTAATCTTCATATATCTTTCCTAATCTAGGGCTAATAAAAGCACAGAAGTTAAAAATGTTCCATTTCAATCTTAAAAGTGGCCTTATACTATAACATATTTAATATAGATCTAAAGACATAATCCTGACATGGTGGTCAGTGATGGGTGCTAGTCAGTGCTGAGGGTCATCAGACAGAAACACTATGTGGTTGTGCACTACACAACTCTCTGGGGCACTCATGGTAACACTGTAGATTTTCATATTTGTTACAATAATTTTTCAGGCATATATTAAGAAAATGTTTCATTTTAACAAAGAAAGAGGATAATTTTCCGACATGGTAGTAAAGGGTGTTGAGAAAGGGGCACCTATTTTTAACTCGCACAAGGAGTGTACAGTGAGGCACTGTCAATGACAGACTGCATATATGATGGTGGTCCCATAAGATTTTAGTGGAGGAGAAAAATTCCTATTACCTAGTGATGTTGTAGCCATCATAACATTGCAGTGCAATGCATTACTCATGTGTATCTAGTGATACTGGTGTAAACAAACTTGCTGCACTGCCAGTTGTATAAAAGTATAGTACATACAATTATGTACAGTACATAGTAGTTGCTAATGATAATAAACAACTATGTTACTGGTTTATGTATTTACTACACTATACTTTTTATCTTTTTTATTTTTAGTTGACACATAACTGTACATATTTATGGGATACAGAATGATATTTAGATACACGTATACATTATGTATTGACCAAATTAGGATAATTAGCATATCATCACCTCAATCATTTATCATTTTTTCGTGTTGTGAATATTTAAAATCCTCTCTTCCAGCTTTTTGAAAATATACAGTAAATTATAGTTAACCATTTTTACCCTATAGTGCTGCAGAACATCAGAACTCATTCCTCCTATCTAGCTGTAATTTTGTTTTCATTAACATACTGTCCTCATTCTCTTCTCCCACTACCCTTCCCAGATTCACAATTCTATTCTTTATTTCCATGAACTCAATTTTTTTTTTCTGCCGCATGTAAGTAACAACATGCAGTATTTATCTTTCTGTTCTTGGCTTATTTTGCTTAATGTAATGCCCTCCAGGCTCATCCACATTGCTGCAAATGACAGGATTTCATTCCTTTGTATAGCAAAATAGTATTCCATTGGTTATATAAACCACATTTTTTTTATCCATTCATCTATTGATGGACATTTAGGTTGAATCCATATCTTTGCTATGGTGAATAGCACTGCAACAAATATGGGAATCCAGGTGTCCCTTTGATATACTGATTTGCTTTCCAGTAGTGGGACTGTTGGATCATATGTTAGTTCTATGTTTATTTTTTTCAGAAGCCTCTGCAGGGATTTCTGTATTGCCTGTACTCATTCGCATGCCCACCAACAGTGCATAGGTGCTCCCTTTTCTCTGCATCCTCACCAGCATTTGTTTTTGATAATAGGCATCCTAACTGGGGTGAGGTGGTATCTCGTTGTGGTTTTAATTTGTATTTCCCTTATGATTAGTGATGTTGAGCAGTTGAGCTTTTTTTCCACATTCCTATTGGCCATTTGTATGTCTTCTTTTGATAAATGTCTATTTAGACAATTTGCCTTTTTTTTTTTTTTTGGCACGGAGTCTCATTCTGTTGACTAGGCTGGAATGTAGTGGTGTGATCTCAGTTCACTGCAACCTCCGCCTCCTGCGTTCAAGTGATTCTCCTGCCTCAGCCTCCCTAGTAGCTAGAGGTACAGGTGTGCACCACCACGCCTGGCTAGTTTTTGTATTTTTGTTAGAGATGGGCTTTTACCATGTTGGCCAGGCCAGTCTTGAACTCTTGACCTCAGGTGATCTGCCTGCCTTGGCTTCCCAAAGAACTGAGATTACAGGTATGAACCACTGCACCTGACCCTTTGCCCACTTTTTAATAGATGATTTGCTGCTGTTGAGCTGTTTGAGTTCCTTATATATTCTGGATGTTAATCCTGTGTCAGATGAATAGTTTGCCAATATATTTTCTCATTCTAATCGTTGTCTTTTAACCCTTTGATATTTTTCTTTGCTGTGAAGAAACTTTTGAGTTTAATACAGTCCTATTTGTCTACTTTTGTTTTCATTGCCTGTGCTTTTGAAGTCTTTAAAATCTTTGCCTAGTGTCCTGAAGTGTTTCCCCTATGTTTTCTTCTAGTAGTTTTATACTTTCAAGTCTTATATTTAAGTCCTTAATTCGTTTTGAACTGATTTTTTTTAAATATAGTGATGGATAGTATTCTACTTTCATTCTTCTGCATATGAATATTCCATTTTCCCAGCACCATTTATTGAAGAGAGTATCCTTTTACCATTATATTATTCTTGGTACCTTTGTCAATAATCAGTTGGCTGTAGATATGTGAATTTATTTTTGTTCCATTGGCCTATGTGTCTGTTTTGATACCAATACCATGTTATTTTAGCTATTATAGCTTTGTAGTATATTTTGAAGTCAGATAGTGTAGTGTCTCCAGCTTTGTTCTTTTTGCTCAGGGTTGCTTTGGCTATTCAGGGTCGTTTGTGGTTCCAAATTTTAGGAGTTTTTTTTTTTTTTTCTATTTCTGTGAAGAATGTCATTAATAATTTGACAGAGAATGCATTGAATCTGTAGATTGCTTTGGGGAGTGTGGTCATTTTAAGAACATTAATTATTCCAAGCCATGAGCATTGGTCTTTTCATATGTTTGTATCCTCTTCAATTTCTTTCATCAGTGTTTTATAATTTTCAGTGTAGAGGTCTTTCACCTTTCTGGTTAAATTTATTCCTAGACATTTTATTTTTTTGTTAGCTATTTGATTTCTTTTTTAGCTAGTTCATTATTGATATATAAAAATGCTACTGATTTTTGTATGTTGATTTTGTATTCTGCAAATTTACTGAATGTATTTATTAAGTCTAAGAGTTTTTTTGTGGAGTCTATGTTTTTCTAAACATAAGATCATGTCATCCTCAAAGAGGGACAATTTGACTTCCTCTTTGCCAATTTGGATACACTTTATTTCTTTCTCTTGCCTAATTGCTATGGCTAAAACTTTCAGTATTATGTTGAACAGGAGTTGTGGAAGTGGGCATCCTTGTCTTGTTCCAGTTCTTAGAAAATGGCTTTCAACTTTACCCCATTTTTTCTAATTTTTAAACATTTCTGTTAAAAACTAAGACAAACACACACATTAGTCTAGGCCCACACAAGGCCAGTATCATCAGTATTACTGTCTTCCATCTCTTGTCCCACTGGAAGATCTTCAGGAGCAATAGCATATACTGTTAGCTGTGAGTTTGTCATATGTGGTCTTTATAGTGTGGAGGTACGTTCCTTCTATGCCTAGTTTGTTGAGAGTTTCTATTATGAAGCAATGTTGAATTTTGTCAAAAGTTTTTTCTGAATATATTGTGATGACCATATCATATTTTTCTGCATTCTTTTGATATGATGTATTACATGTATTGACTTGCATGTGCTGAACCATCCGTGCATCCCTAGGATACATCCCACTTGATCATGGTGTATGATCTTTTTGACATGTCATTGTATTTGGCTTGTTGTATGCCTGATGTGCATAGATGCAAAAATTCTCAACAAAATATTTTGGAACAAGAAATGGAAGACAGTATAGGCCTAGGCTAACGTGTGTGTGTTAGCTTTTAACAAAAATGTTTAAAAATTAGAAAACATAAAGTTTTAAAAATAGAAAAAAGCTTATAAATAAGGATATAAAGAATGAAAATTTTTGTACAGCTGTGTGATGTGTTTGTGTTTTAAGCTATGTGTTATTACAAAAGAGTTAAAAATTAAAATGTGAAGTAAAAAATTATAGTAAGCTAAGATTAATTTATTAAAGAAAGCAAAGGTTTTAAATAAATACAGTATAGCCTAAGCGTACAGTGTTTATGAAGCCTACGGTAGTGTACAGTAAAGTCCTAGGCCTTCACATTCACTCATCACTCATACACAGACTCACCCAGAGCAACTTCCAGTCCTGCAAGCTCCATTCATGGTATGTGCCCTACACAGGTGTGCCATTTTTTATCTTTTATATCATATTTTTACTCTACCTTTTCTATCTTTAGATACATACATACTTACCATTGTGTTGCAATTGCCTTCAGTATTCGGTACTGTCGCATGCTGTGCAGGTTTGTAGCCTAGGAGCAATAGGCTATACCATATAGCCTCGGTGTTTGGTAGACTACACCACGTAGGTTTGTGTAAGTGCACTCTATGATGTTCACACAATGATGAAATCGCTTGACATATTTCTCAGAACCTGTCCATTGTTTGACCTTTGTAAAGCAATACATAACTGTATTTGGACCACTGACAGCCAGTACCCTGGGTGTCCTCTGTTGAACTGGCCTTAACTAGTCATGGGCCAAAGCAGCCAGTCGTCATTGGTAGGCTGTGTCCTCCTCAACTCTCTTTTCTTTCTTTCTTACTTTTGCCTCATCTCCTACCTGTTGTCCCAAGAGCTCTTAGGGTGTCCTTCGGGTCTCCCTTAGGGCTCCTCACCTTTCCTTGTGCTATTCTGATTTTATCTGCTCTGGCCTTCTAGTAATCTCTAATGTGTTTAGTTAGCACTTAATATTTAGGAGATATTCTTCGTGTTTCACCTCATCATTCTTACAAGTGAGGCTGCACAGGTATGAATATCCTGATTTTACAGATAAGATTACAAGGAGGTTCAGAGAAGTCAAGTGACTCACTGAAGAAACTGATGAAACTCTGACTGAGTAGACCTCAGGTCTGCTGACCCTTAGTCTTGGTACCATTCCTCCCAGGATGCATCACACCGAATTCCACTCAAGTGTGGGGCTTTGACTTCCATTCTCTTCCATTCTGTGTTTGAACCCAGTGAAGAGACTAGGGTTGCTATTTCAGTGAATGGGGCATTTTTTGAGGCAGGGTATATTTTCATTCCCCTCGAGCTGAGTGACTGACTTCTGTAGTCTTCAGAGAGATGACATGGATCATCTGGTAAAGTAGTTAGAAACATGTTCTCTGGCAGCAGACTACCAAATTCAACTCTCCTCTCTGCTGCTTACCAGCTGGATAGTCTTGCAAAATGATATAATCCTGTTTTCCACCTATAGAATGGGATGATGATAATAGCACAATATTAATAATTCTGTAACAATATAATATTATAGAAATTAATCAGATGTGTAAAGCTGTTAAAACATGGGCTAGAGCACAGTAAGCACTCAATAAATCTTAGCTCATGTTCTCTTAGGTCTAACCACATCTGTTTTATTGAATTTTCTAGGTGGGTTTCTTAGTAGGAACTCAATAGCTATTAAATGAATAAATGTAAGACTGTACTTTAGCCGTGAAAGACCCAGCCTGCGGAAGGAGCCAGAGGCCAGTTTCCATGCACTATTTCTGAATGGCCCCAGTCTCCCTCCTAGTGCGTGGATCTGACCCGTCTCCCGTCACCACAAATCTCATTCTAGGAACCTCTACCACTGACTCAGCATCAAAGGAATTCTCTAAGATTTCTAGGATCATTTATTTAAGAACAACTCTCAGCACCTCCTAATTTAAGGAACTGATTGTTCTGGGAACATTAAGAAAATGTTGAAAGTCTCCTTTTCTCAAGAAACTTCATTTCTCAGTAGGGGAGAGGGGTGAGCCCACAGCTGACTTGTAAATCAAGGCAGCCAGGGCTACATTATATGGTCATACAGTTCCATCATCCTGGCTTCTCACGCTTCCCCAAACTTTCCTGGCTAAACCAAACCTAGGCGAAATCCATCTCTCTACTCACGCTGCCTGTATTTTTGCAGCAGAACATGGCTGGGAGAAAACATGCAACCGTGTTGACTGGCCTCCAAATTTATGACTACAAACCTTAAGTGGGTCCTTAATGCTTCCTGGCAATTATAGTATCAGATTTCCTTAGTTCATCACTCTCCTACTCGCCTAGATGACTCTCATGCCTTTTCCTCTGACCTCAAACTACCATCAGCTCCCCTGTCACCTGCTGACCTTTCCATTTTACTTCCCCAAGAAAACAGAAATAATCAGAAGGAAATTTTGACAAGCTCCACCCCCACCCCCACATCTATCTGTGACCTACGTGCACTCGTGTCCATATATTCTGCCTGCTCCTGTTTCAGCAGATGAACGATCTGTGCTCCTTGTTAGGGCCAATGCCCCAGTGGTCCTCAGATCTCACTCTCTCTCAACTACTCAAGGACATTGCTCCAGGGATTTTCCCCTCTTCCCTCTTTATTGGCTCATTTTCATTGGCATGAAGGCATACATTTATTTCTCTCACTCACCTTAAAACAAATAAACCACCTTCTCTTAATCCTATAATATATCCCCTTCCAGCTACCACTCAATTTGTTCCTTTTCTGCACAAGAACATTCCCTGAAGTGTTGTTTATATTTTTCTCTTCATAGTGGCCTCTTTGCTATGGCCTGAATTGTGTCCTGCCCCCTCTGATTCTTATGTGGAAGCCCTAACCACCAGTGTGGAGATAGGGTCTTTTGGAGGTAATTGCATGTAAATGAGGTCATAGGGTGGGGTCCCAGTCTGACAGAGTTGTGGCCTGAAGAGAAGGAGGAAGAGGAAGAGGTTGAGCATCGTGGCTCACCCTCATGCCTATAATCCTAGCGCTTTAGGAGGCTGAGGCAGGAGGATCACTTGAGCCCAGGAGTTCAAGACCAGCCTGGACAACATAGTGAGACCCCATCTCTACAAAAAAATTTAAGAAGTTAGCTGGGCATGGTGGCAGCGAGTGCCTATAGTCCCAGCTGAGGCTGAGGCGGAGGATTGCTCGAGCCTGGGAGGTCAAAGCTGCAGTGAGCTATGATTGTGCCACTACACTCTCTCCTGGGCAACAGAGCAAGACCCTGTCTCAAATATATAATAAAAATAAAAAAGAAGGAGGGGGAAAGAGAGATCACTATCCCTCTGCCATATGAAGACACAGGGTCTGCAAGCCAGGAAGAAGGCCTCACCAGGAAACAAATCTGCCAGTGCTTTGATTTTTGACTTCTAAGCCTCCAGAACTGTGAGAAAATTAATTTTTGTTGTTTGAGCCAGCCAGTTTGGTATTTTGTTAGGGTAACCCAAGTAGACAAAGACACTCTTGAACCACTGTTTTCCCCAGCCATGTTCTACTGTACAGATACGGGCAGGAGTATGCAGAGAGGTGGATTTAATCAGGGTTTGGTTTAGTCAAGAAAGTCTGAGGAAGTGGAAGACGCACAGGATGATGACATCGTTTGACCATGTAATGTAGCCCTCGCTGCCTTGATTTCGAGTCAGCTGTGGGCTCACCCCCTCCCTGACAGAGAGATTCAGTTTCTTGAGGACAGGGGCTTTTTTTTTTTTTAATCCTTATATTTCTCCTTACATTTCTCAATGACCTCAGCACAACTGATGCCTTAAATTAAGAGGTGCTCGGAATACTTCTTAAAGAACTCCTAGAGAATCTCAGAATGCTGAGTCACCAGGTAGAGGCTTTCTATCTATCCCTTGTAACTTCCATTAATGCTGCTCTTGTCAAGGTCCCCAATGACCTGTTTATCAGTAAATCCAGTGGTTAATTCTCAGCCCTCATCTTACTTGCCCACTTATCAGCATTTGACAGAGTTGACAGCTGTCTTCTCCCTGATACTTTTCCTTTACTTCTCTCCCACTTTTCTGCTACTCCTTTTCATGGATTTCTCGTTCATCTCCCTGACTTCTGAGTGGTTGTTCCATCATCTCAGTTGCCTAGACCTTTCCTGAAAATCCCACGTCCTTGGAAACCCCTCCCCTACCTCTGAATGTTGACGCACCCTGGAGCTCAGTCCTTGGACTTCTGCACTCGCTACCTTGATGATCTCCCCTAACCTAATGGCTGTAAGGTGATGTTGCCTCAAATCCTCTTCCCTGAAAAGCTGCTCCCCTCATAGTGTTTTCCATTGTAGTAAATGGCAATAGCCTTTTTCTAGTTTGCTCAAGCCCCAAACCTTGGAATCCTGCTTCACCCCTCTCCTTCTCTGATATCCTACTTATTTACCCCACCTTTAAAATATATCCAGAATTGGGAATTTTCTAGCTGCTTCCTCTGCTAGTCCAAGCCACCATTATGCTAGCCCAAGGCATCATTCTTTCTCCTCTGGATGATTGCAATGGCTTTCTAATGCATTTCTTATTGCAATGGATTTCTAAAACCAATCTTGCCCCCTCTCATAAATTATTCTCAACAAAATAGTCAATGAGGTCAAAGTTAAGGCTGAATATGAAACTCTATTCAAAATCCTTCAAGATTTTCCATCTTGCTCAGAGTAAAGGACAAAACTTTTCTAAGATCTGCAAAACGTTCTGAGGCAATGTGACAGGGTCCTCCCATTGCTGCTGACCCCATCTCCTGCTACTCTTTCCCTTGCTTACTCTCCTCCAGCCACGGTGGCCCCCTTATGATTCTTTGAGCACACAGGCAGGTCCTTGCCTCAGGGCCTTTGACCTTGCTATTGCCTCTGTTTAAATGCACTTTCCCTAGATCCTCCCTCTTTACCCCCTTATTTGATTCACGACTTTACTCAAATGTCACTTTCTCAGACAGTCCTTCCCTGGCCATCTAAAACCACTGTTTCCTTTCATATGACACATACTTCCTGTTACTATTTCCCTCTGAGTATTTACCTATCTAATATATGTAAGAGTTAAAGAAGGAGGAAAGAAACATGAAGAATGGCTCAACAGTCAAAGACAAGTTTATTTTGGAGGATAAGCATAAGAGGGGCTTCTGGCCGATTTCAGTTAGGAGCACTCTCTCTTACAGACTAAGAGTGTTTAAGAGTTCAGGATGGGAGAATTTATCACAGACTTGGAATGTTTCTGTGTGGAGGAGAAGTTTATTGCAGGGTTGGAATGTCTCTGGTTGGAGGGGATGTTATCCTGGGGCTGACATCTCTCTGGTAGTAAGGGAGGTTATCTTGGGGCTGGCATGTCTCTGGTCAGGGAGGGGTTCATCTTAGGGTTGGAATGTTTCTGGTTGGAGATGTCATTTGTTGTTTATGGTTATGCGGACATTAGCCATTAGGCTGATGCCCTTTGGGTTGGATTTAGGCAGTTTTTGATCAATGGGGAATTTTAAAATTGCGGCGCTTGTCCAAAATGGTGATGCTCTTGCTCTGTCAATATACATTTTAGTTTTCTTTTTAATTCTTTCCTCTGCTAGAATCTAAGCTCCATAAGACCAAAAATTTTTGTCTTTTTATTTCACTGCTCTGCCTCAATGCCTGGAGTGGTGTCTGGCACATTGTACGTGCTCAATAAATATTTTAACAGACTGAATACATGAAAACCTTAAAAGGTGTAGACAAATTATACAGGCGAGTTCAGAAGCACAGGTGACTTCTCTCTGAGGTCAGGTGGATGAATGTGGCATGAATTATGGGGGATTTGGCATTTTACCTGAACTTTGAAAAACGTGCAGGCTGGAGATCTACAAAGTTTGAATGGCACTCATGGTTGCTTGACTCTTCCCTTCTCCCAAAATCAATCCTAAAGATACTTCCAGTAGCTCTTACTGCCTAGGACCCTTCACTGACACTTGTAGAGAGGCAAGCCCTCTCTCCTCACCACCAAAAATGCGTTGTCGTATTCTCTCTCCTGTCTGATTTTCAGCCAGTTGTCTATTAGAAAGAATCTGATCAATTCAGTATGGCCTTTATACCTGACAAGGGACAGTACCTTCATCCAGGCATTTCAAACATTAGTGTATATAAGACTCACCTGGAGAACTGCTTACACAGTAGATTTGTAGGCTCCACCCCACGGGTTTCTAAACAAGCTCATGTTGATCCAGAGATCCAGGGATCATACACTGAAAAACTCAAAGAAAAGGATTTCTAAAATGGTATCCCTGGAGGCCTATAGAGAAGTTAATTTTGGCCAGAGGGCATCTTTGATGTCCTTAAAATTGCTACCATATTCCTATAACTCTATCATTATCTATCTATCTCTTTGTCTGTTTATCCACCCATCCATCTATCATCTGTTTCAGATTCTGTGTTTGAATGAATTGTATAATGTAGCAATGCTGGAGATCTCTCCTTTCAACACAATTTCCCTGGTCTTGATTACCATCTGCATCTTTCCCAAGGCCAAACCACATCCTATGGGAAGTCCCTCTCCTATGCCAACTAGCAATTTGCTTTCATTCCTTCTTTCTATTTATACCTGGCTACTACCCCTTCTTCCAACTGTCAGTGAGGTACTTATTTTCATTTCTTTTGTTTCCTATTATCACTTCTGTTTTCCCTGCTCCTGAACAAAAAGCTTCTCCCCAGACACATACTTGTAGTCAAGATACTATGTTAAATCCCACCTCCCTTAGCTCTCATTTCATTTCCTGCCTTCAACTCCCATTGCCCTTTATCTGGCTTTGGCTAATAACAGCCAGATGAGTTGAATAACCAAATTAAGATGTGCAATGCATTAAGATATAGTGACCTTGATAATTTTCAATGGAATAAAATGCAAGGGAAAAATATACTCTGGAGAAATGTATTTGTCTTTGGCACAGTCTGTCACACATATTCACATGTGCAGAGTAAAACAAACAAACCAAAAATGACTAAAAAATAGACAAAATCTTATGTGATGGCAAATGCAGTACAAAGATAGGTGAGCTAACAATTCAAAGACAATGACCACTCCTGTGGCTGTTTATTTATTATGTTGCTACCAGGAATAGGACTAATAGACCTTTGTGGGGCCAATAAAAGCTGTGCTCATTGTTAAATTAGTTTACAGAATCTATATGCAGATCTATATGTAGTAGATCTATACTATATGGCAGTAGGAATATTTATTCTAGCTGCAAAAATCTTTTTTCCTATGGAGAAGTTTCTTGTTCTGCCAGAGAGGCTCTGAGCAAGCCTTTGTGGATCCAGCAGTCTGCTCTGAAAAACCCTTAGTCAGCATCCCTGAGACATCAGTCCACCAGGACCAGGCTGGTGGTGGGCAGCCATCCTAGATTGCTGCTCTAATGATGAAGATCCTATTTTTGTTGTGGAGCAAGACTGGTGTCCCCAACTCTCCAGCCTGACACAAGCAACCTGTGCTTCAAGGTGACCAGAAATATCAGTTTAAAATGCATATAAATAGATTCTAATTCCAAAATCAATGGATGTATTTTTGGCCCTAGACATCTACACATTTAAAATGGCTCTAAGACAGAAGTTAATATTGTATCTGTTTTGTCTCATCAATTTAAAGAATAATGAAAGCCATGAGAGAGAAGTTTTCATGTGTTCTGGGAATACCTTTTTATGCCACCATTAAAATAGATGATTCTATTCTGTACAAAACTTACTCCCGAGGAACCCTCTCTTCTGAAGAAAGGCCCATTTCAGTAGAGGCTAAATACCCACATCTCCCTGTGGCCATGATTACTTATCTTGTAAGAGTTTGGGCATCTTCCATTCATTATTGTTGCTGTCTAGCATGCCTTATGTTTTTAAAAATCAAAGTAAAAATAATTTGTCTGATGCATTTCTTTCCCTAGAAATGTGTGATTGGTTTTCATAGGTATAGAAACACCTAGGCCAAATTGTAGAGTAAGGAGATAGGAGCAAGTCAAACATTTTACTGAATGCCTACTATGTGCAAGGCATTCTATGTGTATATTCATTCAGATATTTATAATTCAACCATTCTCATAACAACTCAATGAGTATATTATCCCGTTTTACAGGTGCAAGCTGAGAAACTTTCTCAAAATATGACAAATCCATGCTCTTCCCACCTTACCAAGCACTTTATCACTGAAGTCTCTCTGTATCTTCTTTGTCTTCTCCTGTCCCCTTCTTTTTGGCACCACGTCTGCTCTTTGCCAGGCACCTTGTGATTAGATACTCAAGTTCCCCACTGAAGACATCCAATCATTCATTCTGTCATTCATTCAGGCATACGAGCATTCAAACATTTATTGGGTATCTTCTATGCACTTTTCTAGGTCTTGGAAATATAACAATACCAAACAGAAAAACATTTCTGCCCTTGCCAACATTCTAGAAGGGAATGGTCAATAAGTACACAGATAGCTAAGATGCAGTGTGGTGAGTGCAATTATAGAGGAAAGTCCTGTAGCTGCAGGGGTGGAGAGGAAGAGCACAGAGAGGCCTGCAGGGAAGAGGGAGGGAAGAAGACTTCTTGGAAACTTTGACATGTGAGGGGAGTTGTGTGGCCCTGTGAGAATTAGCCTCATGCAGTGGACAAAGCATTTCTGCTCAGTGAATGCCCATTCCCAGAACAGGTAGTACAGGGTGGCAGGACCAGAGGGTTGACAATCAGAGATGAGGCCGTACAGCTGAGTAGAGGCAAGACTCTGAAAGGCCTTCTATCTTTGTAGGCATGTTAAAGAGTTTGGAATCTATCCTGCTGCTGATGGGGAACTGAGTTGTCAAGTAGTGTTCACTGAGTCCTTGAGTCCTGTGGATGCCCTTACGTGCTAGAACAAAGCCTAAAAAGATGCGAATGAAATGTAAACATGGGCAAATGTATGAACTCTGATTCTACTTTGGTGTAAAGGTAAACTTAAGACCTCAAGTCAATAATGTGATATGTGATAAAAACTTAAGTCCTTGTGGAAAATTCTGTTGTACTTCTTCCTTGTGTCTAAAACTGCTGTTTTTTTTTTTTTTTTTTTAACCCATTCAAACTATTTGGAAACTTGGGACCCTGAGGCTACATTGCTGCTGAGGAGTTTCACAGCACTTTGTCAGAGAAATACCTATTAATTACAAAGCAGTTTCATTTTTGTGACATTAAAAAAAAATATATGAATTTGAAAAGACTGTGCAAAATAAAGAGACAAAAAAATCAACTTTGAAAAATTATTTCCCAGAATTGGGGTATCTCTGTAATTATTTTTATGTTTTAAATATTATATTCAATTTTCACACATATATAATTTTACATAAAAGCATAAATGTCCTATAGCATAGAAATACCAGAAAGGATTAGTATTCTGAATATAGAAAACACATTCCAAAGTATACAGGAATGGACACCTGTAGTTATCCCCTTTGACATAATCACTGTATACATTTTTTATGTGTTTTTTTCTATTTCTATGAGATCTATTGAGATCATGTTATATATAATTTTATATCTTGACCTTTTTCACTTAACCTTAATGATAGGCTGTATTTTGACTTCTCACCTGTTATTACATATTTTTGAAAATGTGATAAAGTATATTCTATGGAAAATGTGATTTTGTTTATCTGCTTTTTTATTTCAGGGCCTTTGAATTGTGGTCTTTTTTTGTGGAAATAGTACTCCAATAATATTGTAAACAAAATCTTTTCATATATTTCTTATTGTTTTCTAAGGGAATAGTGGACTGATACGGTTTGGCTATGTCCCCACTCAAATCTCATCTTGAATTGTAGTTCCTATAATCCCCACGTGTGGGGAGAACCCGGTGGGAAGTTACTGAATCATGGGGATGATGGTTTTATAAGGGGCTTTTCCCCCTTTGCTCGGCTCTCACTCTCCCTCCTGCCACCCTGGGACAGGTGCCTTCTGCCATGACTGTAAGTTTCCTGAGACCTCCTCAGCCTTGTGCAACTGTGAGTCAATTAAAATCTTTTCTTTGTAAATCACCAGTCTTCACAGCAGCATGAGAATGGACTAATACATAGACTTAAGGGTAGAAATATTTGTGAGGATATTGATACATACTGCTAAATTGCTCTAAAAAAGATTATTATATTTTTTGCAAAGCAAATTAAAAATATGCAAAAAGAAACAAATTTTCATCCCCAATTGCAGTAATTACGGGTCTGAAAATATGTCCTTGGGAAATAACGCAAAATACAGAAGAAGACATATATCAATGTGCTCATCACAGTGTTAAAATTACCAAAAAGTGGAATTTGCATAATTGAACACTAGGAAATCTGAAAAGTATTACTTTTGTAGGACTTAATTATAATACGACAACCATGAAAAAATATTTATTAATAATTACTTATAGTAGGAAAATGTATATGTTATAATGCTAAGTGGAAACTCAGGATACAAAATGTTATATACAGTTTATCATATTTTTATTACTGTGATTTTTTTATATTTTAAAAAGTGAGTAAACAACAACTCTTCCTTGATTGTACAATTATACTTTTTTATTCCAGTTTCCTTACCATTGTCACTTTTTGTGTAAAACTTCAGTCATTTTCTCTTTATCTGATGGTGTACTCCAGTTTTTACATTTTGCTAAGTCATGATAGAAATCACAAGAACACTCTAACTGCAGCCTGCCTTGAAGTAAACAAACAGCCTGAAGATTTCTACTAATTCCAGAATGCTTTCACAGATTCTAGCTGATAGAGATAGATGTTTAGAATCAGGAATTCCGATTTGATTACTGACTTGCCCAATCCTCTGCATCTATTAGAAAGCAGCAACCGGGGAAGTTTTGTCTGGTCTATGATTGATCTGTGAAGCATGCAGGAAAGCACTTTCAGAGGAGAATGTTCAGCTTCAGACTGAGAAAGCACTTTTCACTCCAAATCTCAGCCTTGATTTTCATCAGTCAATAATACATTTTAGATTTCAGTTTGTTTTTATTTTTTAAGATGGAAGAGAAAATTATTTGATGTGGCATAAAACAAGAACTGTTTTGAAGGCTATTCAGCAGAAGAGCTCTAAAATTTTTGTAAGAATTGGGACGTTGCTGTAATTATTTTTATATTTTAAATGTTACATTCAATTTCCATATATAAGCTCATAATTTCACATAAATGGTTGAATGTGATTTTTTTTTTAGTAGAGTCTTTTTTTCTCTTACTATTTTTACTTCCTTTATCTTCCAGCCCTCTTACCCATGTAGCCTTGGTAGGAGACCTTTCTAACTTCAGAACATGTCAAGTAGGTTAAAACACTCCTATTTGACTCAGATTTTTGGGTGGATATTGCACTTCAAATGTTAGCCAGGTTTGGAAGCTCTGTAGCAATGGATTGTCATTAGTAGCTCTTCTGCTAAACCTACACTTAGAGAAGTGTTATCTGATTTTACACAAAGAATTGAAGACCTAAAGTTACTGGCAGGTAAACAGGTTTTTTTTTTTTTTTTTGGTACTCCAGTTTAAAAATGCAGAAATAGGCCAGGTGCGGTGGCTCACACCTGTAATCCCAGCACTTTGGGAGGCCAAGGTGGGTGGATCACCTGAGGTCAGGAGTTCGAGACCAGCCTGACCAACACAGGGAAATCCTGTCTCTACTAAAAATACAAAAATTAGCTGGGCATGGTGGCACATGCCTGTAATCCCAGTTACTCAGGAGGCTGAAGCAGGAGAATTGCTTGAACCCAGGAGGCAGAGGTTGCAGTGAGCCAAGATTATACCATTGCACCCCAGACTGGTCAACAAGAGTGAAACTCTGTCTCAGAATGAATGAATGAATGAATGAATGAATGAATGAATGAATGAGCAGAAAATAAAAATGCAGAAATAAACGTTATGTGACTTTAAAGATCATCCTGTGGGCATTGACAGGGAAGGACACCAGGAGGCTTTTTGGACTGATGGAGATGTTCTAGAGCTTGAACTAGTGGTGGATACATGAGCATAGAGGATTTATCCAACCCGGCCCAACTATGTGCTTAAAATAGATGCAGTTTTTTGTAGGCAAATTATACACAAATGAAGTTTATGAGAGAAAAGCATTTCTATTCATTTACACTCTGGGTTTTGGAATTTGTTGTGAAATCCTTTCAAAAGAGCTCCAGAGTCTTGATAATAATGTTAAGGATATACCTACATATTTATTTTCACTACAGTCCTCATGCCTCCTCCACTGGTGGTAACATGTGAGTTTCAGATGATTTATTCTGTGGAGTCACTTAAGGACTAGGAAGGGAGGGTGTGGCAAAAAAGTGGCTCTGCGGGTGACCAGGCGCCACTCAAAGAAATGTCAGCAGCTGTGGGCATTGCACCCTCATTCTGCTACAGAAGCGGCTTGGCTCTCTGTTCTTCTACAAACATCTCTCAGGTGGTAGCAAAACATGTAGAAGGAGGCAGTTCTTGATGTGGTATCGTGGATACAGAGTCCAATTCTCTCTCAATTTCTTTCTCTCTCTCTATCTTCCATTACTGTATCAAATATAGGTCAGGCGGAACAATTGGTACAAGTTAATAAGACATCATTGTTTCTGATGCAAGCCAATCTCCAACTGCTTGTTACCATTTTGCTTAAGGTGGTTTTGGGCTAAACTTAATTGTCCTTTTTGTTCTGTTGTTTACTTTAATCATGATAACCAATAAGTTATGATGATTCAAGGAATCAAGGAATGATTTCATAGTATGTCCACCCTAAAGTCCCCTTGGTTAGAAACAGTGAAATTTAGACCATGAAATGGGCAAAGCAGATAATGTCATTTCCCCTAGTCTCCCAGCATTTAGACTTTCATTAAACACTGTGCTCCCTGTATGTTATCAGGGAGACCCTGCCTTACATCTCAATTTTTGTTAAATCAACAATGCCTATGTTCATGTACGCTCTTCATTTGCTATTAGTAAGTCCCAGAGAGGGTCCAGTAGTAATTCTGGCTTCAGCCAAAGCAAAGGAGCACAGTAGAGTCAGGGAGATCCGGTGGGGCTGGAAAATGCACAAGGTGGAGTAAAGTGTGGCAGTGAGTGAATCTGATGGGGATCTGGGCCGGGAATTGTAAGAGAGGTGGGGGATCTGGGTGAGCATGTGACTGGCATGGGAAAGCACACTGTCTACCCAAATGTCTCCACTGCCTCCGATGGCACCTCTAAACCATGTTTCCCAAATACTTTTTAATATTCACAACTACAGTTCACAAATGTAAAGTGTGGAGATAATGCAAATTTGTAATCTAATATTGGGTGTGTAACACTGAATCAATGAATTTTTTTATGCTCATAACACGGAGAAAAACTTAACTAGTTCAAATTTGTTGTGTAGAATCTGTGATAGTTTGTGCAGTTTAGGCTGAAGTTTTTGACAGTATTGTCAACCCTTTTAAGAAAAGCTCTAGAATCTTGGTAATAATGTTAAGGATATACACAAAACTGAAGAAAGATACTACAAATACTCATGAGGAAAATCTTCAGCTACTTTCAAGAAAGTCAGAAAAATGAATTTATGGGTATATGTCTGGTATGTATGTATGTATGTATGTATGTATGTATGTATTTTAAAATATCTCAACAAAGTCCCTGGGAATTCCATTGATTATTTATTAGCCTACTTTAAGTAATAAATAACAAAATTATATATTTAAGTAATGAAACTATTCAATAATGAAATTTTCATTTTATCCAAATTGAGAGAAAGAGACCAACAGACATTTACATTATAACACTTAATAGATACAATAATGGCACTGACCAAATGATGAAAGCCGTAGGAAGTCAATCAGTTATCCATTAAGATTCTGTTCTTTAACATTCCTCCAGGTGGCACACCCACAGTAGGAAGGACCTGGAGCTGCTACTACACTTGGTGGGAGGGGTGGACCAGAGTGGAAAATATTGCCACTCTCTAGACCTCTAATCCCTCAGGATATCTTCCTCATCAGATTGGATATGAGTATGACTCAGATGAAGGTAACCACTTTTTAAAGGAAAATGCCAGGGAGTGCTGTCAGCAAGATGAGAAAATAAGACTTCCCACTCTTGCCCTCTTGCAAAAACATCAATTTGAACAACTATCCATGCACAAAAATACCTCCACAAGAGCTAAGGGATCCAGGTGAGAGATTATAGCACCTGAATGTGGTACAGAAATAAGAAGCTCTATTGAAGAGGGTAGGAAAGATCGTTTCACATTATCCTCGTCACCCTTCACCCAAACTCACACAGTACAGTGCAAAAATACCATCTACGTGATTCAGTTTTGGGCAAAACTAAACTTCTGTCAGCTTTAGGATGACTTCAGTTTTAGGATGACACAAAATGTGAGAGACACAGCAAAAGATGAAAATAATACAGGATTCTGGGTGACTTCACTGAGCTACTAAGTCAAATATTTCTTGAAAACTTTATTACTTTAGACTTTCAAGTTTTATAGAATATATAATCCCTTTATTGTATAAATCAGCTGGAATAGGATTGGACCTGTGGTGCTTAAGGGTATTAGGGTTTTCTAGAGGGACAGGACTAAGGATAGACATATATATATATATATAAAGGGGAGTGTATTAAGGAGTATTGACTCACATGATCACAAGGTAAAGTCCTACAATAGGCTGTCTGCACGCTGGGGAGCAGGGATGCCAGTCCAAGTCCCAAAACCTCAAAAGTAGGGAAACTGACAGTGTAGCCTTCAGTCTGCGACAGAAGGCCCAAGAGCCCCTGGCAAATCCCTGGTGTAGATCCAAGAGTCCAAAATCTGAAGAACTTAGAGTCTGATGTTCAAGGGCAGGAAGCATCCAGCACAGGAGAAAGATGTAGGCCAGAAGACTAAACAGTCTAATCCTTCCACATTATCTGCCTGCTTTTATTCTAGCTGCACTGGCAGCTGATTAGATGGTGCCTACCCAGATTGGGGGTGGGTCTCCCTCTCCCAGTCCACTGACTCAAATGTTACTCTCCTTGGGAAATACCGTCACAGACACACCCAGGAACAATACTTTGCATCCTTCGTTCCAATGAAGTTGACAATATTAACCATCAGCGATGTGGAACAATTTTTCCAAAGTACAAACTTAAGCTATTTTTCCTCCCTGTACCTTTTAAAATAACTCAGGTTTTTCAAGTTTCAGGAATGAAAATATTTCAACTAATCCAAGAGTTATTAGGCTGAGAACATAGATAAAATTTTACTATTTCAAGGAGAGCAATTTAATCATAAACCACTTGAACATTAGCCAGCTTGTAATATTATTATATACGGCTGAAAGAGCATGCCACAAGTTGTCGTGAAAGAATAAGTTCAGAATATCAGTTCTTTTCATGTAAACTCATCTTTCTTGTCCCTTTGATGTTTTCACCTCCAAACAGGAGAAGCAGTCTTGGGAATCTGAGTCATTTCCCCTCCAGCAACTTTCATTAACCTTTGAGATTCTTTTTCTTGTTTACTGAAGAGCTGTGACTTGTCCTATTGAAATCTTGCTCTTGACTCAAGTCTGTTACTGCCCCTCGTCTGAGAGACTTAATACAGCAAGAGAGAAAAAAATGGATAGAGAGAAGTTGATATAGATGTGCATTGTGTTTTCTCTGCACAGTAAGCATCTGTTGACAGAACATAGCTAAGTATTTCTCTGTGTAAATGTGGAAGGGTGGGTTCAGGAAGCTGTGAGACAGCAAGATGGTTCTGGAAGGAACTGTATCAGACCAGGAGGACTTGTTAGCCACATTGGTCACAAACAATAAGTAGATGGAAAGAGGACCCACATGGGGTTACTGTAAGAAGATGGATGTATCAGCTATGGATGTATCACCCTAGGGAGCATCTGACTGTGCTGCCTTATGTCCCGACTGCGGAGAGATATGCTCTTTAGGTGACTCTCCTCATTATAATGAGATACTAATAAGGCATAACGAAGGAAATAGTAAACCACAGTGGGACGTTTGTGACCAAGACTTGGAGGGGCATAGAGATAGAAAGAGGAAGCTTTAGGGGGGAGCTTGGAGGTACTGAAGGGGAGGAGGCAGGCAGGGGAGGAGCGAGACTCCTCACTGTGTCACTGAGTCTTTATCAGGCTCCAGCTGGTTACTGGGACCGCTTGAGGCAAATGCTTTCAAGGGGGAATCACAGGAAAGGAGGTTCTGCTACTCTGGGAATCACAGGAAAGGAGGTTCTGCTACTCTGACTCTTTGCTTTTACTGGAAAGACTGCTGCCAAAGGCTATTTGGCTGAGAACAGGCAGACCAATCCCAGTTTGTACAGGACTTTCCCCGTTTTAGTACTAAAAATCTTGGGAAACTTTTCAGTGGTTGGCCACCCTAGAACCCTGTGAAGTTGGGCCTGGTGTTTAGTGACCTTGCAGGAAGTGGTGCTCTCTTGGATGCCATATTACTGACCAACACCGGTCAAAAGAGAATCAGTGGAAGAAAATTTAAAAAGCATAGTTTCTATAGGAGATTTACTTTTCTCTGCATTTTAATTTGGATTCCAGGTACCCTTGATCCAGGGAAAGAGGGACAGAGTCATTACTGTTGAGGTTCCAGATCATACTTCCAATCTTCCTCCAGGCTAGGTGAGGCATCAGTGATCAACAGACCTGAGTTCTAAGTTCAGGGGACAGAGAAAAGGTTTAGGACTATGAGGTGGAGGAGGGTGGGAGTAGATGCCTGGCTATGGAGTAGGTTTCTTCTTTCCCTCACCTCCTCCACAGCAAGAAGCTGGCTATTCATTCAATTTTACTCTTTCTCCTGATGGAAAACAAAGTGTATGCCACAGTTCTTGTTGGAAGAAGCCATTACTATTTGAAAATATGGAAGAGGGAATCAAATTATAAAAATAAAAATCCACTGATTTCAACTAAAAATACGTTTGTATGTGAGAAAAACTGCTGGGGAAAACATATAAGAAGATAAAATAGTGCCATGGAGCAAAGAAGAGTCATATTAACCTATAGCAGCAGCTACCTGTCCTTTGTAGAAATTAGAAAACAGAACAGTAACACTCTTTCACTCTAGAAAACGCTGTCCAGCACGTGGATGAGCCCCTGCTGATGTGAATACGTGATGGATACAGAGCTGAAGAGCCCTAGGGGGATGGAGTGGGACATAGAAGAATGGGTAATTTACCTTTGAAGCCTTTGAAGCTGCTTCAGTGGCTTCAAATTATTCATTGGGATATAATACTTTTTCCTTGATGGAAGACCTCATGTTCAAATAAGTTTGGAAAACACTTTTGCCTTAGCTCTCTTTTCAGTATGTACTTTAGCATGTCAAACTACTTAAATTTGTTTAGCTATTTTCAAAAGTAACGTTATTTTATTTTAAATTGGGAAACAGTTATCATCTCAGGGATATAGTGACTTATAGAATACAGTTGCAGAAATACTGCCTCAGAAGGTTTGTTTCTAGAATAATACCAGTGAAAATCTTAGAAAGGAATGTCCTTGAAATTCTTTTAGAGTCAATGGCATCTTCACTGGTAAATTTCCAAAATGGAACCTTCTTCTGCAATCAACCTTCTTCTGATTGCAGTGTCAATACTAACTGCCCAGAAAATTCAGTCCTTCCACTTAAACCCAAGTTTGACATTGGAATACCTGAATTTCCAGAAAATAATCATTACCTTATTTCATTGGAGCTCTGAATCATTGAATCTTTGTGACTTCTCTTGTTGAACAAATATTTTAAATCCAAGATCTAAAATGAGACATCTTTCAGAAATGTTGTAAACAAGGAAAGGGTTTAAAGGCAAATATGATCATTGAAGTGGCCATTTCAAGGTCCAAGTGATAATTTAAAAAGAAGCTTTATCACTTAAGACAATTGTTGTCTTAAGTGTCTAAAATTTAGATGGAAGAAAAAAATAAAAATTATGTTGAATAAGGGCCCACTGGGAAAAGATTGCTATTTACTTGGGGGAAATAGTTGAACTAGTTAAATATAAATATAATTTCCACTCAAACACTACCCTTACAATTGCAAACTTGTTGAAAGGGCAAAACATAGGAAAATTACTCTATAAATATTTTATAAGTAGAGAACATTTTAGCTGAGCAGCCTAAACATAGCCTTTTAGGTTAGAGACAATATACTCTCATTTTCATATGATGTAAATAGGTCATCCATCAGTATCTGAGATAATTCTTTTGCATTTAACTAGAAAAATTGGCTTTGTTCTGATGAAAGAGTAGGTACTGATTAATAATATTTAGAAACAAGATATATTATCTTTCAAGAATTCTTCTGAAGATCTGTCTTTATTAAGTTTTCCTAAGATGTATGAAGCTTTGTACAGATTTATTATACTTGACTAAGGTCTTCTTGAAAAGTAGTTTCTCTCTGAGAGTCATGAGATACAGGGAGAAGAGTAGATATGTGGGCCTTGGATGACCTTCTGTGTTCTTTCTGGAATTGTCATGTTCATACACTGAACCATGCCTGGGAAAATTTGTGAATGGTGTTTTTCTTGGGGACTTCCACACCCTCCAAGAATATTTCCCCTCCCCATTTTATAAACTCCACGGGATCCAACCCTTTAGTTCCCTGACTGCCCAGAGATCCTTCTTAGGTACTCCACCCTGGCCTGCTTATTAATGCACCTTTCCTATATGTCATTGAAACTTCAAATCTTACCCTCCTACCTTATTCACAAGAGCAAAACATTGGAAACAAATGTGAAATGGTAAGAAAATTTTAAAAATGAATTCTTATGAAATACTAATAAATAATTAAATGGATATTTTGATAACTAAAGAAATGTTAAGCAAAACAACTCAGATGCATGAAGACAAATGCCACATGTTCTCACTTATAAGTGGGAGGTAAGTAACATGTACACATGGATGCAGACTGTGGAATGATAGACACTGGAGACTAGGAAGGTGGCAGGGGACAGAAGGTGGGTGGATGATGATAAATTACTTAACGGGTACAATGTGCATTGTTCTACAAGGGACACACTGAAAACTCTGACTCCACCACTATGCAATCTATACATGTAACTAAATTACCTTTGTACTCCATAAATGTGTACAAAAATATTAAGGAAAAAACAAGATATAAATTCTGTGTATTATATAATCTATATATTAAACTTATTTTTTAATGTATTCTACATATGTGTGTATATATGCACACAAAATATATAAATTATATCTAAATACTCTCCCCATACCCATGTATCTGTACATACATGCACACACACTGTTTATAGCACTTATCTCTTTAATTATGGTTGATTTTTGTCTTCTTTGTATGTTTTATTAATTCCAATTTCCTACAATGAATGTGTATTACTTTCCTAGAAAGAAAAAATGAAAATGGTTAAAAATAATAGAACTGTATTCTCTGTGGTTCATGTATTTGAATCCTTGGTTGTTGCTAGAAGAACTGAATTTATTTCTGTTCCTCCAGCAAACTGATGTTATGCTAACATCTATCATGCAGACTTGAAATTTTGTGTCAAGAAAGCTGGAGAATAGACTTGGCTCTCTGCTGATTGACTCTGTGACTTTGGACAAATTCCGTGGCCTCTCTGAGCCTCAGTTTTTTCACCAATAATAGAAAAGGTCTGGGAAGATCATGGTGGACAGGAGGCAGTACTAGATTGCAGCTCTCACTTGGACAGACAGAGTGGTGTGTGGAGGCTCACATCATGAACTTTTGCTCCAGAATGACTGCAGGAATAAATCAGGAAAGCCAAGAGAACCCACAGACCTTCTGAAGGAAGTGAATTTCTCCTGCAGGACCCACGGGACACCTCAAATACTGTGAGTGCACTCCAAAAACTGTGGAAGTGGGAAAGAGGGATCATCCATCCCTGAACACACACTCTCACTGGGGAACCTGAACGTCTAGATCATGGGAGAAGATTCTGACCTTACCTGGAGCTGAATCAATCTAGAGAGTCAAGCAAAATACAGGGGTAAAGCCCTGTGTGCTCACTGGGTCCCCTAGCAAGCCATTTCTGCCTTGCCTCAAAGGGATCCTTGAGGAAAGCTGCCAGAGGCACTGGGAAAAGGCCACTGGAGAGGAAAACCTCCAGCTGAAGTTTGTAACAATTTGAACCAATAGAGAAGTCTCCTGGCCATAACTTGGGGGAGGACATGAATCCAGTGTGCAGACTCCACAGGTGAGGGAAACATGAAAGCCCTATTTATTTTCACGGCTGAGAGGCAGGTAGCCTGGGGCAAGTTCTCAGCCCTGCTCACCCACTGCCTGGAAATAGACTTCGTACTGTTAGGTGGGGCATGGTGGGAGTGAGATCGGCATTTGGGTTCCGTGGGAGCTGGGAAAGGCCTGTGACTGCTGGCTTTCCTTCACTTCCCTGACAACCTGCATGACACAGTAGAGGCAGTCATAATCCTCCTAGAAACACAGCTCCATTGACCTGGGAACCACACCCCCATCCCCAAGAGCAACTGCAGTAAGACCTGCCCAAGGAGAGTCTGAGCTCAGACATGACTAACCCTGCCCCCATCTGATGGTCCTTCCCTACCCACCCTGGTAGCTGAAGAAAAGGGGCATATACTTGTGGGAGTTCTAGGGCCCTGCCCACTGCCCCATACTACCACATCTGATGCTCTCTTGAAAGCGCCACCTCCTGGCAGGAGGCCAACCAGCACAAAAATAGTGCATTAAACAACCAAAGCTAAGGACCCTCACAGAATCCATTTCACTCCCCTGCCACTTCCATCAGAGCAGGTGCTGGTACCCCAGCTGAGAAACCCACAGACAGTTCACATTATAGGACTCTGTGCAGACACCCCCCACTACTAACCCAGAGCTTGGTAGACTTGCTGGGTGGCTAGGTCCAGAAGAGAGATAACAATTACTACAGCTTTGCTCTTAGGAAGCCACATCGCAGGAAAAAGGGAGAGTACTACATCAAGGGAACACCCTGTGGGACGAAAGAATCTGAGCAACAGCCTTCAGCCCTAGACCTTCCCTCTGACAAAGCCTACCCAAATGAGAAGGAACCAGAAAACCAACTCTGGTAATAAACAAAGTTCTTTAACACCCCCCAAAATCACACTAGCTCACCAGCAATGGATCCAAACCAAGAAGAAATCCCTGATTTACCTGAAAAAGAATTCAGGTTAGTTAATAAGCTAATCAGAGAGGCACCAGAGAAAAGCGAAGCCCAATTTAAGGAAGTCAAAAATTGATACAAGAAATGAGGGAAGAAATTTTCAATGAAATAGATAGCATAAATAAAAAACAATCAAAACTTCAGGAAACAATGAACACATTTAAAGAAATGCAAAATGCTCTAGAAAGTCTCAGCAATGAAAGCAAACAATCAGAAGAAAGAACTTCAGAGCTTGAAGACAAGGTTTTCGAATTAACTCAATCCAATAAAGACAGAAAAAAAGGATAAGAAAATATGAACAAAGTCTCCAAGAAGTCTGGGATTATGTTAAACGACCAAACCTAAGAATAATTGGCATTCCTGAGGAAGAAGAGAAATCTAAAAGTTTAGAAAATATATTTGGGGGAATAATTGAGGAAAAATTCCCCAGCCTTGCTAGAGACCTAGACATCCAAATATAAGAAGCTCAAAGAACACCTGGAAAATTCACTGCAAAAAGATCATCGCCTAGGCACATTGTCATCAGGTTATCTAAAGTTAAGACAAAGGAAAGAATCTTAAGAACTGTGAGGCAAAAGCAACAGGTAACCTATAAAGGAAAACCTATCAGATTAACAGCAGATTTCTCAGCAGAAACCCTATAAGCTGGAAGGGCTTGGGTTCCTATCTTCAGCCCTTAAACAAAACAATTATCAGCCAAGAATTTTGTATTCAGCAAAATGAAGCCTCATAAATAAAGGAAAGATAGTCATTTTCAGACAAACAAATGCTGAGAGAATTCGCCACTACCAAGCCACCACTACAAGAACTGCTAAAAGGAGCTCTAAATCTTGAAACAAATCCTGGAAACATATCAATACAGAATCTCTTTAAAGCATAAATTTCACAGGACCTATAAAATAAAATACAATTCAAACGAAACAAAACAAAACAAAAAACAAGGTATACAGGCAACAAACAGCACGATGAATGGAATAATACCTCACTTCTCAATACTAATGTTGAATGTAAATGGCCCAAATGCTCCACTTAAAAGATACAGAACTGCAGAATGGATAAGAATTCACCAACGAACCATCTGCTGCCTTCAAGAGACTCACCTAACACATAAGGACTCACATAAACTTAAGGTAGAGGGGTGAAAAAAGACATTCCATACAAATGCACACCAAAAGCAAGCAGGAGTAGCTATTCTTACATGAGAAAAAACAAACTTTAAAGCAATGGCAGTTAAAAAAGACAAAGAGGGACATTATATAATGATAAAATACTTTGCCGAATAGGAAAATATCACCATCCTAAATATATATGCACCTAACACTGGAGCTCCCAAATTTATAAAAAATTACTAATAGACCTAAGAGATAGACAGCAACACAGTAATAGTGAGGGACTTCAATACTTCACTGACAGCACTAATCAGGTCACCAAGACAGTCAACAAAGTAACAATGGATTTAAACTATACCCTGGAACAAATGGACTTAACAGATATTTACAGAACATTCTACTCAGTAACTGCATAATGTACATTGTATTCATCAGCACATGCAACTTTCTGCAACATAGATCATATGATAGGCCACAAAAATGAGCCTCAATAAATTTAAGAAAATTGAAATTATATCATGCACTCTCTCAGACCACAGTGGAATAAAACTGGAAATCAACTCCAAAAGGAACCTTCAAAACCATGCAAATACATGGAAATTAATCTGCTCCTGAATGAGCGTTGGGTCAAAATGAAATCAAGGTTGAAATTAAAAAATTCTTTAAACTGAATGACAGTAGTGACACAACCTATCAAAACCTCTGGGATACAGCAAAGGTGGTGCTAAGAGGAAAGTCCATAGCCCTAAATGCCTACATCAAAAAGTCTGAAAGAGCACAAACAGACAATCTAAGGTCACACCTCAAGAAACTAGAGAAACAAGAACAAACCAAACCCAAACCCAGCAGAAGAAAGGAAATAAGATCAGAGCAGAACTAAATGAAACTGAAACAAACAAACAAAAAATACAAAACAAAAATGAAACAAAAAGCTGATTCTTTGAAAAGATAAATAAAATTGATAGACCATCAGCAAGTTTAACCAAGAAAAGAAGAGAGAAAATCCAAATAAGTTCAATTAGAAATGAAATGGGAGATATTACAACTGACACCACAGAAATACAAAAGATTATTCAAGGCTACTAGGAACACCTTTACATGCATAAACTAGAAAACCTAGACAAGGGGCATAAGTTCCTGGAAAAATACAACCCTCCTAGCTTAAGTCAGGAGGAATTAAATACCCTGAATAGACCAATAACAAGCAGAGAGATTGAAATGGTAATTAAAAAATGATCAACAAAAAAAGCCCAGGGTCAGACAGATTCACAGCAGAATTCTACCAGACATTGAAAGAAGAATTGGTACCAAAGCTATTGACACCATTCCACAAGATAGAGAGAGGGAATCCTCCCTAAATCTTCTATGAAGCCAGTATCACCCAAATACCAAAACCAGGAAAGAACATAATCAAAAAAGAAAACTACAGACCAATATCCCTGCTGAACATAGACGCAAAAATCCTTAACAAAATACTAGCTAACCAAATACAACAACATATCAAAAAGATAACCCACCATGATCAAGTGGGTTTCATACTAGGGATGCAGGGATGGTTTAACATATGCAAGTCAATAAATGTGATACACCACATAAACAGAATTAAAAACAAAAATCTCATGGTCATCTCAGCAGATGCAGAAAAAGCATTTGACAAAATCCAGCATCACTTTATGATTAAAACTCTCAGCAAAATCAGCATACAAGGGATATACCTTAATGTAATGAAAACCATCTATGACAAACCCACAGCCAACATACTGAATGGGGAAAAGTTGAAAGCATTCTCTCCGAAAACTGGAACAAGACAAGGATGCCCAGTCTCACTACTTCTCTTCAACATAGTCCTGGAAGTCCTAGCCAGAACAATCAGACAAGAGAAGGAAATAAAGGGCATCCAAAACGGTAAAGAGAAAGTCAAATTGTCGCTGTTTGCTGATGATATGATTGTTTACCTAGAAAACCCTAAAGCCTCCTCCAGAAAGCTCCTAGAACTGAGAAGAGAATTCAGCAAAGTTTCTGGATACAAAAATGTACACAAATCAGTGTAGCTCTTCTGTACCCCAACAGCAACCAAGCTGAGAATCAAATCAAGAACTCAACTACTTTTCAATAGCTGCCAAAAAATCAAAATACTTGGGAATATACATAACCAAGGAGGTGAAAGACCTCTACAAGGAAAACAACAAAACATTGCTGAAAGAAATCATAGATGACACAAACAAATGGAAACACATCCTATGCTCATGAATGGATAGAATCAATATTGTGAAAATGACCTTACTGCCAAAAGCAATCTACAAATTCAACACAATTCCCATTAAAATACTACCAAAATTCTTCACAGAACTTGAAAAAACAATCCTGAAATTCATATGGAACCAAAAAAGAGCCCACATAGCCAAAGCAAGACTAAGCAAAAAGAACAAATCTGGAGGCATCAGATTACCTGATTTCAAACTATACTACAAGGCAATAGTCACCAAAATAGCATGGTACTGGTATAAACACAGGCACATAGACCAATGGAACAGAATACAGAGCCTAGAAATAAATCCAAATACTTATAACCAGTTATCTTTGACAAAGCAAACAAAAACATAAAGTGGGGAAAAGACACCCTTTTCAACAAATGGTGCTGGGATTATCGGCAAGCCACATATGGGAGAATGAAACTGGATCCTCATCTCTCACCTTATATAAAAATCAAATCAAGATGGATCAAGGTCTTAATTTTAAGACCTGAAACTATAAAAATTCTAGAAGATAGCATTGGAAAAGCCCTTTTAGACATTGGCTTAGGCAAGGATTTCATGATCAAGAACCGAAAACAAACGCAGCAAAAACAAAGATAAATAGCTGGGACTTAATTAAACTAAGGAGATTTTGCATGGCAAAAGGAACAGTCAGAGAGTAAACAGACAACCCACAGAGTGGGAGAAAACCTTCACAATCTACACATCTTATAAAGGACTAGTATCCAGAACCTACAACAAACTCAAACAAATTAGCAAGAAAAAGCAATCCCATCAAAAAGTGGGCTAAGGACATGAATAGACAATTCTCAAAAGAGGATATACAAATGGCCAACATACACATGAAAAAATGCTCAACGTTGCTAATGATCAGGGAAATGCAAATCAAAACCACAACACGATACCACCTTACTCCTGCAAGAATGGCTGTAATCAAAAAATAAAAAATTATGGATGTTGTTGTGGATGAGGTGAACAGGGACCACTTCTACAGTGCTGGTGGGAATGTGAACTAGCACGACCACTATGGAAAACAGTGTGGAGATTCCTTAAAGAACTAAAAACAGAACTACCATTTGATGGAGCAATCCCACTACTGGGTATCTACCCACAGGAAAAGAAGTCATTATATGAAAAAGATACTTGTACACACATGTTTATAGCAGCACAATTTGCAATTGCAAAAACATGGAACCAACCCAAATGCTCTCACCAATCAATGAGTGGATAAAGAAACTGTGATATATATATACACACACACACACACATATACGCACATATACACACACATACATACGTATATATGTGTATATATATTATAGAATACTACTTAGCCATAAAAAGGAATGAATTAACAGCATTTGTAGTGAACTGGATGATATTAGAGACTCTTATTCTCAGTGAAGTGACTCAGGAATGGAAAACCAAACATTGTATGTTCTCACTCATAAGTGGGAGCTAAGCTATGAGGATGCAAAGGCATACGCATGACACAATGGATTTTGGGTACTCGGGAAGAAGGTGGGAAGGGGGTGAGGGATAAAAGACTACACATTGTGTGCAGTGTATACTGCTTCAGGTGATGGGTTCACCGTAATCTTACAAGTCACCACTAAATAACTTACTTATGTAACCAAACACCACCTGTTCCCCAATAATCTATGGAAATAAAAGATGGGAAAAAAGAGGTTTGGAGGAGACAGCCCTTGAGGTGCCCTCTAGGTCTGTTGAGTCTGTGGCTATAACTCCCCTAGTAAGATATGGCTACTGGAAGAGGCTTGTGCTTTGGTCCCGAGGAATAAATGTAAATGAATAAACATTTTTGTAACATAAATGGAAGTTTTTTTTTTTTTCCCTGAGAAGTATTTGTGGCCATGTAGGCTGTCCTGGGCCCATATTTATTACTCTAGGATAATAGTTCTCAAACATATGTGTTTATCAGAATCACCTGGAAGCTTCTTAGAATGCAGATGGCTGGATTCTAACCCAAGAGTTTCTGGTTCCATGGGTCTAGGTGGGGCTGGAGCAACAGCATTTTTACAAGTTACCGGGTGATGTTGATGGTCTGGAAGAACCTACCTAAAGAGAATATCCTGCTTAGGGAAAGACATTTCTAAAATCTCGCTCTCCCCTCTCCCCTCTCCCCTCTCCTCTCTCCCCGCTCCCCTCTCCCCTCTCCCCTCTCCCCTCTCCCCTCTCCCTCCCTTCCTTCCTAGAATTGTTAGAAAAGTGTTCTGAGAGTTATTCGAGGATACCTTCAAGGACCTTTTTATTTTAAAATAAATGTATTTGAAAACATTATTCCTCTGAATGCTCTAAGTAGAAACAAAGGAAGGAATTAATGAGAGGCTGGGGTCTGAGGGTGGAATAGGGAAGAGGAAGTTGTTGCAGTTGACTCCAGTCTACTGTAGGTAACTGTCACATAATTTCTTTGACTAAGGAATTAAACAAGAAAGTGAAATGGCTTTCTCACAAGTGCATGTTTAACCTAAACACCAGGATGGTTTCAAGATGTCAGTTACTTGATCGGCACCTGGGTAATTCTTCATGCATATTTCCTCTTTCTTGTTATTTGACTTACAAAATCCATGGCAGTCTAGAGGTGTGTGCGTCAGAGTCAGCAAACTCACACAGGTGTGCTGACAAGGCAGCCTCCTCTGCCTATGGAACTAGTTCCCATTCCAGAAATAAATCATGTATTGTCACTTCCTATATTGTTGCACACACCACTCCCTTTTCCTGGAGTGCCTAAGACTAAGCAACTTCTTTTTCTTCATTTTGTTCTAAGAGCTCTTTGTAAATCATTTTATTATAGTACTTACCACATCTTACTGCCATTGCTCAATGATGAACTGCAAATATCATAAGTGCAGGGATGGTCTCTGTTTCTCCAGAACCTAATAGAGTATGTAGGAAACATTTGCTATTGAAAATAGGGCCATGGATATTCATTCACAGACACAATTTTATCTTTAATATAAGTAAAATGATCAATGATCAATAAACAAGACCACAACTCAAGAATGAGCAAAGTGTGAGAGATCAAATACCATTGTACTATCTTCCTGTTCAAATGAAGCATAACCACAAACTTCCTCTGGTCCCCAGGCACTCTCAGCTCTCAGCCTCTCACAGTCTGTCTCTGCTCCAGTATCTGCCAGTGCTTTTGTGGAAATTACAGGAATCTGCCTTGGCTTTCTCATCTAACTTTTCCCCAGACATCGCTGAAGGGGATTCCCTTTTTGGTTTTCTTCTCAGAGACAGAACAGAGCCCTGATATTTTAAATGAATGAAATGCAGTATAATGTAATTAATGCTCAGAAAGAAGCTTGGATGTATTTGATACTATTTTCAATTTTATTCTTGCTTTTAAAAGAAGGAGGTATTTCTCTCCATTTATCTGTGTAGCTATTTAAACTAGCTATCTATCATATATTTGTTTGTGTGGATAGAACCGTGTCCGAAATGACATTTTTCTCCTTTTAATCATGGATATTTTAGATGGTAGAATTTAAGTATTTAATTAAGATGCTGTTCTTTATCCTGGTCAGCATTGTACTTAATTAGTGAGCATGTATTATTTTTATAATTGCTATTCCAAAATAATTAAAGAACCTACTGCTTCTGTAAATATTTAGAAGACTCCATGCCTCATCTAATGTTGAACTATGGATTTATCTGCCCTGTTATTTAGAGGGCCCCCAACACAAAGATGCATAGTCTTGAATTACCAAACTTCAGAGTGGAAAGATGTCTTGTATTTATTTATAGCAGTTTTGACTTTTGAAATGCTGCTGAGCTGAACTTGGGTTCCTTTTTAATCTGCAGTACACATGGGGAATGAATCTGACACTGTTTACCAGGTAGATTAAGGAGAGAGGTATGTCAGGCAGCCAAGGTGGTTTGTGTTTAGAATGAGTCAAAGCAATGGTGTTCATCAAGCTTTCTCCCCAAAAGATATGTAGCTTCAGAGACTAAAACATAGTGTACAAGGTGGTCATGAAGTAGTTGTTCTCCAGGTGAGAGAGTATGAAGGGTTGTTGTCTTAAAAGTAGTTGGTAAAGGATCTTTTTTATCTTGCAGACTTTATGGGGTTTTGGTGCTGCTATAAGCAAGCTATTAGTTCTTGCTGGGAACAGAAAGTTAAAATAGAAGTTTTGGCTGAATCCTCAGGTGATAAGTATCACATCAAAATATGAGCTGTGAGAGTATCCTATAGGAATTTCCAAGCAAATATACCCAAAAGTAGTTATATGTATAGTTATATGATTCTAACACATCTCATTTACCTCAAGGATAAAGAAGGGTCAGTTGTTGAAGATCAGGGAGAATTTGTGAAAAGGATTTCATTGGACACCTAGTCCTCAAGGAGGAAAGGTTTATATGTGTGTGGGTACTTCCCTTGCAGGCTGAGTCGAGAGAGAGAGGCTTTGGTGGGATCTCTTGGAGAATATGACATGTGTCCCCTTAAGTTAGGAGGACACACTGAATTGGTGTCTGACTCCTTCCTGGGAAATATTCAGGGTGAGAGATGGGCTAAGGACCTGCTGTGGCCTCATTGAGCCTGTAGGATGGAGAAAAAGACATATATTAGAATGACAGGGAATGAAGGTGTTCCAGGGACAGAGTTCTTTGGCTGTCTTTGGGATAGTGGCAGAATGCACTGCAGAAAGTGAAGTCCCAGAGGATATAAACTTTTGAGTTATGGCCCGGGGACAATAGCTACCCTCGTACTGAGATTCAATCTATGCAATGGCCTGCTCCAAAAGGATGACAGGTCAAAGGCGGGATAAGAAAACATGTCAGTGGAGTCACTAGTTTATAAGCCATGTTAAGATAGACTTGGGATAGAAACCATAATAACCCTAGAAGAAAACCTAGGCAATGCCATTCAGGACATAGGCATGGGCAAGGGCTACATGACTAAAATACCAAAAGCAATGGCAACAAAAGCCAAAATTGACAAATGGGATCTAATTAAACTAAAGAGCTTCTGCACAGCAAAAGAAACTACTATCAGAGTGAACAGGCAACCTACAGAGTGGGAGAAAATTTTTACAATCTACCCATCTGACAAAAGGCTAATATCCAGAATCTACAAAGAACTTAAACAAATCTACAAGAAAAAAATCAAACGACCCCATCAAAAAGTGGCAAAGGATATGAACAGACACTTCTCAAAAGAAGACATTTATGCAGCCAACAGACACATGAAAAAATGCTCATCCTCACTGGTCATCAGAGAAATGCAAATCGAAACCACAATGAGATACCGTCTCACACCAGTTAGAATGGCGATCATTAAAAAGTCAGGAAACAATAGGTGCTGGAGAGAATGTGGAGAAATAGGAACATTTTTACACTGTTGGTGGGATTGTAAACTAGTTCAACCATTGTGGAAGACAGTGTGGCAATTCCTCAAGGATCTAGAACTAGAAATACCATTTGACCCAGCCATTCCATTAGTGGGTATATACCCAAAGGATTATAAATCATGCTGCTATAAAGACACATGCACATGTATGTTTATTGTGGCACTATTCACAATAGCAAAGACTTGGAATCAACCCAAATGTCCATCAGTGATAGACTGGATTAAGAAAATATGGCACATAGACACCATGGAATACTATGCAGTCATAAAAAGGATGAGTTCATGTCTTTTGTAGGGACGTAGATGAAGCTGGCAACCATCATTGCGAGCAAGCTATCGCAAGGACAGAAAACCAAACACTGCATGTTCTCACTCATAGGTGGGAATTGAACAATGAGAACACTTGGACACAGGGTGGGGAACATCACGCACAGGGGCCTGTTGTGGGGTGGGGGGAGGGGGAAGGGATAGCATTAAGACATATACCTAATGTAAATGACAAGTTAATGGGGGTAGCACACTGACATGGCACATGTATACATATGTAACAAACCTGCACATTGTGCACATGTACCCTAGAATTTAAAGTATAATAAAAAATAAAGAAATAAATAAAATACTATGTGTGTTAGACTTGTTTAAAAGTAAGAATAAAACATTCTCAGCAACAATAAAAGGAAAGAATGACAAAAAAATATATATTTGGGATAAGTCAGAATTATGGCACCAGTTACTTTGGGTTTCCATAGGCAACCTCTTACATAATTCCTGAAAGATTAATTGGTCCCATACCTGCTGAAGAAATCAGTACCCTCAGGTGTAAATTAGCAACAATTACAACATGAAACCAAGCAACCAATAAACAAAAACCTCTTGCTGGTAGTTCACACATCACTAAATATTGAACAAATTTAAGGAGTATCAGTTAGAAAGGGCACCAGATGATTAGTTTTACCTGGGAAACCCACATGTGATGGTTTAGCCTTGTATTTGGGATTTTGGTGACTCATACCTTGGTCCTAAGCTCATTCCTTCACTCTTTAGCACAGGTCTTGCCCCTAACACCATATCCCACACTATCAGCTTCACAGAGAAAACACAAGATTGGGATATTTTGAGTATAAAACTGTAAAATCAGAAAATTTTAAGCCTTATTTTATTTAAATCAACTTTAGTTAAAGAGTATAACTGAATTTCACAAATTATCAGTTCCAAATAGCAATTATTCATAAAGAACCAGGAAAGAATGGGAGTCTGCTGACGTATGAAATTTGTGAGGATAAGTCTTGAATTGACCATTACATCTTAGATAAATAAGGTAAGGCAACAAATATTATCATAATAGTTGCTATAAAATTATAGTTAAAGATAAACTTATTCTGTGTCTTGTCATCATAAAATCAAATATTTGTCTCTGTTTACTATGGAAGACATTCAGCTTTCTTAAAATATTGAGATGCTGATTTGAGTAATTTCAAGGAATGTTGACTTGTAAGTTCCAGACTAGACTGTGATATGTATAGCAACCCAATTTATTAGAGTATTTGTTGCAGAAAACTATGTTTTTACTTACATTTGTAAACTACGTTTTTCATGAGAGGTTGATTTACCATAGAAGGTTAAGTGTTGGTGGTTGTTAACTAATGGTATTACTAATGTAGCTCAGATTAACTCAATAAGAAAAAAAGGACTGTGGATTTTTTTAAATTAGGAGCATACCTAAATGTATAACTATAACTCTTCTTTGTGATATTTATTTACAATTAAAATGAAGAGTCTAACATATTGACTTGGAAACACAAGAGAATTTTGAGTTCTTTTCTGTGTCTTACAGTAACCTTTACCCCTGTCTAACCAACCAAGTCTACCTCCAGGGTAGAGGTTGTAACAAGATCTGATGCTGAAATCCAGACAATTTCCTTGACTCATTTTTGCCTGTCCATTTGTCTATTATTTAGAATTGTTGTTATAATTTTTCAATAATTTAACTCAAAATGATAACTCAAGCAAAAGAGCTTAATTCACACAACTGTAAAGTCTAGGCAATATGTTAGATCCAGTATCACTGGGATTGGCTGTCTCAGTCTCGGCTCTGCTTCCTCATGTTGACTTTGTTCTCAGACAACTTCTTTTTTTTTCTTTTATTATTATTATTATTATTATTATACTTTAAGTTCTAGGGTACATGTGCACAATGTGCAGGTTTGTTACATATGTATACATGTGCCATGTTGGTGTGCTGCACCCATTAACTCATCATTTACATTAGGTATCTCTCCTAATGCTATCCGTCCCCCCTCCCCGCTCTGCACAATAGGCCCCAGTGTGTGATGTTCCCCTTCCTGTGTCCAAGTGATCTCATTGTTTAGTTCCCACCTATGAGTGAGAACATGCGGTGTTTGGTTTTCTGTTCTTGTGATAGTTTGCTGACAATGATGGTTTCCAGCTGTGTCCATGTCCCTACAAAGGACACAAACTCATCCTTTTTTATGACTGCATAGTATTCCATGGTATATATGTGCCACATTTTCTTAATCCAGTCTGTCACTGATGGACATTTGGGTTGATTCCAAGTCTTTGCTATTGTGAATAGTGCCACAATAAACATACATGTGCATGTGTCTTTATAGCAGCATGATTTATAATCCTTTGGGTATATACCCAGTAATGGGATGGCTGGGTCAAATGGTACTTCTAGTTCTAGATCCTTGAGGAATCGCCACACTGTTTTCCACAATGGTTGAACTAGTTTACGGTCCCACCAACAGTGTAAAAGTGTTCCTATTTCTCCACATCCTCTCCAGCACCTGTTGTTTCCTGATTTTTTTAATGATTGCCATTCTAACTGGTGTGAGATGGTATTTCATTGTGGTTTTGATTTGCATTTCTCTGATGGCAAGTGATGATGAGCATTTTTTCATGTGTCTGTTGTCTGCATAAATGTCTTCTTTTGAGAAGTGTCTGTTCATTTATTTGCCCACTTTTTGATGGGGTTGTTTGTTTTTTTCTTGTAAATTTGCTTGAGTTCTTTGTAGGTTCTGGATATTAGCCCTTTGTCAGATGAATAGGTTGCAAAAATTTTCTCCCATTCTGTAGCTTGCCTGTTCACTCTGATGGTAGTTTCTTTTGCTGTGCAGAAGCTCTTTAGTTTAATGAGATCCCATTTGTCAATTTTGGCTTTTGTTGCCATTGCTTTTGGTGTTTTAGACTTGAAGTCCTTGCCCATGCCTATGTCCTGAATGGTATTCCCTAGGTTTTCTTGTAGGGTTTTTATGGTTTTAGGTCTAACATTTAAGTATCTAATCCATCTTGAATTAATTTTCGTATAAGGAGTAAGGAAAGGATCCAGTTTCAGCTTTCTACTTATGGCTAGCCAATTTTCCCAGCACCATTTATTAAATAGGGAATCCTTTCCCCATTTCTTGCTTTTGTCAGGTTTGTCAAATATCAGATGACTGTAGATGTGTGGTATTATTTCTGAGGGCTCTGTTCTGTTCCATTGGTCTATATCTCTGTTTTGGTACCAGTACCATGCTGTTTTGGTTACTGTAGCCTTGTAGTATAGTTTGAAGTCAGGTAGCGTGATGTCTCCAGCTTTGTTCTTTTGGCTTAGGATTGTCTTGGCAATGCGGGGTCTTTTTTGGTTCCATATGAACTTTAAAGCAGTTTTTTCCAATTCTGTGAAGAAAGTCATTGGTAGCTTAATGGGGATGGCATTGAATCTATAAATTACCTTGGGCAGTATGGCCATTTTCACAATATTGATTCTTCCTATCCATGAGCATGGAACGTTCTTCCATTTGTTTGTGTCCTGTTTTATTTCACTGAGCAATGGTTTGTAGTTCTCCTTGAAGAGGTCCTTTACATCCCTTGTAAGTTGGATTCATAGGTATTTTATTCTCTTGAAGCTATTGTGAATGGGAGTTCATTTATGATTTGACTCTCTGTTTGTCTGTTACTGGTGTATAAGAATGCTTGTGATTTTTGCACATTGATTTTGTATCGTTCTCAGGCAACTTCTTCCCTCAGTATGGTCAGATGGCCACTAGCAGCTCATGCTTCCATTTGAACAACTTAGTGGGAAAAGAACTTCTTTCTTAACACTTCCAATAAAAGCCCTGGAACTGATGGCTATTGGTTCTGATTGGCCCAGTTTGGGTCCACCCCAAACCAATCACTATTTTAGAGAGATGCAGCACTCCAGTTGGCAAGATCAGGGTCACAACTCCCCTCCCTGTGAACAAGAGGAGGACCCACCTATTAGATAAACCCAGAGAGCAGTGTGAAGGGGATGTTTCGAGTAAGAAGCAGGTCTCTCTGGTTTATGTACAGCCTTATCAGGCCTGGTTCACTGTTCTTCCTTCTTTCCTGACAAACTGGTGGAGTTTGTCATTGTGCATACACTGTACCCTCACACTATGCCTAGCCTCTATCTGCTCCATTTTTTCCTCATCTCTAAGCCCTCATTACCTCAGTCCCACATTAGAAGCTACATGGGACACTTTAACTTTAAAAGATAAGGACACCCAGGCCCACCTGAGAGATTCTAATTCAACTGGTCTATGGTAGAGCCCTCTTGGCTGGGTTTTGTAAAAACTTCCTAGGTGATTTTAATGAGCAGGATTGAGAACAGCTTCCTCAAGCTAAACTTGATGCTGGCAAGAACTTGTCCACCATTCACACAGAGGAAAGTAGTTGTCGTAGAAATTCAACCAGACCCAATCCTTCAGCTGAAGGAATGAAGCACTAATGGTGACTTTACAGTTATTTACCAGGACAGAGAAAGTATTTGGAGAAGTATGGGCCCTTCTTATTACTCTTAAAATGATACCAGAAGCTGTCCCTTATTTTGCCTTTGCATATAGCTTACCCAGTCTATAACAACCTGGTCAAGATGAGTTACCAAATAGATGTTGTTCATTGATTTTTAGAATGAGAGACTTTTTAAAGTGCTGGCTTTGTGTGTATGTGTGTGTGTGTGTCCTCCACCAAAAAAAAAAAAAAAAAAAAAAAAAAAAATTCACTTAAAGAGGAATAAATCTAATGTATCCTTGTTTTTTTATACTGAGTCTTTTTTCATTTCCCATCCCAGGATTGAATTGTCATTGCTTGGCTCTCAAGAACTACGTTGTATATTTTCTGCTGCATGAATCATTATAAACAACAGCTTTGGGAAGGCGTTCTAGGGCCAGTAATTATACTGATGAAACAGAAAGACTGTATTCCAAGTGAGGTTAATTTTAGCAGAAGTCAGATAAAAATGTTGTCAACTAACAGCAAACATGCTGGCAATGGAGCCAAAAGCACTGGTAGCAGAATCTGCTTGTTTGGGCTGAGCAATTCCCAGGGTCACCACAGAGAGCCAGACCGGACCTCCTGGCAGCCCCAAGTTGCTTAAAAGTTTGAAGTAGACATAATTAGCTGATTACATAATAATCCTGAGAAATTACAAATGGAAAGTTTTCTGAATTAGAAATGTAACCAAGAGTATATAATGCTGACCATTTTAAATTATGGGTGTGAGGTGGGGTTGTGAGGGGGTGGCGAGGCTCATAGATCTCTGCAGTTGAGAACTGATCCAAACTTAAAACATTTATTTCTCCATGGAATAAGCTATTCTGTGAAGAAAATCCCTGAATAGAGAAAAAGAATGTTGCATCTTATTAGGAAAGACATTTAGATGTCTTTTTTTAAACATCCATGCTTAAACTTTGTTCAAAATTATGTTTTCTGCAAGGAATACAGTTTCTTTAAGAAATCACACAGGCTTCTTGTAGCGAGTATCTATCTCAGTTCAGCTTACAGAAATGAGTTACTGGATAATTAAGCAAATGAGTCTTTCCAGAAAAGAAAAAATCAAGGCTAAAATTGCAAAGGCAATTGGTGAAGAAGTCTGCCACTGAAGAGAATTTTGGCATAAGGAGTTCAAAGCATGACTTTAAAAAAGACTTCGACAAACTCAGAGATTGCCTTTGGATGATACAAGAATACCAACTCATTTTAAATATAATAAATACAGGCAAAGAATACAAGAAAGCATCTACCTTAATTTTCCTGTAAGAACTATACCTGAGGGTAAGCAAGTACTAGATAAAGAGTAGTTCTTCTTAGAAAATGTTTTATCTAATGAGGAAGGAATGTTAAAATCAGAAGATCACCATTTTACAACCCTCAGTGAATTAACAGATCTGTGAACTGACCATCAACAGCTCCTGACATTACATTTAAAAAATGCAAACAGAAATCATGTGCCTCCTAATGGATGTATACAGCACCACCAATCAATTAGTCTTGCCTACAAAAAAAGAAAAATATCTTTATCTATCTATCATTTGCATATTTATCTCTATATATTTACCTATCCTATTATTTATTCATCCATCCATCCATCCATCCATCCATCCATCAAACTTGAATGTGATCAAACCTCTAAATATTACTATCAACTTATAGGAAACAAAAGAGACAGGGGAACATGTTCAAAGACACCTTGAGAATGCAAACAGCAGAAGTTAGACAGATGGAAACTCCATGAGACAAACAATTTGGCTTCTTCAGGAATAAAGTTGTAAGGAAAAAATATTAGATATAGTAGAAATCTGTAGATTATTAGAGGCATAAGAATCATGTTAACTAACTGTAATTATGTTCCTTGGTTAAATCCTAATTTTAACAAAGAAAATACTTAAAAATATTTATAAGCCAATTGTAAAAATATGAGCACAAAATGAATATTTGATAATATTAAATAATTATTGTTACTTATTAAAAGTAAAGTCTATATTTTAGATATATAGTGAAATATTTACAGATGAAATACTCGAATACTTAGGAGTTACCTCAAAGTAATCTGATGTGAGTGGGGAAGTGGTAAGGAGTTTAGAAGAAACAAAAAATTATATTACAACATTTGAAGCTTTGTGATGGTTACATGGGGGCTAATGATAGATTAAAGATACATTCGTCTTCTTTAATATGTGTGATGAGGAATCCAATTTCATTTTTTGATGTTTGACTGCTGAAAGGTTTTAAGCCTCACCCTTCCCTCATCCCCTTGGACCTCACATCTAGGCAAACTGATAAGAAAGCCTGGTATTCCCTTCCTTGTCATAGGTGGGAGAGTCAAATCTTGCAGGCCCCTTCCCAAACAGGCAAACCCTTCTCCTCTCCCCACCCAGGCCAATCTCCTTTCCTGGCTTTGTCAAGCCATTTCAAACCTGCTTAAGAGGCCTGCCCCACTCTCCCCAGAGAACTCAATTATGTAGCCAGTTGGTCAAACATGTGGGTGGCCAGGGCACCCCACTTGCAGCTGGTGTCTGAAGTGGGGGCAGTCTTGTTGGAGATGCTGCTCTTTAACTTGTGCGGTCTGCACTAAATCTGGGTGGCTAAGATCAGAGTTGTGCTGCAGTCCACAGTATACCAGTTGGTGTCAGATAACTCTTCATTTGCTCTCTCAGAAACATCTGGGAGGAAGTCATGAAACCCATCTTCTTTTCTAAATACACCTCATTGAGCCACTGAAATGTCTCCTTTATACAAAAAAAAAAAGGAAGGTTTGGGTAGATTGAAACTCATAAAAGCAATTAAACGATTCTAGAAAGCAAGCTGTATCTGAGGAAACAAGAAGCAATTTCTCAGCTAGGAGAGAATACCATTACACTGATTCCACTCAAGCACAGATTACTCTTGTTGGGCCCTGCTTTATTTCTGACAAGCCTAGAGCTATTTTTTGAACACACTAAAGACTTCAATATTAAAAATAACTTCAAGCTGAAGGCAGAGGAACATAAATTAATCCATTCATGCAACATATATATTTATTGAATGTCTACATATGCCAGGCATAGTTCTAGACTCTGGGCATCTATGGCCAAAGTAGACACAGTCTCTGCCCTTACAGAGCTTACAGTCTAAAAAGGGCTTGGATGAGGGAGATAGACTAGAAAAGTAAGCAAATAAATAAGTTAATTTTTAGAATTGTGATAAGTGCTTTAAAGACAAATTTAAAAGTTAGCTGGAGGAGAATAGCTGGAAATGATGATCTCAGTGATGATGGGCAGCTATGTGAAAAGCAGAAATGAAAGGGGGTCTAGGTCTCTCAGGTGTAAAACCCAGGCATTGCACAGGGCCCTGTACTTAGCAGGGTGTCATGCTTGCTGTAAAGCTCAACTGGCACCACCTTGAAATTCTTAATAATGAGAAAGAACATCCACATTTCAGCTGTGCACTGAGACCTGCAAAGTATGTAGCTAGTCCTGGGGAAAAGCATTATGATTAGAAAGAATAGAATTTGCTCAGACTGAGACAAGGAAGAATCGGTTGTATGAGAAAAATTGAAAGACAGCCAAGAAGTTTGAGGGGAAAGAGTGAGGAGCTGAGTGGCAGGAGATGAGGCCAGAGGGAGGCAGAAGCTCTGGCAGTTGTGGGAGTGTCCTCTCTGTTGTGGCCATAGACTCAAGTGAGTTCAGTGACACCTTATTAGTCTATTTTCACACTGCTGATAAAGACACACCTGAGACTGAGCAATCTACAAAAGAAAGAGGTTTAATTGGACTTACAATTCCATGTGGCTGGAGAAGCCTCACAATCATGGCAGAAAGCAAGGAGGAGCAAGACACATCTTACATGGATGGCAGCAGGCAAAGGGAGAGATTGTGCAGAGAAACTCTCATTTTTAAAACTGTCAGACGTGTGAGACTTATTCACTATCAGGACAACAGCACAGGAAAGACTTGCCCTCATGATTCAGTTACCTCCCACAGGGTCCCTCCCACAACACATGGGAATTCAAGATGAGATTTGGGTGGGGACACAGTCAAACCATATCAGGCACAAAGACCATGCCCTCCTGGGGAGCCTTTTCTGACAATCCATCCCTAAACTGGGGCTGAAACCTTACATCACAGGCCAACAAGAGGCAATAAGCGGCTGGAAGAGAGCCAGCTGACTGGAGGCTTCCTGTTGGTGCTCTCATCTGGAGGCAGAGGGCAGTTGGTTATGGAGGTGGGGACCACTGGGGCCATTGCTGGGGTGATGGGGCTTCTGCCAACCATCATCAGGGATCCAGGAAGGTAGAAGCGCCAAGGAGAGGAATCTTCAAATGCCTAGGAGTTATTTTTCTCTATATTCTCACTTTAAAGTAATATTTCAAATCCTGTATTCTTTCTTCAAAGAAAATCTGGCATTTTAAATAGAGTCTATTTTGATTTGATTAAACAAAGTCAATTTATAAATCTAGTCGGCTGTTACTAAGTTATGAATAGCAAATAACGCCATCAAGTGGTGAGTAAAACTTAAATCATTTGTAAGTTTCAGGTATTTTCTGCTATGTGTAAGGTAGGACATTCTAGACTTTTTTATTGTGTGAGGAAAGCATCTATTTTTATTTCTCTCAAACCTTGAGATCACTGGATACTCAGGAGACAGGGGTTTAACAGAGCTATCTTCAAATTGATTAGAGACAGGAAATTGCTACCAGCTACTTTTCTCTCCCATCTGAAAATCCAGGAGACCTTAGGAGAGAAGGCATAGCACAGTACAAAGGTCATGTTGGAACCGTTATTTAAAGTATCTAAAATGTCTACATCTTTTCCTCACCAGTGGGGGCCCTGAGGCCAACAGGTCCTCCTGACCAGGCCGTAGACTTAGACAATGGTGCCAGGGTGGGATGTAGTGATTGAACTGGCACAAGATGGCCTTGGTAGGTAGCTGATTTTATAGACCCTCAACACCCGCCATGTCTGTTTGGGGATGAGAAGATGCTTAGGAGGTAGGCCTTCCTCTACTCACCTGAGAAATGGAGCTTATGAATTAGAATAAAGAAAAGCGTATCTGCAGTTGTTGAACACCTACGATGTGCCACACTCTTTATGTGCATTCTCACCACAAATCAAATAAGTAGTTCTTCTACAGTTGCTAAAAGTGAAGCTTGAAGCAGTCATGTAAGTTACCTAAGGACTGGGATCTTAATGCCCATGAGTGGAACCCTGGAATTTGTGCTTCAAGTCTCCCTGAAGTCAAAGTCCATTCTCCCAATGTTTACCCCATTCCTCCCCAAGGAAGCCTCTTCGCCCACTTGCCACAGAACTGGAGCAGAGCTGGGTCTGCAGTCAGCACTGTGTCCGTCTCAGACTGGCTGATTCCTGATTGGCCCAGTGCCTGCAAGAAACAGATGGAACGGACACTCGGATGCTGCTGTGCTCAAAAGAGACAATCAAGCCCTGCTCCGTAAGACTTTTCTACATGACATTTTGTTAGATGGTTTGAAATGTTACTGAAATCAGGGCACTAAAAAGCAAACATTAGCACAGCTTGGTTCACTGGATGTATGCTGAGATTGGTTGTTATGTTAAAACAGATTCATTGTTATTATGTTTTTAAAATACTGTCCAGTTCAGCACAGTGGGTTTTGCTTTAAATACCAGATGGCTCCGAATATCCAGCCAGATTCTCTCAGGGTATAAGAAATTTCTTGGCAGTAAACTGGGCATTTGGGGAGGTGTATTAACTCTTTCTGACTTATAATATGTTGACTATTGAAGTGCATCTGTAGTGTTCTCAAAGTGTTAAAGAGACTCATTCAGAGAACTAAAAACTACCTAATGCATATGAAAAACAAGACATTATTAAAGAGAAATTACTACCAAGAAACTAAAAATGATGGATTAGATACAAGCAATACTGTCTCTAAATTGGGTTTAACTATGATCACCGAGATGAGTGAAAAGAATGATCTAGCTACACTATCCTCCTTTCCCCCTTAATTGGTGAACCCTCTCCAGCCTTTGAACCTTTGCAAATGTGTTCCCTCTGCCTGGAGGGCTTTCCCAACCCAGCTCCATAGTGGGGTTGTCTTTTTCTTATCCTCTTGGCCTCAGCTTAGACGTTACATCCTCAGAGAGCACTTCCTTAGCAGTTCTCTGTCATTTTGTGCCCATTTTATTCCTTTGGCAGCATTTCTCACAACGTGGCATTTTTTTCGGTCGTCTATGTGTTTATTTCCTACCTCCTCCTCTGGAATATAATCTCCGTGAGGGAAGAACCTAGCATATTTGCTTTAGTGATGTGTTGCCAGCTCCGAGATCCCAATGCCTGGCACTTTCAGAGAATCAGCAAGTATTTGTTAAAAGAATTCATGATTAAGTATCCCTTGACATTTGACAATAATTTTGAATGCCAAATTTCTCTAGTAAAAACAAAATCTAAATTTTGTCTTTATAATTGATCTTCCTCTTAATAATTATGAATACTTTATTCCCAAAACAGAAGTTGGTACTCATGTAATACATTAGAAATAGCAGGAAGATGTGTGGGACTATGCATTATTTTTTTCTCTTTTTGAAGGAAAAAAAAATGATAGTACACTGTTACGTGGAGATTCAGAGCGGAGATAATCTTGAAGCAATCAAGATATTGACTGGCCTTCACATTTGCCTGGGAGAGAAAAAATCAGAGCAGAAAGATCAGATACAAACTTAACCTATTACTATATTGAGAATTCATATTGAAGGACTTTTGACTGAATTAATAATAGCAGAGAGGAAAAAGAAAAATAGACTGGCAAACATGATGAAACAAAGAGTAATACTGTGGTTTTTATCTAAACTAGGTTTGAAAATTCTTCTTTGTCTAATTATTTCTGGAAGATGTATGCTGGGTTACGTGTTATGAGACTTTAGCTAGATTGTTAGAAACAGGGAAGTAAATGTATCATTCTGGTATAATTAGAAAAAAAGAGAAAAAAATGATGGCACAAGACTTTCAAAGGATTTGGAAAGATAATATGTTCTATAGGACTTGGATTGAAAGCCTAAAACTTTGTACTAAGCTAGGTAAAGTAAAAGCAAATTTAATTACCTAAAAACCACCAGTTAAGAAGGAGGAAGGGCACTAACTTCAGGAGGGAAAAAAATGATGTGGCCTTGATAATACTAGATACTAGATGTCTTTATTGATAATACTAGTACTAGATGTCTTTATTTTAAGTCTTTTCTCACAGATGGAACGATACTAATAGCATATGAAAATATTATGATAGATGGAGAAACTGAGTTTTTAATTATCCCAAATTTATATCATTTGTTCTCATGCTCCTAATAAAAAACAAAGCTCGCATTTTAAATTAATAAGCCTGCCTAACCCCCAGAATTTGGCACCTGCATCTATCTTGGTATGGATGAGAACATATTTTATTTGCAATATGTTGCTTGTTTGATTATTATTCATTTTCCTTTTGACTGTCAAAGTGCTTCACTGCAAACCAATTCCTCTCTCACACTTTTTAAATCCCACTGCAAGTCTGGGCAGAATCCTCGTTTAGGTCTTCTGCTGCATTATGGTGCCTAAGCTATGGCATTACCCTAGGCTACTATGATGTTCTCCACTACTTTGGCCTCATGGAGCTCATTCTCCTTTCTTTGGGTAACAGAACTCTCATATTTTCCTTGGGGACCCAGCTGTGACTGTGACTCCAACCTGCCCATATGGCACATCCTGCCCTCCTGGCTGCAGTGTTTGGTTGGGGGTAGGCACTGGACCTAAGCTGATCCAATCAGAACTGATCCTGGGACTTCTACAGGAGCCAAAGGAAGAAGGCTTTTCCTCCCCTGGACTTTCACTATGACCATGTTAACCTGGAGAAAGGAAGCCTACCACAAGGATTGAGCTTGCTGGAAATAAGGCCATACAGAGGATGATGGCATAGCTCTGAGATGGAGAGAGGGTCCTACCTGACAACTGTTCTGAGCAGGTGGATTCAGCTTGTGACTTGCCCTCTGACTGGATGGAGAGTCATCTGTCCTAGAGGTTCATTGTCAGTTCGTGGGCCAATGACTGTCTATTATAAAGTTATCACTCATTCATGGTGAAAAGAGAAAAATCAGGTTAAGGCCAAGAGTTTTCAAAGAAGTTAGTTTTTCAAGTTGAAGAACTGCTCCTGTTTTTAAGACTGTAGATTTTGTACATCTTTTAATGTTAAATAGGCCTTCATTTGTGATAGTAGATGATATTTTTTAATGTCCATATTTGGAATATAAGTATGTGATGACAACTGCTGTAACCTCAGATATTAATAGATTAACCCAATAAATTAATGTCTTCCTCAAGTAAAATCTGAATATAGGGACTATCCCCCATGTTCACTCAGGGACCCGAGTTGGCTTCCATATTGTGGGTCTGCCCTTACCTAGATTCCCCAAGGTCTCCTCTGTCCAGCTGGCAATGTAGGGAGAGAAGGAAGATTGCTAGAGGGAAATTTTTATTGGTCAAGCCTGGAAATGTGATATACAATTACTGCTATTCCTATTCCATTGCTAGAACTCACCATGTGGCCAAACCTAACAGCAAATAAGGCTGGGATTTACAGTTTAGCTGTCCGCCCAGGAGGAAGAGGAAGCAGGATTAGTGACAACTTAGCCAATCCCTCCCACATTTGGCAAAATTAAGTTTCAAGCCTTCTGTTATATATCTTCTTTTGTTCTTTGAAAGTTTAGTAGTCTACAAAATCCAAAAAAACCTGGTAACGACTGATCTAACTTCAATTTCTTCATTCTATAAATGAGAAAACTTAATTCTGAAAGGTAAAATGACTTGCCTAAGATAGCACAGCTGTAAGATGACACATCTGTACTTAGATGAACTGAAGCCAGGGTGGACAGCTTCCATTAAGCCAGGGTTACCCAAACTTCAGTCATTCAAGTCATTCCTTTGTTATCAGTTTAACTGCACCACCCCTACAAAAGAAATGCTAAAGTCCCCCAGTATTTCAGAAATGTGACCTTATGTGGAAATAGAGTTCTTACAAGAGTAATACAATTAAAATGAGGTCATTAAGGTGGGCTCTGATCCATTATGACTGGTGTCTTAATAAAAAGGGGGAATTCGGACACAGACACACAAAGAGGAATATGACAAGACATAGACAGCACATTATTTACAAGCCAGGCATGTCTGAGGCTACCAGAAACTAGGAGACCTGGAACAGATTCTCCCTCACAGGACTCAGAAGGAATCACCCTGCTGGCACCTTGATTTCAGGCTTACCAACTTCCGAAACTATGAGACAACAAATTTCTGTTGTCCAATCCAGTTGGTTTGTGGCATTTTGTTATGGCGGACCTAAGCAATTAACATAACCTTGATGATTTTTGCCATATTTGTGAACCTCTTGTGGTTATAAATTTTGAGTAATAGGGTTTTGTTCTAAGATGAGTCACCATTCAAATTTAAATAAATTTACTACCCTGAGTCCCTTGGCATACAGTTGGGCCTGTCTACATCTTCATACCCCCATGTCTTCTGCATGGGTTGAGAGCCCTCAGCTGGCCTCTTTCCAAGGCAGTGGGGTAGGAGCTGGGAGGGACCTCCAGTAATAAGAGAAATGCAGTACAGTGGTTGTTCTAATCGTGAGATGGTTTTGTTGCTGTACTCCATGAGAATGTCCTTGGTCTCTGAACTTACTTGGGTGCTGACAGCCCTATGTGCTGTCTGAGCTAGAGATCACTGCAGAAGGCAGGAGCTGGGGAATGGGATTCCTTATTCCTCCCTGTTTGAGATAAGTCTAGCCTAGCCTCTCCTTACCTGTGTGATTTTAGCCTATTAAAATCTAAAATGATTGTCCTTGTATTAACTGAAATCATATTACATGGTCCATACTTTGCGAAATATTGCCCCAAGCTGACAGCTCTGGCTGCCTTTACTCATACTGACTCTTGTACCTGGGGTGTCCTCACCTCTTTATTCCATTACCCAAATATTTTAATGTCCAATAATATGTCTTCCTTCATGAAACCTTTTCAGGTCCCCATGATCAGAGTACTTCTTCCTCCTGTTGGCCCACAGCATCAATTTTTCTCTTCACTCATTGACTCTGACACCTGGACTGCCCTGCTTCACATGGAGTTGGATGTCCTTGTCTTGCATTATTATTTACTTTTTCATTGTCCCTTGTCATATACATCTCTGTATCCTTAGGCACGTTTTCATGATTAAACTTTATTGAGCAAGAGCATGATAGATATGGTAAACGAAGTCGAAAGAAAAAAAGCTGTGATATTTCAACCTCAATCTATTTTTTTTTTAAAGAAGCAACACTCATAAAGATGAAAGGTACTATGGAGGTAAGTACTCTGAGAACTGAAATAGGTAAATGCCAAACAGATCAAAACTATTCCAATATCTTAAGACTCTGAAAAAATTCCAGAATGCTCCAAGAGACAGAGAAGTCAAAGATAGCTGATAGTAGGTTAAGAAAGATTGCATTCATTGTATAGAAAAATTGGAATAAAATTAGAAATATAATAAAGTCAAATGATTCTGTTCATCTTCCCAAATGTTTGGATTATTCAGTTCGTAGCTTTGTTGGCGTCATCCTTTTTCTGGAGCATTTCCTCGCTCATTGGCAGCTCAATCAGGGAATTTATCTTTGTTTCTCAAAGGTGGCTCTGAAGGTCAGGTAGAGAGAGGAGGCTAAAGTGAAGCAATGACGTGGCTCAGGATCTGCAGGAAGAGATTTCACCTTGTTCCCTTTCAGGAGGTACAGAGGTGTCTCTGGCTTAGTCTCTCATTACTAATGTCCTTTAGTTCACTTTGCTTTGAAATGGGTCATTTTTTTTTTTTAGAACCAGAATCTGCTGAAAGACACAGTATTTTATTTCATCCCAATTGGTGCCATTGGAAAATATGGATTTTTTAAAAACAGGCAGATTTACTGTTCATTTTATTTCAGGTAAGGAACTGAATACTTAAAATGACTGGGAAAATTAGTAAAGGGTTAAAAGATCTATACATTTAGTTTTAAAAATAATTTAGGTGGGGGGGTTAAGAAAGAGAGCTAAGCACTTTTGAGCACACATTTTATGCCAGATACTGTGATTTATGCATTTATTTTTCAAATAGGCAATACATTTGATAGTTCGCAATTTGAAAGACACAGAATGGTACAGAGAGTTTCCCTCCCATCTTTTTTCTTCAGCACCCCCAGTTTTCCTCTTCAGAGTTCACCGAAGTGAAATGATCCTTGTGAGTCCTTACAGATCTATTTCATTCATATTGAACCTAGTTTTTTCTTTAAAAAATGCGCAAATAGTGATATATTACATACTCTTTTTTTTTTTTTTTTTTGAGATGGAATCTCGCTCTGTTTCCTAGGCTGGAGTGCAATGGCACGATCTTAGCTTACTGCAAACTCTGCCTCCTGGGTTCAAATGATTCTCCTGCCTCAGCCTCCTGAGTAGCTGGGATTACAGGCACATGCCACCATGCCCAGCTAATTTTTGTATTTTTAGTAGAGATGGGGTTTCACCGTGTTGGTCAGGCTGGTCTCAAACTTCTGACCTCAGGTGATCCACCCGCCTTGGCATCCCAAAGTGCTGGGATTACAGGTGTGAGCCACCGTACCCAGTTTACATACTCTGATTTTATACCTTGCTTTTTCACTGAACAATTTATTTTGAAGATCATTCCATATAAGTATGCAAAGAATTCCTCATTTATTTTATAGCTTTATAGATTTTTGTTGTATAGATGTGAATTTCTTGAACCAGTTTCCTAGTTTTGTTTATTTAAGGTTATTTCTAAGCCCCTGTAATTACAATCTTATAATGAAAAACCATGCACATGTTATTTCTTGACTGTGTGAAACTGTACGTGTGATAAATTTTTTTGATGCGGAATTACTTGTTCAAAATATATATCATTTTTATGTGATAGATGTTGCCACATATCCTTCCATACTTACCAGTTTTAATTCCCACTAGCAGAGAGTTATTAGGACCGTAATAAAGTAATTTAATTAATCTTTCCACAACCCCATGAGCCTAGTGTGATTATCCTATTTTGCAGGTGAAGAAACTGAGGTTCCAATGAATAAACATACTTGACAAAGATGGCCTAGCTAATAACAAGCAGTGCCAAGCTTTGAACCCAAGCTTATCTGAGCACAGATACATAAATCTACCTTCTTTCTGCCACGCCATCCTCTTGGACCTTATTATTTATATTGGATTATAGGCACAAATTTTTCTAGAAATGTTTGTTTTCAAATTCACATGATTGTAACAAAAATGCTTACAGCAGTATGCATCTTTAGTATAGCACTTACCTTTTAAAAACGCTCTCATGTTTGTAAGTATATATCTATAAAAAGACTCGGGAAGGCAGATTATATATGTAAGCATTCTGACACTGGTAAATAAATGTTTTAAAAACCTGAACATTTAGTTACTTGCATAAGGTCACACAATAAGTGAGTGGTAAAAGAGGGTCTAGAAACTTGCCTTTCTACTATTTAGCACCATGAGGTATAACATGCCTCAAGGAAAAAGGAAACAGACGGGAAAACAGGCACGTGCACCCACCTCTCTCATTAGACAGTGATGATCCGTGGTTCTCTGAACCAGGATAGGCAATCAGATGTGAGTTCAAAATGCTCCTTCATCACTCCTTTCTTTTTTTAATTTAGGACTATATAGTTTGACATTTTTCCTAAAAAGAAGTGACAGACTTGTAAAAATGGAGGGGGTGGGAGAAAATGGTTACAGTGTGAGATACAAGAAATAGTGAAATTCTGGAGACCACACAAGACTACAAGCTCCGTAAAGCAGAGATTGGTTGTTCTTTTATAAAATAAATATCTGATATACCAAAAAAAATTTCCATCATAGTACATTATAAAGCATAACAATAGAACAATCACCTGGGGAAATATCACCCAACCCAGAACTCTGACACTACCCATACCACCGGGGCCACCTGGATATTCTTCACCCATCCTGTCTCCCTACTTCCTCCAAAGGTGGCACTATTCTGAATTTTGTGGGTTTTAAAATCAATTCCATCACAAGTGTATATAGTCCTAAATAATATATAATTTAGCTTTTGATAGAGTTTCATAAATCCTGGGACATGGCAGGAAGAAAGAAAGAAGGAAAGGAAGAAAGGAAGAAAGGAAGAAAGGAAGAAAGGAAGAAAGGAAGAAAGGAAGAAAGAAAGAAAGAAAGAAAGAAAGAAAGAAAGAAAGAAAGAAAGAAAGAAAGAAAGAAAGAAAGAAAGGAAGGAAGAAAGGAAGAAAGGAAGGAAGGAAGGAAAAGGGAAAGGAAAAGGAAAAGGAAAGAAAGAGAAAGAAGGAGAAAAAGAGAAAGAGAGAAGAAAGGAAGAAAGAAAAAGAGAAAAAAGAAAGACAAATAAAAGAAAGAAAAGGAGAAATGGAGGAAACGAAGGAAAGGAAGGAAGGGAGGGAAGGAAGGAAGGAAGGAAGGAAGGAAGGAAGGAAGGAAAGAAGAGAAAGAAAGAAAAGAGAAGAGAGAAAGAAAGGCAAATAAGGAAGCTTAGTCCATTGTGTTTCACCAACCATTGAAACAAGCAAAGATGTGGTACATTACTAAAAACTCTTTTACAAATAATGTTCTTTGGTATTTAATTATGTATATTGCTGTCAGTTATTATAAAACAAATTCTTATTAATAACCATTAGGAGAGTGGGACTGTTCAGACTAATGCAAGACCAGCTCTTTTTCATACTTTGAGGCGTGAAGATGGATGCTATTTACATTTGTGATCTCTGGGAGGAGCCCAGAATCTATTAAAAATAAAAGAACTTTAGGCCAGGCGTGGTGGCTCACGCCTGTAATCCCAGCACTTTGGGAGGCCAAGGCAGGTAAATCACAAGGTCAAGAGATCAAGACCATCCTGTCCAATATGGTGAAACCCCATCTCTACTAAAAATACAAAAATTAGCTGGGCGTGGTGGCACATGCCTATAGTCCCAGCTACTTGAGGCTGAGGCAGGAGAATCACTTGAACCCAGGAGGCGGAAGTTGCCGTGAGCCAAGATCACACCACTGCACTCCAGCCTGGAGACAGAGGGAGACTCCATCTCAGAAAATAATAATGATAAAGATAATAATGATAATAATGAAATAAAGGGACTTATGTATGTTTTATGTATCTAACAAAAATCCTCTTTTGTGACACATTTTGGAAAAAGTAAATTATTTAGGTTAAATAAATATTGCAACATCAGTACATTTCCCAAATAAAATAACTAGATGTCCTGCAAACATACTGAATATATCAAACACAATAAACTTCAAAAAGAATAAAAGTTTAGGAACTACCAAAATCTCTAATGAATATCAGGTCATTGGCAAGTGTAGTTAATTTTATCACATTACCATGGTGCACTCTTAAGCCGACAACTTAATCAGAGAATGCTCTTTCATTCAGTTGTATCAAGAACTGAAATGACTGTGTTTATTTCAAGGTCTTGGTTTCAAATGCAAAGTCATCAACCAGTGGCACTATAATTAAGTCGTCAAGAAGTAAGAAAGTTCTTTTAAAAAATGGTGTTAGCACGGCTTGTTCTAGCAAGTCAGAAACAAGACGAGTTCGCTGTTCAAGGCTAAAAACAAAACATTCTAAGAAGGTACTCCAGGCAAGTCAAACTTTGACATCAAGGCTATTAAATATTTTATAGACATTTTTCTTGTGCTGTTTAAATGGAAAGGGAAAACATATATTTGAAGTATATTCTTAGGTAAAATCTGAAGACAAAATCAAAGAGGAATGTAAGTAAAGAACAGCAATGAAAAATAATGACATTTAACATTTGCTGAACACTTACTAGGTATCCGGCATTATTCTAAGTATTCTGTGTATTATGTCATTCAATCCTCAAGTAGATAGTGTTGCTAGTCTCATTGTACAGATTAATATATAGGAATAAAAACAGTTAAGTAACTTTCCCAAAGTCCCATGGGTAGTAAATGATGGTCAAGATTGGAACCATGTAGTCTGTATTAGTTTTTGCTGCTACGACAAATGGCTACAAATTCAGTGGCATAAACGACATAATTTTTTTATCTCACATTTCTGTGTTCTGCAGGACACAAGTCTGACACAGGTTTCATTGAACTAAAATCAGGATTCATCAGGGCTACATTCATTTCTGGAGGCTCTAGGAGAAAATCAATTTTCTTTCCTTTTCCAGCTTCTAGAGCTGCCCACATTCTTTGGTTCATGGCCCCTTCCTCCATCTGTAGAGCCAACAAAGGAGAATTGAGTTCTTCTCATGCTGCATTACTCTGACCTTCACTTTACCTCCCTTGCTTACTTTTAAGGACCCTTGTGATTACTATTAATACATTGCCTACACATATCATCTAGAATAATCTCCCTATTTGAAGGGCGGCTAACTAGTAATCTTCATTCCATCTGCAACTTTAATCCCCCGTTGCCATATAAGGTAACATTTTCACTTTTAGGACATCTTTTAGAGGCCTGGGGGTTACACTTCTGCATAACACACAGTCTTATTCTAAAGCCCATGCTTTTAATTTCACCTACTGGCACTGCAGAAATGTTAACATTTATTATTTTGAAAAACCTAGTTTGCAGATTTTTTGTTATGTATGATCCAAAGTGAATATATTTTAAGAAAAAAGCGTTTGACATAATGAATTTGGTAATGTTACCTCAATATTATTTTTTTCAGAAATGTTGGTTTGTTGTAGGCATCTATGCATTAACTATTTTCTGAGGGTTGTTTATGAAGTATAGGGATGGAGCCCTCACCACTGGATAGAAAGCCTGGGGCAGCCAGGTTCTTCTGTGGGAGAGGGTCCTGTTTGTCCATCTGAGCAAGAGCAATTGTGTGCAACTGAATTAGGGAGGATCTAACTCTATACCTCTCCTTGTTGGGCTGAACTGAACCCACCCTTGCCCTGTGGCCCCCTACTGCCCCCTGCTTTGGACTTTGCTTATATGGTAGATCCTGCTTACATGGTAGATTTACTCCTGCAGATTTGTCCCCTCCTTGACTCTTCAGTAACTTCTTGGCAATCACCCATCTTCACTTGTCAGTTTTGGCAACTAGACCCTATTTAAATAGGGATCTCCTTCCCCAGTACTCTCTGCTCCATTCCCATAGCCTTGAAACCATGGTGATGAGGTCCTTTTCACCTGGGTCAGTCTGCTACCTGGCTGAGCACTGAATATGGACATGACATGTGTAGACTATTCCCAGGAAGTATGAGTTTCACAAGGAAAGAATTAGGACAATAACTTGAAGCTAAAAGGAAAGGAATTGGAATGAATCTGTTTATTGGCTGCAGAAAGGACCCAGGGGAGAATGACAGTGACTGAGGATACAGAAGATCAAAATCTCAAAAGAAGCAAAAAGGGATTAGATTAAGAAAGGTAATGCTAAGAAAGACCAGAGGGTCAACATAGCTATCTATATCACAGGGGAAGTTGAGGTTGATGCCAATGGAAAAAAATGCTGGAGGGACGAGTTTCTCTGACGTAGGATACAAGATCACCTGCAAAGAGAGATAAGTAAAGAAATGGGAGAATAAGTTGAGTAGTGCCAAGTAGAAAGTACTTTTGTTTCAGTTCTCTAGTACTTCATAACCAATCACCCAAAATTTTGTGGCTTAAAACTCAGCCACTTATTATTCATGATTCTGCAATCTGGGCTAGGTTCACCTGGGCAGTTCTTCTACAAATGGTGTCCAAGGTGGTTCCTGCACTTATGTGTCTGGTGCCTCAGCGGGGATGTGTGGAACAGCTTGGGCTCCCTCAGATCCTAATGGTCTCAGGATAGTTAGACTTCTTACATGGTGGCTGGATTCCAACAGGGAGGAAGCAGAAACTGTCTCAGGCCTAGAACTGGCATGATGTCACTTCCAAATCATTCCTTTGGTCGCAGCAAGTGATGAGGCCAACCCAGAGTCAAGAAGAAGGAAAATAGTTTCCACCTGTTAAAGGAAAGAGCAGCATGCACATAGAGGGAGGGAAGGATTGATAGCAGCCATCTTTGGAGTGGATCTACCACAATCTGAATACTCCTCTGAGCCTGGAAAATGTCTAGTTTCCTATTGCTGCTGTTATGAATTACCACAATCTTACAACAACACGAATGTATTATCTTACAGTTCTGAAGGATGGAAGTCTGAAATGACTTTTACAGGACTAAAATCAAGGTGTCGGCAGTGCTATGTTCTTTCTGGAGATCCAGGGAGAGAATTTATTCCTTGACTTTTCCAGCTTCTAGAGGCCATCTGCTTTACTTGACTCATGGCCCCTTCCTTCATCCTCAAACTACATCACTCCAATCTCTGCTTCTGTTGTGACTTTCTTTTTTCTCATCTTGACCCTTTTGATTACATTGGACCCACCTGAATATGAGGATAATCTCCTAATTTAAGAGTGTTAACCTAATCACATCTACAAAGTCCCTTTTTCCATGTAAGGTCACATATTCACAGATTCTGGGAATTAGGGTGTGGGTACATTCTGCGGGGCATTCTGTTTATGCAAACTTTAATTTGTGATACTGTCAATATATAAAGTTCTGAGAGTGTCTCCAATGTTACTCAACTTCCCAGTAGTAAGGGTAGAGAAAATAAATTATTGAATTAATCCAGGTTTAGGGGTTAGTAGAGTAGGATTAAGGTATAAAGGCAAAGAAGTAAGTGAATTAAGGAAGCTGATAGAGATCATTGAGTTGGTTGTCCCTAGGGCCGGGTAAGAAGAGAAGAAAACTCAGGAGGTCCTGATAGCCTGTGAGAAGACTGAGGGTCAGTAGATCTTGGTGAAGTCCATTAAGATTTTTTTGGACAAAGACAAAGGAGATGTAGAAGGATAAAAGAGTGGTAGTGACTCTTTCCCTTCATTTTATACCTACTTTCCTCTCTCCTTTCATTCCTTCCTTTTTTCCCCTCCCTCTCTTCCTCCCTGTCTTTATTCTTTCTTTCCTTCTTTCTTCTCTTCTTCCTTCAAAACAAATAAGGATATCTTAGTCTACTTTTAAGAAAATTCAACACCACTAAAAACAAAACTGTATTAGTCCATTTTCACACTGTTATAAAGACACTACCTGAGACTGGGTGATTTATAAAGGAAAGAGGTTTAATTGACTGACAGTTCAGCATGACTGGGGAGGCCTCAGAAAACTTACAATCATGGTGGAAGATGAAGGAGAAGCAAGTACCCTCTTCGCAAGGCAGCAGGAAAAAGAGCAAAGGGGGAACTGCCAAACACTTTTTAAACAATCAGCTCTCATGAAAACTCACTCACTCTCATGAGAAGAGCATGGGAAAACTGTCCCCATGAACAAATCACCTTCCACCAGTTCCCTTCCTCGACACCTGGGGATTATAATCTGAGATGAGATTGGGTGGGGACACACAGCCAAACCATATCAAATACTTTTAGACAGAAAGAACATTTTTTTCTTTCTAAAATGTAAGCTAATGCATACCTTTGGGTAGGCAGCTCCAGTTGTGTCAGCAAACTGATCTGTAACATTGATACCACCAGACAAATGTTTCAATAGGAAACCTAATGAAAGGGATCAATGGGTCTAAAAATAATGGCATTACTGATTTGACAATCAAAAAATGACAAAATTTATTAGTATTGAGCAAACAGAACAGTTTATGACTAGATAAATGTATTTTTAGCAATATTCCATTTTGACAATATTTTGGTTCCTTTTAATTTTCTAGAACTCTAGGTTTCAAGGATTTAAGGTGGGATCATCATCATCCCAGAATAGCATTTTAATCTACTGCTTTGATGGAGGCAGAGCTTCTACATTTACAATTTCAGAGGAGAAGTAGTTCTGGGGGATGATCTGGGTAAGATGTGACCATAAGATTGGATAGCTGATGTAGATTGGAGTGGGGAGGTCATTGGAATGAAGGGGACCAAAGAGGGAGCCATTGACGTGGGACTCAGGAGGAGGCAGAAGCACAGAAAGCAGCAGGCAGTGAGTGCAGGAGCCAAACCCTTACTGACTGTCGAGGTTGTTAGAAGGAAACAATGAGGGGAGACTGGGAATGGAACGGTGCCTCAAACAGTAGTTTGGAGAGATTAATAAATGATAAATCAAAAAAAGCTTTCTAAAAAAAAGGAAAAAAAGGGTTCTGTAGTCCAGTCCATTTGAAAACACTGAGGAAACCCATTTAAGTTGGCCTCTGCCACATGGTCTCTCTGAGCCTTTGGTACAGTCGTATGTATTCTGTACTCCAAGTTAGGGGAGTGGGGAACTCACCCACGGTCTTCAGAATTTATCAAAATGATTTGACAAAAGAACAGCTGCAGAATGTCTTGAGGAACTTGTGCTTCCTGGGAAAATGCTACTGTAGAAATTCTGGATGAATCCAGAGAGAAACACCATCTCTCTTCTGTGCTGGCCCACACACTATGCTGTACCCATCTGCTGTGTATCTTCCCCATAATTTTTGGAAGATTCTTCTTCAACTTTTCTTTTCTTTTCTTTTTTTTTTTTTTTTTTTTGAGACTGGGTATCGCTTAATTGTTCAGGCCGGAGTGCAGTGGCATGACTGCGGCTCACTGTGGCCTCGACCTCCCGGGCTCAAGCAATCCTCCCACCTCAGCTTCCACTCCAGCCATGTGCCACCACTGCCCAGCTAATTTTTGGTTTTTGGTTTTTTTTTTTTTTTGGTAGAGACGGGATTTTACCATGTTGCCCAGGCTAGTCTTGAACTCCTGGGCTCAAGTGATTTGCCTGCTTTGGCCTCCCAAAGTACTGGGATAATCCTGACTGAGATTCTCAGCCACCGACTGAGCCCAACTCCTTCAACTTCTTCACTCTGTTATATCTTTGATATGACTTTTAAATTCATTAGTCTCCCACTTCAGAGAGTTGCTAAACTGCTGCAGTGAAAGGGCTTTGATTGCCATCATACAATCTTTTCTTCTTCATTGGCATCTTAGATGGCTCAGGCTGCTACAACAAAATACCATGAACTAGGTAGCTTATAAACAACAGCAATGTATTTCTTATGGTTCTGGAGGCAGGGAAATCCCCAGATCAAGGCATCAGCAGGTTCAGTGCCTGGCGAGGGCCTGCGTCCTGATTCATAGATGGTGTTTTCTTGCTGTGTCCTCACATGGTGGAAGGGGTGAGTGGCCTCTATTGTAAAGGCACTAACCCCATTCACATGACCCTCTTTTATAAAGGCACTAATTCCATTCACAAGAGCTCCACCCTCATCACCTAATCACCTCCCAAAGGCTTCATCCCTGAATACCATCTCATGAGTGATTAGGTTTCAACATACAAAGTTCGGGGAGACACAAACTTTCAGATCATAGCAGTTGGTAACCACTGCAAATCGTTGCACAGGTTATAGCAGGCTGTTTTTAAACAGGAAGACTGTATAGGATGAGAAATTACATACTCTACCCAGCACAGATTTCACTGTGTCCTAAGAGGACTAATAAGTATCAGACAGGGGAACGTAAGCTATTTTGCTTGACATGATGTTAACTCTTTTCAGAAAGTTTTCCTGTAGTAAGTGTTTTTATTCCTCTTAGGAGGAAATCCAGTGAAGACAGAACATTTTGACAGATGTCTTATGAACCATAAAAGGTCAGTTTGCTGCCAGTTTCCGATCAATCTTGACTAAAGTGGCCCTTACGTTTCCCTCAGCTTGAATAGACTTTAGACAGGCTTCTTTCTGACTCTGGGCCCCAGACCTCCCTTCTCTTAGAGCATTTACTTTAGAAAACTTATCATTGCAAATCTTTCCTCAGCCCCTTTGAGATGTGAATTTTTTAAAAAGCCTCTTGCCAGTTTTATAACTCAGGAATGTCTTTTCAAGGACCAAGGAGTAAGCCATCCCCCTGAAATGTAATCATCAATCAAGGAAGATAGCGCCTCATCTCTTAGTGTCTGTGAGAGGGTTGGAGTCTAACTTTGGTGGGTTTCTTTTTCCAAGTTGTAAAATTACCTCCTTGCAGGAAGATATGAGAAAGTTTATTTTCCTTTAGGGAAGGCAATTATCATACACGAGTGATCTGTAATCTGCTCACCCCAGCTGTTAGTAACTCTTCAGCCCTTTGTCTCTACGAAAGGGGTACAGTTTTGCCCTGTACTTTCTCCCTGATGACTGGCAATAGCATCAGAATAAAATCAACTTCTGTCTGCTCTTTTCTAATGGGAACATTTTCTTTAACAATCTGCAGAAAGCCCAGGCACGGTGGCTCACGCCTGCAATCCCAGCACTTTGGGAGGCTGAGACAGGTGGATCACGAGGTCAGGAGTTCGAGACCAGCCCGGTCAACATAGCAAAACTCCATGTCTACTAAAAGTACAAAAATTAGCTGGGTGTGATGGTGCATGCCTGTAGTCCCACCTATTCAGGAGGCTGAGGCAGGAGAATCGCTTGAACCCGGGAGGTGGAGGTTGCAGTGAGCCAAGATTATACTACTGCACTCCAGCTTGGGTGACAGAGTGAGACTTCATCTCAAAACAAACAAACAAACAAAGAACAAAAAAGAATTTGCAGAGAAAGCTGATTCAACAACTATAAGGGATGAGGGTATAAAGAGAGAAAACACAGAAGCTCTTTAGTTTAATTAGGTTGCATTTGTCAATATTTGTTTTTGTTGCATTTGCTTTTGGGGGTCTTCATCATAAATTCTTTGCCTAACCCAATGTTCAAAAGAGTTTGCCCTAGGTTTTCTTCTAGGACAAGCTTGTTCAACCCATGGCCCATGGGCTGCATGAGGCCCAGGACAGCTTTGAATGTAGCCCAACACAAATTCATAAACTTTGCTAAAACAGTATGAGACTTTTTTTGCAATTTTAAAAAACTCATCAGCTATCATTAGTGTTAGTGTATTTTATGTGTGGTCCAAGACAGTTCTTCTTCCAATGTGGCCCAGGGAAGCCAAAAAGATTGGACACCCCTGATCTAGGATTTTTTAGTTTCAGGTTTTACATTTACGTATTTGATTCATCTTGAGTTCATTTTTGTATATGGTGAGAGTTGGCGTCCAGTTTCATTCCTCTGCATATGGCTAGCCAATTTCCCGGGCACCATTTATTGAATAGGATGTCCTTCCTCATTGTTTATTTTTGTCGACTTTGCCCAAGGTCAGTAAGTTAGTTGAATCGCTATGGAAAACAGCATGGAGATTTCTCAAAGAGCTAAAAACTACTATTTCACCCAGCAATCCCTCTGCTGGGTATCTGCCCGAAAGAAAACAAATCATTATGTTAAAAAGAAACCTGTGCTCATATGTTCATGGCAGCACTATTCACACCAGCAGTCATAGAAATAACTTAAGTGTCCATCAGTGGTTGACTGGATAAAGAAAATATGGTACGTATACACCATGGAATACTATGCAGCCATAAGAAAGAATGAGATTATGTCCTTTGCAGTAACATAGATGGAGCTGGAGGTCATTATCCTAAATGAAATAACTCAGAAACAGAAAATCAAATACTGCATGTTCTCACTTATAAGTGGGAGCTCAACAATGGGGACCCATGGACATAAAGGGGGAAATAAAGGCACTGGGGACTCCAAAAGGGTGTAGTGTGGAAGGGGGGTGAGGGTTGAAAAATTACCTAATGGGTACAGTGTTTATTATTTGCCTCATGGGGGCCCTAGAAGCCCAATCCCCACCAATATGCAATACGCCCATGTAACAAACATGCATGTGTATCCTCTGAATCCAAAATAGAATATTTTTAAAACGGGAAAAAACATGTTCAAAAAATAAATAAACAGACTAAGTGGTTGGATTAGTTGTAAGTAGCAACTGGGCAAGGAAAGAGCTGTGATTTCTAATTCAAGTTGCAGACAACTGCACGTTGATTTACTTCGCCCATTAAAAGGGGAGGTGGAATATTGTGTAAATTGATGAGCATAGGCTTTGCTAGGGAGGGAGTAGCTATTTTGGGGGGATTTTTGAGAAGGGTGGATTTATTTAAAAGCATGGTAACGCGGTTAGGACCTTGGTTGCCAGTGACAGAAACCTGATTCCAAATATCTTAGCCGTAAAAGGAAATGTACTGGTCTATGTAATTGCAAAGTCCAGGTATGATGTGTATCTGGGGATCAAATGATATGTTCAATAATATTTATCAAGTGCCTCCTATGTCGTAGACATTGTTATAGACACTGGTGATACAAATTTTTGCCAACCAAACTGATAGCCTTCTGTGCCCTCACAGAGCTTAGAGTCTAGTGTCAATGTCATCAGGACCTCATCTCTCTCCATATCATTATGGCTTCATCCCTCTCCATTTGTTGAGTCAGTTCTGCTTCGTTTTCCTCTGTACTGTGGCTTTCACATCAGAACCCATGTGCTGGTGAGATGGCTACAAGAGTCTCAATCTCACATTACCATAGGTTCAAGTCTGGGCAAAAAGAGAGCAAGAAGCTTTGCCAATAGCCCCTGAAAAGTTTCTGAGAGTTGCTGTGATTGAACTAGCTTGGGTCATGAGTTTGTCCCTGAACCAATCACTGACCAATTACCGTATTTTGATGGGCTAGGCCTGGGTTACCAGTTTACCTTCAGTTCTAGGATAGAACCCTACCTTAACCATCTGGCCTGAGAGTAGGTAGAGGGTATGGGTCCCCCACATGAAAGTCTTGGCAGTGGTACTACCACCAGAGGGGATATGAATGTGTGAGAAGTAAAATACAAATAAGCCCTATAGGGGCAAAGTGGTTAAAAACACAGAACCTGGAATCAGACTGCCTGAGTTGGAATCCATCAGACACTAGTTACATATTCTGGGGTCAGTTACTTAACTTGTTTGTGTGGCAGTTAACTGATCTGTAAAATAATGCCAACCTTACTGGGTTTTTATGAGGACTGAGTTAGAACAAGAGCAGTCAGTTCACAGTCTAAAAAGAAGGTGAGTAAAGATCTTCTCTCAAGAATTCTATTTAATAAATGGCAGAGAAGAATGGTGTATCCTACCTTAGTCATGTGCTCATCCCTGTGGCTTGACTAGGGGAAGGGTTGTGTGTAATATTCTAGTTTGGCAGCCCTGATACATTTAGGTAGTGGGGAGAAGGGAGGATTAGTGCCACCTCAACACTGAAATGGGCGTGAGTTATCAGCAGAAGGAAGGAAGGGACTCTGGACAGGTGAAAACAGTAGATACCTACTCTATTAGCAACTATGTCATGAACTTTAAAAAACTCATTGAATGGGGGACTGCATGGGGATGTATTGCAAATAGACTCGGGCACTACACCTAAGTTCTGTCTAGACCTGCCCCTCCACTAAACCTCTCTTGGTCGTGGTTTCCTTATGAATGAAATAATAAAGTCAGGCAAGGTGATATTTAAGGGAGCTTACTGCTCTAATATTCATTGAATATCCATATGCATTGTTTTAATTTTTAATTAAAATTTTAAAAATATTTTAGAAATCTAAGTTATGTGTGGATATAGTATAAGTGGTTAAAGAGTCCTACATAAATTGTTAGAAAAAAATAGCCTCCTTCTTTCCTCTTCCCATCATTTCTATTCACTAGTGGTAACCAATTTTAACACTTTTACCTGATTATTGTGGTATTTACCTCTATATTTCTAATTAAGCTTGCTAATTTTGCTAATTTATGATATTAAAGGTCTATGTGCTGTCCACTGATTTCCCACTATGGGAGATGAAGATTTACTCCTCTTTTAGAAATCCCCTCTTCTAAATCCCAAATTATATATGCTCAACCCACACATTATTTTTTCTGTTTTCCTATCTTCCCAAGAGTTTATCATACTTTCAGTTAAATCAATATTCAGTGTTTATATTACTATGACTAAGTAAATTACATAGTATATTTTGTTTACTTGTCCTTTCTCAAATAACCTTTTGTTTTCTCTAGAATTAATTGTATTTTTTGTGTTGTTTACTAGCTTAGTTTTCTATGTCCTTTATACTTATTCAAGCCCAAACACTCCCCTAATTTTTAAAATATCCTCTTTTTTATGTTTTTGAGACAGGGTCTTGCTCTGTCACCCAGGCTAGAGGACAGTGGCACAATCATGGCTGACTGCAAGCCGGGGCCCAAGTGATCCTCCCACCTCAGCCTCCTGATAGCTGAGACTACAGGTGTGCAGCACCGTGCCCGGCTAAGGCACCTGGCTAATTTTTGTATTATTTGCAGAGATGGGATCTCCCTGTATTGCCCAGGCTTGTCTTGAACTCCTGGGCTCAAGCGATCCAACCGCCTCGGCCTCCCAAAGCGCGGTTGTAATAGGTTGTTACAGGCCATTGAGCCCGGCCTGAAATATTCTCTTCATGGCCAGATTCATTAGACATTTTCTCCTCACCAGTCTGAGCAGCTTGCTTTCTCAGCCTGGTTCAGGGCTAACATCCTGTACTCGTTTGCCTCCCTCTTGAGTTGAATTATCTTTTTCCTTTACTTTAAACTTTCCTTTCTCTTGATTGACTCCCTAATTTTGATGGAACACAATCTTAGCAACTTCCTGAGACGGGGTGTATGAGAGGAAACTTTTTTAGATATTGCAGGCCTGAAAGTTTTACCTTGTTTTTTGTGTGTGATCTGTTTTTTATCTCTAGAACAAGAGTGCACAAACTTCTGTAAAGGGTGAGATGTTTGTTTCAGGCTTTGGGGGCCACAGACTTTCTGTCATGACTACCCAACTCAACTCTGCTGTTGTAGTGTGAAAAAAAGCCATCAGCAAGGCACAACAAATGAGCATGACTGTGTTCCAATACAATGTTATTTACAAAAACAGATGGTGGGGGTGTGGCCCACTAACCATAGTTTACTGCCTCTAGCTCTAGAAGTATATAGGATTTTCTTTTGTGTCCATTGTCTGAGATGTCACTGAATATGTCATAAGATGGGCATGTTGGGCTGGGCTTTAGTCACCCCATCAGCCTAGTAAGTCATGCCCTTCAGTCCTGCAGAAATTTTTTTGAATTATTTCTTTGATAATTTATTTTTCTAACTTTCTTTCTCTGTAAATTTTATTATTCAGATGTTGGTTTCAGGACTATATTTTCTCTAATGTTCTTAGGTTTCTTTCTTCTATTTTCTATGTCTGCATCTATTTCTACTTTCTGAGACATTTCCTCAACTCTATCTTCTGCCTCCTCCACTGTACCTTCCATTTCTAAAGACTCTGTTTGTTCTCTAAATAGTCTCTTTGTATGTGTTTTAAATATCATCTTCTTGTTTAATGGATGCAACATTCTCTTCTATCTCTCAGAGAATCTTAATAATTTAGTAATGATAGTTTAACAATAGCCTTTTAAAAACCTTTCTTTTTTAAACATTTATTTTATTTTATTTTTATTTATTATTATTATTATTATTATGAAACAGAGTCTCACTCTGTTGTCCAGGTGCAGTGCAGTGGCGCAATCTTGGCTCACTGCAACCTCCGCCTCTTGGGTTCAAGCAATTCTCCTTCCTCAGCCTCCCATAGCTGGAATCACAGGCACATGCCACCACAACCAGTTAATTTTCGTATTTTTAGTAGAGACAGGGTTTTGTCACGTTGGCCAGGCTGGTCTTGAACTCCTGACCTCAAGTGATCCACCTGCCTCGGCCTCCCTAAGTGCTGGGACGACAGGCATGAGCCACCGCACCCAGCCAAAAAACACCTTTCTTTACCTTTATGCCTTGGTTTCCTTCAAGCTGCTTCTGTTGTTCACTCTGGTTTCTACCTTTCATGTCATGTCCCTCAGTTGTCTGTGTCCTTGGCTGTCTGCTCATATCTAGCACAGGAACACAAAAATCTAATTGGAACCCCTGGCAATGCCACACTGTATGGTTCTGTTTCTGGGCTGTTACCTGGGAAAAATCCCAGCATCAGTAGTTCTTTCATTTGGGCTGCTCAGAGTCCACAGAGAATTCTCTATGCTCCCGGCTGCCATTGTTCTGTGAGCGAAGTGGGAGAAGCCGGCTGGGGAGCTCCTGATGTCACTTCATTCATTCCCTGCTTGTTCAAGTGTAGCCCTACTTTTACCTGTGCTCTATCCCCCAATCAAGAGACCTAGTTTTACCCCTCTAGACACTTCGCTTCCAGACGTCTGCTGGTATCAAGGAGAAGGGAAGCTGCGCTGTGCAGAATGGGGAAGGAGAGGCTCAGGAGCCCCAACTTCCTAAACAGACTTTCAGGGAGTCTTTCTGTCATTAGGGCCCCCTTTGTCTATTCCAGAGGTGCCTGGTGCATTTAATTCCTGAGACTTTGGGAGTCTCGGTGATGTATAGGTGGTTGTTGTTTGACTTTCCCCACTGTCGATTTAGGATTTGGCTTGATCCTCTTAGGTCTGTTACCAATGACTCAGATGCTTTCCAGCTTCCAAAAGTTTGTGGCTCTTGTCACTTCCCTTTTTTTCCTTTGATTTTGTAGGTTTGTGTAAAAAATACCCCCCTTTCTGTCATTTTAGTGGGGTCTCAGGAGGGAATGAAATAAAATGCATTTGATAAATTTATTACTGTAATCAGGATGACCACTAATTTATTTTAGTAAAATAAAATGTATGTATTGAACTGATAAAAATCAATAGCTGCTTATTGTAGAGAATATAGAAGGGTATGAAGAAAAAGAAAATGATCCCTCTTAGTCCCAGAAATGCCATAGTTATCTGACCTCTCACCTGTGAGCCTTAGGTTAATTTCAATTTCTCATATTACTGACAACATGCATTGAACAGATTTATAGAGAAATCTTTGCAACATTCACAAATATTTCTTTAGAACCAATTTCTAGAAAAGAACTGCAGTGTAAAAGAGACTGCATAATTATATTGCCTTTTATCCCTTTGGGGGAGAAAGATTGTACCACACATTAACTTCTAACGGTGGAATTTTCAAACCAACAGTGGATGGGGTAGCATCAAACAACATGTAAGATCAGTTTTTATTTTTGAACAGCTTTTACAAAACTTTTAATGTGGCTGGTATATTTAAAAATTATAATGAATAGTAAAGAGAAAATTTCAAATGATTATAATTAACTGTAAGAAAGGAAATATATATATTTTAGTAGAAGCAGTTAAAATAGGAATATAAATGAATATTTCAGCGTTTGTATTTTAACTCTTTACTAATTATTCATATAGTATGAGTTAGGAACATTAAATGAATATGTTAGCTTTTTTTTTTTTTTTTTTTTTTTGAGATGGAGTCTCACTCTATTACCCAGGCTGGAGTGCAGTGGCGTGATCTCAGCTCACCACAACATCTGCCTCCCAGGTTCAAGCCATTCTCCTGCTTCAGTCACCTGAGTATCTGGCATTACAGGTACGTGCCACCATGCCCAGCTAATTTTTGTATTTTGAGTAGAGAAGAGGTTTTACCATGTTGGCCAGACTGGTCTTGAACTCCTGACCTCATGATCCAGCCGCCTTGGCCTCCCAAAGTGCTGGGATTACAGGCGTGAGCCACTGCACCCTGCCAGCTTTTATGTTTTAATTCTTTAGTATTTAGTATTCATATAGTAAACTTTATCCTACTTTAGAAAGTTACCTTTTGTTTATTTGAGGAGCAAAACTTCTCAACCTAGAGTAAGTATAGGATGGGTGGGATTTGTACCCCTTGGTGGAATGTGAGTGTCATTTCTGAGAGAGCAGGGGCCGCAATGCTGCTTTCTTCATCAACCCCTCATTGTCATCGTCGCTACTTTCAGCATTGCCCCTTACCATTTACTTTCACAGTCATCATCACTTTTAATCTTCAGCACAACCTCGTGACGGATTATTTTATAATTTCTGTTTTATGAATGGGGACCAAGAGGGACAGAGGTTAAATGTTTCATTCTCCACCAAGAAAGAAACAGAGGAAAGATTTTAATCTGAACCTTCCAGCTTCAAAACTCATTGCTATTTCTATTATACAGTGTGTGTTCTACCTTGTCTAGCACCGGGGCTTCAGATAATTATTTGAAATGAATACATTTGAAAGGTCCTATCGTCAGAACTGGTGTTCAAAAAGCAATAACCACCAGAAGACAAGTGAAAGAGGGCCAAACCATAAACTGTACAATGTTTTTCCTGGCATCTCTGTTCCAACTGATTGTCTGTATTGGCTCCAGAAATCATATCATATGTCCTAATAAATGGCTAAAGCTGAAATTATTGCAAATTTTATGCAGAACACTATTCTTAATGGTGGGAGGAATGTATATTTTCTCTTTCGGTTACATTTGTCCTTTTAAATTGTCTGGAAGGAAAATCCATTTTTATAGAGACTAACTGCTGTATAGGAGTTAGTCTCTCCTATGTTACCAAGTCTCTCCTATGTTACCAAGTCGCTCCTAAATTACCACGTGATTTTTCTAGTTGGTAACCAGTTACTAAAAAGTGAAAATATGCCAAGGATGCAATTCTCTTTGGGTTTGCACAGATTGCAAAGGGTTTTTCATTCTTTACCGCTGATTAATAGATTGGTGGCAAAGGATGAACATCTGAATTGCCACTGTTCATGGTAGGATTAGGTTCCACAATCAGTGTCATGCAGCTTCTCAAGGAACATAGATATTAATTGCCCATGTATTACCAGATGGCTGTTGTGCACATGATCAAATTAGTCAACATAGTGAACCGTTACTGCTTCAACAGGAATGCCATGCTGACTTCAGTTTGGTAGAAATGTATGCAATTTGAAATATTTCAGACTGTGAGCAGTGCCACACTGAAGACATGGTTAAGCAGGAGGACCTCTAGGGCTCCTTCCAACTCCAGAATTATTTGAGTCTCAGTGGAAATCTTCCTTAAGCGGAGAGCCTCACACAGAAAGAAAGTATTTTGTGCTGAAAAACAAACAGACTTGATATAGGACAGACCTGAAATTGAATCCTGTCTATTCATTTACTGATTGTAGCCACACTCAAGTGCCTTCCTTTCTCTGAGCATCAGTTTTCTGTCTTTAAAATGGGTATAATATCCATCTCATTGTTTTGTTGGCAGAATAATTGAGATTATGCATGTAAAATACATGGCAGAGGGTCTGGCATTTGGTTGGTGCAGAGTATATGTACCTCAAAAACACGTAGGCCACCCCAATTTTCAGTGAGTGCTTGGTCATGGTTAGGGGAAGGTATGTAAGATTAGGAGTGATCTTGGAACATCCAAAAAGGACACAGGACAGAAAAGAGGGAGAAAGAACAAGGGAGAAGGAGAAAGAGAGAAGAAGAGAGAAAAAGATGAGAGGAGAGGTGAGGGAAGAGAATAGGGAGGGGAGGAGAGGAAAAAGAAACCTTTGTCTAGAGATCCTTGGGTGGCTTTGATGAGAGGATACTTGGGAACATACTTGGGAGTAGGCTGATGGGACTTGATTCAAGCTGACCTCCTAGTTTTTGCTTTAAAGTTGGCTCTTAGGAGATTTTTCATTAACATTAACTGATGTGTCAGCTGAAATAATTTTCAGATGATCTGTAACCAACCTTTGTTTCACTGGGAAATAAAAATCCTTGTAAAACTGTGACTGCAGTTTATTCTCAGAGCAAATATATGATGGCAGGCAATGGATTACAGAAGCGTGTGGCACATAGCTGGGCTCCTGTCCAGCTCTGTTCTCCTCCCTGAGAGAAAGAAGCAAACAACATAAGCGAGATAGAACACCATCCCTTACTGTTGGGGCGGGGGGAGGATATTTTCAGCTCTGGAATGTGAGGATTTGCCTAATATTTCTAACTATGTATTTGCCAGAAAACATGGCATCTAGGGAGATCAGGAAATGCAGTGACTGTGCCAGAATGTGGTGCCCTCAGCTTCAGTCTGGCATGTCAGCAACTGACTGTGGCTGTTGGCTAATACTACTCAGTGGTGCTCTTGTTAATTCCCCTTCCAGTAGAAATTCCTTGTGGTTAATATCAGCAGCTACCATGTAGGAAGCGCCATGCTGGCTTTTACATTTACTCTTCAAAACAACCATTGTGAGGTAGGTGAGGAAACCAAGGTTCAGATAAATCCATTGGCTTGCAGACACATGGCTATTGTCATTGAAAAGATTAAATATTACTCAAAAGGATGACCACAGTCACTGCATTAACATTCCAAGACAGCAATATAAATCAATTTCATGAGAGGAAATCCTATTTTTGATTGTGTAAAGGAACCAACAACCAGTCAAGGATGGAGTCTGAGAAACTAAATTGCTCTGCATAATAAAGTAAAAACAAGTTTAGGTTGCCTGCTGGTGACTTGAGCAGAGGACAGGATTTCTGGAAGGCTGAGGAAGGAATAGAATGGAGAGTCTTTTGCAGGCAGAGTAGGCTGGCCACCTGGTGGCAAGTCAGAGCCTGAGGAAGAAAAAGACCCTCCTTTGATTGCAAATGATCTGTGTATTTCTAGGGACAGTGGAAGCTGTATTCAATTCAAAGCTGGTTTCTGCACTGTGTGGGATTACTCTTAGTTGTAGTCAAAACTTAGTCAAACCTTGTTACATTTGAGAGTCTTTTGTTGTTAGCATTTGGTTGTGGCCCATGTTTGGGGCAAAGGGAAGAAGAGAAAGAACAGCAGTTACTTCAGAGAAGATAAGAGTGGGGATTGAGCATCAATCTGGGAGCAAGAATTTAGAGAAAGGAGAAATGGGAAAATGTGTGTCCCTCCTCCTAGAATCCTCAGAAATATTGAGGAGGAGCTGGACTTCTCTCAGCACATGAGTCATTTCATTTAGATTATGAAAGAAAGGATAAACCCAGAAAGTGAGTGATATGGTTTGGCTGTGTTCCCACCCAAATCTGATATTGAATTATAGTTCCCATAATCCCCACGTGTCATGAGAAGGACCAGGTAGAGATAATTGAATCATGGGGGCAGGTTCCCCTATCCTGTTCTGGTAAGTGAGTTCTCAGGAGATCTGATGGTTTTATAAGGGGCTTTTCCCACTTTTGCCCCACACTTCTCCTTGCTGCTGCCATGTGAAGAAGGGCATGTTTGCTTCCCCTTTAGCCACAATTGTAAGTTTCCTGAGGCCTCCCCAGTCCTGTGGAACCATGAGTTAATTAAACCTCTTTCCTTTATAAATTACCTAGTCTCTGGCCAGGTGTGGTGGCTCACACCTGCAATCCTAGCACTTTGGGAGGCTGAAGCAGGCAGGTTGCCTCAGCTCAGGAGTTTGAGACCAGCCTGGACAACACGGTGAAACCCCGTCTCTACTAAAAATACAAAACAATTAGCTGGTTGTGGTGGTACACATCTGTAGTCCCAGGTACTTGGAAGGCTGAGGCATGAGAATTGCTTGAACCCGGGAGGCAGAGGTTGCAGTGAGCTGAGCTCGCACCACTACACTCCAGCTTGGGCAACAGAGCAAGACTCTGTCTCAATAAATAAATGAATAAATAAATAATAAAAACAAAAATAAAAGAAAACCAGTCTCAGGCATGTCCTTATAGCAGCATGAGAACAGACTAATACAGTGAGAGTCTTGGGGCTTTTTGATATTATTGAGTGACAGCGAAGATTTGGGGCCCAGATGTGCCTGACTACAAAGCCCAGTTCCTTTTTAGTTGCTCACTGCTCTGTGCTGTGCTGACAGCACTAGCACTAGTTCAGCTGCACTAGTCTCAGACGCTCTGCGTTGATATCCCAGGTAGAGTGTACCCAACAGTGTGGCCTATCTTTTCCCTCTCAGCGTATAAGCATTATTGGCCTTTTATCACCGCTCCAGAGTCAGTTTTTATTAGAACTTCCTGTTATCAAAGGATTTTTTAGTGGAGTGTCAGGAAAAACTGAAGAAATAGAGTCATAACTTAGTAGCCACAAACTTTTCAGATGATCTGAAAGTAGGTGTATTAGCCAAAAGTGCATTTATTGTCTGTAAGAAAGGCCCACTTTGCCATTGAGTTTGTTCCATCATATTTTTAGTAAAATCCCTACATCTCAGTCAAATATGAACTGACACTGTGCTGTATAAAGGCAATGGACCAAGAGGATGGCAATGACTTGACTGATGCGAGTATTGTGTGAATAACTAATAATTTCCCTAAGAGTAGGGTTGATAACAAATATGGGTTGGATACTATGAATTAATGTCACATCTTCATTTTCTTAATAAATAAATATCTCTTACATAGCAATGTGTCTAAGGCAATGTCATTATAACCGTTCCTTTAATTTTACAGATATATTTTAGAATACATGTTGTCCAAGTGACTATTATAGTTATCTCTCACTTATTTTACATTTATGTGGAAATAATACCTTTTACAGCCCAGTTGTGAGACAGAAAATAAATAAGCAAGGCATGTAAATAGTCAAAATAGATACAACTCAAGCTTTTTATTTATGTGACAGTTCAGAGGGAAACTCAAGTACATGTTGGTTGAATAAACAGATGAGTGAGTGAATGAATAAGCTTACTTAAGAATTTATTTTAAAGATAATTCTAATAAGCTTGGATATTTATTTTTCCCAGTCAATAGGAAATTAGAAGAAACCCTTTACAAGGAATCAAATAAATTAGTAAAGTAAGACTGTTAGGGACAAATATACTGATAAAGGGAGTGACAGGGTGGGGCTGTGGGCAGTTAGAACCTGATGGTCAAAAACTAGAAAACACGACACAAGAATGAAGAAAGGTACAGCTATCTGTGATTACCGCTAAGTATAGCGCAGTGCTTCTCAAAGTGTGGTCCCTGGACCAACAGTAGCAGCATCACTTTAGAATTTAGAAATACAGATACTCAGGTATTCCGTACCTACTGAATCAGGAACTCTGAGAGTGGGGCTCGTAAATCCATTTTAACAAGTCCTTCAGGCCCTACTACACTGTGAGGGCCACTGGTCCAGTGGTATAAAACCTTCTAGATCTGGGAGCATCACTGCATTTCAGTAGGGTGAAATGAGTGTTCATGACTAGAATCAGAGTGGAAAAGTTACTTTGTATGGAACAGCCCATCTGAGAACACAGGAAAGTTACTGTCGAGTGACCAGACATCTTGTTTTCTGGGACAGTTTGGGTTTAGATACATTGCCCTCGCAATTATAAACAGCATCCCTTTTCTGTCTTGAAAGTGTTCCCTTTTGGTTGATAAATTATATGGTCACTCTATTAGAAGTGTTAGAAAGATTATACTCAAAATTGTTAAAATCGTGAGATATACAGAAATTTGAATGAAATAGTTATTTGGTAAATTCCTACCCCTCACGCCTTGATAATGACAGAGCATGAGGTTTTAGTGTCTTCATACTTTTTTTGCCCAGAATTATAACCAATGTTGTTTGGCTAAAGGTGGATTTTCACCATTCTTCTACAAGCCAGGTTTTAGGCTATTCTTATCCTTTGCTGAACAGGACCTAGAAACTACCATGATACCCATGCTGTAGCCCAGTATTCAAACCTATTGTCAGTGATAGAGAAGGACTAATAATCAGAACATCTTGCCCATCTCAGTAAATTTCAGATCCCCACATAGGCATACTTTCTTGCAAATAAATACAGTCACTTAACTCTCTTGTCTTAGTTCTTCAATCTTTAATTTCCTCCTCAAATCTGATCAGATACATTCTTCCTAACATCAAAATGATAGATGGCCTAGATTAAAATTGGGTTGTTTCACTTAGTTATTAAAAATTATTTATTTTAGTGCAATTTTTATAGATAGAATGGTGGAAGTTTGTGAGGATCAAGTTCAATTCTTTCACTTTACAGACGTGGAAACTGAGGCATAGGAGGGTTAAGTGACTTGCCCATGGCCACACAGATGGTTATTTCAAGAAATGAGATAAGAACCCAGGTCTCCCGACATGATTTCTTCTCTTACTGTTTCCTGGATGCCCTAAAGGAGTGGGGGAGCAATGTTATGGTTACCTCAATTCCAGTTTAGAACATGAAATGGGGAGTAAATCGTTGAAAGTGGAGATTGAGGGACAGCTTTTATGGGTAAAGATATGGGAAGACTTTTCTGAAGCCTCTTTTGGAATGATAAAAGTGGAAACACCATTATATAGAAACTTATTTTTAGTAAAAATTTTAAAAATCTGTGACTGTTTTAACAGAATATACTCTGTAGTGCAGTAGCCTTTCATGTTCAAGTGAAACAAAAGAATAAGTTTCTTTACACACATTTTTTACATCTCCCTTTATAGTAACAGGAATCCTATTTTAGCTAATTTTTTTTTTTCAAATGACTGAGCAACTTTTCCCACTTCAGGTGAAAGGAAGGCTGCCCATTTCATAGTCAATGCTGCAAGGAGGCTCTGAGAAAGCAAGATGGTTTGGTACTTAACAATAGCGATGTCAAGTAGCAGAATTTCTGGGTTTTCTCCACCTGCCGCTGGGTCTGGGAGGAAGTGCAACTGTTCCTCAAGAGAGCTGTTACTTTGGGTATTTCTCTTCCCCAAAGGTAGGAATAGACAGTGCAAGGGCATCATTCTGCACTAATAGTAAACAAAGAACCAAGAGCAAGGATGAAGACAAACATATGGTTAAGGTGTGAAGTTCCTTTTTTAAAATAATTCTTTTATTTTAGGATCGGGGGTACATGCGCAGGTTTGTTACATGGGCATATTGGGTGATGCTGGGGTTTTGGCTTCCGGTGAACCTATCACACAAATGGTGAAATAGTACCCAATAGGAAGTTTGTCAATCCTTCCTCCACTTCCTCCCTCCCCTGCTTTTGGAGTCTCCGGTATCTATTTTTTCCATCTTTATGTCCATGAGTACTCATTGTTTAGCTCCTATTTATAAGTGAGAACATGTGGTATTTGGTTTTCTGTTTCTGCATTAATTCACTTAGGATAATGACCTCTAGCTGCATCCATGTTGCTGCAAAGGACATGATTTCATTCTTTTTTTTCGTGGCTGTATAGTATTCCATGGTGTATATATATCACACTTCCTTATCTAGTCCACTGTTGATGGACATTTAGGTTGATTCCATGGCTTTGCTATTATGAATAATGCTTTGATAAACATATAAGTGCAGATCTTTTTGATAAAATCATTTATTTTCCTTTGGATAGGTACCCAGTAGTAGGATTGCTAGGTTAATGTTAATTCTATTTTTAGAATTTATTTGTTCTAAAACTAGAATTAACATTCTATTTAATGTTAAATAGAGTGTTTAACGCTCGTTCTTTGTGAAATCTCCATTCTGTTTTCCATAAGGGTTGAGATAATTTCCATTCCCACGAATAGTCTATAAGCTTTCCCTTTTCCCCATGTCCTTGCCAACATCTGTTATTGTTTGACTTTTTACTAATGGCCATTCTGACTGGTGTGAAATGGTAACTCCTTGTGGTTTTAATTTGCATTTCTCTGATAATTAATGATGTGGAACATTTTTTTGTGTTTTTGGACACTTGTATGTCTTCTTTTGAGAAGTGCCTTTTCATGTTCCTTGCTCACTTTTTAATGGGATTGATTTTTTTCTTGTTGATTTGTTTAAGTTCCTTATGGATTTTAGATATTCATATTTTATCAGATGCATAATTTGCAAATATTTCCTTAAAGTGTGGAGTTCTGTATAGCAACACTTTCTATTTAGTTATATGAGAAAATATAGATGTTGGATTGAAATGTAATGTATTATAAAATTTATATCTCCATTAATGGATGAAAAGTATAATTATTAAAGTGCTAATACTTTATTAAGTCTTAAAACATCAACCACCTAACAAAGTATATTTAAATAATTATTTAATATTAAGGGAGAGAAATGTTTCTTTCAAGGAAGTACATTTTTCAACTTTTTTCAATAGAGTGATCACCAGTTAAAATGTATTTTGTTTTACTACTCTATGCTATTTTTATAACTTCTTATAAATACCACAGCAATATAATTGGTTATGTTTTTAGCATATGTTCAGTTGAAGACAAGTTTTGTATCTGCAAGGAAATTGAGAGTTCATTTATTCAACATATTCTTACAGAAAACAAAACAATCACCAAGACCCAAAAGGGTTGAGATTTACATGCCCAGTGTTGGAGAAATTAAGAGAGAACTGAGATACATCCTAAGTTTGTGACACCCAAAGACATAAATGGAATTTTATTCCTAACCTGGATTGCTAGAGTTCCTTTTGTTCCTATTGTTTTCATTTCCAAAAATTAAGAATAAGAATTTATTTAACTATAATTTCTCTATTTAAAATACATTATAGAGAAGTATATGAAAACAAGAGTAATAACAAGAGGAAAGATAGTGAAAAGGCAGGAGAACCAAGAATTTCTCAGGATCTAGGTTACTGGCAACAAAATAAACATTTCTTATTTCTCTTATAAAAATCTTTTAATTTTATCACATATAGGGGAAAATAGTGAAGACTGGTTCTTGTAGTTACAAATGTTGAAGTAACTCCAAAAACATTTTTTAAAGATCAGCAAATAGTAAAAAAGAGGCCGGGATGGTCCAAGCAGTAGAAGAAACAAATCAGTCCCTAATATCCAATCTGGTAAAGAAAAAGTCACAGGACAGGAAACTGTCTCTTCAAGGCATCACTCGCCATTGAAAGGTGAATACACTTAAGAAGGAAAGGAAAGGAAAAGAAAGGAAAACCCTAAGATGTAATATTTATGGCTTTAATAATACACTAAAATGTGAATTTAATTTTACTAAAGATGAGAAAGGCAGTTTTTAGGAGAAATATTTGAAATAGTCCCAAAGTAATAGAAGATTACTCAAAATAAAGATAACTTATGAATCAGTATCATGTGTATAAAGTTTATCTTGCTGACATACCATATATTATGAAACCATCATAAAAATAGCAAAATAGTAACCAAGGAAGAGTAGCCTATGTCAATGTTTTGTATTCTTCAGTTTGATGAAGATAAATGAACAGAGAGTTGAATTGTATATACCAAAAACCAATCTGAAGAAGACTTGGAAATATAATAAATCAATTAGTATGCTTTGAGATATATCTGCAATATCAACATTTATTTCCAACAAAGAAGATTGAATATCTGTTTTAAACCATTTAAAATACTTAGTGAATGGCTAATGTGTATTGAGTATTTATTATATATATTGGACATTTATGATGCATTTATCAAAGGCATTGTGATATATGTTTTGCATGGACTATCTCATTCAATCCTTCCAACAATTCTTTGAGATAGATAGTATTATCATTATTATCCCTGTTTTGTTAATGAGGAAACTGAGCCCCAGAGAGCTTCCCTAACTTGTCCAAAGATGACACAACTCATAGTGGTAAACTTCGAATTTCAACTAGGCAGGCTGACTCAAGAATCTAAATGTTAAGCCATTGTTCTATCAACGCTTTGCTAAGTGATTCGTATACAGTGGTGAATAAAACACACGTGTGCCCTGGCCTCCTAAAGCTTAAAGTCTAATAGAATCTTTTTGAATTGTACAGGTTAGAGCAGAAATATTGAATTAGATTTGCCCTTTAAGACAAAAGAGTAGAAATTAAAGCATGGCTCCCTTATAGGTGTTTTTAGTATTAAGTAGAGTGGAGACTATATCTCAAACTTCATGGAAAGGACAAGTATTAACCCTGATGTCAGTGGAAAAACAAAACCACCTGAAAAACAAAGAAAGAAAATCAATAGTCTACGATCTACAAAGTCCAGGGAACGCAAAACAGCTATAAGTGGTCAACATGTTGATATTCCAGGAGATGCCTGAGATTAGTATCAGTGAATTACTTCTACTGTGGTGTACTGAACTGCGAGGGATGCTGACTGGAGATTATATTGTCAGGCAGGTACCCTAAGTGAGGCCAGTGGACCTCAGCTGAACTGGCTCAGACCTGCTGTATGGAAAAAACCCAAACTGCTTTTCCTGTGCTCTCACACCACAGCAATCAACACAAAAGACATCTGTAACCAAATGTGTGTGGGTTTTCCCATACACACCAAGCAAGCAATTCTGCAGTAGACACCAGCTGAATGTCCTCCAACCCAGTTTAACTCAGTGACGCTATCTACCTGGAGCTAGTGTCAGATCCCATAGGTTGAGGATTCAGTCCCATAAAACCATCCCCTCTGCACTTCCAATGCCAATTGCAGCCCAGGTTGTTTTACCTGTGCTTCTGACTGACCAGCTATAAATTGGGGTTCCCTCAATCCCTTTTGGGGTTCAATTAATTTGCTAGAATGGCTCACAGAACTCAGGAAAACACTTATGTTTACCAGTTGATTATAAAGGATACTACAAAGGATACAGGAGAAGAAATGCAGGGCAGAGCTTCCATGCCCTCCCTGGTTGTGCCAACAACCAGGAACTTCCAAGTGTTCAGCTATCTGGAAGCTCTCCTTACCTCGTCCTCTTGGGCCTTTTCTGGAGACTTCATTGGATGGGCATGAGTGAAGCTTGGATGACCATGCAGAAATGTGACTGGACAAAAAGAGTCTGATCTAATCTAATAGGCTGAGTGGGGAAGCCCAGCAAGGGTCTGTTCAGATTCTTCTTGGCCTCTCTGTGCAGCGTTCCTTTCTACTGGGCACAGGGCAGGGCCGTTTCCAAGCTGGGAGTCTTATGAACTACTAACAGAAAAGATAGGTTATGGCCAGCTCCAAGACAGAAAGGCAGGGGAAGATTCGACTGTAATTTTAGTGTCTGTGGCCTCCCTTGGGGAGAAAGGGAGCAGGCGAAAGGAGGACAGGAGAAGGTCAGAGTTTTTTTTCTGAGGCTCGCTTCTGAGGCCTAATGCACTCCAGCATTATAACAAAAGACTGCCTCCCGCCTTTATCTCTCTGAAGCTGTTTTAAAGCTGCTTCAGGAACCAAGGACAGAAGGCTAAATACTTCAACAAAAGATACGCTTACTGTTTTAGTCACTGAGGAAATAACGAGGGCTATGGGAGTTATGAGGGGCCAGGAACTGTGGACGAAAACCAGTATACTATAACTATGATAGTAGCGCACCTGCCCATCCTCTCTATCCTGCTGGGTTCCCTCTCTGAAGTCCCTGTCTTTACCTCCCAGGCACTGGCACTATCCTTTCTTTGTTGCTTTCCTGGTGTCAGAAAGATTTATTTGGAAGACGCTGAACTTTCTCACAGACCTTTGTCCTGTCTCCTCAGGCCTCCCACAAGCCAAACTGGCTTCTTAAAAGGAAAATGATACTAATTTATTAAAGGTAAGAAACAAACCTAAGGGAACTCAGTGACCTTGTAGACAGCTGAATATATTAGAAGCTTTGAGTCATTTTCTTCTCATACTTAATTTGACTAAAATGCAATTAGTGTGGAATAAATGCCAAGATTGTGGTGATATATATTTTAGCCTCACTTCTCTGAAGCACTTTCATTGGATTAAAATACTTTGCTGAAGTATTGAGAATCCTAGCTCTTAAGAGCTGGGAGCATTTATTTTCTGTTAGTTGTTTTAGATTATCCAGATAAATTTAGCACTTAATGCTATTTGCTTGGGCAATTGTAACTTACCTCTAAATGTGCTGTGCTTTGTTGGAATCAGGAAAAGCAAAGGGGCAATAATTATCCTCAAAGTGTGAAGCAGACACTAATCATGATTAAGGGCATTTTATTTTTAATTGAGAGGGAGATGGGGAACTGTGTCTTATATATAACGGGTTCTCATTTGTTGATTTAGATTGATGGAATTTACATGCCAAAAGAAGGGATTACAACCCAAAGAATTATGCTTACACCAATGCCCTTAAGTCTTCTGATATCCAATTAGTATGCCCCAGAAACACTGGTTTTATGAGCTCAGAGCACACCTTCAGTCTGAGAGAGACAATTTCCTGCATGAAGCTGTTTTGGCTGGAGATTTTCATGATCTATGGCTGGAAGATACCTTATTATCCTCTCGACTGTACAGAGACGACAACGAATATAAAACTTTATATTTTACTAAATTAACATGTGACCTTTATCAGCATCGATATAAATGTTTTACATAGCCGTCCTTGATTTCTTTTGGTTTTAAAATTTTTCCCTAATTTACATTATCTTGTTATGTGTTATATATCCTTCTGAAAAAAATGGCCAATTTATTTATATTATTTAGAGAAAGTGTCATGCTATGTTGCCCAGGCTGATCTCAAACTCCTGATCTCAAGTGATCCTCCTGCCTCAGTCTCCCAAGTAGCTGGGAATATAGGCACAAACTACCATGTCTAACTGAAGTAGTCAATATTTTTTTTAAGAAAATAGAGCTTAAATAAATTAATTACTAATTTTAAACAGCATGTACATTATATTTTACAGTTCTTTTATGAACACCATTTTGTATACATATTGTCATTTACAGTATTAGTAGAGTTTACATATCTATAATTTTAATGAAAATGCTGTATTTGGCTGGTTGATGTACTGTTACTTGTTTAACCATCTTCCTCCATCTCATGTTAAAGCACATCTGTGTTGTACAGATTTGGTGAAAAGAATGACCACTAAGAGTATTGTGTATCATGTTTTATTTTGAATTATATACTTGAACATTTTCCCATTATGACCTAAAAAGTAGAGCCACTCTGTACAGATCTTTGGCAAGGGAAAATACAATGCTTCTATGTGTTCCTTTAGACAGGAAAGGTCCTGTTTCAAATTATAAAACATGGACATGAGTGGTGTAATAGAATTGCAGACAAAAAGAAGTGAAGGATAAAAGTACAATAAAACTTCTGGGACTATTTCTCAAAAGGAAACTATCATAAACTTGTAAAATCAAACTGGGGAACTTGAAGGTCCAAAAGTGAAAGTCTGTGGAATTTATACACTCCTGAGAGAAAGATATGGCTTATTTATCTTCTCTGAAATACATTTGAAATTTCTTGATGATCTACGATAAGAAGAGAAAAGATCTCAAAAAAGATGAAAATGATTTGGAAATTTCTACCATTGAGAAATACTTCATTCGGTGCAAGTATAGACTTACATTTTAATTCCACATGGGTTTGTTTCATTGATTGTTTTTATTTTAGCACCCATCCACACTGTCTTTGTGTTGCTATATAGAACCAGAATATAGTTCCATTTTATATCAAGGGAAAAGTACTGTCCTGTGCTTAAATAAATGATATACCTCAGGGGCAGAAAGAAGATTTTTGCTGGTGAAAACAACAACTATTGCCAGGTCAGTTCTTAGCTGTGAAATCAACAAAGATGGTTGTCTCCCTTTGAACTGACATATCTACCATGCTATCAATCAAAGGCTAAGATGTAATCAGAAGGAGACCTGGGAGAGAGATCTTTTTTATGCCCAGGAGAAAGGAAATATTTGCTTGTTCACCATACCAACTGTTAGTTTTCATGCCTGGTCATTTTGGCATCAAGGACTTGGAGAGGCTAACATTTTGATATAAAACAATCCCATATTCCATTATATTAATTTGCTCATTAATGTTCAAAACCTTCTCCAATTTGAACTCATAAAATTATCTGGTATTAGTTACCCACTTTCTGACCAAACTCTTAATGTTAGAAAATAAATAAACAGCTTCTAGAACTTTCCTGTTTGGAGGAAAGACCATCCTTCTTCAGTAGGAGTTAAGAATGAGTGAGACCCAGGGGCCTTGAGGGCGAAGATGTTGGGGAGATGTTGGTCAAAGGGCATAAAATTCCACTTATGCAAGATGCATAAGTTCTGAAAACCTAATGTACAGCATGGTGACTGTAGTTAGTAACAAAATATTGTATACTTGAAATTTGCTAAGAGGGTAGATCTTAAATGTTTTCACCATGTACACACAAAAAAATAGCAACTGCGAAGGTGATAGAGGTGTTAATTAGCCTACCAGCCCCTGGTAAGTACCATTCTACTCTATTTCCATAAATTCAACTTTTAAGTTGACCCTGTCCTCCAGGGTCATCCATTTTGTTGCAAATGATGTGATTTCCTTCATTTTAAAGACTGAATAGTCTTTTCAACTGCAGTCATCATTTCATAATGCGTGCATATATCAAAACATCAGTCTGTACCTGCTCAATATACATGATTTTCATTCATCCAGTATACCTGAAAAAATACAAGTGAGCCCTAGGGACTCAGAAAAAGCCCATCCCTTCCCATACTTCCAGACCTCTATCTGCAGGACTGAGGAAAAGACTCCATTTTCTTTTATCCCCTTTCTATCCTTATACTCTTGCAACACTCCCGGTCTCACCACTCTCTGCCTTATGACCTGTAGACTGCATGCAATAGAATCACCTTGGGGGGTTGTTCCAAACAGATGCCCAGGCCCTTCTCCAGACCACTGACAGAATTTCTGGGGAGGGGTCTCTGGCATCTACATTTTTACCAAGCTCCCCAGGTGATTCTTTGGCCCACTGTGGTTTCAGAACCATTGTCCCAGATCCTGAAACACAGATAATTTACAGTTTTCTCCTTGTAAGTGTATAGTACTTTACAGTTTGCAAACCACTTTTATACATCATCTCATTAGATACCTAGGACCATCAAAGGAGATAAGGCAGGTATTGACATTTTTTAAAAGAATAAATGAGACAATGGGTATCTGGAATGCCTGATGCCCTGGTCAAGCCATAGCTGAAGGAAAGAACTAGGTTTTCTTAACATAGCATGCTGCCTCCAGATAATATTGACCCTAGAATGAAGAGATTTGTAGCTTATGCTTCTTACGTTATTTCATTTATTCTCCCCAATAAGCCTGTGAGGTAGATAAGGCAAATATTATTAAACCTATGACAGAAGAGAAAACTGAGACTTAGGGAGTTGAAGTGCATTACCCAAAGTCATAAGCTAGAAAGTGGCAGAACCTGAAACTCCATGTTTTTCCAAGTACAGATGCTGCCTGCCCTCTACTTTTACTGCTACTCAAGTGGCCAATAAATGAAGAATTTGCAATGAAGTATAAATATTTTAAGATTTTTTTATTGCTTAATATTTAATAAAGATTGCTTATATCATAAAATGTTTCTTATGCATGTTTGGCATTCTCACTTAGCAAATAAAATCTTTTCCTGAGTCCATCACACTATTTTTTTTTACTAGGCATCGTAAAACTTTTTATGAGATAATTGCTTTAATAATTATTCTATTGAAGGTCATGGTAGCTTTTGAAATGTAATCACCAAATCCAGTTATCATTTCTCAGTTCTTATCCTCCTCTTTTCTTTACAGCATTTAAAACTGTTGAATATCCCCTTTTTTCCTGAAAACCTTCCTTTCTGTGAAGTGGCATGCATGATTCTGAGCTCTCCAACAATCCTTTGCACTAACCTTTTTGATTTTCCTTCTACACCCAAGCTTTGTCTGTAGTTGCCTTCCTTTTGCCTTCATGGATTTCACCATGGCAGTACATACATATATATTCAGCTATTAGAATTATTCTGATGGCTTTCAAATGTAGCTTTAACTTTTCCTCCTAGTTCCAGATTGACTCAGAATCCTGAACATAACATACACTCATTAAATATTTCTTAAATTAAATTTCTATCTGTTAAACATCTAATTTCTTCAGCAAATATTTATGGTGAACCTTCTATGTGCCAGGCAATGTTCTAGGAGCTTGGGATACATCAGCTACCCAACAAAGTTACCACTCACATGAACCTTACTATTTATTTATTAATTTATACTTGATGAAAATTATATATATTTATTGTGTACATTGAGAGGTTTTGAAATATGTATATACATTATGAAATGGGAAATTGAGCTAACTGACATATGCTTTACCTCACATACTATTTTGTGTGGTGAGAACACTTAATATCTCCTCTCTTAGTAATTTTCAGCAACACAGTGTATTGCTATTAACTATAGTCACCGTGTCGTACAGTAGATCTCTTGAACTTAGTCCTCCTAATTGAAGTTTTGTATCCTTTCACCAATATCTCCCCAAATCCATGACCCTCCAGCCCCTACCAGCCCCTGGTAAGTACCATTCTACTCTATTTCCATAAATTCAACTTTTAAGTTGACCCTGTCCTCCAGGGTCATCCATTTTGTTCCAAATGATGTGATTTCCTTCATTTTAAAGACTGAATAGTATTCTATTGTGTATATATGCTGCATTTTCTTCACCTATTAATCCATTGGTGGACACATAGGCTGATTTCATATCTTGGCAATTGTGAATAATGCTGCAATGAACACGGGAGTGCAGATATCTCTTTGATACACTGATTTCATTTCCTTTGGATATATACCCAGACATGGGATTGCTGGAACTTACTTTTTAGTGGCAGAAGGCAGACAAGAAATCATAAACATAAAAAATGTAAGAATTACATTTTATGTGAGAAACAGTATGAAAAGGAAAAGGAACAGGATGAAGAAGATCAAGAGTGCAGTTAGCAGAGGTGGTGATGGGAGGGGTGTTCTAGTTGCTGTTTTTCATAGGGTGGTCATGGTTGGCCTTGCTGAGAAGAAAACACTTGTGAAAGTCTTAAAGGTTGTGAAGGAGTTGGGCCTGGAGATATCCTGAGGAAATGCATTTTAGATAAAGGAATGACCATCGCAAAGACCTTAAGGTACAGGTGTGCCTAGTGTATTCAAGGAATAGTGGTAAGGAAGAATCTGAGAAAAAAATGAGAGGTCAGAGTATGTAGGTTCTTGTCAGCCCTTATAAGGACTTTGACTTTTACACTATGTGAAATAAGGAGCTATTGGGAGTTTTGGGCATAGGCATGACATGATGTATTTTACATCTTTAAAAGATCATTCTAGTTACTGTGCTGAGAATAGACTCTAGGGTGATAAGAGTAGAATTGGAGAGAGCAATTCAAAAGCTATTGTAAGACTGGTGTGGTCAGTCACACCTGTAATCCCGGCACTTTGGGACGCTGATGCAGGAAGATTGCTTGAGCCCAGGAATTCAAACCAGCTTGGGCAACATGATAAGACCCCCATCTCTACAAAACACCATTGTTTTCTAATTAGCCAGACGTGGTGACATGCACCTGTGGTCCCAGCTACCTAGGAGGCTGAGGTGGAAGGATCGCATAGGCCCAGGAGTTGAAGGCTATAGTGAGCCATGATCACATCATTGCACTCCAGCACGGGTGAACAGAATGAGATCATGTCTTTAAGAAAAAAGAAGGAAAAAGCTATTGTAGTAATATGGGCAAGACATAAGAGTGACTTGGACCAGAGTGGTGGTGATAGAGTTGATGAGAGTTGGGCAGGTTCTAAATATATTTTGAAGGTAGAGCTATTGTAATTTTCTTATGTATTAAATATGCTTAGCCTGAGAAACTAGAAGGATGAAGTTGCCATCAACTGAGACTGGGAAAGCTGCAGATGAAAAGATCAGATGGGAAAGATCAGAAGGTCAGATATGGACTTGTTAAGAAGCAATTACTTTCCCTCTAGCCCTTAAAACATGTATCTTTTTTTTAAATTAAATACTTATTTATGCATGTGTCTTAGCTCCCTTTCTAGAATGTATACTCTGTGAAGGCAAAGGTCAGGTTTAATTCATGTCTATGTCTGCTTAGCCCCTAGGACAGTTCTCTGCATTTTGAAGTGCTCAGAATGTGTATGCTGAATTGAATTATTGGTTCTTTTTGTTGCTTTTTTTTTTTTTGCTTCAAAGTTGAAATTATTGCCTTAAAAGTCACTCTTTTTACTTTTGATCTTCTCAGTTGTTTGTTTACTTAGTTTGGATTATTCTTGTGATTTATTCTTACAAGAGAGAACAAATCACAAGAATAATCCAAAAACTCTACAAAACAATGCCTTGGCTGAAATGAATGCAATCCCTCTTTATCATGTCTACCACAGTAAAACAGAAGGGTTACCTCTAATTCAAGTTGACCACCTGGTTTCCAAACTGAAATGTTTTTCAGTCATTACATATACGAGTTATATTGATAGTTTTTTTCTGGACAAGGATCTGAAAGCACAGGCAAAAAGCAAAAATAGACAAATGGGATTTGATCAAACAAAAAGCTTCTGCACAGCAAACAATAAAAAAACAAAAAACAGAGGAAATGGAAACCTACAGAACAGGAGAAAATATTTGCAAACAACACATCTCACAAGGAGTTATCCAGAATATATAAGGAACTCAACTCAATAGCAAAAATATATATATATATACATATAAAATTTAAAAATGGGCCAAAGTCCTGAATGAATATCTCTCAAAAGAAGACATACAAATGAACAACAGATATATGAAAAATGCTCAGTATCACTAATCATTAGGGAGATGCCAATCAAAACCACAATAGCTATCACCTCACTCCAGTTAGAAAGGCTATCATCAAAAAGACAAAATATAACAAATGGTAGTGAGGATGAGGAAAAAGGGGAACTCTTATACACTGTTGGTGGGAATGCAAATTAGTACAATTACTATGGAAAACAGCATGAAGTTTTCTCAAAAAAACAAAAAAATAACTGTCATACGATCCAGTAATCCCACTACTGGGTATGTATACAAAAGGAACAAAATCGGTATGCCAAAGAGGTATCTGCCATAAACTCCCTTGTTTATTGCAGTACTGTTCACAGTAGCCAAGCTATGGGATCAACCAAGTGTCTACCAACAGATGAATAGATAAAGAAAATGTGGACAATAGACAATGGAATACTATTCAGCCATAAAAAGAAAATCCTGTCGTTAGCAGGAACATTGATGAAACTAGAGGACGTTATGTCAAGTGAAGTGAGCCAGGCACAGAAAGACGAATACCACATGATTTCACTCATATGAAGAATCTTAAAAAGCTGATCTCATAGAAGTAGAGAGTAGAATAGCGATTACCAGAAACTGGGGGAGGCAGAGAGGAATGGGGATGGAGAAAGATTAGTTTAACAGGTACAGGGTCTAAGTTAGCTAGAAGGAACAAATTCTGTTGTGCTGCTGTGGAGAAGAGTGATTATAGTTAATGAATGTCTGAGATGGTGGAAATGCTAAACACTGTTATTTGGTCATTACACAAAGTATATATGTATATAAACATCTCACTGAACCCCATTAATATGTACAATTATGATGTGTCAATTTAAAAGAGTTGTATTAATATAAAAGCAATTAACTTTACTGTTCTCAAAGAGTTCAAGGCTGGAGTGCAGTGGCCGGATCTCAGCTCACTGCAAGCTCCGCCTCCCGGGTTTACGCCATTCTCCTGCCTCAGCCTCCCGAGTAAATATTTAGCTCACTGCAGAAAGCTCCGCCTCCCGGGATATACGCTGGACTCCTGCGCCTCAGCCTCCGAGTAGCTGGACTACAGGCGCCCACCACCTCGCCCGGCTGTTCTCTCTTCCCCTTTATATTCTTATTGATCTCTTTTCACTGTCAATTTAGTTGAGCAAGTCAATGAAAAATAGTTGCTTCAAAATCATTTGCAATCATATCATAAATAAAGATTGTTAGAATACATTTAAAATAAATATTTTAAAATCAAATCAGGTTAGTCAATATTTGAGCAAAATTATGGAATGCCAATTTTGTCATTTTGCATTTACAGATTCAAGCTGGGAATTTCAGGATGTGAGCCTGGCAAATAATGAGCTAATCCGATCACATCCCAAAAGCTTTCTTCTTGTGATGACATATGCCAATTTGACATATCAAAACTATCTTTTGTTCACCGGATCAGTGACAAATTCCCTCAAATAAAGTAATATTTCTATCTTAGCTGACTCAAAACGGAGCAATATCCTCTTGGGAAATTAGTATATGAGTATTGGTATCTATCCATCATTTATTTTCAAACAAAAGTAGTTTTGTTGTCTTTCAGTTTTCACCAAGAACCCAGACTAGTGAAGTCAACTGTGACTGTACATACTTCACATCCAGCAAATATATATTATATGCTTATGATATGCTGAGTACTAGCTTGGTGCTTTCACACATGTTAACTCATTTGATTTTCACAATATTCTGGGAGGTGGTCATTGCCATTTACATTTTTCAGATAAGAAAATTGCAGTCTAGATAGGTTAAGTGACACACTAGTAAATGGAATTGTGGGCTTCATGAGGGCAGTGTCTGTTCTGTCTCATTCACTGCTAGAATTCTAGAGTTAGCACGGAGGTACTAGAGTCTCAGTAAATATGGGTTTGATGAATGAATGAGAGTAAGTAAGGGTAAAAGCTAAATTTGGACACAGCCCTTCTAATGCCAAGCCTGTGTTTATCCTGCTACATTATGCTGTACAATAAATTCATTCTATATATTAACAATGTTAAAGCTTTTCCATATCATCTTAAAATACAAACAAAAAAACCCCTCAGTTTTTAAGAGGTTTTTCTTATAAAGCTAACAAATGGTTGTTATAAAAATCTGACAGCTCAAAATAGTGTGATGTGAGAAGTCCTCTGTGCCCCATATCAGAGGAAGCCACTAACAAGCTGGAGTACTTTTTTCCAGATGCCTCAAAGACACACATGGGTTATGTATATATTTTATGTATGTATATAAATTTTAAATTAGTGATGGTTTTCTAGAGAAATAGAGCCAGTGTTTTAAAAGTTTTTTAATTTTATAAATTTTAAAGTTTAAAACTTTTGGAAATTTTAAAAAATTCTAAAAATTTCTAGCATTTTGATTGGAATCACATTGATTTAATAGATTCATTAAGTAGAAATGGCGGAGATTCAATATTGAATCTCCCCATCCAGGCATTTCTCATTTACTTGAATCTTTTTCCATGCCCTACAATAGAATTTTAAAGCTTTCCTCATATAGCTCTTGGATTTATCTTAACCTTTTTCACTTGTTTTTTATTTTTTGGTTATTTTTAATGGTTTTATTCTATTTTATTTTATAATTTTTTTTTTTTTTTAGGAAGGAAAACTATTGATAAACGATCGATTGACTTTTGTAATTTTGTTGCTGACTCCCCTACTGGCTTTTCTTATTATATCTATATTTTTTTCTCTGGAGTTTTTCAAATACACATGATATCATCAATAAATCATGAAAAATTTGCCTCTTCTTTCCAACATTTATACATCTTACTTCATTTTCTTATGTAAATGCATTGGCTCACTCACGTAGACACTTTTAAGTAGCCATTTCCTTATTTGACATCTATGCCTTGTTCTTGACACGCACAGGATTGCTTCTGTTATTGCTTTGCTATGAAGGATATTACTGGCTTTGGGGCTTATGCATATATTATCATATCATGTTAAGGAATTATCCATCTCTATCTACAAAGATTTTTAAATTTTAAATTAGGAAATAATGTTGAATTTGTTCCATGTCTTCTGAGTATTACTGGATATAATTTGAGCAATTAATTTAATTAATTATTAAAAACCTTATTTTAATAAATTTCCTAATGTCAAACTGTTATGCCACCATGGAGATGAATCTCAATGTGTTCTGGTGTATTATTTTTTAAGGTACCAATAATTTCTAATTTGCAAATTTATGTATTTATTAATAACAATGGGCTATTACAATGTAAATATCAATTTGTAGCTTGCTTTTTTTGGCTCAACAATGTTTTAGTGAACATTTTTATATAAAAATATCAAACCGTCCCCTTCTTTTTGATTGCTACATAGACTTTTGTAAATAAATCTCAATTTGTATCATTTCTGTCTTGAAGAGCATTCATAGTTCTCCCTTCACTTTTTTGTAATTATTCACCCTTGCTGCTTTTTCTAACAATGCCGCAATAGAATCCTTATATATATATCTCCTAGTGTTTGTGCAGTGTTACATGGAAAAGATAATCTAGAAGTAGAATCGCAGAGTCATAAATTATGTGCATTTAAGGAGATGTTGCCAAATTGGCCTATTAAATGGCTGAACAACTCACACTTCCGTAAGTAGTCACTGTGACATCCATTTCTCACCCCTATACCAACAGCTGATGCTAATCAAACTACTTTATATTTTGTTACTCCCTGTGAATAATTTTTTTAAACTATATTTTAGTGGTGTTTAAGTTCTCATTTTCTCTTCTTGCTAGTGAGATTTCACTTTTGCACATTTCTTGTTAATATCCTTTGCCTAATTTTCTATTGAGTTATTTGTCTTTTTCTTATCAATTTGAATAATTCTTTAGAATTTCTGTATTTAATCTGCCTGGTATATATTTTGCAAATATTTTTCACTGTTTTGTTTTTTACCTTTAACTTCATTTCTGGTGCCCTTTATTGTATATTATTTAAAATTTTGTGTAGTTACACTTACCAGTCTTTCATTTAATAGTTTTTTTCCTACATAATATTAGAAGTCTTCCCTATCTTTAAGGTAATAAACCTATTCTACCCTAGTAGCCTCTTTTCTTAGTATCAATTTCTAATACAGTAAATATCAACAGATACAACAGACAGAAAAAAAAGCACCCTGGGATCTTCGATAGTTTTTAAGTGTAAAAGGATTCTGTTGGAGAGAGGACATCTGCCAGGACAGACAGCTCTGAGACAAGGATGATCCTCTTTGGCAGATCCCAACCTGAAACTGGGGGGTAAGGGAGCTGCTGATAAGGTCCATGCAGGTCCCCCACCCCTGCCAAGCAGAATCTGGACAAGGATGGGGAGTAAATCTTCCAGGGGCAGATGGAAGATACCTAAAGAGTCATCTTACCCCTAGTTGCAGACATTTCTCTTAACCATTTGAAAAAACTCTATTTATGAACTAAGCCCTTTAGGCTCAGTTGTTGACATATTAAAGATAAAATAAAAGCCTGTAAAATCTTCTTAAAATGAGTGGCCTGGCAAGCAAAACTATTTTTCTGGTATGTACTTCTATTTTGCACATCAGCAGCTGAAAAGTAAACTGATCTTTTTCTTTCTATTTCTACTATAACAATTTCTAGTCTTCCCTGGCTCTCTAGGCAGTATAAAGAAAAGTTTAAAATATTTATGTATTAATTGATTAGATACGTCAATAATAAAACCATTACATGTTAACTTGAATACTATTTTTTTTAATAAAAACTCTATATTTCAAAACAAAAAAAATAGAAGATTGGGATTGTTTTATAAGTTTACTTTACTGTCTGGCTTATAAAAGACAGCCAGGTTCTCATATTTGCTTCTGCATTCAATCTTTTGTGATATTACATGTGCCGTAGTCTCTGGAAAACTCCCCTGTACATTTATGAGAGACTAAAAATAAAAAACGCAAATGACATCTTAGTATTATTATAAAAATGGTTTTCACCTTGCAGATCCCTGAAAGAGTCTCAGGTCGCCAGATGACATTCTGAGAGTTACTGCTCTAAACTTTGTCATACCTTTGAAAATAATTAAACACATTGAATCTTCTTATTTCAATGTGTCTTGTATTTCCTGCTGTGGTCCTGACTGATAAACCCATCCTGTCTGGATACCAAGGCACAGTCTTAGGGGATGAGGAGGGAAGGCTAGGGATGGGGGATGGGGAATGAGGGGTACACAGCATGGAGAGAGAGAGAGAGAGAGAGAGAGAGAGAAGAACAAGGATTCCAATTATCCGTTCCACCAGAACAGAGCACTTACAAACCAATTTAGGATGTAGCCACATGACCAGAAACTAGGTGGTGCTCTGTGGGTGGCAGGAAGAGCCCCTGACTTTGATTGTTTAGGTTTCCTGAGCCTACCTCATTTCTAGTGTTATGGATGCTGAACTGAGAGCCAGTAGGCCTGGGTGGCCTTGCAGCAGAGGTTCAGTTATAGGTAATTGTGGTGGGGGCAGGGGCAAAATAAGGGGCAAAATAAGGCAAATGACAGATGTCTGGGGTGACAGATAGTTGGAGCCAAGGAAAGGTTGAAGCATCTGGAAGTCCCTGGGCTCTGATCAAGGTGAGAGACCAGATTCTGTGAGTGCAGACTTGCCTATGAATGTTACTAGTCAAACTGGGTGAGTGGACAAGGGACAAGGGACGTCTCCTCCGGACCAGTAGAGGCAAATGGCATTGTCCTCCTCAGACTCAGGCTCTTTCTTGTTTCCATGAGGTTATGAAAGTCATGTCCTTTCTCCACCCACCCACATACCTTCTTAGAAAGAGAAAGCTATCTGAGAGACATTTTGTCCTGTAAACCAAAAGTATCTGAGATAGGTCTCAATTAACTTAAAAGTTTGTTTTGCCAAGGCTAAGGACATGCCCATGACACAGCCTCAGCAGGTCCTGAAGACATGTGCTCAAGGTTGTTGGGCCACAGCTTAGTTTTATATGTTTTAGGCAGACATAGACATCAATCAATACATATAACATGTATGTTGGTTTGGATTCTGGAAACAAGGACTTTCCAGGTCATAGGTGGATTCAAAGATTTTCTGATTGGCAATCGATTGAAAGAGTTTATCTAGAGAAGTGGAATCAATAGAAGGGAGTGTCTTGGTTAACATAAAGGGTTGTTGACTAGGCACAGTGGCTGTTACCTATAATCCCAGCAATTTGGTGGGCAGGTGTATCACTTGAGGCCAGGAGTTCGAGACCAACCTGGCCAACATAGTGAAACTCTGTCTCTAGTAAAAATACACAAATTAGCCAGGCGTGGTAGTGCACACCTGTGGTCCCAGCTACTCAGGAGGCTAAGGCACGAGAATTGCCTGAATCTGGGAGGCAGAGGTTGCAGTGAGCAGAGATGGTGCCACTGCACTCCAACCTGGGCAACAGAGTGAGACTCTGTTTCAAAAAAAAAAGAAAGAAAAAAAATATAAAGGGTCCTGGAGACCAAGGTTTTTATTATGCAGATGAAGCCTCCAGGTAACAGGCTTCAGAGAAAATAGATGGTCTTAAGGTCTCTGTTTCAATCTTAATGCTGGTCAATTGTACCTGAATTACAAAGGGAGGAGGGTATGATGAGGCATGTCTGACCACCCATTTCCATCATGGCCTGTACTTGTGCTTCAGGTTAACTTTGAAATGCCCTTAGCCAGCAAGAGGGATCCATTCAGTTGATTGGGGAGCTTAGAATTTTATTTTTGGTTTACAGTCCCAAGAAGATACTAGGCGTTTCCTAAAGAGATTTTCTAAATGATTAAATCTTAATTGTTGTTAAAATTGGGTTGGATATTTTGTTAATTTTCTCCGCTAACCTCTGGTTGAGTGGGGTTACTCTGAAAGAAAACCAGATTAGCAACAGAGAACCTAAAGGAGCTATATATTTTTTTGCACATCTGCACAAAAATTAGCAGGACTGATTTTTGATCCCAATACACTACTATTTCAATATGAAACTATCCCCACAAGTCTTGCCATATATCCAGTATCATTAATGCTCAGAAGTCATATTTATAGATAACAGTCCCCATAAATGGCGTGTATAATTTTGTTTATAGCAGCAACTTTATTGCCTAAAATTAGTTTCTTAACCAAAAGTGGAGAGAAAAGTGCAGAGCGCCCACATGCTCTGTCTAGCCAGAGCCAAGGATGTAAAATTCCAGACCTAATGTCTTTGGAGTTCAGGCTAGCATCTGATGTAGCCTCACAGAGACTAGCAATTCTCTGTCTCGGAGTGTTTAAATCGCTATTGGATCCAATCTGCCAAATTGTAGAACTGAATGAAAAACAGACCTGCAAACACTGAGAGTGGTGGGGACTAAGGATGGCTTAAGCCTAAGGTCCCCTAAAAGGTGGTGCTACCTGTAAATACCTCACTGGTCCCACCACTAACTTCATATGGGCCAAGTCGCCTCATGCCTTGGTTTCCTAGTTGCTCTATCAGTCAAAGGTGGAAAACAGTATCTGTAATGTCTACAAATCCTCATGGCCAGAATTTAGAGATTTAACTGTGGATGAAAGCAGAAGTCGAGATTGAGAATAAACCTGGGAGATGGACTTACAGGCTAATAAGGATCCGAGAAAACTTTTTAGCCCATAACATTTTATCAAAGGTAATTTTCTGCAGAAAAGACATTTGCACTTCATTCTACTTTTCCAATAATATTTGTACACATTCTGCTACTCTTTCTTTCCATTTTCTCTTGTATTTTCTAGGCAAGTATTTTTAAAATAGGGTTTGCTAGAAGGCAGCTACATTTTTAGGCACTGGTTTGAAATCAATAACATATATATTTAAAATATGTATCTAACTAGTTTTATCCCTCTTAGAGAAAAAAATGTGTAAATTAGGGGATTGTATTTGAAATAAACAAAAAACCAATTGCAATCTGGACAGAAAGCATCAGGTTAGGAAAAAAAGAAGGAGTAGTATGATTTTAAACAGCAAAATGGCCAGATTTTGCAAAATAACATAGCAAAGAAGAAAGGTCTCCCCCATTATTTGGGCCAGTTTCCCAGTGTCTTTATTATTTATTAATATTGGTCTGTACTAATTCTGTTACTTGCCACACTGAGCCAGTTCCTTTAAGTTCAATACCCCATTGTGAATGAGGCAACCTAGGCAGATATAGCCTTTCTCTTGGTGTCAATGAGGATGTGTTCATCAGGATGTCTTGGGCTCTAAAAAACTTACAGTAAGCAGATTTCTAAAGCTGTCTCCTTAATATTCCTGTCCTCTAGTTAATCAAATGCTAGTATAAAGAAATCTGTGAAGGGACATTATAGATATAATTGTTTCCTAATCAACTGAACTCAGTGTAAAGACCCTGGCCTGGATTATCCAGGTGGGCCCAATATAATTCCACGAACCCCTAACTAGAAAAAGGCAGAAGAGCCAGTTAAGAGAGAAAAGGCAGGTGGGGAGGCCTACGAGATATGAATTATGAGAAGGACTCTATCTGCAATTGTTGGCTTTGAAGATGAGGAAGCCATGAGCCAAGAAATGCGGGCAGTCTCTAGAAACAAAGTATGGAGCAAGGAAATACAGATTCAATCCTAAAAGGGTATAGAACAATTTGGCCAATAATCTGAACAAGTCTGGAAGTAGATTTGTCTCCAGAGCCTCCAGGGAGGAACACAACCCTGCCAATACTTGGATTTCAGTCTTGTGAGACCTGAAGCCAAGGAACTAGCAGAGCCACACTGGGCCCAGACTTCTGACCTCTGACCCACAGACACTGTGAGAGAATACGTGTGTGTGTGTGTGTGTGTGTGTGTGTGTGTGTGTTTTAGTTGGACATTATATTTTAGAGCAGTTTTAGGTTCACAGCAAAATTAAGCAGAAGATACAGAGATTTCCTATATACCTCCTGCCTCCACACATGTATAGCCTCCCCAGTTAGCAACATTCCCAACCACAGTAGTATATTTGTTACAAATGATGAATTTATACTGACATATTGCTATCAGCCAGAGTCCCTAGTTTACATTGGGATTTACTCTTTGTGTTGCACATTCTATGGGTTTAGACAAATGTATAATGACATGCATCCACCATTATAGTATCAAACAGAGTAGTTTCACTGCCCTGGGGGTTGTTTTAAGCAGCTAAGTTTGTGACCATTTGTTTTAACAGCAATGGAAAACTAATATAAAGTCAACAGAAATTCACTAAAAAGCTAGATAAAGTAACTTTCTAATTAATAATTAATAAGTACATAATGGGATCTGAGTTCAGGAAAGCCTCAGGGTGGATTAATTCTGTAGCACAATGACATCGTCAAGAACTGCTATTGTTTTTATCTCTCTTCTCTGCCAACTGTGGTGTTTGCTTCATCCTCAGATTCCTAACAAGATGGCTGCAGTAGTTCGAGGCATTGCAGCAAACATGTAGATAAGGAGAAGAGATCATCTATTTTGTGCCTCTTCTTTATAAGTGAAGAACTACTCTTCTGTGTCTGAGTTGATTCTTATCCCTCGATATTCATCTTCCCTTTCTTCCTCAAAAGCCCCCAATTCTTGACTGGACGCATGACTGCCCAGGATAAATATGTTGTTTCACTTAATTTTGAAATCGTGGGTAGGCATGGCCATGTGTCTGAGTTCTAAGCCCTGAGACACAAGAAGACTTGCAGAGTAACTGTAAAGAAAGGGTCACTCTCTTATTCGCTTTTTCTTCCTTTTTGCTGGTTGGCTGGAGCTTCACCGACGATCTTGGAGCATGAGGTGACTTTGGGAATGTGTGGTGGGCCAACAAAACAGAAGGAATACTATATGAGGTCTGGGCAATTACCTTCAGACTTCTTTAACATGTTTAAGGTTTATGTGTTACTCACGGGAGGACCCAGTCCCAATTAATATACCCTCCAATTAATAGTTTCCTGATTGGTCACATGTCTGACACAAAGGATGGAATGGCCATGATCAGTGGAGACTAACTTTCCAGAATATAATGGATGCTAAGGAGTCTACCCTATTATCTATTCTAGGAAGTCAGTGGACTATATCAAGGAAGTAAATCATAGATTAATACTCTGGCTCTCAAGGGGCCTCAATTTTAGGGAATAGATTATAGGCTCAGATAAACTTTGTCTTTATAATTCCCTGTAAAGGCATTGTATGATTCAAAGGACTCTTGCTGGAGAACACTACTTTTATCCTCATAGAGTGGTCAAGTTGGGAACCTCACTAGCTAGGAATTAAAATGTCCATTTTAATATGTCTTAGTTTGGATTCCCTGAGAAGCTGACTTAGTGACAAGGACTCAAATGCCAAGCAATTTATTTAGGAATTGCAGAGACCAGTTTCAGTGGAGTGGAGCAAGTGGGAGAGGGAAGGAAAGGAAGCTGATAGAGGGCATGTTACCAAGCCAGTGACCAGGAGATGCTGGACCTGGGGGAAATACAGAATCCTTTCCTCTTTCTTATCACACCTAGTCCCCTCATTGGGCAGGAGGGAGCTAGAGATACCTCAGCTCTCATCAATGCCATCACTCATTGGTTGAAAGCTGTTCCAGGCACTTGGGGGAAACGGTGCAGTTTGAAGCCAGCCCTGAGGAAGAAAGATGCAGATACTCACACTGGAGTGCTGGGGCCTGAGAGATAGGAGTAGGGGGTCCTGACGGCCTCCGCCACATGGTATTATTCAAAGGGGATTATTACATGACCCTCTAGTGCTACTGGCCTTTTTGTATAGTATTGAAAGTAGAAAATCAGATCAGGAATGAGTAGATGGATTTTATCATATATTGGAGAATTGTTTCAGAGGTTTACACAATTTTTAAGCTGAAAAAGACCGTAGAGGGTAACTAGTTCTATTTCTTTATTTTCCTAACAAGAAACTGAGGCCCCAAAAGCTTCTTGTAGATACAGAGCACTTGGGTGCAAAACCAAGGCAAACACCCATGCCTTCTGACTTTTCCAGCACAGAATTGGCATCAAGGCTTGGGTTGGAAGAAGTTTTTGCTGTCTTCTGATCTCCACTTAACCACATTCTCTCTTTGACATGGACGATTGATTACAAAAAAAAGGTTTTTAAATGCAAATATAGTTTCAAGTCTCCTCCCTCTCTCCTTCTGGCCACATGAACACTCATGTCTCTCTTACATAGAAATAGAACTCTAGAATTTTAAAAAACACTTTGATTTAAAATAAAATGTGACATGGCTTAGGTTAAACAGAATAAATACAAATACCTCCTCTGAAGTTACTTAAACATTCAACTGAATTTGAGAGCTCTGCTGGGATATCTTTCAAGAAAGAAATGACAAAAACTAGTTTATAACCAGAATAGGAATTCATTCCCTTGAGTTAATCGTATAGCTGGCAGTCAACTCAATATGGTGAATTGTGATGACTGAGTTCTTGGTTTTGAATGGTTCAAAATGCTTCATTCCATACAGGCAGGATTTTTCCATGTGCAGTGGAATAAATCAGTCTGGTAGGTTTTCTTGTTTTCGGTTACAAAGTGATGATAATGCCACTCTTTTGGACAGGCTTTACTCATTAAAAATGCTTTTTACATTTGTCTTTGAATTGGGTCTTTGTGAGATGGGTCAGGTGGACAGATATTATTATCCCATTTCAGAGACTGGGAGAGAACATGAGGGCCTGAAGATATCTGGCCTAGTGCTGGGAGCTGGGACAGCAGCCAGGACTGCACTGACAATGGGGCTCCTAAAGTGCCATTTAATTGGCCTTTAACTCTGTTAGTTCCAGAAATGTTGTTTTTGTGCCTGCATTTACATCCTTGATCTCATCGAGTGGAAGGTTTGGTTCTGTCCAAGATCATCTTATTGCTCATCTAAGGCAAGGGGATGGATCAGTTCATCTTTTGAGGCTTCTTTCCATTATTTATTCTATTTGTGCATTTATTTTAAAATTAAAGAAGCCATGTGGCTTTGGAAGCCCATGGACCTGGCTTCTATTGTTGGATCTGCTAATTACTCAATGAGTGACCTTGCAAGGCACTTAATATGCCTCAGGGTTGGTTTCTTCATCTACGAAATGGGGTTGCAATGAGAACTGTGTATGATAAATAATGCAAACAGTTTAACATGATACTTGAGTACCCCATGTCCAAACTAAGATAAATCTTCTCAGCTGTGTCTTTAATTTTATGTATTTATTTATTTCTGAGATGGGGTCTTGCTCTATCACCCCTGTGGAGTCCAATCGCACAATCATAGGTCACTGCGGCCTCAAATTCCTGGAATCAAGTGATCATTCCTCCTCAGCCTCTCAAGTAGCTGGGACTACAGGCAAGAGCCACCATGCCCAGCTGTCAGTTCTATCTTCAAAATATCCTGTATCCAGAATGTCACTATGGTCACCACTTCTCACCTACCACCTCAGTGGAAGCCACCATTGTCCCTTTTGTATGACTCTTATCTAAACTCGGTTCCCAGAATGGGCTCCTATCTAAACTCTGTTCTCATCCATGCCTCTCTACTCTATTGTCAACAAAGAGGCCAGAATGAGCCTTTTAAAATGCAATTTGATTATTAAAAAACTCTACTCAAAGCCCTCTAATGGCTCTCCATTTTACCCAAGTCCAAAGTCTTTACTGTCACCTACAGAATCCTGTATCATCTGGCCCTGAGCTTCCCTGCAATATTTTCTCCTCTCATTCCCCTCTTGCTCTCTTTCTTTCAGCTACTTTGCCCTCTTTGCCATTGTTGAAGCTGAGAATGTTCCTGCTCAGCCTCTTTGTGCTTCGTGTTTTCTGTTCCTGGAAAAATGTTTCCTCAGATTCACTATTTGGCTCCTTCTCTCACTTCCTTTGGGTTTCTGCTCAAATATTGACTCATACATCACTTCAACCTCCTGAATATCAATGTTTGAAGCATATTTAATATTAATCTAAGCAATAAATATCAATATTTGAGACAGTAAATTGTAGTAATAAAAATAATAGCTAACATTTATTAAAGTCTTGGTACATGGCATGAATTTTGCTTTTCCTTGCTAGTGGCAATCCATCTTCTTGTTATAGTCTGCCACTTGCACTAGATCTTAGCTCAGATGCCTCCAACAAGAAGTCCTCCTTGATTAGTCAAGCCAGAAGTAATTCTTCACTTCCTCAGTGATTAATTTGTACCATTCACTTTCTGCTTGTGTTGTAGAGTTTTTATAAGTATCTTCTCTTAAATATAATAAGACATTTGACAGAAGAGACCTTATCTAGTGTAGCTTTATATGATATACAATCTGTAGGACAGTCTCATTTTATAATCCACTTCAGATATTTAGGAAAAGTTACATATGCTTTTTCAAGATATGTAAATGAATTCATATTGATGGATGTGTTATTTGGGATTATAGATTTCAGAACTCAAAATCTCAGAGTATTTTAAGACAGGTAGAAGAGAAAAATAATATTAAAAAGTCAATTAAATGCATTATTAAAGACTAAATGAATTTAAGGTTGAATTGTGTAGATTATTTCCAGTCTACAATTATGACAAACTAGAAAAAATATTTTTCCTCTTGTTCTCTCTAGAGAATAAGATTTCTGGGTAGTGCTGTTTCTTTTTGTGCTTTCAGAGTAGCTTTATATTCAGGTAATTTTTTGTGATCTCGGTGCTTTCAGCTTGATTGTCTGGTGTGGAAAAGACAGTTTGCCTTGGGCTTTTGAAAATGATCTCCATATTGATTTAATAAGAGATTGATGCAGGTTTGGAGCAAAAGCCTCCGAAGACGGTTTGTAGCTCACTTTGTAAGACTAACACTACCTTGAATGGCCAAGTCCTTAATGAAGGTTTCTACTTATTTTGATGGAGATTTTCAGTTTTATAAAGCTCCCATATATAAAGCTCATAAATACTCTAGAGAGAGTTAACACTTAAGCCACCATCAGCTACATAGAGTTAGCTATGATATTTACAATTCAGCTGAAGAGTTTTAACTGAAACTTTAAAAGGTTTACCTGAAACTTTTAAGTGAAAAGCAAGGACTAACTCACAGAAATAAAATACAGAGAAAGAAAACTGGAGTGAAGAGGAAGGAAAAGCCAATGAAAAATGCCACCCTTTCTGCTTTAACCCAAGGGGAGGTGCCTCCATAAAGGCAAATGTGGTTGACTTTTCTTATTCTGTGTGGAGAGAGCTTCACAGCCTCTGTGTTTACATTTGCAGTTGTGAGTTTGCCCTAATGTGGACTTGCCTCATCAGTCCTGGACTTTTCCATCATTTGCTTCTCAGAGGCTTCCTCAGGGATTAGGTGGGGTTGGCGAGAACAGAGCTACAGAGAAAGGGTAATCCATCGTAGCTCTAAGACTGTTTAATTCTCTAATGATTAAGGTTCCAAAGGAAAACTTTCAGCAGCACACAATTTTTACAAAAAACATGCTTTATTATTACTGTTTTGCTTTTATTTATACTTTAAATTTTAAAATAATTATGGACTCACAGGAAGTTGCAAACATACTATGTAGAGCTTCTGTGTGACTTCACCCTATTTCTGCCAATGATATTATCATACATAACTATAGTTCAATATTAAAACCCAGGAAATTGCCATTGGTACGACTCACTCACCTTATTCAGATGTCACGTTTTTATGTGCATTCATGTATGTATGTAGTTCTATGCAGTTTTATCCTGTGTATAACACAGATTCATGTAACCACCACCACAATCTAAATTTGTCTCATCATAACAAATAAACTTCTTTATTCTGTTCCTTTACATTTGCCCCACCACTAACCCCTGGCAACCACTATCCATCTCTGTAATCTTGTCATTTCAATAGTGTTATTTAACTGAAGCCCAATGTTTATCCACTCACATTGCTCTTTTTCCAAAGCATAGTATTCACACACTTGGGAAATACTGGGTCTGCCAAATAACATCAACTATATACAGGCACCGAACTAAGTCCTTTTTCCACTTAATCTTCAAAACAGCCCTGTGAGGCTATTTATTAATACCTGGCATTACTATTAGTAAATCACATCACATCACCCTCACGATTAAAAAAAAAACCTCTAATGGCTCCCCATTTCATTTAGAGGAACCATGAACTCTCACTCTGGCTATAGGACCCACTCGCTTAGCTGACCTTTTGTTTCACTGCATCTCTTACCAACCCCACCCACCTTGCTCTACTCTATTTGGAGTGGTATCCATCTGTCCTTGAACATGCCTAGCCAAGCTGCTTCCTGCTTCAGGACCTCTGTATCTGCTGTTCCTTCTACCTGACATTCTACAGTCAGATCCGTCAATAGCTGGTTCTCGGTCCTCATTAAGTCTTAACTCAAAATTTTATCTTCTCAGAGAGACTCTCCCTGTACACATAATGTAAAAAACCAAAAATATCTCCATATGGGGTTGCCAGATTTAGCAAACAAAAACACAAGACACCCAGCTAAATTTAAATTTCAGATAAATAACAGTATTTTAGTGTAAGTATGTCCCATGCAATCAATATTTGGGACATATATATACTAACATTATTCATTGTTGATCTGAAAGTCAGTTTAATTGGGTGTCCTGCATTTTGTCTGGAAGCTCTTCCTCTATAGCCACTGTTATGTGGTACCCTGCTTAACTGTTTCCATGGGACTTTTCAATATTAGAAATTCTGTTTATCGTCTGACATCGCCTCCCAACCCTCTTCCTCACAATAAGCTCCATGTGGGTGGGACCCTGATGCCTTGTTCACAGCTGCATCCCCAGGGCCCAGCATAGTGTCTGGTACATAGTAGGTGCTTAATAAATATTTGTTATAAAGGTAAGAAAAACAAAACAAAAAATTTAGGTTGATAACACCTCCAAAGCACACTGCTAGCCAGACAAGACTGTGCTGCTGCAGCTTAGGGAACTCTCCCGTTTTCTACATTTAGGAGGACGAAAGAGGCATTGTGTTGGCTGGCCTTTCAGAAGTCTCTCCTAGTAGGATCAGAAGACCCTGACTGAGCAGCTTTGGGAGAAGCAAAGTCTGAATGAGCTAAAAAGCCTTTTCCATTTGCCTTGCAACAAGCAAATGAAGTAACCAAAGAAAAAATGCGCTTGAATGAAATGAACAAGATTCTCTGCGTGCCGAATCGGATGAAAGGCAGTGCGCATCACCCATCTTAGTCCACCGTAAACTCCCTGCAACTTAAGGGCTGGCTTTATCGTCAGACTCCGGAAATGCTAGATCCTGATCATAAGAGACCAGTGCAGAGGCAAATAAAGAGAAGGGAGGGGTGGATGGGGATGAAGTCAAGACAGAAGAAATTAAACTCCCGTCTTGGACCCAGGGCGCTCAACGGGGCGGGGGCAGACGTGTTCAGCCTTAGAACTCCGTCGGGTTCATTGCTCAGAGTGGACGTTCGGCACCCCCACGAGACCCATCGAGGGCTCATAGTCTCCACTCCAGCTCGCTTCATCGGACCCAGACGATCGCCAGCGCGGCCAGCGGCCAGCGCACAACAAGCTGCGTGGGCAACTGTGGCCCGATCCTAGGGAGCAAGCTGGCTTTGGGCCCTACCTAGCTCCACCCGGCTCCTACCGGCCCTCCCACCTAGGAGCTGGAGGATGGTCCCGGGGCGCCCCAGGGGGGCTGCTGGTCCCCGGAGTCTCCAGCCAGACGCGCCGTGTTGTGTGAGCCGCGTGCGCGCCCAGTTTGGAGGCAGCCGCCCCCGCCGCTGACAGGTGCTGCCCAGAGGGCGCCGGGTGCGGTCACTGGCGCAGCTGGACGCGCACGCCCCGGTGCGTGCAGCTTCCCGAGCTCGGCCAGCGAGAAGAGGGAGCCAGGGCGCGGCCTGGGGGACGCCAGTGGACTGGAGCCGCGGAGCTTCCAGCGAGAAACTTTGCAGGCGCGGCGGCCGGGATTCGGTGACGGCTCCAGCCCACCCCAGCAGGTGCGGGAGGAAGAGGCGGTACCGGAGTCCCGAGGCCAGAGAGCCTCGGCGGCGGCGGTCGCTTCTTTCCCCCGAGCTGGCCTGAAGTCGCTGGGCACTCCCGGTTTCTGCTGCTGCGCCCGCCGCCGCCGCCGCCACCACAACCGCCACCGCCGCGGGGACCCGGGAGGAGGCGCAGCCGGAGAGGGAGGAGGAAAAGCAGGAGGAGGAGGAGGAGGAGGAGGAGGGGAGAGGAGGAGCAGGGGGTGGAGGATGGAGCCCCGGGCTGCCGCGGCGGGCGAGCCAGAGCCGGCGGCGGCGTCCTCCTCCTTCCAGGCCCGGCTCTGGAAGAACCTGCAACTGGGGGTGGGCAGGAGCAAGGGCGGCGGGGGCGGGCGCGCGGGGGGTCCGGAGCGCCGCACTGCGGACACCCCTTCGCCCTCCCCGCCACCCCCGGTGGGCACACGGGACGCACCGGCCGGCGGGAGTGGTGCAGGCAGCAGGTGGAGCGGCTTCAAGAAGCGGAAGCAAGTGCTGGACCGAGTCTTCTCCTCCTCGCAGCCCAACCTGTGCTGCTCCTCGCCGGAGCCCCTAGAGCCCCGCGGCACCGGCAGAGCAGAGCAGGGGTCCACGCTACGCCGCCGGATCCGCGAGCATTTGCTCCCCGCCGGAAAGGGGCCCGCGGTGGCCACGGGAGCAGCGGGAGGGACGCCTCCTGGCGGACGCTCCCCAGACTCAGCTCCTTCCTCTTCCTCCGCCTCATCCTCCCTGTCCTCCTCGCCCCAGCCTCCCCCGAGGGGTGACCGCGCCCGAGATGAGGGTGAACGGCATCGGGGCCCTGGGGCGCACTTGTGCCATCAGAAGAGCTCCTCTTTGCCGGGCACCGCCTGCCTGGAGCAGCTGCTGGAGCCGCCGCCTCCTCCTACAGAGCCGGCGCGGAGTCCCGCGGAGTCTCGGGCCCCGGAGACGGGCGAGGAGCGCGGCAGCAGCCAGGTGAGTGCCAGTTGGCGCGGCCCGAGACAAGGTGCGCGGGGCCACGCCTCCAGCTTCAGGCGTTCACAACCCGGGGAGGGGGGGCGGGGGCCGGGAGGCGGGAGGGGAAATGCTATTAATTCTAAGTACATGAAACGGTGGAAAGAAAACATCTCGCTATAGTTTAGCAAAGATGAAAGAGTTCTGACTTGCACCCGGACTTTGCTTTTGATAGAAATGATACCTGTCACCAGAAGCTTTCTGAGTAGTCAATGAAAAGTTAGATCTAAAGTGGGTACTCTTTAGAGGTCTCCTGGAAGGAGATATCCAGCCAAGTCTCATCTTGGCAAAAGAAAAAACTAACCCAATAACTTAAAAACAATTACAACCATGTGTGGTGGTGTGGAGGGGCACCATTTGAAGCAAATGGCTGGCAGGAAGAAGTAGAGACGTGGAGAGGTAAATTATGGCACATGTGAGGTCCTGTGCCAGGGAAAGCATCAGCACAGGTCTGCTCGTTTTCCGGCACCCCTTTCTTAAACCTTCCCGTTGCAAGTGGATCACTGCCCTTCAAGTGGACAGCGGGAGCGTCTCCTCCCAGTTAGTCAAATGCGTATGCTCCTATGAGCCTTCTGAAGTTTTAATAGTCACCTGAAGCACTTGCTTTTAAAGTATACTGCTTTATACATCATGTTGACTGCTCAGACAAGAGTCAAGGTTTTTTAAAGTGCTTTTACTAGAAATTTTATGTGTGGGGCCCACAACGCGTCCCGCTGAATAGCTGTTTTTACTCCCTCAGTTTCAAAGAGGCACTGCTGTTTTTGTAAATGTCTATCAAATCATTTTAATTCTAGAAAATATTTTGGAAGTTTCACTCTGCCAGACACCTAAAGAACATTTTTCTCCCAATACATCTTAGTTTATTTAAACTTTCTCATTGTTTTGACTCTGATTCATTATGTTAGATGAATGACACTTACATTAAAACTTTAGTTATTAGTAGATTAAAAGCTCAGCTACAAAGAACCATCAGGCTGTGTTTTGAAGGGTAAGATACAGGAATAGATAGGCTTTCCATTGAAAGTTTTTAGAGTTAATGGACTGATTTCTTAGTGTAGCTTCAGAAAATAAACCAGAATATGAATATGTTTTGTTCCTTAATAAACAATATTGCTTGCAGTAAGCAAACACCTGATGATCCAGAAAAAGATTTTATTCGCAGAAGAGTAAGTAGAGATAATAGTGACAAAAAAGACTAAATACATTTACGTTTCCTGTCATCTTGAAAGTGTGAATAGAGCCCCTGTTTTTGGTTTTAAAAGTAGAGTGATCATTGTTTTTAGAAGAATGTTTTAAATTCAGTATAGATGAATACTATATATTAAAGGAAGTATTGATTTTTGAGTGTGTACATAATCCTAATGTATAAGAATTTCAGAGTTGAGGACCTTTATATTTTTTTTTCTTTCACTATCAAGGATAATAGAACAACAGATAATAATTGAATTATTTTGGAAGGTATATATCATGTTACTGTGAATGTTAACTTACTAAATCACATTGCAGTTCACTGACCCAAGACATTTTCAAAGCAAAAATAGATAACTCTGAATTTTTATGTTCCTTTTTGCCATACAGTTTTCTGAAACTACCAATCTTTATTAAGAAAACACTACTATGTAAGTATGAATTTTGTATACAAAAGATATAAACTTATTCTGGAGAAGATACTAAACTAACACTATTATGTACACCTTCATCATATGCTGGGCATTTTATAGCCTGATACAGTTTAACCCCCACGGTCACTTTACAGATTAGTAAACCAATGCTCACATAGGTTAAATAAGCTTTCCAGGGTCACGTAGTTAGTAGATGACAGAGAGAGGTTTTGTACTCAAGTCAGTCTCCAGAATCTTTTTCCATTATGACAGCTACGTTTGACAACTTTTAGAAGTTGTTGCATTTTTTAGATGATTTTGGTCTCACTGATGAAACTAGAGCCTTGCAAGTTTACGTGTATTCTGGAGACTTTTCCCCATCCCTATATACAATCAATTCTATGATGGATTACCTATCTTAATTTGTAATTTGTTCTGTGATGCATTGTTGCATATATATTTGGTCACTTTTACAAATGAGATTATCGTGATCTGTAACTCTGAAGAAGCTTTTCATTACAGAGAATCAGCATTTTGACGTAGACATAAGAGAAATACAAAAGCTAAAATGTCTTTCAGAAAATAAGAGAAAGAAGGGATATAGGCAGACAGAATGGTAAAACCTGAGGGACTTGCCCGATGCCAGACACAGTCCCAGAAAGAGATACCATTTTTGGTCCCTAGTGTCTGCTGCTCATGGTGCCGTGTTCTCTAAGAAGCGGAGAGATTTCTCTGTAACGAGTCACAAATACGACTTTCATCAGCACTCTATGACCAATGTAAAAGAGAAGATTTGGCTCACCTCTGAATGGGGAAGAGGAAGAAATGGAGTTGGAACCTGGAACTGGAAGGGGACTCATTCAGCTGCCCGGAAGTCAGCTTAACTTTGTAGCACTCTTCCAAGCTTCCTGAATATCTCAGAGCTCTTTCCTTACTCTCTCAGCAGCTCATCTCCAGAGAGACCTGGGCATGGGGAAGGGGTGTGTAGCACATACAGATTTCAGCTTTATTCCCAGTTCACAAGCACAGTACTCAAGAAAGTAACACAATACAAGCATTTAATACATCTTTAGAGTGCCTAGATGAAAAGACTGTTCTTTCAAGGCAGAAATAAACTTTATTGCAAAAATAGGCAAATTGTTTAATTTTTTCTCTTGTTCTCTGCTTGATCCTGGCATAAGCCATGTTCTCCAACACACTCTCCACGTCTCCACCTCCCTAGCCCAGCACGAGGCCCCAACAACATATGTGCACGTACTCTGACAGTGGGTAGAGATGTTAAGCAAAAGCAAAGAAAACAAAATCGGTTTGGATGGCTGGGGAAAGAGATTTGGGAGTCACCGACATATATGAGTAAAAGTGAACAAACCAGGCTACTTTCCATGTGCCTGCTGGTCCTCTTGCTATTGTGTTTTCATTAGCCAAATATACCTTTGCAATATGTACTAACAGACTTAATAATGCCTTGCTATTGGGGGATGTGCGTTATTTCAAATGTTCTGTTTTGAGAATAAGGAAAAAAAATCCCTTTTTCCCCACTGATTCTAGTTCACGTGTTGGGCCATATTGTCATACCAGATGCATTTCATTTTCTGCAACACAGTTGGAAAAGATGCTTTCTCAATTTGTGTGCATATCAAAAATATGCCAATTTTATGTATTCTGCCTTGACGAGTTACTAAAATTATGTTTTGCTAGGATCAGAAAGTCAGTATTTTAAGATAAAGAGTGAGGAATGAATACGTTGCATTTTTTTAGTATTTTAACAAAAGCATGTAGTGTTTATGAATGCTGAACTTTTAGTTTTTTCTCTTTAAATAAACTTTGTTAAAATTGCTTTCACAAAGGAGAAACTATTTTTGAAAAGAAGTAGGAAAATTATTCAGTGTATGTTAGGTATGTTTTAAAACATAGCAAGAGGAATCTATTCATTGGGATAAGATTCCTAAAACATATCTGTAAGCCCTGATAAAAAGTGGAAAAAATATTTCCTACAATTAAGTCTATACATGAAGTATATCTTGCTTTATTATCTGAGCTTTTAAATAAAGCACATGTTTAGCAAAATGATTCGAAAATGTGACTTGGGTGGATTTTTGCAATTTTTCAGGTGTTTTTACTATATGACTTCAAAGAATACAACTCCACCTTAAAGAAGGCACAGATTTAAAAACATATTTTCTATTATAAATGACTAAAGTCACTGAAGAAAACTAGTATAAAAATCCAGCCCCTAAAACAATGTTTTTATCTTTATACTGGTCTGGCTTCAGAAATGACCCCTTTCAGATTGAAAGTGAGAGAGGCTGGATGAGACCTTAGGACATTTTGGAGCAGGGTGGAAAGTGGAGTTTGATGTGCGATAGCATTCATGAAAAGTGCTGCGATCATCAGCTTATTCCAAAGGAAGGGAGTAAAGAGGATGACATATTTCCCTTTAACCTTTACTTGCTATAATACGTATCTGGCAAATTTGAGTTGAACTATGAATCTTGCATAAATGGAAGTGTTAACATGTAGATGTTATGAGAGATTGGCTTAAACTATAGCAAGCGTTCAATAAACATTAGCAATTGCTGTTGTGCTTGTTATTATTATTGGAGAGTATACTGAACTTTTGCAATTGCTGCTATTACAAATAAGTGTGTGGTTGAAAAAAATTAACAGGGTACTTTGCCAGTCCTTCTTATTTAATTTAGGATATGAACTATGTTACTTGCAGTGTTGGAAAAAGTAGCCCATGACTAATCAAGGTAGTATTGGTGACGTTACAATTTTATACAGCAATGAAAAAAAATCTTACATTATTTTTAGCAAGTATGTATGCATTACCATGAAGAATGAATATGTTATGTTGAGGGAAAAAAATGGGATTAGCAGATTCGTTTAAAAATAGAACATTCTTCTTCCTCTTTCTTTTACCTCACTGTTTGAAAATGATTTCACAAAATAAAGGTTAAGAATATATTTTTGATATCTAAAGGAAACATGTAATATGATTTCTTTGATCATAATGCTTATTAAATCATTTACGAATCCTGGTTAATGGAGTATAAATAATATGTCTGTATAACTTTATAAGCGTTGACAAAATCTGCAGATTTAGAAGTTAGGTTATATATATTTTTTCTTTTTGGTCTATATCTATTTATAATATTGTAGCAGACATCTGCTTTAGGTAAGCAGAAAATATATATATATATACATATATATATATATATTGAGATGGAGTTTTGCTCTTATTGCCCAGGCTGGAGTGCAATGACGCAATCTTGGCTCACCGCAACCTCTGCTTCTCAGGTTCAAGCAATTCTCCTGCCTCAGCCTGCCAAGTAGCTGGGATTACAGGCATATGCCATCATGCCTGGCTAATTTTGTATTTTTAGTAGAGACGGGGTTTCTCCATGTTGGTCAGGCTGGTCTCGAACTCCCGACCTCAGGTGATTCACTCACCTCGGCCTCCCAAAGTGTTGGGATTACAGGCATGAGCCACTGCGCCTGGCTTGAAAATAATTTTTTGAAACATTTGCTTTAATTGCTTTTTGCTACTGGAAAACTTACTAAAAATCACATATTTCCCTGCCTCAGTAAGTCAAGCATCCTAAATAAGACCATTTCTTGATAACTGAGGGTCATTATTTGCATTCTGGACTTTGCTTGTTTGTTTAATGTGAATGAGTAGATATTATCCTACAACTTCCTTTATATAAGCGTGCATGTTTTTATAAAACTAGAGTATAAACCATACCTGTTTATGACATGCTTACCTTTCTGTAAAGCTAATTATTGAATCAAAGAAGAGGCACCCTTTTCTCAAGTCATTTGTTCACTTAACAAATAGTCTTTACAGTTTTTGTAAATTTTGATTTGTTGGCACCACTGAAGATACAGCTTTTTTCTATATCATTAACTTTATGTGCCATTTTAATTTGCTTTTCACCATCAACCTTTTCTTCTAACTCATAGTGCTTTTTATGAATCAGAAGTGAGAAGTGTACTATCCCTAACAATTCAAGATTTTATCCAAATACATTTTCCCCTCTAATAGGTAGCAGTTTGTTATCATTAGAAACTTTTTTTTTTTTTTCTGGCACAATATCAGGCCACAATGTCCCTAAAGTCTCCAAATATTTGTATTTAAATGAAGTATGGGTGCAGTATGGAAAACTGTATTTGTAATATAATGAGATTTAAAAGTCCTGCTTAGTGTCTTCTTGAGAGAACAGTTTTCTTCTCTTCAGTGAAGTCTTTTCGAGATATTTTATACCAGCCTTATTTCCTGTTCTTTTGGGTGCTAGCCAATTTGGAAAATTACAACAAATGTAGGCAAGTGGACCTCTGGACATCTTAGGATCTTTGTATCCTCGTAATCCCACTGGGTTCATTTAGAAAGGCCTCTTCAGCATTAACAGTAGGAACCTATTTTGCTTAAGCCTGAACCACCTTCACTTGCCTTGCCAGCTCTGCTGGCATAGAATTTGGCAAGCCCTAGTACAACTGACCTGGTGAATCGGTATTGTAAAACAGTTCAGGGGAAGACTACTCAATAAGTGGTGACAATGAATGAAGGGATGAATGGATGGGCTAGAACTGTTCAGAGATAAGGCCTCTGGAAAAGCTTCAAAATCGCTTTATGTTTGTGAAATGATATTATTGCCTTCTCGATTCCAAGTCCTTTTAAGCCAGGCAGATATATTTGATGTTCCCCTCTTCCCCCAGTTGGTAGCTTGGCTTTTGCCAGCCTAGACTTTAATTCTGATTCTTGGGCAGAAAAGAACCAGAATTAAAGTCTGGTGAAGGGAGGATGTGGCACCTACTAAGTGACTGCCATATTGTGTTCCCGTGGAGGATGGGAAAGTATCCTATTTCTGAGGTCTCCGGGTGAAGGATATAGTTCTTGGTGTTAGACTCTGACTCTGGGTATCCATTTTTTGCACCCAAGTCTCCCTTTCTGGCCTCTGACACTGCACCCACACATCTGGATTCCTGATTCCTGCCTACACATCCTCACTTAGCTATGCCTCTGAGTCTTGAATTCTGCCTGGATCTTGGCTCAAGATACCCTCCTTCCTTCTTCACTGCTACTTCTCCTTGACCCATCTCCTTGACCTCTTTTTTGTACCTGCACTTCTCCTGCATCCCAAACCCATTATTGAAGAAAGTCTCTTATCTTCCCTTTACTCCCAGCCATGACTCAGATTAAAATCCCAATATTGGCTGGGCGCGGTGGCTCATGCCTGTAATCCCAGCACTTTGGGAGGCCGAGGCAGGTGGGTCACCTGAGGTCAGGAGTTCAAGATCAGCCTGGGAAACATGGTGAAACCCTGTCTCTACTAAAAATACAAAATTTAGCCGGGCGTGGTGGCAGACACCTATAATCCCAGTTAGTCGGGAGGCTGAGACAGGAGACTCGCTTGAACCTGGGATGCAGAGGTTGCAGTGAGCTGAGATAGCGCCACTGCATTCCAGCCTGGGAGACAAGAGTGAAACTCCGTCAATAACAATAATAATAATAATAATAATAAATAATCCCAATATTGACCAAGAATCTTGTCCTCACTAGCCTGGTTCATTCTGCTGTCTCTTAAATACCAAGTGTGTGAAGTGGAGTTCAGACAGGTGGCCAGGTGATATTTACATTGACCCCTCCTGTCTAATGCTGAGCCTAGTTAAAAAAAACCCCAAATCCTCCCTCCAGAAAATTTGCATTGCCCATCAACTGCATTTGCTTATAAAGGATGTTTTTCTCCCGTGGAGGACTAGACTAGAGCAGATTTTTCACTGAGCATGGTTCATTGTCTCTGTGTCCTTGCCCTTTTCCCTTCTAATTTTAAACATCTCACATGTCTAGTCTTTAACATCCACACCCACTTTCTTAGTCCTTCCTGCCTGCTTTCTTCCTTCTCCTTAATATTGTTTCTCATCCTGACTTTCTCTGCTTGCAAGATCTGCTTCTTGTAACGAACCATTTAGCATCCAGAGATGTGCTGTTCCATGTGGCAGCCGCTCCCCACATTTTGCTATGGGACTCTGGAAGCATGGCTAGTTAGAATTGAGAGGGGCTATAAGTGTAAAATGCATACATGCACACTGAATTTTGAAGACTTGTACAAAGAAAAGAATATGAAATATCCCATTAGTAAACTTTTCATATTGATTGCATGTTGGGATAACATTTTGGATATGTTAGGTTCAATTAAATATATTAAAGCTCATTTTACAAGTAAAATTACATATGTGTCTCATACTTGTATTTTTATTGGATGCAAATGATCTAAAGCAGGGATTTCAAACTCCAAACTCCAATGCCCACGGGGGTCACCAAAATAAAGACAAGGGGCCAAGAGGGTTTGGTGGGGCCGTGGTGGACCAGGGAGCCCCTGCCCCCTTGAAGGAGCAACTGCTTCTCAGCTGATTACTGGCACCCGGGAAAGAAACTGTATTGCCAGAGCTTCTAGATTCTTTAATAGAAGCCAAATCCCAGATTTTTGTGTGAAGTCTTTAGATTCCTGAATTTTTGTCAGATAAATCATATATTTTTAAAAGCATCATAGGTTAAATAAAATATATCTCTGGCATGAATTTAGCTGTCAGTTTGAACTTCTGACTCAGAGAGGTCATATCTGGTTTCTCCCTTCCCCACTTCCCCTTCCCCCAAGTGCTGGGCAAGTGCTAAGCATGTATTGTCTGGGGCAATACATGTAGGTACCAATACTACACGTAGGTGTCAATACCTTTTACAGACTAATGGGATGAGTTCACCAGCCGGGAGAAATGAGTGGTGGGATGCAGGTGAGAATGCGGTGGGTTGGGGGGTATGTGGAAATTGTGGGGGTGGGGACAGGGAGAGTGGCCAAGCACTTTGGCTCTATACAGACGATAAAAGAAAGCAGTAGTGGGAGAAGGAGAAAGTGTTAGAAACGGGCCATGGAAAGGTTTTTATAAATGGAGATACCTTGAGTGAGTTGATGGAGCCTATGGAGAGGGAGAGGTCAAAGGTAAAGGAGAAAGGGGGATAATTGATGGGATAAAGTTCCTAAGTACATGTGTTGGGGTGGGTCCCACAGGCCATGGGAGGGAGGTCTCCCTTAGCCTTCAGCCAGAAGAAGCACCCCTCTTTCATTGCAGATGGAAGGAGACAGTGTGGACATTGATGCAAGGAGTTCTGTAGACTTGGTGGCCACAGTTTGAGGATGTTCTGTCTGGCGGCCACTTCCTAGTTTTGAAGTGTGATTAGGATTTGGACATAGGGAAATGGTGACAGACTGTTGACTAAGCACAAAGGCAAATAAGTGTCCTGTGTATGCAAAAAATAGGAAGTCAGTAGCGGGACTGAAATCTAGGGTGTGGGCATAGGGGTAATGCGAATAAAGATGAGAGTGAAAGGGTGGCCAGATATCAGGGCTGAGACATGTACTCTCCAACCCTGGAGGCAATTGAGCAGGGTAGTGGCTGGGTCATCCTGAGCCTTAGGAGGGAGAAGCTGGCGTGGAAACAGGAGACCATGAGGAGGCCTCAGTAATCTCAGTGAGAGCCTGCAATTGGGCTGTGCTCTGACCTTGGTGACAGATGGAAAGATTTGTGGGATCAGGGGTTTGGCTGAATATTCAGGGAAGGGGGAGTAGAAAGAGTTCATCACAGCATGTTTTCCCCTTTCCTTATGTTTTTGATTTTTCCTAGTTCTGTTCAGAGATGCTTTTGTTGAAACATATATATTTTTTTCCCTGGGTGGGAGTTGAGTTTTGGGTTTGCATTTCTGCAGAATGGCTGAGGGTGCCAGGCTCCTAAGTGTCAGATTGTCACCTATTTACTGTAATAACTCCTATTCTTTAAGTTATTTTGAGTTCTTCAGAATAAAATGGTTCTCTTTTTTGTGCAGTATCAGGCACTGAAAGTAGTGAGTGTTAATAGAGCAAAGGAAAGGGTAAAACATGTTAGTTTTAAAAATCAGACAAAACAAGAACACCTCCTACATATACCTGTTAGCTGAATTTTTATGGTGCTTGATGCCAGAGTGGCTACATATTTGGAGAAATAGTTACAATGAAGGAGGTTGGGATCCAAGGGCTCTGCTGGAAATTTTGATTCTTGATCAAGGTAGTGTGCTGCAAATGTGTTAAAAGTGCATCCTCTCTCCTGTGCAAGGCTGATCTGTGCGTGGCAAATGGTCCATTTCTGCAAACTGCCAAAAGATATTCTCTCAAAATAGAAATGATATTCTATCCATACTCTTAGGCCATATCTGATTCTTTTTCTTATATTGAAATGTAAAGTTGATTTTGATATAAGAATAATTTAGCTATTTTTATAGTTGCTTTTGAATAGTATTTTCACCACACCACACTGGAACTCCAAGTGTTTTCCAAAATATCTTTTGGGATTGGAAGTGATTTTAGAGACAAGCTCTGGGTCGCCACAGAACAGTTGCCTCCTGTGCCCTGCGGGGCCAAACCCCCAAATCAGCAGGGACCACGTGTCTCTAGCTGAGAAGTAGACATGGGCTGCACCTTCTCTTTTCTTCTTTGCTTTCCTCTACTTTTACAGGAAGCTTCAGGTGAGGAACAGTAATGGGGTTTGGCTGTGATTGTGACTTTGCCTGGTCCTGTCTGGCCTTGTATATACACCAGTTGAACTCAACAGAGTTTCAATTAAAAAAAAAAAAGACTTGACCATTTGAGTCATCCCCTCAGCCTCTCTCTGCTCCCTTTGGCCCACTATGCAGCAAAATGTTCTACACTCAGGCTGATGCTTTTGTTATTTCCTTGCTTTCTCTGTGGGAATCAGCAGAATAAGACAGAAGGGAATAGTCAGAGATGGGAGGGAGACCTGCAGTTGGCAGAATTTCTCAGGCCGCATGCTCTCTGCCTGTGGGCTTTTCAAGGAAGACAAAGCATTTTGAAGTGTATTTATACCTATTATTTATCTGGCATTTTCACTTTCTTTGACTTCAAGTTTTTCCTACTGGGCATTTGCCAGGAATGAGGAAGAATTATATGCAATTTGCCATAGGAGAATCTTTGTATAACCTGGATGACTTGGATAACTTTGTATGACTTGGATAACTTTGTATATCTTGGATGACTTGGATAAATTGGATGATTAGCCTATGGAACTGTGTTGTGGGACTATCCAGGCGGTATATTATTTAGGTCTTGGCTCTTCCTTCTGTGCCCTCTGGCTTACCTTTCAGCTATAGTATCAGTTTTCTTTCTTTGCTTAGAAAATGAGCAGGGAAAATAAAGAAAGGACAGTCAGGCAATTTTTTTTATTAGTAGCTTTTATAAAATATCTTTTTTCATGGCAAATTTTTAATAATTGACTCCTTTGATGTTTGTGACATTTTGTGTTGCTTTGATATATGCCTTACACACATGTATGCACACACACAGAGGATACCTTTACCAGGCATGGTTTATGCACGTGCCTACTCTTTCATGCATATGATATTTTTCACTGGAGTCAAAGATAACCAGAAGAACATCAGCATTCTTCCACTTCTAAATTTAATCATCCACTTTAATAGTAATAAAGTAATAGTATTACATTTAAATGATGATATAATCTTTACAAATGGCTTTAGTTTATCTAGTCTGAATAGATGCACAAAAACTAGTTCAGCAAAAGAGAAAAAACAATTGGAAGATGGCATTTGTGGTTAGTAAACCACTATCGTGTGTGTTCTACAAAGGAAATGAATAATCTTACTTTGAATTTAAAATATATATAAATATAAAGAGTGCCATATAAAATATATATTATATATAATGTTTTACTTATATTATATATAATATAATATATATTAAAGCTATGATATATAAGGAATGCCTTTTCTTCAGTAGGATAGTCATTCTCCTATAAGTGTATATCATATTTATAGCCACCATGGGAGAGCACTCATTGAATTATTCCCTTAATCCTTTCAAACCCAGGTATCACAATAATATCAATCATTAGTGTTTTCAAGCATGGCCTGACTTAACTCTCACAAAATGATCCTTACAGGTAAAAAATAGGGAGGCATTTTGGTGAGTTTCTCTATTGATATAGTTCATTTTTTTTTTCTAATTTGAGGAAGGGAAATACTTTTAGGATCATAAAAATATATTCCCACAATCACAAGATATATTCCCATAATCACAAGAATCTCATTTTTTGAGATCACCTCAGAATGAGAGCTGGTAAATAACTGAATTAGGAACAAATTGGTCTGAGACAGCAGAGCCTTCCTGTGTGGTGGGTGGCTGCCTAGTGTAATGTCTTATTTTCTGTTAATGTTGCCATGCTAATGCCTCTCAGTGGCTCTATTTGAAAAACATTTCTTACACTATTTTATTACTTTCTTCATCCTCTTAATTATATCTGGATTATATCCTGAATGGTGTATTTACAAATGCCCATTTCATATTTTAAAATCTATTCTTTTTCTAGGAGTATATGCCTGATGTGAGTTTCAGACAATTTCATTTGTATTTGGTGCCAGAAATGTGTTGCGTGAGCTGCTTTTGCGTAAGTGTACACGAACATACTTATTGTGTTATCTATTGTGGTAGGGCTTGCTCTTTACTACCCTGTCTTTGAATTAACTTTTGTTAAATCACAATATGAATTTTTTTTTTTTTTGAGAGAGTCTTGCTCTGTCGCCCAGGCTGGAGTGCAGTGGTGCAATCTCGGCTCACTGCAACCTTCACCTCCTGGGTTCAAGCGATTCTCCTGCCTCAGTCTCCCAAGTAGCTGGAATTACAGGCGCCTGCCATCACACCTGGCTAATTTTTGTATTTTTAGTACAGATGGGGTTTCGCCATGTTGGTCAGGTTGGTCTCGAACTCCTGACCTCAAGTGATCTGCCTGCCTCATCGTCCCAAAGTACTGGGATTACAGGCATGAGTCAATATGCCCGGCCTGCAGTCCATCTTCTAAAGCTGCATTAGGTGAGGTCTGACTTGCTGACGAGTTCCTCCCCAGCCTACCCTGAGCTGGGCTCTGTTTGCTCAGTTGTGCCATCTCACCTCTGGCCTGAGGCCAACCAACATGTGGAGCTTCTTACCCGGTTCCATTTTAAAATGACACTTCATAACTGATATTAATAATAGCTATACATATATAACATTATGTATTAGGCATTATTCTAAGTATTGTATATATATTAACTGATTTATTTACTACAACACTTAGGTTGATGTCTTCTTCATTTTCCAAATGGGGAAACTGAACCACAGGCGATTAACTGACTTGCCCAAAGTTATACATCTGTATGATGGACCCAGGTCTATGTCACCAGAGTCTGTGTCTTTAAACACTACAAAATAGGCTGCCTAAAGTAGGTTGTGCCTGAGGAACCCAGCTTAGGAAAATATAATCCCAAGTAACTAGAAACTTTTAAATGACAGTTCTACTTAAAAAAAAAAAAAATTATTCCTTACCAGGCACCCCACTAAATCACCATCATTATTTTTGTTATTGATACTATTATTAGACATATGTTATACATTAAAAGTTCTATAATTTTTCATTTCCTATATTCTATAGCCTCATCTTGTTTCTATCATTCTACTTTCTTCTCCCCTGAAAGGCATGATTTTAGGGGAAATAAATGAAATATATCCGTCTCTTAGGCATTCTATATACAGCATCTCAAAGAAACATTTATAGATTATGTACATTGTCTCACTTAAACTTCACAGCAGTTTCAACAAATAGATATTGTTAGTTGCATTTTATGTATGGGAAATTCTTAGAGAGGCTAAGTAACTTTTTGGCAGTCCTGGTTTTGTCCATAGTTAGTAAGTGGCAAAGCTAGATATTGACAGACATCTGATTACTACCAACGCCATAATTTCCAGGCTACCCACTGCTTCACCATTGGTGAGGCCACATTACCACACTAGTGCTAGATACATGCTTGGTGCCCAAACCTGTGATTTGTGGTTGAGTCTGACTGTCCCTTAACACCAGCCTTGCTGGTAGGTCTCTCCACAGTTTTGGGGAGAAGGCTAGAGGAAGGTGCCACCATTAGTTAGAGAAAAGTTTCCAGTGAATGAGAATGGGTTGGTGTGTTTATTTTTGGCTCAGGTCTGAGACCTCATAGTGAATATTTTCAGATCTTTCTTCTTGTGAGTTCTATACACATATCATGACTTCAAATCATGTTGTTAAGCTCCTCTGAAAAATAATGCTGTATATTCTGTATTTAGTCTAGGAGTTATGATCTTTGGACAGGAAAACAAATTCTTTTCTGAACACTTAATTGTTTTGTAAAGATGTCCATTTGGGGTATATTCCTTTAACAAGGAGAAAGCAAGATATGAGATAATGTCTTCTGAATTTGGCATAATTTCTAATGTTTCTTAATAATGATAATATCAGCATGCAAATCTTAGTCTTATGCCAGTTGCTGTCTTAATGGATTTGCAGACATTACTTCATTTAATCTTTGTGACAACAGTAAAGCAGTGGGAATTCTTAGCCTCATTTTATAGATAAATCAGTGGAGGCTTAGAAAAAGTGAGGACATTTCTCAAGGTCACACAGCTGGTAAACAGTAGAGCTCAGATTTTGTACCTAAGAACTGACTCCAAAACTCATGAGTCTAACTGCTATGTTATAGGTGGCTTTCTTCAACATTGAAAAGCTGCTAGGTCTGCTTGCTGGGTCTGACCTGCAGACCCTGACCCAGTGATGGATGAAAGACGTACACTGACACAGATATTTTGCCTGTCAGTGCAGCTAAGGGAATCTGCTGCCTGAGTCTGCAGCTTTGGTCCCGATAAGCTGGTGAAGTTCACATTTATTTAGTACAGATTAAATGACAAAGGTCTCCAGTAAACACTACCAGAGGGTGATTAACATCGCCAACCTCCCTAGTAGAGAGCAGTGATGTATCCACAGATGATCAAAGGTTGGTCTTAGGACCACATGAGTAAACAAGCTATTTAGATAAACTCCTCTACATTCCTATGTATCTATGCCCTAAGTTTTTAAGAGAATTCTGCTGCCTTCAGCCAAATCTTTTACTGAAGCTATGCAAACCTCCTGGCCTTCCAAGAAGGTTTGTGACTATTTCCTATAACTTTATAACTTCTTCCACCACCTTGAATGATCCCCTAAATCTGCTCATGAGTGTTGTCTTGTAGCTGTTTTCCAGATGTCTTGGAATGGGGAGAATATGCAGTTAAAATGTTCTATATAATAAACCAATCCCAGATATGTATGTGTAGCTGGAAGATCTCCTTCCAATTAAATACCAATGATTTTAGTAACCATCTTTCTCTTTCTCCCTTCCTCAAATATTTATGAAATATCTATGTTGTGGTAGACAGAGTATCTTGTTAATACCTTGATAATAAGACAGTTCCTACTCACATAGAGCTTATGATCTTATAGAAGAAACATCCATTACATTAAAATATATGCAAATTGTTACCAATTACAATTGTGATAACTAAATCAGAGAAGTACAGAGAATTATGGGAATGAATTGTATAATAAGTAGTCTCAACCCAATCTTGAGAGAGGGAGGATCAGATTGGGTTTCCCTGAAGAAGCATTTAGGATCAAATGAAAATAATGAATAGGAGTTAGTCAGATTTCTTCAGGGTGGAGGGAAGTCAGGGATGTGGCAGACAGTTCTGGGCAGAGGGAACCACAGCAGGAGGTACTTAGAGGAAGATTGCCTGGACAGTGGGGATTTGGTGATTAAGAGAGAAGGTGTGTGTGTGTTGGGGGAGATGGGTCTGGGATTAGTGGCAGGGGCCAGATTATGCAGAACCTTGCAGATCTTGGGGAGATTTTGGACTTTAGCAAGCACTGAAGCAATTTTGAGAGCCTGGATGCTCAGCCTTGAAGAGAGGAACCATCTTCAGGAGACTTCATGTCCTTGGTCTGGGAATAGCTTTCCTTTGCTTCTATGTGTGGAACCACATTGTACTCACAAAGTTGTCTTGTAAAGAGATAGGGAAGTAGGTTGGAGCTATGTTTTCCCTATTAGGATATGGTATTTTAAAAATGTCGACAAAAATAGAAATACCTAGAGGATGAAAGTATCTTTCCCCCTGGAAAAACATGCCATTTCATTCTTCCTATTGCTTTTTTATTGAGTACTATTGGAAAGTAAATGAAGGCAAGAAATGCAATCTAATGTCTCATTATCAGTGCTCAGGGGAGAGATTTCTCCTAGACAGCACATTTCCGAGCCTAGGTAGAGATGAAAATTAGATAAAGCTCAGTGATCCAGATGTTATGACTGTAAATTATAAAAAATACATTTTCAGGAGCTTTCAACTTCTTTCCTGAAGTTAGGGTGGGGAAAAAATGAAAAACTTTGGAAAGCGTTCTATAAGGAGTTGTACATTTAAAAATCTGTATTGTTTGTTAACATAAGCATGGGTTAATTAGGAAGACTTTCTGTTGAACAGATCTAAAGCATGGTAAAGTAGATTTAATTTGTTATGTATTTTCCTATATATTTTCTCAGATATAAAATCTGAATTTTATATTTCCATGTATAGCCAATATTCGTATTTATGAAACAAATTTGCAGCAATGTTCTCAAGCAAGAAGGAAAAGTTAAAGTGTGTAAAAGCTCACCATTACATTTGTTATGCAATGTTATAGGAGGGAAAAGAAGGAAATGTCAAAATATTTCATGGAGACTGTAGTCTGTCACACAATCAAAATTGAAGTGGCAACATAAGCCAGCCTACTTGCTCTTCTGTGAACGCTCAGGGTATAGATTCTAGCACATCTAGCAAATGTGAGTGATCAGAAATTGTACCAACCCCTGCCCGACTGAGGTTTGCCAGTCTCTGCATTGACCTCCCCAGCCAACTACTACAGTGACCAATATGAGCATGGACTGCTTTAAGCACTCAAGCATTACTGCCATCTGGACTAGGAAATAGCATCTAGTAGAAATTTTCAATGACAGAAGCCACGCCAAAGTCAAAAGGGTATCAAGAACCTACATATTCTTTTATTTGCTATTATGGAAAAATGCGATGTAGTCTTTTTGTTGTTGTTCTTCATGTAGTATTTTACTGGAGTCATAACCAAGTAAACATTATGCTATTCAAACAGTAAACAGATTTAAAGAGTAATTCTAATTCTATTTTGGGTATCGTAAACCCTTTTCAGAAACTAACAAAGGTTGTGGTATTTTCCCCACCGAAATGTACACAAAACCAGAATTGTGCATTCTTCCTCAAGGAGGGAAACTCATGACTTTCAATCCGTGGACTCCAGAGCTCTCAGTTAATACCCTTGGGTAAAAGGAAGACTCAGTAACAATTCTTATGAAATTAGATGGCTTCATTAGCATTATAAAAGTTAAAACTTGAGTCTCTGAAATTTCAACCATGGCCTGCATATTTATTTATCCTAGAACCTTGCAGGGCACTTGGATTGATTTTAGGAGGAAAAATCTGTAGACTGGCCTCCTAAGAGTAGGTCTAGACGTGTCCAGAAATAAAAAGGAAGCTGTAGCCTACAGCATTTACCAAACATACCAGGGTACGAGGGGAACCCAAATTTGGAGTTTCTTGCTAATATGGGGTTCTGTTTCCTAGAAGTTGATTTCTGTTTCCTTCTTATGCATTCTTATATGAGACTCTTCTTTGGGTCTGAGCCTTTGAGAAGCGAGATTCCTTTACCAGAGGCTGTGATATCTAATAGAAGCTCTCTCTGATTATCCTCCTCAGTTGTCAACATTTGCCGACTGCCACCTACACACATAAGAAATTGAAAATCTGTTCTAGATTCTGGAAACCCAATACTCCTGCACTCCAGAGATTTTTTCTCTTAGATGAGGAGGTAGCATATATACGTAAAACATAAGTGTCACTACCAGGTAGCACAGACATTCTACTTTTAAGTAAATAAAACCATGGGGATCCCTGTGTCTTGGGAGATAAATACAGAGGCTTAATGACCTCATTTGCGACAACTACCTGAACAATTGGTCTGGTTTGCACCAGCAGTAGTGTACTCTCAGCTCTGTGTTCACTTCTTCTCATTGATTTCATGGCCATCTTATAAAAGTGCTGGAAAATGTAGAAGCCTGCAGTCTGAAATCACCATGAAGAAAGAGTTTTGTTAGAGGGCAGTTCTCAAACCTGTGAGGTGGATGATTCACAGGGATATGGATCTGTGCTTGTGCACTCTGGAGTTTGATAAATGGGCGCACAAACAATTGCTTCCTTTAAAATAAGCCAACCACAGGCCTAACTTATAGCTCCTTGCCTGGAAGCCCGATTCTCTGCTTGGGGCAGCAGCCTATGAAAAGGAAGCTGGGTAGAGCTGAGGGTGGAATGTGAGCACCTCTTGGACTGAAGCTTGGGCTTGGTGTAAGAAGGCCAAGGAGACTGAGCTGCTGCTGGGGCTGACTCCTCATGTCCTGCCAGCTAGGCCATGCTTGGGAGCTAAAGAGGCACACAGTAGTTCCCCATATGATACTGGGAACATTTGAGGAGTGTTGGGTAGGAGTGGAGATGTCTAATGGGATGGATGGAGCAGAGCCCAGGCATCAGGGATGGGCTGTTCACGAGCCTTTCATTGCAAGATATAGCAGCTCAACTCTTCCTTGATTAGGCTTCAAAGGAGAGTGTATTGGCCACAGCTGAAAAGATCCAGGGCAGGCTGGATCCAGGCCTCAGTCGTCAGGTCTCTGTCTTTACCCCACCACCCTCTGCCACCTTTCCTTCTTTCCTTCTCCCAGAATTGCTTGGCTTTGGACATCTTCTCTCTCAGGCAGACTCTCTACTGGCGGCTCTCAGCATCTCTAGGCACACATCTTCCTCACAGCTGTGACCACCCATGGGAAAGACCATGCTTGGGAGTGAGTGACATTGGGAGTGATTTGGACCCTCACTGTGTCTACTGTGGCCAGTTGGTGCTTTGGGCAGGTTATGTGTGTATTTTGGAACCCAGAAGTGAGGGGCATTCAACCCAAACACTGTGGACTGAGAGTGGGAGAGAGGCGGGTTTTTAAAGGCAAATCAGATTGCTCTGGGCAGGCAGATATTTCCAGTGTCCACGTGGGGTGCAGAGCCCATGTGGGGTTTGGTCAGTCACCAGCAGTGGGGAAGATGAATAATCAGCCATCCAGAAAATCTATCTGTGAGCTACTGGACTCAGCTGCTGGTCTGAAGCACTGCCTTGGAGAGGGAGACTGTTTTTCTGTGTTTTCAATATAAAATGAACATAGAGTATAGAATTTTAAAGTGTATATCAACTAGATTTTTAATGCTTTTCTTCCTGAATGGGTTTTAGTATTTGAAAAGCCATACTAATGAGATGACTAGTTTTAAAGTTAGCTATGGTACAAATAACAGCAACTGAGTTAACCTAAAGGCTATCACATTAATGAAGTCCTAGAATTTTAGCAAAGAACTTAGAAAACATACTTTAGAGAGGTAAATACTGATGCTCAAGGGATAAATCCACTTACCATCCTCTTTTCCTCCTTTCAGAGCCTAGAATATAAACAGTTCCTGATCCGCACTCCACTTGCAAGCAGCTTCATTATACAAATATACTTTAGTAGTGTTCACCCATTGCTGCCTCAGCTTCTTTTACTGTCCCTGTCATCACACTTTGCAAGAAGATGGTTTTTTAAGGGGATCTGTGGTTTCGATAAAAAAGAAGAGAAGATAACAGTGCAAGAGAAGAATGGCTTAGGAGAGTTGCCTGCCCCTGGGTGGAGACGGGACTGGTTGACTTTGCCCATGGGGAAGAGAGGTGGAGGCAGACTGTCTTCCAGAACTCAAGTAAGTCTTAACCTCTCTAAACCTCACATTTCTTTTCTGTAAAACTGGGGGAATAACATACCAACCTGATGGTGCTGTTATGAGGGTACAATGTAAGTTCCTGGTATGTGGCAATGCTCAATATACATTCTTTATTCTCCTCCACTCTATCACTTCTGATAGTCGTTCATCTCCACTTTTGAGGCAGCAGGTATCTTTAAACATTATACTGGTGTCTCTTGGAGCCTTCAGGAATGACCATTTATACTTTAGCATGAATTAGCTAGGTTCTTGCCTTCTAATTTCTGGATAGAACATTGTAAATTTTGAGCAGTGGGCATGGGTGGAAGTGATTTAGCTCAATCTGTAGAATTTGTGACAGCAACCTGGGCCTGGATGGGTGCCACAGGACTTAGTATGGGGGAGGTGACAAGAGGCTGGAAACTAGTGGAGCTTTGAATGGAGGTGCCTGGGAAGGGAGGCATGAGATGCTAACTACAGACTTGCTTTGATCCATAGCTTGGCTGAAGAATGGCTCTGGGTCTGGCAAGGGAATGGGAAACTGCCGTGTTCTCCTCTGCCACCCTCCTGTCCCTCATAATTTCTTGCTCCAAGAACTTGGGCTGGAGCTGCTAGAAGTACATTAGGAGATCTCATCTGCAAACCAACTCCCATTAGTGACATTGCTTCTCTGGGCAAATGAAGACAGTAAACACAGCTTCCTAATGAACTCTGGACTTTCCCCAGTTCAGGAAGTCAGAGGCTGCTCGTACTGCATAGATAATGTTTTCATAAGGCTTAGCCTTCGTACACTTGCACAATTTTTTTGTCACATCTTAAAATGGAAGATCTAAGCAGGAGTCACTTGCAGTCACTTCCTTTGCTTTATATACGCTTTGCACATAGTAAATGCCCCATAAATGCGAAATCAAATTGAATAATATATGATTTGTCTATTATTTGAAAAAAGCTTTTAATTTTTAGAGTAGTATACAGAATAATTAGGGATAGATGACATTGTTTGACATAAATGAACTTTATTTTTAATTTTTTTATGTTTATTGAAGAGTTTTGATATTTCGTTAAAATAATGTCTGAAGGGGTTAATTAGCCACAATTTTTTGAGTTTCTAGGTTTTTAAATTAAGCTACTTTTTAATCCTACTGAGAATTTCCTACATTGCTACAATTATGTTTACAGGGAATTTATTTTTCAAGGTTAAATAGAGATAATCACTTTCTCAAATAGAGATATTCTAAATTGATTTCTAATCTTCTAAGCACACAACTGTCCATGCAGTCCTGTCTCAGATTTTAGTTCTGAGAACCGATTTAGGCATCTTTATCTCATTATTGGTCCTTTCATATTATTTTTATGTCTGATTTCCTCTCATTTCCTAAAAATGGGTGTAATGTTTAAGAATAATGATACTTTTGGTATCTTTTTATGGTGTTTACAGAGTGTTTACCTTATGGGAGGTACTGTGCTTGGAGATGTGAGTAAAAGGTGCTGGCTTGGTTAGCCATTTCACAGTTGAAATGAACTGTGTGCTCTTAGAAATCACCTGTGATCCTGTGATCAAAAAATGTCTATGGATTGTAGGATTGATTTTCAAGAGTTAGATTCCCTTAATTTCTGCTCGACTCATGAAGGTAAATGAACAGGCGAAGAGTTAGTGAAGGCTGACCTGTCTCTGCCCAGATCCCCTCATCTCGAGACGGGCCCATCCCCTGGCTGCTGGGGCATGGACTGTGATGGCTTCACAGCTGTGTCCCTAGTAGGCATTGCCCTTGGCCTCAGGACACAGCCTCTCCCAAAGTTATGTCCCTCCAAGTGGCCAGTGGCTGGTTGATGAGGGGCTATAAAGACCCAGCCCTCTTGCCTCTATTTGGGGCAACTCTGCAGTCCCAGCCCCAGAGCTCCCTGTAGGACCGAAGGAGGCCTCAGTTGAAACCACATTGTGGGTTACCTTCTCCTTCTGTCCAATCCTGATTCCTTGCTTCCTTATGGGTGTATCTCCAGGGCAGCGCAACCCACCCCCAATAAATTGGCTAGATGTACATCTCCATTGCAGAGAACATTTACAAGGAACTCCGTCTGACTGACATCATTGTTGAATTTCTTGAAGAGATCTGTAAGTTTTAGGAAGAAACAATCAGATGTCATAGAAACAGTGGCAACAAACTTTGAAGGGCTTGGTGACAGATGAACATTTTGAAGCAATCAAGGGAAGTTTTGTGGTAGCGTTACACCCAGGCTTAAAATAACGTTTATAGAAGGATGAAGAAACACAGATATCCCAGAGAAGATGAGCGTTAGGTGGCACCAGAGTGCAACAAAATTAAATGGAGATTGCAAGTACTACGAAAAATCATTTATTACAGAAAAGAAATTAGATTTTTAAATAAGCATTTCAAAAAAATCACCAAATGCTAATGTGGGAGGAATCTTTTTTTTTCAGCTACAGAATCACACTATAGCCGGGAGATTCAAGTGCTGCAGAAAATTATTATAAAGCGCCCACTGCATACTATTCATATATGTACTGCTTCATTTCAAGGATCGGGAAATGGTCTTCAGCTGTGAAGACAATTTGGTGTTTATTATGGATCAGAGTACGAGGTCTCAAAGTGGTTAAATGGCTTTCCAACAGTACATTTGTCTAATGCATAGCAGCTACTCAGATATTTATTGAATGGATGCAGAAATCAATGAATAGGGCTGGGAACAAATTTAGGATATTTTCCTTACTACCTAGAGGAATGGAATTTACCTTGGAAAAGTTTCACAGTCTAATGGGACTTCAGCTTCTTTGGGTTAGCTCCTGTGCATAATATGTCTTATTTTAACTTTTTAAAAAAGTCGAATGAACTTCTAGGAATCTATTGCAAAGACGTCATCAAAGGATTGAACCAAAAATATATTTAGAATTGTTTATCACTCCGTTAGTTTTAATAGAAAAACTGGAAATTGCTCACATTTCCAATAATAGAGGAATGCTTAAATAATTACAATAAACCCTCTGGGTTATTACCTGGTCATTGGTTCTGTGCTGGAAATGTGCAAGGGGAGAAGAAAAGACACACACACAGTACCTTTAAGGGTAGACAGCCTTTATCCCAAGTATATGGCAATACAGATATAATAAGCAAATGATATAAGCAAAAGCAAATTGCAATGGGAAGGGGAGAAGGGAAAAGTATATATATACATACACACACACACATATACATATATATACACACACACATATATATGTATATATATATTTACACTCACCAGACTATGGAGGATTCACCAGGAATCAACAGCCTGGGCTCCAGAGTCGGCCACTCATCCGTGCACAAGCAAGGAGAGGTCTCATGGCGCTTTGGTGCGGTCTGGAACCCTCTTTTGTAACCAGTTCTTTGGCATGGGGTCCAGTCACCAGGGCCTTTTGTGACTGGGCTCAAGGAATACAAAAAGGTCAACTTGTTTTTGCGATTGTCTATTGTTTTTTAATAACTAACATATAGACATAGATTGAAATAGAGATTTCTCCGAAACATCGCTGGATGAACGCCTCAGGGGGCTCACACAACCTGTTCTGGGACTTGGTGACCATTGTTTGTGTCATGTTCAATTGAGTTCAAATTTAATATTTAACTTTTCCTCCAAACTTGGCCTCAATTTGATACTCAATTGTAGGAAAATACCCTTACAGATACATGGGGAAGGCATAGTTGATATAGATTACAGATACAGGGTGAGCACAGGAGAATTAAAAGCACAATTAATAAAAACCACACGCACCATGGCTTTTCAAGGAGAGTAATATTGTGAAAATTGTCAGGGATAGGCACATAACATTCAGTATGAAGTCAGGCACAAACCCCTCCTTGGGCTGCGGTAAGCATATCTAATGCCATTCGATTTTGCAACACAACAGTACACAGCTGAGCAAATTCATCTGATAACAACATACGTCCAATGCTACTGTCATTAAGAGATTTTTCTACATGTAAGCTTAATATTTTAATTTGTCGCTGAAGCAGGATTGTACCGGTGGCAGAGGAGAATACTGTGATAGGGTACCGCCACCAGGGAGTCCGGATTACTGGGGAGGGGAGTATTATCCCGGATGGTGAATGGAATTAATGGCCACCTCAAAGTGCATCTCCCCATCCAATGTGGGGGCAGGTATTGCCACTCGTAGGATCTGCATACCCACAGGGTCCTCACCAGGGTACAGCAATGGTTTTGCTGTAATTATAGAGTATTAAGGTATTATTAAAGTAGCAAAGAGATTGTGTTTCACTGGGGGCAATGTTGTTGATTTGGAGTATGTTTTGACAATTGTCTGGCAGGAGAAACCCCAGAGTAACATTAGAAGAGCCATTTAAGGCCTCCAGACAAAAGGGGGGCTATATGGAATCTGGCCACTAGCACAGCAGTTTCCCAATATATACTGTTCCAGGCATATTGGGCAGGATACCAAAGCTTTTGACACAAGGCGAGGGTGGAGTTCACCTTTTGTCTCACTTGGGTAAAGATAGATTTCTTCCTTTGGTCAAAGGAAGTCCAGGCTGGGTTGCAAGTATTGTTGTGGTGTTGTTGTGGCCCCTTTGGCAGTGACTCAGCCATTCAGAAATGTTGGCAGGGATGATTCTCCAAGGTAGTCTATTTCCTGTGGCCTCCGGCAACTTGATGCATAGTCAACATTGACTGTGGTTGGCTTCTTCTGCTGCGGTGGCTACCCAGTTGATGAATGTATTCTTGGCCGCAGACACAAAGACACAGGTACTGATCATTAGTAGATAGGTTATTCCCCGTAATAAAAAAAACAGAGGGGAGCATGATATTGTTTTTCATCTTTAGGAAATTGTACTATGCCTTCATTTTCTGCTCCCATAGCTACAAGGTCACCAGCCTTAGGGGTGGGATCTGGTGGACACTGTACCCATATTTTGGCTCCAGGATTTAAGCTACCTGTACCAGTGGATCTGAATCCCCCATTTCTGTATGTAGCCTCTGTTGGGACAGACATTTCCTCAGGGGTTAATTGTTGACAAGGTACCACTACCAATTGAGCATCATTTTAAAATGTTTTTGAAATATTTTGATAAGCATTTTTAATGAACTTTTATATAGAACACTTTTATATTTAAAGAAAAATTGCAAATAGAGGTCAGAGAGTTCCCATGTACTTTGCATCCAGTTTCCCCTATTATTAATAACTTACATGGCTCTGGCATATTTATTACAATTAATGAACCAACATGGATTCATTATTATTAACTTAAAGTCCTTACTTTATTAAGATCCCTTAGTTTTCACCTAATGTTTCAGTATCCTATCTAAGATACTATCTTACATTTAGTTATGTCTCCTTAAGCTCCTGTTGGCTGTGACAGTTTCTCAGGCTTTTCTTGTTTTGATGACCTTGATAGGTTTGAGGAGTACTGGTCAGATCTTTTGTAGAATGTTTCTCAGTTGGGATTTATCTGATGTTTTTCTCACGATTAGACTGGAGTCATGGGTCTTTGAGAGGAAACCACAAAGGGAAAGTGCCATTCTCATCACATCACATCGAGGGTACCTACTATCAACATGACTTACCACTGTTAATGCTGACCTTGATGGCTTGGCTGAGGTAGCATTTGTCAGGTTTCTCCACTGTAAAGTTATTCAGCACTTTACCTGCCCTCACCCCACCCCCTTTCCATACTGTAGTTTTTGGAGGGAAGTCACTATGCACAGCTTATCCTTAAAAGGTGAGAAGTTAAGTCCCATCTCTTTGAAGGTTGAGTATTTACATAAATTGTTTGTAATTCAGCACAGACTTGTCTGTTCTCTCCCATTATTCAATCATATATTTATATCAGTGTGGGCTAATGGCTACTTATTTTATACTTTGGATTATAACCCAATATGACTGTATTTATTTCTTTGCTCAGATTGTTCTGGCGCAGGCCATTGGGAACGTGTTCATTTTGTTTCAGTGCCTCTTTGATATACTCCCCTCTGTGTGTGTGTGTGTGTGTGTGTGTGTGTGTGTGTGTGTGTGTGTTTTCTGGAGCACTTCCTTCCTTACTTCTTTACGGCCCCCATTAGACTGTGTAGGCTCTTCTTCTTCTTTTTTTTTTTTTTTTTTTTTTTTTTTTTTTGAGACGGAGTCTTGCTTTGTCGCCCAGGCTGGAGTGCAGTGGCACGATCTCGGCTCACTGCAAGCTCTGCCTCCCGGGTTCATGCCATTCTCCTGCCTCAGCCTCCCGAGTAGCTGGGACTACAGATGCCCGCCACTGTGCCCTGCTAATGTATTTTATTTTATTTTATTTTTTATTAGAGACGGGGTTTCACCGTGTTAGCCAGGATGGTCTGGATTTCCTGACCTCGTGATCCGCCTGCCTTGGCCTCCTAAAGTGCTGGGATTACAGGAGTGTGCCACCGCGCCCGGTCGCAGGCTCTTCTTATATATTTCCTGCTCTAGTCCTAGAAATAGCCATGTTTTCAAGGATTCCTGTTTTTTTTTTTTTTTTTTGAGAATAGTATTAGATGACAAGATCTGGGCACTAAGTGTGCTCATTGCTATTGGAAGCATTTTTAATGGCATAGAACAGTGTTCATTATAATCTGAAATTTTAAAAACACGAAATTGGACAAACCGTGATATGAATTGTATGTGTATATAATCTATGAATATAAGTTCATCGAAAAATAAAAAAATACCAATGTAAGCATTCATTTTTCAAAGAGTTGTGGGTTTTCTGTTGTCTTCAAATTCTAGATCATGAATTATATACCTTATAATTAGAAAAAATAAATAGTAGCAAGTGTTTTTTTTAACATTAAAATTATTTTTTAAAAAGTAAAATGAGACAGATCTTGTTAATTTTACTCATCTCCTCTGACTATATTTTTAGTACTCATTAAGTACCTATATCCCACAAGCTCTCATCATATACACAAGGAATTGAGCCAGAAACTGTTGTCAACATCTGTTTTGAGGAGAGTTTGAGGACAGTAATGTAATGATGGAAATTTCCTGGCAAACCGTAATATTTTTTTTAATTTATTTTTTATTTTTTATTATTATTATACTTTAAGTTCTAGAGTACATGTGCATAACGTGCAGGTTTGTTACATTGTTAAATGTCCTTACCAGTACTGAAATTATTTAAGAACATTATTATTTCTTATGCCAGGGTTTCCTAAATTCCAGCCATTCATAGTTTTGGCCACATATATCCAACACCTGCACAAGATTTATTTAATAGTTTCTCTAATTTGACTTTACAAATTTTATGTATGTATTTCAGAAAAACTCTGTCACTACTCTAAGTAAAAATCCCATGTCATGAATAGAATGTAAACATAAAATACAGTGGAACAAGATAGTGTCATTAAAGTTAAAACAATAAAGTGAAGGGCATCCTGATGTAAAGTCAACATGTAAATGTGCCCTAAAATGTCCTGCTTGGGTTTGGATCCTACTTCACCACCTCATCTTGCTTTCTCTTACTCCCTGCAACTAACCCAGGTCTCGTTCCTCTCTCTGTCTTTTTAGCTGCATTTCTGAAAAGTTTATTAGGCAGAGTCTAGTCAGAAAAACATAATTCTGAATATTTAAAACAGAGAGAATATAATGTAGGGAATTGGTTACACAGCTGTGGAAGAGCTAAGAAGCCAAAAAGAGACTTCTAGGCAACCCAGGGTTTGGCAACAGCAGAATGTCACTATTACCCCTAGGCTGGAGGGACAGAAGATGCAATGTAGTTAGGAGTCCAGCTGTCAGGGTCACCCAATGAAGTAGGTACCAAGTACTCTGACTTCTCCCTTCCAGCTCTCCTCCCATTGCCGATCCCAGTTGGATGCTTGCTGACAGAGAGCCAGCAGTCTGAGATGGGTAAGGAGAGGACAAGGATTGGATTTGCCAGCAGACATCTGCCAAGCAGCACAGGGACTGGGCCATGCCCCGCTTCGAGGTGGGGGAAAACTTGCTTCCAGCACCTCTTCTTAATACCTGCCAGAAAAGAAACCTTCATTTATTTTCCTTCCTTATTCTTCTTTCATTTTGTCCTTTCTTTTCTCCTTTGCTCTCATTCTTCTTTTCTTTCTTTCCTGAGAAATATCAAACAATAAATCAAGGAAGAAAGCAAAGGAGGAAGTAATGTAAGATGCGTCAAGCTACGGTTCTCCCTATTTAAGTCCCGCATGGCAGGACTTGGTGTGGATTTTTACCAACAGTTTCATGAAGTAGGATATTTAGCCCTTTATTTGAGAGCATTCGATGCTTCTGATTAGGCATGAATGCCCTGAGCTACAGAACACCTTCCGTTGTGCTTGTTTATGATCAACCTTCTGCCTGGTGCAGTGCTGGGATGCACAGATTGCTTAGAGAGGGCAGTGACTTACTGATTTCTCTGGAAGAATCCCTGAGAAGTTCTGGGGCCCAATCCTTAAAGGCAGGATGTGCAGTTAGATGCTTGATTGGGGATTAGCTTATGTCTTTAATTCCTGGTTCTCTGACACTCTGCTTCTCAAGTAATATCTGACTTTTGTTCTCTATACTCCTGTTTAAAATAGGAAATATGAATTACAGTCTTCTAATTTTATATTTTCTAAGAAAATGGTTCAGCCCTTCTCAGTTGTTCTCAGTGTATCTTTGCAGCTTCAGGCTTCAGGACCTGTAACCTTTGCCTGTTCACAGCAGTAGAGGCGGGATCAGTGCACCAGGGGTACCATCCTGGCTTTGCAGTGCCACTCAGTTTATTCTCTTCTTGTTCTAAGTAGAAAGCTTTTTATTTGGTTTCCTTCCCTGCTGTAGTATATGATTGGGAAATGAAAGAATGAATTCTAAAAACACCTGCCTACTCCCTTCTCAGAAGTATCCAAATTCTATCAATTATTTAAAATGTAGGTAAATTCTTATTTCTTAAACTGTCTATTTCCATTTATCCATCATTTATTGAAAACTGGCTCTGTGTCAGGCACTGTGCTAGTGCTGGGGATACAAATATTAGTAAGACAGGGTTGGTTCTCTTGAGGAGTTTGCATATAGAGAAAGATGTTTATTCATCTTTGGAAAGATCTTTACAGAAACAAGAGCTTCAAACCCATTATCTGCTGCAACCCTTATCAATTTGGAATAGAACAGTGACTTTCAGACTTTTATGACCATATTCAAATGAAGACATACATTTTATATCAGATTCTGTACACACATATGCATACACACATGTACAAGAAAACCCTGAAAGTTTTAAGAAACTAAGATAACGATGGATATTTTCCATTCCATTAAAAAAAATAAAATTGCTGGTTTTGACTCATTTTATTGATTTCATGACTCACTAATGGGTTGTATCCCACAATTTGAAAAGAGCGATATCAATAGAATTTGTCATTGTTATACGAATTAATATAACAATGCTTCCAAAATCTAATTGTCTTGGCCAAATCACAGAACTGGTGAGTGGAAGTGTCAGAACAGGTTTTTACATCCAAAAGTTCTCTCTTCTGCCTCTAGTGTATCTATATAGTACATAGAGAGAATTAACTTGGCAATTAATATGTGTAGTAGTTTTTGAAATATTTATTTTATCATCTTAACCTTTCATTTTGAGCATCTTAACATAGTATCCATGTTTACATTTCATTATAGCCCCCATATGGCTCAACATAATGACATATAGAAGAGGGTCAATGTTAATTTTGAGATTAAGTACTGAAAGGCGTCATATGTAGATGATTAGAAAAGACAAAATGCCTTATTGACTGTTAAGCTTGTGGGTAAGATGTAGGTTCTGGAGCCAGGCTGCCTAGTTTAGAATTTTGCTTCATCACATTCTTGCTGTGTGACCTTAGTTAGATAGGGTATTTATCCACAGTGTTCCTGAGTTTTCTCATCTGGAAATTGGAATAATTATACTAATTATCTCATAGGTTACTGTGAGAATTAAATGCATGTAAAGACCTTAGAACCAGTGGTTGGTACATAGTGAGCCCTCAAATGTTGGCCATAACAAATGTTAGCTGTTTTAATTATCACTATCAATACAACCATTGTTTCTGGCTGACTTTATAGGTAGCTTATAGAAAAAAACATTGTCAGTGAAAAATTTCGGATCTTAAGTATAAGTTTGAAAGAAATACAAGAGGAAAGGGAAATATTTGAAGCTCTGTTAGTTCATTATGAATGAAATGCTTCTGTAGTTTGTGGTTTGGAAGACTAAGATATTGACATTTTTATTGACTAGATTTTTAGCAGTGGTAAAATTGCTTGATTTGAGTTTTAAAAATCTAGGAATTTATTGCTGGCTTAACAAAAAGTTAATATGATAATAGGTATTTTGTGACCCAGGCTACAGTATATTCAGCAATCCTGAAAACTGCAAATATACAAGAGCAGTATACTGTCTGCTACTAGAATACTGGACTATGCTTTCAAAATTAGCAAACTCGCAGTCTCCTTTCATCCCACACTCGTTCCCACCACTAGGATTCATATGTAATGAAATGAAATGTCTTATCAGAAACTTTAACAATCTTGTCTTTTTATATTAGTTTGGATTTGCATATTTATTGCTTTCTTACTTATATATGTACCTATACATTTATTTTATTCTAATGATGTGTTCTTTATTAATAAATGGTTATAAGTCAATTTGGGCCTCTCTTTAGTAACTCTTTTCATACATTTTCATTGGGAAAGATCAAAGACAAAGATTCACTGTAGAAGGTTAATATGAGGGGGTACATAATATAGCTGTGTTTGCAGTACATTGTTTAATTGTGTCTTAATTAATTTTCTATTAAATATAAGCTAGTATATGTCATGTATTATACCTTCTTCTTGTTTTGAATGGAATTATTAAACTTCCTGTAATCAGAGATCAAATTATACCAGGTAAACGGTTGTCCCACCCCCTTGCAGTGTTCTTACAGAGTATGTGGATAAAAATTCTTGTACAGTTATGAATAAAAGGGATATTTTAGAAATGAAGTTTTGTTTCTAAAAAGAAATGGTAATTTTCACGCACATAAAACTAAGAAAATCCATCTTATGGGTTCTCACCTTCATCTTATCCTCTTGCATATTCTGCTAGTGACCATGTAAACTGCTGTAGTTATTTTATTAGTTGCTCATTTTCATTTTCCAACATACCAACGACTCTTTCCTTGAATGATTTCTGTGTCAGACAGCATTGGCTCATGGCAACAGACAGTTTTAGAAAATCATCATCTGGAATGTATATAAAATGACCTTGTTTGTCAGTCTGCCTAGGTTGTTAATGCCACATTAGATGGGCAGATTGCCAAATTATTGTTAGAATTGAGCTATATTTGCTACAGCGCTAAATTCTTGGGAATTAAATCAGTTCCATTGACAGTATGCAGCCCAATATATATGATTTTAGCTTGCTCTGCCCCATCTAGTTACTTTTTTCTGCCAAAACAAAGGCAGAAAAAATGAGAATTAAGAATGTGACTCTACACATTCTTAAAAGGAAAAATAGGGAAAATAGGAATGGAGTGCCTAAGAAATAGAAATGTTAAAGTATGAAAGTAGATCCTAGACCCAGACTGTGTAGGTTCAGATCTCAGCTCTGCTACTTATGTAAGGCCAAATGCAAATTAAAAATTGGAGGCTTAATTCTTCGTCTTAAAAATAAGGGAAAAGATTTCTACCCCTTCCCTTTTCTTAGAGCATTTACTTTAGAAAACTTGTAATTGCACATTCTTTATCTCTTTGAAATCTATATACATCTTTTTAAAAACTAAATAAGGCTCTTGTGAGTTCTATGACCCAGGAATATGTTTCTCAAGGATCAGAGAACCAAGAACCATCTTTTTGAAATGCAATCAAGGAAGATAGTGTCCCTATCTTCCAGTTTTTGTGGGAGGGTAGCAGCCTAACTTCAGTGGGGGATTCTTAGTTCCTAAATTACCTTCTGTCATAGAGATATGAGACGTTAATTTTTCCTTTGGGTAAAGCCAATTAGTAACACAGATGGTCACCCCAATACCAGGCTAATTTAGGATGAACTGTGCATGAAAAATGGTGCTGTCAAGTCCCCTTCCTTGAGGACTAGTCATTGTTTATCTTAAGAACATGTATGTATGGGTTGTATCTGCTTGGCTATATAAATATAAAAAGGGTACGATTTCTTTCCGTCTTTGTAATCTCTTAGCTGATTGCTTGTGATGTATGATATTCAGCTTTGATGCTTATTCAATAATAAAATTGTATTCTTTCTCTTCTACCATTGTGGAGAAGTTTTCTGGGTTGGGAAGAGATTTTGTTTTTAATTATATGCACTCAACACTTACTAGATATGTGATTTGGGGTAAGTTTCTGAATCTCTTTGCGTCTCAGTTTCCTTATCTATTAATTGTGGATAATAGTATCTATTATTACTGTTGTTTATAGAATTATTGTGAAGATTGGATGACCAAATATATGTAAACTGCTTAGAACAGAGCCAAGTACTATAATAGTAAGCACCATATATTACTATTATTACTATAAGAGAAATTTTGCTTGCTTTAAATTCTGGTTCCTTCTCAACTACAGTGTATTCCCAGGGATATTTCAAGAGCAAACATAAATAATATTAATAGAGGGAATCCACCAGCAAGATAAGAAATCTCAGCTTAAACTCCACCATCCACATGTATTTATGGAGTTAAATACTTTCCCTAAATTTGAGAAACGTGTTTTTAAAAATTACTCTTCTAGTGAATAATTCTTTCTTAATTTCTTTTATTCTTTCATAATAACTCATGAGATCCAAATCCGTACCATGCTAGGAGTACCTGCATGATCTGGCCTCTGCCTACTTCTTCAGCCTGAACCTCTTACCATTCTCCTCTCTCCCACTTTCTGTGAGAAGGTGGGCATACTGACATTCTTTAGGTTCCTCTAATGGTCAAGCTTGTTCTCACCTCAGGGTCTTTGCACTTGCTTTCCCTTCTGCTTGCAAAGTGCTTCTTTCAGATATTTGCATTGCTGGCCCCTTTCTGTTGCCAGGTGGGAGATAAAGTAAACCCTTCTCATAGAAGCTTCTCCTAAACCTCACCAGCCACCCATGCTCTTTCTTGCCTCGGCTGTTTTATAGCACTTGTCACTGTCTGAAGTCCTTGTCTGTGTTTGCTAAATCTGTGTTTACCAAAAGTAAGTTTCATGAAAGCCTGGGCTTTCTTTGCTAAATCTCTGCTTCCTAGTTCAGTGCCTGGAGCATAATAACATCTCAATAAGGATTGCATGAATTAGTGAGTGAATAAAATAAGCTATTCTTATCAACTAGTCGTTGACTGATTTAACAGATATTTGTTGAGTAGCTCATACACTACATACTGAGGAGATTCAGCATTTTCCATATAAGTCTACCTATTAGTGTTAAGACATATATATGAGCTTTAAAAATATAGTAATAAAGCTATAAGGAAAAAGTAGAAAATGAAAATATCATTAAAGAGGAAAGCATTTTTTTTGTGCTAAGTATTGTTCTAGGCATTTCACATAAATTATTTTGTTTAAATTGTACTCAAGAACGCTTTCATTTATATACCATTATATTCATTTTTATAGAGGAGGAAAAGAAACCCAAAAGTTAAATAACTGGCTTACAGTTGCCCAGCTAGGATATGGATGGACCAAAATTCAAACTTATATCAACCTGACTCTAAATCTTATTTTCTTTGCATTATACTAAAAATAAAAACCCTCTCCTCTCGTCTGTCAAAAACTGTGAAGGGTCTGAAATGTTATTATCCTTGCAAGCTAACCAGTTAGCCGCCACAGTTTCATGGATACTGACATGCAAGGTCCCTGGATTAGAGACAAAGGACTTTATGAGTCATGACATAGCAATAACATGAGCTTCGCATTCATGCTCATTCCCTCAGCCACCAGGTCCCATGGGGAGATGCAGAGTGGCTCAGGCAGTTGCTGTACACCTGAATTACACAGAAAACTTGAGCTTAGGGAACTCAACATTTCATAATAGGCTACAAATAAATGTGCCCTTTGCTTATCTTCATTACATTTATTCTATCTTTTTTGTTATATTTTTAAGTTCTAGGGTACATGTGCACAATGTGCAGGTTTGTCACATAGGTAAACGTGTCATGTTGGTTTGCTACACCAATCAACTCATCATTTACATTAGGTATTTCTCTTAATGCTATCCCTCCCCCAGGTCCCCACTCCCTGACAGGCCCTGGTGTGTGATGTTCCCCGCCCTGTGTCCATGTGTTCTTGTTGTTCAACTCCCACATGTGAGTGAGAACATGTGGTGTTTGTTTTTCTGTCCTTGTGATAGTTTGCTTAGATTGATGGTTTCCAGCTTCATCCATGTCCCTGCAAAAGACATGAACTCATCCTTTTTTATGGATGAGAAAGAGTTGCTCTGTTTTTTGGAATTTTCAGCTTTTCTGCTCTGGTTTCCCCATCTTTGTGGTTTCATCTACCTTTGGTCTTTGATGTTGGTGACCTACAGATGGGGTTTTGGTGTGGATGTCCTTTTTGTTGATGTTGATGAAATAGTCCTTTCTGTTTGTTAGTTTTCCTTCTAACAGTTAGACCCCTTAGCTGTAGGTCTGTTGGAATTTGCTAGAGGTCCACTCCAGACCCTATTTGCCTGGGTATCACTAGCAGAGGCTGCAGAACAGCAAATATTGCTGCCTGATCCTTCCTCTGGAAGCTTCATCCCAGAGAAGTACCCACCTGTTTAACGTGTCTGTTGGCCCCTACTGGGAGGTGTTTCCCAGTCAGGCTACACAGGGGTCAGGGACCCACTTGAGGAGGCAGTCTGACTGTACTCAGAGCTCAAATGCTATGCTGAGAGAACCACTGCTTTCTTCAGAGCTGTCAGACAGGGACGTTTCTGCTATGCCCTGCCCCCAGAGGTGGAATCTATAGAGGCAGCAGGCCTTGCTGAGCTATGGTGTGCTCCACCCAGTTCATGCTTCCTGGCAGCTTGGTTTACAGTGTGAGCTACTCAAGCCTCAGCAATGGCGGATGCCCCTCCCCCTGTCAAGCTGCAGCATTGCAGGTTGATCTCAGACTGTTGCACTAGCAGTAAACAACGCTCCATCAGTGTGGGACATGCTGAATCAGGTGCAGGAGAGTATCTCCTGGTCTGCTGGTTGCTAAGACCATGGGGAAAGCGCAGTATTTGGTCAGGAGTGTACCATTTCTCCAGGTACTGTCTGTCATGGCTTCCTTTGGCTGGGAAAGTGAAATCCCCCAACGCCTTGCACTTCTTGGGTGAGGTGATGCCCCACCCTGCTTCAGCTCACCCTCCGTCCAACCATTCCCAGTGAGATGAACCAGGTACCTCAGTTGGAAATGCAGAAATCACCCATCTTCTGTGTTGATCTTGCTGGGAGCTGCAGACCGAGGTACAGATGTACAGATATACTTCAGTTTGTTCATGCATTCACCTGTTAATGAACCTTTGGGCTGTTTCTACTTTTGTATTCCTATTCAGCCACCTTGGAAGCAACCCATTACATTTAATAAAGGGAGGCATTATCTTTAGGAGACTGTACATTAAAAATACCTTCTCTCTACTCTGTAGGGATATACTCTTGTCTTTTAAGGTTGCACTGTATAAACATCCTAGAAATGATGTTCTAGAACACAGGCATCACAGGCATCCAATTAGTGCCAATATGCAGAAAGCCGAAGCACCAGTGAATTGTCTTCTAATACTCTCTGTCTGTGTTTCTGCTTACAGTAAATGGTATCGCCATTGTCTTGTTGCCCAAGACAGAAAGCTGGTTATTTTGTTTAGTTCTCATTCTTTGTTCATTCATCTCTTTATTTAACTTAGTCTTAACTTTGCCTCCTTACCACTTCCAATTCATCACCAAATTCTTCCCATCTTACCTTTTTAATATCTCTCGGATTCGTTCACCGTTTTATCCAGCAGCAACCTTGGTTTTAAGTCCCTGTCATCTCTTGAGTGGATTACTAAAATGGTGTCTGTCTCTCCAGTTTTGTCTTATCTAACATGTTCTCCAACTAGAGCCAGAATTTTCTTTTCTTCTGCTTTCTTAAAATGTCACTGATTCCTCATTGCTCTCAGGACAAAGTCTAAAGTCCCTATCATGACATATTAGAGTCTTTATGGTCTGGCTCCTACCTACCTCATTTCTCAACACTTCTTCCTCAGACTCTATGCTCCATTCCTACTGTGGTTTCCCAGGTTCCATGATGACTCTTTTCAGAGTGCTGAATGTCTCCCTCTGGGATGCACTTCCTCCTTTTCCTCACATGTCTAACTCTTTCTCCCCTTTAAGTCTTAGCCTAAATATCACCTCTTCTAACTGGGCTCACCTAATTTGTTTTCCTTCTTTCTGAAACTACAGATGTATGCCTCTATTGTTCTGGGTCTGAAAACTTTTATATTTTTCCTATTTTATATTTCTCTCTTTTTTTCTATTTTAAATCAGTCTCATCTTTTCTTATCATTGGGACTTTTCTGTGAATTCTGCTTATCCATTACTTTCATAGTTTGTCATGATCACATCATCCATCAGAGATGAATGTCTAACAAAGCCAAATTTCCCTTGTATCACAGTCTTAAAAGGAAGTCATGGTCCTCATGTCATGTCTCTGTGTCCCTCCTAGTGCTGGAATTCATCTTGCTTATGGATTCACGTGTCCTAAATAGTGGAAGTTCTAATTTTCACAGGACCTTTAGTGACTTTTTGTGGGGGTGGCATTTTATGAGCAGATAGTTTTTAAAAACAGGTTTATTGCAGCATAATTATCACACAATTTCACATATTAAAACTACACAGCTTGATGAATTGTGAAATGTGTACATCCATGTGAAATCATCACTACATCAAGATAACAAACATTTCAATGGCTCTAGAAAATTTCCTTGTGCTTCCCTTTAATCCTTCCCTCCCTTCATCCCTTTCCCTGTGCTACCACTGATCTGACTTATGTCACCTAGATTTAGTTTTCAATTTCTAGAATTTTATATAAGTGAGATGAAAAAGTATACATCCTTTTTATTAGGAAGTCTGGATTTTTATCACTCAGTGTAATAATTTTAAGATTTATTCATGGCATTTAATAGTTCATTATTTTTTCTTGCTGAGTAGTATTCCAGTGTACAGATATACTTCAATTTGTTTATGCATTCACCTGTTAATTGACCTTTGGGCTATTTCTACTTTTATGTTGTTACAAATAAGGCCAGAAATATGAAATTTATTATTACTTCCAGTAGAACATTCTCTTGTTGCATCTCACAATTTTGTAATTGAGGGCTCTTATTCAAAAAGTGGCCTTTAAAAAGATGCCAACGATTAGAAAACTTTCAGAATCTCAATTAAATTTCCAAATGACTGAGTTTGGATAATAGTTTTCCTCTTTGTATTTTTACTTCCCTCTTTTTAGTAATGCCTCGCCAGAAATAAGTAGGAAACGCAAAAGGGAAAAAAGATAAAGAAAAACGTAACAAACTAGATAAATCTAGTTTTTGTCGGTTAGAAGATGAATCTATTCATTTCTTAGTTAAAAATAGCTACAACGTTGTTAGTTTTAAATGAACAAGGAGGACCGCTCCATTCAAATGAAATGATGATAAGCATTTCTCTGAGGACTTTTTTTCTCACTAAGCCTTTGCATAGGCGTTTTGATTCATAAAGGGGTTGACGTTCATTAAACTTTATACTCATTTTATATTTTTATTTTCTTTGTCTATTTTCACTCAGTGAGAGACTGTGGTTCAGTGTTTCCTTTTTTGGATAGCATGTAACTTTCTAGCTTTTCAGACTATTTTGCTTTGCAGAGTTGTGCTTTAAGTCTCCCCCAGAAGGGGAAGTGACTCATTTCTATACAGTAGCATGTAGGTGTTTGATGAATGTTGCTGCCAGGTAGAAATAGACTGTAATGCCAGTGTAAATGGAGTTTTACAGCTACTAAAATTTGAAGGATTTCAATTTTCTTAGGAATTTAATTGGGGAAAATTACTTCAGAAGTTTGCAGGAGCACTATGTTCTGAGGGAGAACTTTGAGCAAATAGAGATGTTGTATAAATGTTATGAAATTGCTAACAGCCTAATGGAAGAATAATGTGGTCTTTGAGATACTTTCCCCCACTGAAATGTTGCTAAGCTGGAGCAGGATGAGGCTCCAGGTGTAGCCTGATATGTAAGATCACCTAGACCAATTTTTAAAACTTCTGGCCATTGTAAATTCAGAGGAACCTCCAAGTCTATGTGTTTTTCAGACTGCCGTGGTTTAAAGGAAATGAGTTGTGCAGTTATCTTCCTATGCAGACAACTTAATGTTCTAAAAATAATGGCATTATCCTCATTTAAGAAACCATAAGTTGAGTTATAAATATCACATTGTCCTGCAAAGCAGCTGCCATACTGAGACATGAGAATGATCTTGACTTGTGTGGAAAGACTGATGTCAATGTTTTGGGTCACATTTCCCACCTGGATAGGGTTTACTGAATATGAAGGAAAATAATAGAGAAGATATTTGGCTAATTAAAAGTTTCTTTTCCTGATAAAGATAGATTTCAATAGTTATATCAGTACATAGAGCAGCACCTTATTATATAGTATGTACTTAAAGTTTGCATAAAAATAAATGAATTTAAAACAAAGTACCCCCAAAATTAGAATATCTGGTTGGTTTAGAATAAAGGATGATAAATAATTTTATAGTATAAAATATCCTACTAGGATATTTTCTAATATGTAGTCTCTCTCAATTAAAATGAAGAAAGGAGGTGGGTGGAGAGAGAGAGAGACAGAGACAGAGACAGAGAAGACAACAAAGAAGGAAATATGAGGATTTAACTAGTCAGAATTTAAGCTATAAGTATGAAAAGAATGTGGATGATAAAAAGAAGATGAGGGATTCTAAAGGTAGAGGAATGTTTAGATTAAGCCTAAAATGGCACACTGCTAAGACTTCAGTGTACGTGACCAAGTTTTAAATCTGCCTGCCTATACACACCTAACAAAGATCTCACAAAAATAAGCCTGCACTGATTTGATAGATCTGTTTGCCGAATATTTTTCAAAGTCTGTTGAATATTCACTATTTGTCAAACACTATCCTAGACAAATAAGTAAGGCATCTACCCTCAAAAGGTCCATAGTGCAGTGAACGGGACAGAAGCAGACCAGAAATTATTGTAGAGAGCTTAGTTCAGCCTTTTCCTCACTGTTCTGCCCAAACCTTAAGAAGTTCTCAGCCTTTGAAAGCTCAAGAGCAAATGCCCATCTTAGCTTTGTTTCTGCCATCCCTGAACTTGTATGTGAACACCAGGTTAGCACCATACTTAATCTATACAACTATATCTCTTATGTGTGCAAGGCATGATACTCAAACTTAAAGTTAGTATCTGAATGTTAAATTTTAAATGCAGGTAAGCATTGTAGATATATCCTAAAATGAAAATAGCCTTATATTCTTTTTATGTTAAATGTTGAATTCCAAAAAATTAAATAGAAATAGGCAAATTGTACAAACACTAAGAGATGCTGCTTTCACTAGATAACTTTATGAAGAACATTATATGTTTTCAATAAATATACAGTTATAAAAATTATACAATTTGTATATAAATATATACGTTATAAAAGTTTAAATGCCAATACAAAGAATAGTAATACAGATGAGATCGTAGTATATTTCAAACCTTTGTAGAATTGTTAACCTATATAGAAAACTTTATGACTCAAAATTTCATGAGGAGGAAAACTTGCATAAAAATGTGTAATACCATCTATAAGAAATCTTCTTCAATTTGACATAATAAAAACATATAAAATGTGAAGAAGAAAATGTTAGAAAAAGTGATAAGGAGAGATCTACAGTGGTGTAATAAAATGAAGAGCCTCATAGGAAGAGAGATCATCTGTCCTAACCCACCATTGAAAGCAAGTGACCTTCACCTCTTTCCACCCTCTCAAACCTTTAGAAATTAGAAAAGCAAAGAAGAGAATAGTAAACATGTACCCAGGAGTTTCTGTAACTTAATACAGGAAAATACCTATATCAAGAGAAAATAATTAGCAAAGTCATTGAACATCTTTAACCCAAGTCAGGTAGTCTCTGAATTAAAACATGCAGTCTTCAATTACAGACCTCTAGGAATGACTCCTGTTTGTGTTTTGTTTGATTTTCACAAGTCTTATAATTCATCCCTAGAACTAGACTCATCAGATATGTCTGGTGGCAACATCTTTAATTAAATTCTTTATTAGAATCTACAGCTGTCAAAATAAACCTTAAAGTACAGAAATAAACTTGAGAGGACTTTTCCATTAAGGCATTACCTGGAAGAAATTTTTCCAGAAAACAGAGTGCTTGGACAATGGTCACTATCATAATTTGGGCTAACTGTGGTCATAGAAAGTTTAGGAACTTGAAAACCCCCAAAGCCTAAACTGATTTAAGATTGTCTATTCCGTTTCTATGCATCTTCAGGAGATTTCTCCAGGGTGCTTGGATGTGCATCATAACATTTTCATAATTTTGCCACTGGAGGGCTCAATGGCCTTTTTAATGTTTTTTTTATGAGACACAGTGAGATTTGAGACCAAGTTTTTTCTCCCGTTTTTGAGAAAATCTGTTTTGGGGGGTACAGTTAGATGCCTGATAGCCAAAAGCTTTTGTAAATGCCCTGAAAGATGGAAATTTGTCATAGCTACATGTATATTGAAATCAAAAAGGATGCCATTCGTCTCTCCCCAGAGAATACAAGGGACTTGAGATTATACCGAGCAAGGCTTGTGCTGAGTTAGATCTGCTGCATATACGCCGTGTGCTTGTGTGTGTATTCTGGTGGCAGTATGGAAAGCAGTGGAATAGTGAAGGCTTAGGGATCTGTAGTCATTCAGGAATTGTATGATTAATGTAGTTGGTATGGGAATGGGGATAATTTTAAGGACTAATTGGAAGAATATGAGGCTTGGTATCAGGCGACTAGTGATCATGCAGTTGTTCCAGGATTTCTGCTGCATGTTCTGTTATAAAGGTTGTGACAGCAGTTCTGCTTTTCCTGAATGTTCTATGTGTGCCTGTGGTCCAACCTCTCTGAGGCTGCTCCTAGAGCCTGGACTGAGCAAGTGAACTCTGATATGAGTGACACATTGATTTGGCATCTGCATAATTTTTTGTGATGTTTAGGAGTAACAATGAGGTGTTATGAAAAAAGTTGGAAACAGTGTTAGCCCCCATGCAAAAGTAAAAAATCAACATAAAGCAGAGAGATAGACGTATCGGAATGCCTCTCCCAGAATGTAGCAGAAACCCAATTCTATTACATTTGGTTTATGATTAAGAGTTAACTATAAACTAACTGAAAGATTCACATATTTAATGATTAATAATAATATGCCAATCCGAGAGAGATGGTTGCTCAGACTGAAACCTCCTTACAGGTAGGGGAGAGTCAGAGAAAGATAACTGTGGAGACGCTGGCCTAAGAACTGCCCAAGGAGACTGGCATGGAAATGGAAATGTCGATTCTTGTGACTTTCTCACATGGAGATGGATGTTTGTTGCGTCTAAAATTTTGAATCACTAACACATTTCCCTTGTTCTGATTTCATGCTGCTTCTGCTACATTTGGTTTATGATTTGGCCTTACATAGATTTGCTACTGCAGAGATTTGCCTTACATTCTTTGCTACTGCAGAGAATGTACTGGTCATATCAATGTGAATATTCAGATCCATATGTCAGTTATGGTTTTCAGACTGGCCCAGCATCTCGTGTGGCATGCTGAAGGAATCAGGCTCTGTCTTAGCAGAGTCAAAAACAAGCCTCTGGATCATGGCGAATTACCCCAGGTGAATGCTATTTCTTAGGCTACTTGCAGCTTGCCAATTGCCCATTCCAATCTCTACAAGTCCCACTAGATGTTTCGCAGAATAAAGCAAAAAAAAAAAAAAAAAAAAAAAAAAAAAAGAGGCTGGGATCAAGAAAATGAATTTCCAAAGGGAAATACCAAGTATTATAATTATACATTTTCTCATCATATTTTATTAATGAATCAAAGGAGTTAGTGAGCATTTATTTTCCTCTCTTGTGTTCCACTGCAATTTACCAGGAAAATAAAACGGACTCTTTCTCTCCCTTTCAACTCTGGTTTTCTTGCTGTGAAAGAGCAGCCATAACTTCTAGCAAAGGCTCCTGAGGGAGGCGGTGAGTAGCCACCTAGGAACTTTACGATGGGGCTTCCTATCTCAGTTGTGCCTAGAGGAACTGAAGCAGTTCTTAATGCACTGGTTTGAGGTCCCTCTTACCAGAGTTCCAACCCACCCCATGTCCCTAGTGGTCTATTACTTACTCCATTACTTTTAATGGCAAAAACCACAGTTACTTTTGCACCAACCTGATATTTCACAGCCACTCTCCTGGATGTTTCTGGGGAACTTCAGTCTAGGCTCAGATGTGGTGCCTGCTGGTTCTGGGAAAACGTTAAGGGGCTGAGTGGTGGCAGACACTACTTCCTCCAGACTGTCTATGCCATGGCTATCTTTGGAAATCCTATAAATGGCCTGGCAGAGTCTCACCTTGCCCATCCTTAGAAGATTTTTGGGATTTCTGGCTTAAGAATAGGCTGGGCCGGGCGCGGTGGCTCAAGCCTGTAATCCCAGCACTTTGGGAGGCCGAGACGGGCGGATCACGAGGTCAGGAGATCGAGACCATCCTGGCTAACACGGTGAAACCCCGTCTCTACTAAAAAATACAAAAAACTAGCCGGGCGAGGTGGCGGGCGCTTGTAGTCCCAGCTACTCGGGAGGCTGAGGCAGGAGAATGGCGGGAACCCGGGAGGCGGAGCTTGCAGTGAGCCGAGATCACGCCACTGCACTCCAGCCTGGGCGACAGAGCGAGACTCCGTCTCAAAAAAAAAAAAAAAAAAAAAAAAAAAAAGAATAGGCTGAAAAGTGGGACTGGAGGTTACCGCCACATACCCGAGCATTCCTGGAACTTTCTGGGAATGTTAACTGATATGAAAATGGCTTAGACTGCAAGAACTATAGGGAAATATCAGAATACCCACCTAAGAATGGCTTACATAAGAAGGCAATTTTAAAGCTTACTTCATGAGGAATTTTGAAATAGGCAGTTCCAGGGTCAGTTTGGCTGCTCGACAGAGTCTTCAAGGATCCAGGCACTCTTCATAAGTCTCTTCTGCCATCATCAGGATTCAGTGAAGTTTCCCTGTATGGTCACAGGATGACTCCAGCAGTTCTGATTATCCTGGGTTCCTGGATGTGTTATGTGCATCTTTATAAATGTTTTTGTGATTTTTCGGAGGGAGACAAATAGCAGACAACTCAGCCCATATCTACAATTTGTGGAATGTTCCCATTATCACCCAACAGGCTTCATCTTAGGTATTTTTGGTCAGAACTAAATTGCATATTGACTTTTTATACAATAATCAGCAAAGACTATATATAACCTCTATCTAGACCAATCACAATTGACCTTCTGGGGATAAGCATATAGCTTCTAGACAGTCCTCACAAGAAATAAGGGAGAAGACATAAAGGAAGATGGCCAGCTATTAACTATGTTTTCCAAGATCTGAAAAGAAAACTGGGTTAAATTACACTAAAGAATTTAGGATGGCTTTTAGGAAGAAAGTGCAAACAAGAAAGTGGTATTGTACTCTGGATCACATTATTGAACTTGTACATAAATATATTCCCTATCGTCTAAAAACAGAATGAATAGATTTTGAGTAGGACTTAATTCAGCCTTGCTTGGAGCTTGGAAGATGCAGTAAATTACCTTAAAGCATTTTCTTCATGATGTTGATAAGAGAATATCATCAGCAAGGAATTAGTTAAGAATTGTATTAAAATTGTTGTAAAAATGGGCATGGCCTCTTCTTTGAAAGATCTATAAGTTCAGAAGTCCCAATCTGTTCCATTTTTGTGACCATGTTCTTCCAGTTGAGTTAGTCTTAAACTTTACTGTGTTTAGAGTAAATTGGGAGCTTGTTAAACATACAGATTCGGGCACCACTTTCCATAAATGTTGCTTCAGTAGGTGTATTAGTTTTCTGTATCTACATAATTAATTATTAAACTTAGTGGCATAAACAATACCTATTTGTTATTTCACAGTACTGTAGTCAGAAGTAGTTCAGGGAGGCTCAACTAGGTTCTCTACTCCGGCTCTCACAAGGTTGACATCAAGGCATGAGCTGCACTGACCTAGTAGCAATTTTGTAGATTTTCCACAACAATGACTATGTCATCTGTGAATACAGGCAGTTTTACTTCTTCCTTTTTTGGTGAATAAGCAATAAGTATTTATTAAATGAGCAGATGAAAGAATTATCACAATGTGATACAGTTACACTTTCATTATTATTGCACAATACACTTTTAAAAAATGTCTAACTTTTAAGTTTAGGGGTACACATTCATGATGTGCATTTTTCTGGAAGTTTAAGCCAGTGTGGTAAGGAAAGAAAGAAAGTGTTTCTACTTCTTCGTTTTTAAACTAGAGGCCTTTTATTTATTTTTCTTTCCTTATTCTGCTGGCTTAAACTTCCAGAAAAATACTGAATAGAAGTGATAAGAATGCACATCCTTTTCTTTTTGCTAATCTTAGGAAAAAAGCATTTAGTTTTTCTTCATTATCATATTAGCTGCTGGTTTTTGTATTGCCTTTTATTAAATTGAGGGAGTTTCTTTTTATTATTTCTTTGGTGAGAGTTTTTATCAGGAATAAATGCTGATTTTTTTGTCAAGTGCTTTTTCTGCATCTATTGAAATTATTATGTGGATTTTATTTTTGAGTTCGTTAATATAGTGAATTACATTGATTTTTGAAATTAATGTTAAATCAACCTTGCATTTCTGAGGGAAACACTGCCTGATATATTAGTTTTATATATTGTTTATATATTGCTAAAATTTTGTTTTAAATTTTGAATCTATGCTCATGAGAGATATTGGTCTATAGTTTTCTTATAATGTGTTTGTTTATCAGGGAAATAATGGCTTCATAGAATTAGTTGGGATGTATTTCTTCCTCCTCAAATTTTTTGGAAGAGGTTGTGTAGAAATAATATATTTCACGTTTAATCTTGGTAGAGTTTACTAATGAAGCTATTTGGGCCTTGAATTTTTTTGTGTGGGACAGTTTTTTGCAAATTCAATTTATTTACTAGCTATAAGGCTATTCAGGTTATCTATTTGTTTTTGAAGTCAGTTTTGGGAGTTTGCATCTTTTAAGGAATTTGTCTATATCTTCTAAGTTGTCAATTTCAATTGAGAATGTCATTTGTATTCCCTTATTATCCTTTTAATATTTATAGCATGTATAATAATGTCACTGATAAGTTTTAAATGTCTATGTTTATTCATGTTATTACAGAAGTAGGCATGAGGTTTCAGGAGTAGGAATAGAATATTATTACTCACAGCAATAACTGCATTGGTTCCTGTTTCCTCAATCGTTCCCTCTTCTTGGAGGATGAGAGCCAGAAGTCACCCAACTTGTACTGGTATCTGAACTACAGGTGAGGAAGGATAAAAATTTGAATCTAGGGATTTATGTAAATCTTGACTATTCTACTCCTGAAAGAGAGAAATTTAAGCTTCTCAATGTAAACAAATTCACCCTGAGAGGAAAGGGAAAGATTACTGGGTTATTACCCTTTGGAATATAAAGAAATATCTCTAGGAGGAAGATAAGTCTTTGTGTTTACAACCTGTGAAATATCCCTATGGCTCTCTGTCTCAGCCCTCTTTGAAATGTAGACACATACCTTTGAAGAGGTAAATCTTTCTGGATGGTCTCTCATTATTGAATCACCCTTTAACTGCCAAGATTTGTTTGTTGACAAAAGTTTCAAATGTATTTGCTCAGAAAAGCCTTACTGCAAAAATATAAAAATATTCTTTCCTTGGAAGTCATCTCTCTTATGCTGACATTAGAAATTTGTGTCTTCTCTCTTTTTTTTTTTTTTTTTTCCCTGATCCATCTGGTCTGGCTCGAGGTTTGTCAGTTTTATTGATAGTCTCAAAAACCTAGCTTTTAGTTTCATTGATTTTCCCCACTGTTTTTCAGTTTTCTATTTTATTAATTTTCCATCTGTTCTTTGTTGTTTCCTTTTTTCTGCTTACTTTGGATTTAAGTTGCTCTTCTTTTTTAAATTCACAATTTAAGCTAACTGGATTTGAGATCCTTTTGCTTTTGTATTATAGACATTTAATGCTATAAATTTCCCTTTAAACACTACTTGAGTGGCATCCCTCAAATTTTTATGTTTTCATTTTTATTCAGTTTAAAATCCTTCCTAATGCTGATTGTTTTATTCTTTGACTTATGATTTATTTAGAAGTATGCCATATAGGGCCAGGTGTGGTGGCTCATGCCTGTAATCCCAGCACTTTGGAAGGCCGAGGCAGGCGGATCACGAGGTCAGGAGATCGAGACCATCCTGGCTAATATGGTGAAACCCCGAGGCGGGCGGATCACGAGGTCAGGAGATCTACTAAAAATAAACCCCGTCTCCAAAAAATACAAAAAAATTAGCTGGGCGTGGTGGTAGGCACCTGTAGTCCCAGCTACTCAGGAGGCTGAGGCGGGAGAATGGTGTGAACCTGGGAGGCAGAGCTTGCAGTGAGCCGAGATCGCGTCACTGCACTCCAGCCTGGGTGACAGAGCGAGACTCCGTCTCAAAAAAAAAAAAAAAAAAAAAAAAAAATTAGCTGGGCAGGCTGTAGTCCCAGCTACTCAGGAGGCCTGGGCAGGAGAATGGTGTGAACAGGAGGCAGAGCTTGCAGTGAGCCGAGATCGCGTCACTGCACTCCAGCCTGGGTGACAGAGCGAGACTCCGTCTCAAAAAAAAAAAAAAAAAAAAAAAAAAGAAGTATGCCATTTAGTTTCTGAATATTCAGGATTTTCAAGAGATCTCTTTGTTCTTAATTTTTAATTTAATTCTATTGTGATTAGACAGCATCTTTTGTACAATATGGATCCCTTTAAATATATTGACATTTGTTTTATGGCTCAGAGTTTGTCTTTTTTGGTAAATATTGTGTGTGCACTTGAAGTATTGGATATAATGTTCAACAAATGTCAGGTCAAGGTGTGTTGTTTAAGCCTTCTATACTTTTACTGGATTTCTGTCTATTTTTTTCTACCAATTATTGGGAAAGAGTTGTTGAAATCTCTGGCTATAATTGTGGTTTCTCTATTTCTCCTTACAATTCTATGAGGTTTTGCTTCATGTATGTTGAAGCTCTGTTATTAGGCTCATAAATGTTTAAGATTATAATGTCTTTTTGGTACATTGACCACATTATTATTTTGAAATAATTTTCATTTCCCCTCATACTATTCACTATTCTGCAGTCTACTTTGTATAATATTAATATAGGCACTTCAGCTTTCTTTTGATTAGTATTAGCATGATACATCTTTTTTGCATAATTTTATTTTAACACATTATGTCTTTAGATTTAAATTTCTTGGGAGGCAGAGGTGGCTGGATCACAAGGTCAGGAGATTGAGACCATCCTGGTCAACATGGTGAAACCCCATCTCTCCTAAAATACAAAAAAATTAGCCAGGTGTGGTGGCAAGTGCCTGTAGTCCCAGCTACTTGGGAGGCGGAGGCAGGGGAATTGCTTGAACCCAGGAGGCAGAGGTTGCAGTGAGCCAAGATCGTGCCACTGCACTCCAGCCTGGTGACAGAGCAAGACTCCAGCTAAAAAAAAAACCAAAAAATTAAATTTCATTTCTTGTGGGCAACATATAATTGGAACCTTTTATTTTACCCAATCTGACAATTTCTGCCTTTTAATTGAGAGTATTTAGGCCATTTATATTTAATGTAATTATTGATATGATTCAGTTAAAGTCTATTATCATTATTATCCTATTTGTTTCATTATGTTAGTCCTGTGTCTTCTTTCTTTCCCTTTTCCTTTGTATCTGCCTTCTTTTGAATTAATTTAGTATTTTTTGATGGTATAATTATTTCATCTTTGTTTATTAGCTATGACTGTTTTTTTTTTTTTGTGGTCACTTTAGTTATTCTTATTTGGGAGCAGTTTTATCCTCCAGGGATCATTTGGCAATGTCTGAGGACATTTTTAATTTTTGCAACTGGGGAGATGCTGCTGGCATCTAGTGAGTAGAGTCCAGGGATACTACTAAAACTACAATGCACCTAACAGCTCTCCATGACAAAGAATTATCTGGCTCAAAACATCAAAAGAACTAAGGTCAAAAAACACTGCTTTAGGTTTTATACTCTACAACTATCCCGTCAATATCCCTTCATGTGTAATATAAGAACCTTACCATAGTATACTTCCAATTTTCCCTTCTTGACATTTATAATACTGTTGTTATATACTTTATTTATGTCTCTGTTGTAAATTCCACAATATATTTTTATTTTTGCTTAGACAACTATCTTTGGAAGATATATAAATAATAAGAAAATGATCTTACCTATTTACCAATATAGTTATCATTCTTGGTGCTCTTCATTCCTTTATGGAGATCCATACTTCCATCTGGTATTACCACTGGCTCTGTTACAGCTAATCCACATTGTGCTGTGGTGTAGAATCACTCATGGCAGTAAACTGAGTCAAATGTAGGGCCTACTTTGTATATTTCTTATTTTTTGGATATGACTGTCTTTTGTTGCCTGATGTCATTGCCTTAAAAACTATAGATTCACATCATAGATTTGGTCTGTTTTTGTTTTTGTGGCTGTTGTTGTTTCAAATGAGAAGGTAAATCTGATTCCTGTTACCCCAGTTTGTTGAGAAGCAAAAGTCTCTCTCTCTCTCTCTATATATATATCCTTATCCATCAGTTTTCTTATGAGTGGATTTGGCTTCAAATTGCTATCAGTTACTTAGGTGTTATACATAATATTCATGATCATTAAAATCATATTACTATAAATGTCTGAAGATGTTATAAGTATATAGAGCTCTTTATGCACTAAATGGCCCTATGTTACTCTACTTTTGAATTATTTTTATTTAAAAATTTTCAATCTTTCAGTGACATTTAGGAAATGTTGCAGTGTTCACTGTATGCAAAGAGCAATTATATGATTACTGAACACAATATTGTCCCTTGCTATTGGTGAAACTTCTCTAACAGCAATGTCAATAGCCATTTCCATCTTCTACCTATTTGCATTCTCCATGAACTGTTTGAAATGTTCCTTCTGTTAAGAGCAACATTTCCAGATAAGATTAAAAATCTAAATGATGGGAAGTTTTTTTCAGTATGTGCTAATGGGAAATTATGAACGAACTAAGTATAGAATTTCAGTTAAAAAAAAGGTGTGTGGGGATGTTCTTACAGCTGTCAGTGTCAATTGACATCAAATTCACTTCTTCATTGAAGTTTAAGTTTTTCAGAAAATGCATTTCTTTTGCATATACCGATTAAAACCCATATATGCCTAGTGTCCCATTATTGGAGCGCTAAACATATAGGAATTATTTATATCCTGCTGCTCAAGGTCATTGCCAAGGTCTGATTGCAAAAATTCGAAAAATTGCAGCCTCAGGCAAACTGGGTTAAGAGTGAGATTTTGCTAGTCCTCTGGCCAGGGAGCCTAAGGTCCCATATTGTGTCTTTCCATCTCCATTCCTTCCAGCCCTGCCACAGGGCTCACTAGAAGTCATGTTTTAAGGACCAAAAGCAGAATGGGAATAAAGATGCAGCACAAGGCAATGTTTAAAAGTGGGGATTCTCGGATAGATTGCCTGGTTTCATCTCAGTCCTGAAACCTACATACCTTAGGCAAGTCACTTAACTTTCTATTGCCCCAGTTTCCTCATCTGTAAAATGGGGTTAATAGTAAGACCTATTTCACTGGGTTATTATGAGGGTTAAATTGTATATATAGTGTGTGTGTATAAATATAGATTTATACTGTATATATAGATTTATACTATATATACACACATATAGTATATATAGTATAAATATATATAGTGTATAATATGAATATATATAGTATATATAGTATGTATATATAGAGTATATATGTATATACACACACGCACACATACATGTATGTGTATATGTGTGTGTATTTGTGTGTGTGTGTTTCATTGCCTGTCACATAGAGAATGGTTTATAAGAGTTTGTTAACTAAAGAAAGGTACCTTCCTCTTTATTATATTCTGCAAGCCTATGAGAGCTTCTCTGTTAAGAGGAGCATGTGCTGTAGTTCTGGAGGCCTCCTTTTCTTCACCATTATACTAGGGGTACGGTGACTATTAAAGGGCTAGACAGAAATGAATAAAGGTGTGGGAAGAGAGCAGGAAGAAGATATGTGGGAGATCACTTTTCCAGTCCCCTCTTAAGAAAGGAAATCTTTTCCCAGGGACTTTTCCCACGAAGCTACTAAGTATGCAGACACAGGCTCTCAAACACTCTGACACGTAATGTCTCTTAAGCATCAGTGGTCATCTCCCTCTTACTGTGTAACCAAAATTTTTTTTTTTTTTTTTGAGATGGAGTCTCGCTCTGTTGTCTGGGCTGGAGTGCAGTGGCGCAATCTCAGCTCGCTGCAACCTCCGCCTCCCGGGTTCAAGCGATTCTCCTGCCTCAGTCTCCCAAGTAGCTGGGATTACAGGTGCCCGCCACCATGCCTGGCTAATTTTTGTATTTTTAGTAGAGACGGGGTTTCACCATGTTGGCCAGGCTGGTCTCAAACTCCTGACCTTGTGATCCACCCGCCTCAGCCTCCCAAAGTGCTGGGATTACAGGCGTAGTAACCAAACTTTTCTCTCATCAGTGAGGCAGAATAAGACCCAAGGAAAGGAATGGTGGCAGTACTTGCAAATGCTTTGGGGTATCTCAGAGGAGAAATTGTAGCTATACTGTCCAAGATTTTAGTAGAAAACTAATCGAGTTGAGGTCACTACCTGGGATATAGTTCATTAGTGTTTTAGGTCAACAGTTAGCCTGAAATTCTGTCAAGTCACCTCATTACTGAAAAATTTTCAGTGGCTCCACATTGCCTTTTGGATAAAACCTAGGTTCCTTAGTAAGAATCACGGATCTCTGCACCTCATCTAAATTGTATCCTTGAAAATATCTCTTGCCAGTGTCAGGTAAAATTGCTTGTTCTGGCTTCGGTCAGCTATTGGTGTCCTCCAAACTTCCTGTGTTTTTTGGCTTTCGTTTTTTAAAGCACATCAGAGTGCTCATCTATGACGCCTTCTTTTTCTTCTCTACTGTATTAGTTCATTATTTCATTGCTACAAAGAAATACCTGAGACTGGGTAATTTATAAACAAAAGAGGCTTAATTGGCTCACAGTTCTTCACGCTGTACAGGAAGCATGAGGCTGGCATCTGTTCAGCTTTTGGGGAGGCCTCAGGAAACATAATCATAGCAGAAGGCGAAGGGGGAGCAGGAACTTCACATGGTGAAAGCAGGAGCAAGAGAGAGAGGTGCGAGGAGGTGCTACACACTTTTAACCAAGCAGATCTCACAAGGACTCGTTCACTATTGTGAGGACAGTACCAAGGGGGATGGTGCTAAATCACTTACGAGAAATCTGCCCCATGATTTAATCACCTCCCACCAGGCCCTACCTCCAATATTGGGGATTATAATCATGAGATCTGGTGAAGAAAGACACAGATCCAAATCATATTATCTACTAATTTGGGTTATCCTCACTCCTTCAGACTCAGCTCAAATTTTATATCTTTTGACAAACCTTCCCTGGTGACCCCATGGAACTGGCTCATTTCTTTCATTTCTCTCTCTCTCTCTTTCGGCTACATGGAAGGTTTTCTAAGTTTTTGGCCCAAACTCTCTTATCTTTCCCCTTGGATAACTCTTAGGTTTCTCTATCTCTTCCTCTATAATATTGATTCTTAAATTACATCTCTAGTCCCATCTGGTATTGGCAGTATGTCCAGAACCTCATTTCGGAGTGTATAAAATTTAGCTTGTTACAAATGTCCCGTGCTGGACAAGCTGAACTACTTAATTCCTAAATATTCATTGTTTATTTTTGCTGTTGTTCTTGTTCTTTTGGATGTGCCATTTCTTCCACTAAGGGCATATTCTCTTTGAGTTCTCTTAAATCTTGCCTTTTCTTCAAAGTCTCAAACATCATTTTATTCCTGAGGTTATCTCTGATCAACTGATGGGAAATCTCTCCATTTTTTGGTGCCTTTTGTTTGAACTACTATAATAGCATTTTTATAAGCAAAAGTGCTTATCCTAGTGTCTGATATATAGTATATTTTAAGTATTTTAATGTATAAAAACATGATCCTGACTTCTGAGCTCTTCAAGCATGCATTTTCTGAGCTATTTTAGTTTATGCACACTAAACTTTCCACCCAACTAGATAATAAGCTTTTAGAGGGTAGAGACATAGTTTATACTTCTTTGTATTTTTTACAGTTTGATAAATGCTTTGCATTCTATTTTTTAAAAGCAACAATTTGTTAATTCATAATGTTAATATAAGGGAGTGACCTAATGCTAAAAATGTAGTATGACATGTATATTATAAAACATCCTTCCATTAAGCCCCCATCTTCAGAAAGCTATGTAGACGCAGCCTGTCATTAGAAAGGAGATAATATTACTCTGAGACAATTGTACATGTGCCCTGATTCTAGAAGATGTTATAAACTATTTGTTATGATTACTATAAAGTTGTCTTTTGTTAATACCAAGTCTGTCTCAGATGGAAATCTGATCTCTCTTTGACTACTCTCATTTATTTCTCCCCTTTGTCTTTTCTGAATTCTGGAGGCTGTTTAGGTTCTGAGCTTTGTCTTGGGTTTAATCTTGAAGTGGGTAATGATTGATTCTATTAGGGCGAGAAAAATAGTTTAAGCCTTCCATTTATACTGGAACAGAACATCTACACACATCCCAAGCTTTTCTTTCACTAATGTTAACCATGGTCTTTCCGAACATAACTTCAAGGTGTTGTGATTAAACAGTCACGGTCTCTGCTCTGCGTTATTTTTGGGGGATTGGGAATAAGGCAAAAAGAAAAGAGCTGAGAAGACACATGAAACATAGCCTAATCAAATCTTCTGAGCTTGGATTTACCAGTTGTAGCAGGATTTAAGGTGTCAGGTTCTTATTGTTTCTTAAAACTAAATAAATAAATCAAATTCTGCCTCAGTGGCCTCCAAGGCTTAATGGGCCTGCGTCTATTTGTCTAAGAGGCTGACAGAGGCTGGGAGAGGGGTCTGGAAGAGAGCTTTTCATCCAACAATCTCCTCTCCTCTCTCTAAGGGCATCTTCTCTTTGAATTCTCTTAAATCTTGCCTTTTCTTCAAAGTCTCAAACATCATTTTATTCCTGAGGTTATCTCTGATCAACTGATTGGAAATCTCTCCATTTTTTGGTGCCTTTTGTTTGAACTACTATAATAGCATTTTTTTGTAAGCAAAAGTGCTTATCCTAGTGTCTGATATTGGTATATTTTAAGTATTTTAATGTATAAAAACATGATCCTGACTTAAGGTGTCAGGTTCTTATTTTTTATTTGAGTGGCCTAAAATCCCATTGTATTTTGTAGTCTCCCCTTTGTCTGAAATTGCATAGCTGTTTTGTTAATTGCTTCAGGAAATGAAGGGTTCTTTCTTGACCTCTTGTGGAAAGTAACCTCAAATTAATTTTTTCTTTGCTTCACATCCATCTTGATATCAACATAGTTTAAAATGGGACTGTTCTTTTAATGCCAGTTATTAGATTTTGGTGAACATTTGGATTTTTTTTCTTCAAAAAGTTGCATTTTTACTTAACAGTAAATATTTTCAAAAAGAGAAAAATCCCAAATCTATGAACTTAAATAAAATCCTCTCATAGAAAATAGAGAAAGGAGCCCTCCATAGTTGTCAAGTTAAAAATTAAAAAAAGGTGTTCTGAGAGAGCAGTAAATTGTGAGAGAGGGCTTAGTTGACTGGTAGAGGAATTGCAGAATGCATTGGCAGTGGATGTGCAGTCACTTACCAAGATTGACTCCGAGGATGAAAAATCCTGCACCTGTCACACAGAGATTCTTCATACTGTTTTTGCTCACTTAAATAGTTTTGCTCATTTAAATATTCTCTGGTATTGCTTAGTGGACTAGAATACATGTTCAAGGCACAGGGAGGTGAACTCAAAAGAGAAGAGGAGGTTCTCTTTCAATTAAATAATTTAAAAATTGGCATAGCTATGGTACTCTATTTAAATATATACAACATGCTTTCCCCAAAAGAACAAGAACAAACACATTAACAGTTAACATCCTTGGGCCCAGATTATGGCCAGATTAGAGAGGTGGGGTAAAGAAGGAGTGAGAATGGACTTTGGGGAAGGGTGGGAAGGGGGTGAGGGATAATAAAAGGCTACAAATTGGGTTCAGTGTATACTGCTCGGGTGATGGGCACACCAAAATCTCACAAGTCACCACTGAAGAACTTACTTATGTAACCAAATATGACTTATTCCCCCAAAACCTATGGAAATTAAAAAAAATAAAATTAGAGATGATATGCTTTCATCCATCTCTTAGGGAATAGGGTCACAAAAAACTCATGCATCAGAAAAAATTTAAGAGCAAATTATCTAATGATTTTGGGATCTCTCTCTCCTCATTTTAATGGAATACATATTTACATTAAAATCTCTTTTAAAGTCAAAAAAAAAAAAAGAAAGAAAGGTATGAAGGGAGATGGAGAGAAGAGGGTATGGGGACAGACTGGGGGGAGGAAATGAAGAGGAGAATGCCCTTAGACACAAAGGAAAACCCAGAATGGAGCAAAAAGATGTAAAGGGGAGAGATGAAACCCTGAGGAAAGATGGGAAGGCAGCGGCAAGCACTGTAACCTCTCAGTGGAATGTGAAGTGGAAGGGGAAGAGTAAAATGTTCTTTCCCACTGGAACTTGGGACATGGACCATTCTTGGAATCTTAAGGCCTAAATAATAGTCTAGGACAATGGATATATATTCTTTATTTTCATTATTCATTTGCTTCTGGTTTGGGAAGCGTGTGCATATTTGTTAGCATCTAATCTCTTTTGGAACTGGTATTGTAAAGTTCCTTGTATGTTCCCATAGCCTGGGTCAGAAGCCATTACTGTCTGGAGTTGGGAAATGTCCAATTTATTATGAAAATGTTAAGAGGGGAATCAGCTGAATTATTCTAACATCTCTAAGGCCTATACTGCTGACACCTGTGTCAGTCAATGAATAAATGATTTTTTAACTGTCATGTTTTTAGAATATTCTTTTAAAACGGTAGCCAATAAGTGGGCTGTCAGGTATTATTAATAGTAGGCTGAGTCCATGGAGAATCCAGAGGAAACATTAACATGTAAGAGCTCATTATTCTACTGATATGAGACACCTATGAGCTATTTTTGCATACTTATCTGAGAAATGATGAGAAATTTCTTCTTGTAAGATAAAAGAAAAAAAATCTCTGTAGTCGATTGGTTTAAATTTTAGGTTTTAGTTTCTATTCTATTTCCAGCAAAAGCCTCTTGATATGTTCTTTACTACCCTTCAGGAACATGTTCTGGTGCATGTTGTCATTTATACATGGCAAAGAGGCTGAAAAAAGTAATTTCTCAATTGATAAATTAAAGACTTGTACTTTGCTCTTTGAACATTTGAATTGAGTAGCTGTTCAGGAAGAAGACAAATGATTGGGGGTGTTAAAGAGGCAGTCTAGGCTGGATGCGATGGCTTATGCTTGTAATCCCAGCACTTTGGGAGGCTGAAACAGGAAGATTGCTTTAGCCCAGGAGTTCAAGACCAGCCTGGGCAACATAGTGAAACCCCATTTCTACAAAATTAAAAAAATTAGCATTTCCGTACTTCCAGCTATTCAGGGGGCTGAGGTGGGAGGATCATTTGAGTCCTGGAAGTCAAGGCTTCAGTGAGCTGTGATCATGTCACTGCACTCTGATTCTTTGGGATGCTTTAGAGCACTATGTAATATTTGCTAATATTAAATATAAATATCTCCTTAGATACTGACAAGGCAAGAATGAATCTTGGAATTTCTTTTGGTTTTATCAGGCCCAACAGATGAAGGTGTGTAGAAGACTAATTCCCATCTCTAAGGGCATATAAGAAGCTGCTGCATATCCTAGAAACCCTATTCCAGGCAGTGATGGCATACCTCCCTTCAGGCCTGCCCAGTGCCCAGTTATTCCAGGGCCCACTGTGATTGTGGAGTGAAATTCCGTAACATGCTCTTTATGGCAACTGGCACCACCAGAGCCATTGCATTTCCCATGTTGCTAGGGATTGGAGTTTCCCCTATTTGTACTGTATTTCCCAAAGTTGGCATGGGATTTCCTGTTATTTAAGTACATTTCTTAGAAATGTTTTTCAAATAGCCTCATTGTTTACTATGAAAATAGTCTAGAAAAACAGAAAATGTTTCTATTTGAGCTGATCGTAAATGTTTGGTATGACCTTCTTAAAAAACATACAGATAAACAGTTTTAGGCACAATTCATGGCTTAAAGACTTCAGAAGTAACTTTTAGACTGAGGCTCAAGTTAACAGTGAAGAGGGAACCGTAATCCTCTCTGTTAGACCCGAGGAAAATCACTTCTGAATGTTACAGTGTTTGCTGTTCCTTCCCTTTGAGTCCCCTAGTTATTTTTTTTTCGAATTTAGATTTTCTATTACTGCAATAATTTTTCCAGTTTCAAGAAATATTCAAAAGATACTTGTGGAGTTATTGTTAGTAATGAATAATAATGATTAACACAATTAATTAATATTCCTGGTTAACAATTATAATGTCCATGAGCCATTTGTTAAGCAAAATGTACCTGGTCCACTCCCCCTTAAAGAAGGGTGTGATGATTATTTTATTTTGTTTTATTTTTTTGACACAGGGTCCCACTCTGATGCCCAGGCTAGAGTGCAGAGGTGAGATCGTGGCTCACTGCAGCCTCAACTTCCCGGTTCCGGTGATTCTCCCTACTCAGACTCCTGAGTAGCTGGGAATACAGGCATACACCACCATGCCTGGCTAATTTTTGTATTTTTTGTAGAGACAGGGTTTTGCCTTTTTGCTCAGGCTAATCTCAAACTCCTGGGCTTAAGTGATCCACTCACCATGGCCTGCCAAAATGTTGGGATTATAGGCGTGAGCCACCACACCCAGCCATGATTAATTTTACATGTCAACTTGGAGGGTGTTTTGGGTTTTTGGATGAGATGAACATTTAAGTTGATGAACTGTAAGTAAGTGGATTCTCCTCCATAATGGGGGTGGGCCTCATCCAATCAGTTGAAGGACTGAATAGAATGAAAAGATGTCCTGAGCAAGAGAGAAATCTCCAAAGGACTCCCTTCAAACTTCATCCACACCATCATCTCTCATGGGTCTCCAGCCTGCTGGCTCACATTGTAGACTCTGGTCTTGCCAGCCTTTATGGTCAAGTGAGCCAATTCCTTACAGTAAATTTCTTTCAATATATATGAAGCACAGTCTATGTATATTAATTATGTACTTTTAAAATGTGAACAGATATACATAAAACTGTTTATATGACTAAAATGTTTAAAATATTCCTTACTAAAGTGATTATTTTAACTGGTCCTAAAATTCTGTCTTTAAAAAAGTAAAGGTCCTTCATAGAAAAAGGGAAAGCCTTAAAGTTTACTTTTTATAATTTCATAAATGTTTTACATTTTGTGATAGCAGAAATGACATCCTTACAGGAAACAAACTGTAAAACCATGAAGCAGAATTCTTTAAAAGTTGAAGGAAAATTAGGAAATTTTGTTCAGATATCAAACTCAAGTAACTGTGTTGAATAAACAATTAAGTATCAATGTGTATTTTGTTAACCAATGATAAATGCTGAAAGAATCTTTAAAATTAGCAAGCTTTGAATATTAAAATATGATTCTTAATTGAAGCAGAGACTGCTAATTGTCCTCCAGTATCTAATCTCTCTTTTTAAATTCAGTATAGGTATAAGAGAATCCCTAATTTTTACCTGGGCACATGGATCCCTGGAATAAAGACTTTGTTTTCTAGTTGGCTTGCCCCTAGACACAGCCATGTGACTAGGTTCTAGCCAATGGACTGCAATGTGGCGCAACAGAATGCAGGCAGTCATCTTGGACTGTTGGGTGGAGGCTGCGTGCTGAGGATAGCAAAGCAACCAGGTAGACGGAACCTGAGTGCCTGACATCATGGGGTGCCAGCCCAGACCTGGGCTGATGACCTCCGGTCTTGTTCTTTGTTTGAAAGAGAAATAAATAATATTTAACCAGTTTATTTTCAGTTACTGGATCTAGACCCATTTTTAGGGTCCAGGGTTACTCTGACAGATACATCAAAGTGTTTTTCTTTTTGATCACTTGTAAAACAATTTTCTGCGTAAATAAATTCCTCAAGATAATGAAGTTTGATGGTATGTTCTCAGATCCACAATAGCATTGAAAGTCTGTTTTCCAGTAAGATTTCATTTGTTGGACTTCAGTGATTAGAGGACTTGGTTGGGTAAGAACAGGTGAATGAGCCTGGCTCCTGAAAAAAGAGAAAACCCATGCTGGATTCATCAAGACCTTATATTCAGCAACCATTGCCTGTCACCTGAACAAATGAAACAACGAACAGGTGTAGTGGAAGCCAAGAGAGAATACATATGTTTTGATATTAAAATGTTTTGATATTAAACATGGAGCTAAATTTTGCAAAAGGTGCAGGTTAGAGCATAAAAGAGAGAAGCATGGTAGTGGTGATGTCAATGTCTGCTTTATACTGTCACTACCATTACAGACTATATGTATAACCACATATCTCACATGTGCCCCATTTGTCACCATGGGAAGTAGAGGACAAACTCAAAGCCACGTGCAACCCCAAGCACAAGCCCTATAAGATGCCTTCTTTCTGTTTTGGTCCGTATGCAAAACCTGCCCAGACAGATGGCTCTGCCCAAGTGGGAGGCAAATTTAGGCTTAGGAAAATGCTTAGGATAAAACAGGTTTACCTGGAATACTCTTCCTAAATGGAACTCTGTTCTTTCGAAGTTACAGACATACCAATCTGAACTTTTCATTGGCACTTTTTAATGAAATTGCCTTGATTTTTCTTTCCTATTTATTATAAGTGTTATAGTTATGTGACTCCCAATCCCTCTTCAGAGCACACTGGCATGTTAGCTGGTTTCAAGGAAATGAAAACAATTCTGGCTGGCATGTTTTTTACATGTTGGTTGTAGCATCTATGCTGGACAGCATATTTTGGACACTCTTTAAAAAAGTCATTTTCTTTTTTCCATAATGTTAGACATGTTTCGTTCTTATTTTAAGCACTTTAGGTCCTTTTTGCATATTTTTTTCTGCCTTTACTGATGTTTGCAACACATCTCAATTTAGTACCATCTGTGATTCCATCAGCTTGCTATTTACTGTCTTTTCTAAGTCATTAAGGGAGATGTTATGGCAATAATGCTTTATTTACATGTCACTTTACAGGAAGCTCAAAGTATATTTGTAGGAGTTACTGTATGAAACAATGGCACCCATGTGAGGTAAAGAATTTCACAGTTAGCATTTCAACATCAGCGTGACTTACTTAAAATAGAAAAAAATATTGCCGTGACTCGAGTTGAACCGTGTCTGTTATTAGGTATTCTTGTTGTTCTGAGCTATTAAGGAAGTTGTTGCAGTAGCTTCTGGTGGCTGTGTCATACATGAGGTGAGAGTTACCGAGTTAGACTGATGAATGAGTTTTACTTTTTGCCAGTTCCCTCTTGGCCTCAACATCAAAGTCTTAATTATTGTGAATTGGCTAAAAGCCAACAAAATTAGAGGAAGAAGGAGAAACAAAAGATTCAGGTAAAGTGAATTATGAAGAATGAAAAAAAAAATTCTGATAGCATCTCTCTTGCTTTTAAATTATGGTTATGTCAATGTTTGCACATGCTTGTAGAGGCCAGCGGACTAAGGGATTCTTTGTTAAAAAAAAAAAAGGAAGAAAATGAGGATCCTGGTTGATGACTTA